>NC_044553.1:97132857-97882857 GCF_007565055.1 Rhinopithecus roxellana | reverse complement strand
GTCTCAGAGGGCTGGAACCAAAGGATTGGCATAACCAGACTCATCAATAGGACCTAGGGAAAATTCTGCTTCCAAGCTCATTCCATTTTTTTGGTAGAATTCAGTCTTTTTGAGACTGAGGACCCCAATTAATGAGGACTGTCAGTTGTGGGCGGCTCTCAGCCTTGAAAGGCAGCTCACATTTCTCCTTATGTAGCTCCCTGTATTTTCTAACCAGCAATGGAGTGTCAAATCTTTTTCACACTTCCAATATCCCTCACACAGACAATCTCACACAGACATCCTCTCTTTTTAAAACTCACAATACATTAATGAGTAACTTTAATTAGATTTGAAAAATCTCTTTTGTCATATGATGTAACAAAATTACAGCATGATATCACATTAAATTCACATTCATGGGGATTAGAATAAACTGCCTAACAGAGCTGTTCTAGTGAGTATTTATTTGTGGGTTTATAAGGTTTGAAAAGATGTTATGGATTATGCTTTTGCATTTTCACTGAGTTTCACTAGTCTTAAGGTAGTATTTTAATATTAATTTCTAGACTAGGACTGCCCTTACATCAAAATCCATGAAAATTTGGTGTCTGCATGTATGCATATGCAGACGTATTTATTGATTTTTTTTTTTTTTTTTTTTTTTTTTAGGTGGAGTTTCGCTCTTGTCGCCGAGGTTGAAGTGCAATGAATGGCATGATCTCGGCTCACTGCAACCTCCGCCTCCTGGGTTCAAGTGATTCTCCTGCCTCAGCCTCCTGAGTTACTGGGATTACAAGTGCCCACAACCATGCATGGCTAATTTTTGTATTTTAAGTAAAGACAGGGTTTCACCATGTTGACCAGGCTGGTCTTGAACTCCTGACCTCAAGTGATCCTCCCACCTCAACCTCCCAAAGTTCTGGAATTACAGGTGTGAGACACCGCACCCAGCCTATTTATTGATTCTTTAAGGAAAAGTGAGCTTTTCTTTCCATCAAAAATGCTGGGGAGAATGCTTCTTTGTTGCTTCCCTGGTCCAATGTACAGGATTCTTAAAGTCTCTTTTCTTTAAAGGGCAGAATTTTCAGAGACCGTATAAAAGGATCTAAATTTACCTTGAGCAGGTTGAAGGTTGCCTTTTCTATCTCTGCTTGTACATTAAAGCTCCAGCATAACTCCTTATATATGTTAATCCAAAGTATATATACACAAAGCATTTATAAAGGCAGACTCCTTGATTTTTTTCCCGAGGATTCTGTGAGTAAATGAAGACAAGAAAATCCCTCTGAGAGTAATGTCCTATAAACCACACAAGGTGAACTTCTTCATAGTTGGGCATATTCCACCAATAATCATTTGTCTATTTGTCCTATAAAAGTTACAACTTTCTCCAAAGTTTGTTTTTTCCTTTTGCTTCTTTGTGCACAAATTACAGTGCTCCATGAAGCAAAATATATAGGCATACAGGTGTTATGATCTGACATTTTACTCTGTCAGTGCTATTGCTGGAGTATCACTGCCATACGTTTTACTAGAGAAGCTTGTGATTAAGTATGACTGATAATAAATTGTTCTATGATGAGAACTTGACGACTAACACAGCTTTCTCTGTCCTGGTAAAGATTATGTTCAAGAATAGGCAAAACTAATTGATGGTGCTAGAAAGTGAAAGAAAGCTTTTCAAAGTGGGGCAGATGTGGATATTGACTAAAACCGAACATAAGGGAACATTCTTGGGTGAAATACTCTATATCATTTTCTAGGTTGTGATTAAATATGTAAATATTAATCAAGCTGTCAACTTGTGCTTTTTTACTTCTTGAATGTATGTTACTCTCAAAAAGCATAAAAGATAAAATATTAAATGAGTAAACTGACAAAACATCCTTTATTTAGAACTATTAGTTATACATGTGCAATATATTTGTATCTCTCATTATTTGTACTTGTATTTGTTATAAACATCCTAGCATGATTTTGATTGACTTAACATTTTATTTCAATTAACATATTTCCTAAATTTACATGATCTATATTTGTATTAATTTATTATATAAAAGATACCTATGAAAGATATGATTTTATAGATTATTTAGTTTCTTGCTTGTTATTTAAAATTAGAATCCTGTGAAACAGGTTTTAGCAATAAATGTTACTTCAGAAAAGAATGAGAATACTTACACCATTTATTCTTTAGTGTAAGAGTAAAATTCATTCTTATAGATAGAGAAAAGAAAATGGTTAAGTATAGAAAAACTAAAAAGTGGACAATAAAGAGTATCTTGAGAAAGAGGTGCATATACAGGTTAATACCTTTGGTTCTGATCTGAACTAAATCACATTTTTTGCCTCCTATATTGATGCATTTAGCTAACTGAAAATTCAAGATTGAAGAGAATGTAATGGTAACAAATTATTTTTAAAATTGCAAACATCCTTATGTAAATACTTAAAATTATTATGTAGACAAACTATTTCACTTTAAAGTGCAATCAATACTGTTACTATTACTCTAGTAGCTTTGAAGCTTGAAAGAAAACATTTTTAAAAATATTATTGAATAAGACCTCATCTCCAAAATAAAAAATAGTAAATAAAAATAACTATTTTAAGTTTTATCACTTTTAGAAATATATATTAACCATGATGAAACAAGTTAGGTATATTTTTAAACTATTTTACCTTTTTATTTGGAAAACAATTTTTCACATATCCTGGAAAATTGTACTAATTTTTGGCTTTGAGTTTTAATTCTTTTAAAAAATATTAGTAGTATTATGTTATCACTCCCAAAACGGAATATATATTTTTTCTCAAATATATACATATATATGTTACAGATTTTTAAATACGCAGACTTTAGAATGACTTTTGGTGGATACACTATACCTTAGGTTCAAATACAAGTTTAGCACAGATTTGTAAATAATAGGAAAACTCTATGCCTGACAGAAATTAAAAGGCTTAGAAGAAAGATCTTCCTAATGAACAAAGAAACATTGATATCAGAGAGTGAATAAACAAAATTAAATTATCCACTCTGCGGTTATTATTAACATCTTTGCAAGAGAAAATAGTATATAAGAAAATATTGTTTACAAAACGCAAACAAATAGAAGAAAACCACCATCCCTTATTTAGGAAATACTGTGGTACCATTTTATCTTTTATCACTGCTCTCCTAACTCTCCTTGTTATATTTCTTTGTGTGTCTGAATTTTAATTTACAAAAAACAAAGGCCTACAGATATTTAAATGATGGCATAGCTATGTTAGTCAAAACAAGTGGCCAAAACCTACATTGTAATTATAGAGAATATTGTATGCAGAATGGAAATCAAGCTTTGTTATTTCCATTTGTCTCAAGTTAATCTTGAAATACCTTAACTTTATATAAATGTATCTACTGTATAAAAATAAAGTCTTAGTGCATTTTAAAATAGAATATTTTGGAAAACTCCATAAATATAATGCCAAATAATGTGGACAGCAAAAGGTGAATTATTTTTTCTTAGAAAATTGAATTGCCAAAAATTTTTACTGGTTAAATAGGAGCATCTTACACTAAGAAGTCTGAGTCACTCATCAATTCTTTATCTTTTATTAAATTATAGAAGCACCAGGGGTCCCCAACAGGCACCCTCCTCATTCCTCACCATTCTTACAGTTCAGTGAAATTGTTCCCTGTGGTGATATTCCACATAACACAGAATAATTCATCTTCATCTGTGCTTACTGTGAGCTGCTCATTTTTAATAAATATATTGATTTTTCTTACATTTCTTTGAAGCTGATTGACTCACCTCTTCCTGATCAGCATCTTTTTTTATCACCATTAACATAATTGCTACCCATCTACATGAAAGAAACTTCATTCTTAATTATCTGGGAAGAAAGTCATATCAAGAGACACATTATTATATGCTGAGTCACAGCAAATAAAATGATGCAAAGCTTAAAATCTAATATTTTTTCAGGAAGTTAGCAAATGTTCTTAAGACTTCTTTTTTGAAACACAAGCTACCTTGGAAATGTTATAGGTTCAGTTCCTTGACCAGGGCAACAAAGTGAATATTGTAATAAAGCGAGTCACACAAGTTTTTGGTTTCTTGGTACACATACAAGTTATGTTTGCACAATACTGTGGTCTATTAAGTGTGAAATTGCATTGTATCTAAAAATGCATATACCTTAATGAAAAATATTTTACTGATATGAAATGCTAATGATCATCTCATCTGAGCCTTCAGCGAGTTGTAATTTTTTGGCTAGAGGTGAGTCTAGCCTCAATATGAATGGCTGCTGACTGATCAGAATAATGGTTGCTTAAGTTTGGGGTGGCTGTAGAAATTTCTGAAAATAAGACAACGATGGATTTGCTGAATCAATTGACTATTCCTCTCATGTAAGAATTCTTGGTAGCACACACTTTTGTTTTATAGCATTTAACTTACAGTAGAACTTATTTCAAAATTGGAATCAGTCCTCTCAAATCCTGACACAGCTTTATCAACTAAGTTTATATAATGTTTTAGGCCCTTTGCTGTCATTTCAACAGTGTTCACAGCACCTTCACCAGAAGTAGACTTCATCTCAAGAAAGCACTTTCTTTGCCAATGCATAAGAATCGACACCTTATTTGTTCAAGTTTGATCATGGGATTTCAGGAATTCAGTCACGTCTTCAGGCTCCACTTTCAATTTTATTTATTTGGCTATTTCTACCACATCTGCAATTACTTCCTTCACTGCAGTTTTGAATACCTCAAAATTATCTATGAGATTGGAATCAACTTCTTCCAAAATCCTATTAACCTTAATATGTTGATCTCTTCCCATGAATCACAAATATTTTAATGCCATCTAAACTGGTGAATTCTTTCCAGATTTTCAGTTGACTTTGCCTAGGTCCATCAGAGGAATTACTATGGATAACAGTTAGAGCCTTATAAAATGTATTTTTAAATAAAAATATTTGAAAGTCAAAATTACTCCATGACCTATGTGTAGTAGAATGTATGTTGTATTATGAGGCATGAAAACAACATGAACCTCCTGGTACACCTTCATCAGAGCTCTTAGGTAATCAAGTGCATTGTTCTGTAAGTAATATTTTGAAAGAATTTTTTTTTTTTTTTTCTGAGCAGTAGGTCTCCACAGTGAGCTTAAAATATTTAGTAAACTATGCTGTAAACAGATGTGCTATAATCCAGCTCTCTCTTCTGTTTCCAGCAAAATGGAAATTGTTCCATTTATACAGCACAGGCAGGGAAGACTTAGCATAATTCTTAAGAGTTCTAGGATTTTCAGAATGGTAAGTGAGCATCAGCTTCAACTTAAAGTCACCAGCTGCATTAGTCCCTGACAAGAGATCTGCCTCTCTGCACTAATCCTTTGCAGTTTTGAAGCCAGGCATTGACTTCTTTCCAGCCATGAAAGCTCTAGATGACATCTTTTTCCAACAGAAAGCTGTTTCATCTATACTGAAAATCTGTTGTTAGCATAGCCACCTTCCTCCATTATCTCAGTTAGATCTTCTGGAAAATTTGCCGTGGCCACTACATCTGCACTTGCTGCTTTACCTTGCACTCATGTTATGAGGATGACTTCTTTCCTTAAAATTGCTAGTTTCACCCTTTTCCTCTGAAGCTTTCCCATCCCCCTGATGCTTCACAGAATTCAAGAGAGTAACACTTTTAATTTCCTTCAATAATTTTTTCTTTGTTTTCACAACTTGGCTAACTATTCAGCACCAGTGGCCTAGATTGCATCCTATCTGAGCTTTCTATATATCTTCCTCACTGAACATAATCATTTCTAGCTTTTGATTTAAAGTGGGAGATGTGCAACTATTCCTTTCAGTTGAACACTTAGAGGCCATTGTAGGGTTATTAATTGTCCTTATTTTCAGATTGTTATGTCTCAGGAAATAGAAAGGCCTGAGGAGAGGGAGAGAAATGGGGGAACAACTGGTTGGTGAAGCAGTCAGTCCACATAAAGCATTTATTAATTAAGTTTACCAACATATATGGGTGCAGTTTGTGGCACTCCAAAACAATTACAATAGTAACATCAGTGATCACTGATCATGGGTTACCATAGCATATATAATAATAATAATGAAAATAAATGATTTAAATATTGTGAGGATTGTCAAAATATAACACAGAGATACAAGATGAGCACATGTTATTTAAAAAATGATGCTGATAAACTTGCTCAATACAGGGTTGCTGTAAACCTTCCATGCAAAAAATGCAGTATCTGTGAAGTGCAATAAAGTGAAGTCTAATAAAATGAGGTATGCCTGAATATATTTGTGTGGGACTCATAAAGTAATTGTGTGAATGTAATTACGTATAGCATCCCATCTGCCCAAGTGTAACCAGATAGTATTTTGAAAGTGCTTATAAACTGGACCTGCCTTGAATTAAATACCCATAGCAAACTTGCTTTATCAATGTTGACATCGACTTTATTTCATACTTATAAAGCTGAATTTTAAAAACATTATTTTTTGACACTTCATTCTGTTGGTAACTGTAGTAGTTTTCTGAGTCTACAGTTACAACATGCCATGAACTGAGTGGCTTCAGCAACATAAATTTATTGTCAAATATTTCAACAGGTTAGAAGTTTGAGAATTAGGTGTCCAACAGGGCCATACTCCTTCTGAAGGCTCTGCAGAAGAATTTGTTCCATGCCTCTCTCCTAGCGTCAAGTAGTTTTCCAGCAATCTCTAGTGCTTGTTGGCTTATGGCAGCATAATTTCAGTCTTCACGTGGCCTCCTCCCTCAGGTACATCCAAACTTTCTCTCTCCATAAGGACACCAGTTACACAGGACTAGGAAACCACCATATAACAGTATGACCTCATCTTAGTAATTACATCTGAAATGACTCTATGATCCTATTTCTAATTTAGATAAGATTCTGAGGTACTTTGACTTAAGACATTGGCTTATGAATTTAAGGGGACTTATTCACCCATAACAGTAACATAAACGCTTACTTCCTTAAGCATCTTACAAAAATATTAACTTCATTTTAAAGATAATTTTTATTTGAAACAAAAATAAAACAAAACAAAAAATACCGCCATCCAATTTGAAAACACGTTGTTTGTAAATTTTGAATCCTGTGTGGCTTAAGATATTATCATATCAAGCATATAGGATTAGATTTAAAGTGGATATTACTGTGCAGTGTTTAAATTATATAGGAGGGAGAATGCAATCAGAAGTTTTAAACCTACCATTACCTAAGATTTATAAACTCTATCATAAAATGAATACAAAGTTAATGTTACATGTTCAAGTATATTTTTGCAAAACTATCATCTACTTCAAATAAAAACATTTTCTCATAATATAAATGTTGAATAGATCTTCAGTTGTGCATTCCTCACTGATGCCTTCCGCTCTCAAGATGTATGTTTTATTGTATTTTTTTCTGCTAAAACTCACCTCACCAAGGGATTCCTTCTTCTAAATAAAGAGCAAACTTTCACATAAAAGGAAAAAATGGTTTTTACCCACAACAAAAAGTTAGATCCTGCTGATGTGTCCCCAGGCTTCTATAAAAATTCACAGGTGATGTTCTACCACCTCAATAAGAAAACCAAAACAGCTTTGATCAGCTAAACAAAAACAGTTTTTATTCCAAACACATTAAAATATACAAAGAAATCATAGTACAAGCGTTATTTTTGGCTTTTATTTTCTTGTGAATTATGCCTTATGAAAAAACTTTGAAATGCACTTAAAAATACTTTCTAACTTTAAAAGTATCATTTGAAACAATTCCATGCTGTGTGTGGTAATTAGCTTAATTTCCTGCTATGTTATGGACCTGACTACTATTTTTATTTTTTAGTTCCAAAAAATTTAAAGGCCAGGTGCTGTGGCTCATGCCTGTAATCCTAGCACTGTGGGAGGCCGAGGCAGGCAGATGGTCTGAGTTCAGGAGCTCAAAACCAGCCTGGGCAATATGGTGAAACCCCGTCTCTACTAAAAGTCAAAAAAAATTATCGGGGCATGGTGGCATGCACCTGTAATCCCAGCTACTTGGGAGGCTAAGGCAGGAGAATGGCTTGAACCCAGGAGGCGGAGGTTGTAGTGAGCCAAGATCATGCCACTGCACTCCATACTCCAGCCTGGGTTGATGGAGTGGGACTCTGTCTCCAAAAAAAAAATAGAAATACTAGTATGCCTAATTTTTAAAATGTCAGTAATTTAAAAATACCCATGTAGTTCTTTCATAAGATAAATTCAGCTCTTAAATCTCACATATTGGTTTGATAATCATACAAATATCTCTGATCTAAACATTTCTATGGTTATTAGATATTTTTCTTTTTCTAAAATTTTAGGTTTTCAGAAAATTAAACATCTGTTTTTTTCCTCATTAAAAGTGTAATACTTGTTAAGTTTCTATAATTTGGAATATGGAGAAAGTTGGATGGAATTTAAAAATACCTATTTAAGATAACAAATATAGAGTCCCTAACTAATGTAGTTGATATAAAGTTTTTCCTATACACACACATATATAATATACATATATAGTATATAGTGTGTATATATAGTATATGTGTATATATTGTGTGTGTCTATATATAGTGTGTGTATATATATACACACAACAAAATTAAGATCTTATACTCTAAGTAAATTATATTGATTTGCTCTTATTTTTATTATGTTATTTATATATATATTTTTTCTGATTAAAATAAGGCTGGGCACTGTGGCTCATGCCTGTGATCCCAACACTTTTGGAGGCTAAAGCAGGCAGATCACTGGAGGCTAGGACTTTGAGACCAGCCTGGCCAACATGGTGAAACCATGACTCTAACAAAAACACAAAAATTAGTCAGGTGTTCATGGAGCATGCATGGAATCCCAGCTACTCAGGAAGCTGAGGTAGGAGAATGGCTTGGACCCGGGAAATGGAGGTTACAGTGAGCAGAGATCATGCCACTGCACTCCAGCTTAGGTGACAGAGTGAGACTCTGTCTCTGTCTCAAAAAAATAAAAATAATAAAATTACCAGATTTCACTGGTTATATTATTCTCTTATATAGGTTCATAACAATTGGTTTAAACATTTTTTGTATTTGGACATTTCAACTTTTAAATTTTTGAGAAAGTAGATTACAAATAAATCTGTTTTATCTTGATTATATCTCAATTTCACTAAAAATTGACCTAAAAAATACAAAAAAGTACAAAAAAAGAAATATTTTTGAAATCTTATTGATTTTAATTTGTATTACAAAATTTTTATGGTACTAAATTAATGTATTCTTCCAAAATAATGTGCAAGACTAGTTCACAAGTAAAAAATGAAAAAAAAATTTACTTTGGCTTAATTGTGGGAATTTTCTATTACTTTTGATGTTACTAATTAAAACATTTATTAATTATATCCTTCTTATGTAAGTAATCTGCATTTGTCCTTTTCTTAATTTTTCTGTTGGAATGCTTATTTCTACTGCTCTGTAAGAACATCAATGGCAACCTGTAATTTTTACAAATATTTTCCATAATTTTTTGGGGGTAAATGGGGGAGCTGGAAGACAATGTTAAACAATATATAATAAAATTGGTTAATACTATGTCTCATTAAATTTTTCATAATTTTTGTTAAAATGGTGCCTCCTTGAGAAAACTAGTTAAATATTCCCATATTTTAACGTATCATTTATTAACATTATAAGTGGCATTCTGTAGAAATTATTTTTGGAAATATTTTGTGTTTCATTATTCATCATAATGCTTTATTTTTGAGGAATGGTGACATTTCATACTTTAAGAAGTGTGTGACTAAGCTTGTGTCACAGGATCTTTGGGGTGTCGCTTCACCAGTCAGAAACCTCTGTGGCTGGCAGCTCCTTTGACCCAAGTAATACAAATGCCCGCTGGGTTCATTCCACCCACCTGACCTGGCAGGCTACAATCAGTTTGTGCAACCAGGCTAGATTCCACACCTGCCAAGGGTGAGCCAGGTGTGGAGCAGGGAGGGGTGTGTGGGTGAGCAAGCATGAGGTCCAGCCACTGTGCACAGCAAGGAACCCCAGCTGCTGTGGCTGGGAAGGCAGCTCCAGGCACCAGCACAGGAAGAGGGCTCCATGGCAAGTTGCACCTGGACCAGATGTACTGCACACAGCTTCCGCGGCAGGCACTCTCATCTGGATAAGGGGAATATAGTGGCACCTGGAAGTTTGGAGACACCAGGAACCACAGCGCCCCAAAGATGGTGTCACAGCCCTGGCTTGGAGAACCCCTAGGTCTGGACTCCCTGAAGGGCCACAGCTCTTCTCTCCTTCTCTTGACCTGCAACATGGTGGGGGCAGGGGTGTATTCCAGCCCTGTTTGTATTACAGCTCTTTTAGTACCGCCATTTGGCAGGTCTCATGTTATTGTCCTATGTCCAGGAAGAATGAGGTATGCAGACAACTGGAGGGTGAGCAAGGCAGAGAGGAGCTTCATTGAGTGGCAGAACAGTTCTCAGAAGATCCAAAGAGGTAGTTCCTTTCAACAGGCAGGTGGTCCTGATGAGTGTCCAGCTGTCAGTAAAGAGGAGACCAGGAGCGAACAGCTTCTTTCCATAGACAAGTAGTCCTGACATACCTAAGTCTGACTGAGTCCAGGGTTTTTATGGGAATCATGGGCAACCATGGGCAGACCTGGAAATAGCACTATAATTTCTCACTTCAGGCTGAAGACTTCACCCAGAACTTACAGCTTGGCTCCCATGCTTCAGGCAGTCCCTAGCTTGAAGGTGAGGTCTCACCAAGGAACCACCCATTTCTGCTCAGGAGACTGTTTGCCTCCTGCCACCATCAATCATATTATAAATGTTGCCCAGGCTATTTGTGCTGAAGGGTGCCTGCAGGCCAACTCCAAGTTGACTTCAGTGCTCCCTCGACCTCCCTCCCAAGCTTGTTATTGACCAATGTGCAGAGGGGGCCTAGGCAACTGGGGGCTGGCAAGTGAGTGCAGCTCCAAGGGCTTGCCCACTCGGCCGGGTCATGACAGCACCTGGGCTCAGCCTCAACTTTACTCTGAAATCAGAGTGGGTTCCGGGAGCAGGAATGGGGATAGGCCAGGCAGCAGGAGCAGACACTTCCGAGCCTGCAGGGGCAAGGGGACTTCCCAGGCCCCTGAGAAATCAGGGATCCCCAGGTTGGCAGCCAGGGCTGAATGGTTGTAACTGTGCCAAGGAGGGTGAGGCTCCTGTCCTGCCAATTGGGAAGATGTGGGGCTCCCACTAGTTCCCTGCTCCTACTGGCCTCATGGAGCACAGAGCCCTGGCCATGCCTCTCCTTCTGCATCCAGCATATTTTCAGTTGCCTCTCCACCATGCCCATCACTTGTTCAGATATTTTGGTCTGCACTTTTAATATATTTGTTTATATTTTTAAAAAATGATTGATGCGGCCGGGCGCGGTGGCTCAAGCCTGTAATCCCAGCACTTTGGGAGGCCGAGACGGGCGGATCACAAGGTCAGGAGATCGAGACCATCCTGGCTAATACGGTGAAACCCCGTTTCTACTAAAGAATACAAAAAACTAGCCGGGCGACGAGGCGGGCGCCTGTAGTCCCAGCTACTTGGGAGGCGGAGGCAGGAGAATGGCCTGAACCTGGGAGGCGGAGCTTGCAGTGAGCTGAGATCCGGCCACCGCACTCCAGCCTGGGCGACAGAGCCAGACTCCGTCTCACAAAAAAAAAAAAAAAAAAAAAAAAAAAAAAAAAAATGATTGATGCATTTTACTAAATGTGTTTCAGAGTCTATTAAAAAGATTATACTCAGGTTAATCAAATATCTTAATAAAAGTATTTTTATCAAAGCATATGCATTGTATATCTGTTTCATTTATGAACTGTTGTATAGCAAATTTTCCACAAAATGTAATGCTGTATAGTAATACTCCCTTATCCCTGGGGAAATCCCAGTAGATGCCTGAATCTGCAGTTAGTACTAAACTTTATATATTCTGTTCTTTCAACATGATAATCAAAGCAAATAAGTAACTAATGGGCAGGTAGTGTATACAGCATGGATAGGCAAGAAAAAGTTGATGATTCGTGTCCCAGGTAGTACAGAGCAGGACAGTGCAGAATTTCCTTATGCTACTCAGAATGGTGCAAATTTTAAAACTTATCAACTGTTTATTTCTGGAATTTTAAATTTAATACTTTCAGATCATGGTTAATCAGGGGTAAAAACTAACAAGGAAAGCAAAACCAGGGATAAGGAGAAGACCACTGTTTAACAACCCACATGAAATACATGGTTTAGGAATTTGGATGAAGCATGCCAGGGATAGTTTGTCCCTGTTTCCCAATGTCTGGAACCTCTACTAGAAAACTCAAAGACTGACAGTGACTCAGTGAGATGAGAATGTGACCTCTTTATGTGGCCTGGGCTTTCTTTACAACAAGGTGAATGGGTTGAAAGGCACCTAAAGAAAGACAAAGCTTACCTAAAGTCCCATTGGATTATCGTATAGCCTAGTAAATTAGTGACTTAAGCCACATTCTGTTCATTAGGACCAATTCATTAGGGTCAACCTATACTGAGGAGAGGGGAGAAAGACTCCATCTTTAAACTAAAAGAATTTCAAAAAATTTAGACACATCTATAAAACAGTCACATTTATAAATGCACAACAATTTATATCCGTTTGACCACGCATACCATCATTCTAATTGTTACAGGAAGTTCTTGACCAGGATGTCTGAAAATCCAATAAATAACTCATCTTTTGTTTCAGAAAATACTTATAAACTGATTTGTATGGGCAAATTCCTTGCTTATCTGAACAGTTAGATGACATATTAGGAAAATTGTCTTCATATCTGGACAGATAGTTAATCAGGATTCTAGTTTTATTTTCCTTATTTCACTGAGTTCACCAGTCTTAAACACCATGTCATAAACCTTAACAAACTACAGTCAATATTCTCACTTCAAAGACCCTCTATAAACAACTTGTTTTCAGACCCTAAACTTATAAATATCTACCCTAAATTTACCCTTGTTAGACACTAATAAGCCTCTGTTTTTGTGAAATTTTCCCTTGGTGAGTCAAGTTTAGTAACTTTAGTTTTGTTTGATCAACAGGTTATTTTTATAGTCTTTGTGGAGCAGTCAATAGTTATCATTCCTGAATGTTGAACAAAGGTTTAATTGAGAAATTCTTAACACACAGTCAGAAATCCATAACTCAGAAACACTGTGCTAACTTGAGGACCATTAAGCTTCCAGCTTGTAAGTCTTTCCAGAACAATGTGAGAAAGCCTCACAGTAGGTCTAAATTCTGACTTATTTTCAGTGAGTTTCCAAATGTTGAGTTTATTTTGTCTCTTAGAAGAGATGATTATATTTGAAAACTGTTGTCCTTGGTGAGAACCTGCCTGGATTTAACAATACTACTTTTCGTCTCCTTCATAGTTCTTGACTGTGAGTCTATAACTAGAAACTTATAGGAAGATAACAGTTCTAGATTTAATCTTTCTTTCTCTTGATCTGGTACCCAGGGCTGAAAAATTTAGGGTCATCTATAAGAACTTAGTGAGACTTCCAACAATTTTGTTGTTGTGTTCCTGAGACTTGCATTATGTAATTTTACCTGGAAGATCTATGGGTTTTGTTGGTTCTTTTGTTGATGATGACAATATTTGACTAGGTTCCAGAAGCACAAATTTAGGCAAGCATACTCCGTACCATTTTCTTTTCTTATGGAATCTTCTGGATCTCTTTCTTTCTGAACCAAGCATCTGTTCCCTTGTTATTATAATATACGTACAAATCTCTCTAATTGGAATAATTTCATCAAGGACAATTTGAAATCACATTGGCCACTTTGGTGAACTTTTGACATGAAAACAATTGTTCGCTGAGAGGCCTATTTGTACAAGGATGGGAGCAACATTGAAGAGGGACCTCTGACTTATTTGTTCAGATGAACGATCACTTACTTCAATTTAAGTAGATTTCCATTTGTTTCTGCACCTCTCTGGTTATTTGTTACTAGTTTTGTTTTTTGTATGGCTTAAAGGAATTCTCAAGGTCTCAAGTTGTTTTTAAATGGCTTACTAATTCTTATTTTTTGTGTGTATTTGATTTCAAAATGTGTTATCCTACATTTATAGCATCTTTTCTCCTTGCAGAAGAAATGTAATTATTAGTCTTTTGTAATTTCTTACTTGCTTGTAGCAGGCTTCCCCTACTTCTCCTTTATGCTTATCTTTTCCCATTTCTTTCTTCTTCTGAAAAACTTTGAAGATTAACTGGTCATTTAAAAATGTTTCGTTACTATGTGTTCAATATCAAAAATTTAGTCTGAATATACAGTAAATAATTCCAAAAGAAAATAAAAAATAAATTTAATGGTTATTTTCTCTTAAAAATGTTTGTTTGGTCTGGATGCAGTGGCTCATGCCTGTAATCCCAACATTTTGGGAGGACAAGGCAGGTGGATCACTTTGAGCTCAGGAGTCTGAGACCAGCCTGGGCAACATGGTGAAACCCTACCTCTACAAAAACAAATTAAAAAATAGCCAGGGGTTGGCGGCTCGTGCCTGTAGTCCGAGTTACTTGGGGAGGCTGAGGCTAAAGAATCTCTTGAGCCTAGGAGGCAGAGGTTGCAGTGAGCCCAGATTGTGCCACTGCACTCTAGCCTGGGCAACACAGCAAGACTGTCTCAAAAAAAAAAAAAAAAAAAAAAGTTTACTTGTTTGTTGTTATTCACTTCCCAAAAGTATTAACTCAGGAAAAGAAAAGAAAATAGATTTAACTATAAACTTAAGTAATGGTCTTGATTTCTAGGACACAGGAGAAGAAAAGATCAACAGATGTAAAATTTCAGAATGATTTACAGTCTTTAAAATTGTATATATGAATAATAATCTTTCTAAATTTTGGTAAGAAATATTCTGTGTAAATGGATCACTGGAAAAATATATTTTTTTGAATTTTAACTCTATATTTCTCCCTGATTTACAACTATAAAAATATAATGTTAGAACATTATTGTGTTAATAAAAAACTCAAATGAACATTTTCACAATTTGAAAATTAATTTTTAACTTTTGAGTTCAGAGGTATGAGTGCAGGTTTGTTACACAGGTAAACTTTTGTCATGAGAGGTTGTAGTTCAGATTATTTCATCACCCAGTTATTAAGACAATTCGAATAGGAAAGACATGAAAAATTTAATTTGCTACAATTGTTCTGTGCTTTAGGATTTAATCATTGTTTCCATAAATTACTAAATACTATAAAAAATTGAATATGTGGTTGGATAAATGAAATTATAATCATGTGTTTTTTCCTTTGAATCAGTTAATTCCTGTGCATTCGTATAATGCTACAGAAAAATCTGGATCTGGCATAAACTTTACAATCTTAACTAATATTAAAATAAGAAAATTCAAAAATAATCTCTGGAACAGATAAATGACTAAAGATTTCTATGCTCTGAAGGCAAATTATTTTAACACAGAATTCTATTTGGAGTCAGAAAGTCAAGAGCCAGGATGGAAGAAAGTAAAGATCTATTTAGACTTCCAAACCCTAAATTAAATAAAGAAAATTAAAACTACAAAGGTTATTTCTGACCTTTATTAAGGGCATTAAAAGCTGGAATGGCAGTATCATTCCCAACTATAAAGAGCAACAATAGTTTTAAAAAAGGAACAAAATTAAACAAAACACTAGATAATCTTTAAATTTACACATTTACTTGAAACCATAAAGGAACCAAGACAGAGAATAATCAACTTGTGAGAGATCTAAAATATAAAATAAGAATAAGAATAAGAATAAAGAAGCAGAGGCTGAATGGAGTTGTTGAAATATTTCAAAAATAGTATGTCTAAAAATGTATTTTTAGCAAGAAAGATAACTATCAAATATCAAAAAGATATTATACTTCTACAAAATAAAACTAACAGAAAAAATGATGCAAGTAAGATGTAAAGTAACATTTTATTTTATTTTTATTTTTATTCTATTTTATTTATTGAAAGGCAATCTCACTCTGTTACCCAGGCTGGAGTGCAGTGGCACAGTCTTGGCGCATTGAAACCTCTGCCTCCAGGGTTCAAGCGATTTCCTTGCCTCAACCTTGTGAGTAGCTGGGATTACAGGTGCCACCTGTAATCTTAGGGGATCACAAGGTCAAGGGATCAAGGCCATCCTGGCCGACATGTTGAAACCCCATCTCTACTAAAAATGTAAAAATTAGCTTGGCATGGTGGTGCATGCCTTTAGTCCTAGCTACTCCAGAATCTGAGGCAGGATAATCACTTGAACCAGGGAGATGGAGGTTGCAACGAGCCGGGATCATGCCACCACACTCCAGGCGACAGAGCAAGACTCTGCCAAAAAAACAAACAAACAAACAAAGACAAACACAAAGAATAAATCTGGAGGACTAACACTCTGACTTCAAAATATACTACAGAGCTATGGTCATCAAAATCCTGCGATAGCTGCATAAATACAGACTTATATATACCAATGGAGTAAAACAGAGAGTTCAGAAACCAAATCTTATATATATGACCAAATTATTTTACACAGGGATTTGAAGACCATGCATTGGGCAAAAGGGTAGTCTTTTCAACAAATGTTGGAAAACTGGATATCTACATGGAAAAGAATAAAGCTGGACCCTTACCTAGCACCATATACAGATGTTAACTCAAAACAGATTAAAGACCTAAGCATAAGAACTAAATCTATAAAACTCTTCAGAAAAGAAAAAAAAAAGTGGCAAAAGTTTCATAACATTGGAAACTGGACCTCATGGCAATTTAAAAATTGGATTTGCCAAAATACACTATTAACAGAGTAAAAAGACAATCTACAAATTGGAAGAAATATTTGCAAATCATATATATCATAAGAAATTTATATCCATAATACATAGAGAACTCCTAATATTCGACAACCAAAAACAAACAAGCCATTTCAAAAATGGACAAATGGCATGAATAGACATTTCTCCAAAGAAGATTTAGGAATGACCCATAAGTAGATAAACAGATGCTCAAAATCACTAATCATTAGAGAAATGCAAATCAAAACTATAGTGAACGATCACCCACACCCTTTAGGATGGCTGCTATTAAAAAAATAAAAATAAAAAAAAAAAAAAATACAGAAAATTGCAACTGTTGGCAAGGATGTGGAGAAATGAGAATGTAAAATCGTACCGTGATGAGAGAAAAGAGTATGGTAGTTCCTTAATAAATTAAAACTAGAATTACCATATGGTACAGCAATTCCACTTATTGGAAACAGTAAGATCCAGTAGTCTCAAAAGTGAGATCTCAAAGAGATATTTGTACATTCATGTTCCTAGCACCATTATTCATGATAGTTAAAGCATGGGAGCCAACCACACGTCCAGCAACAGAGGAATGAATAAGCAAAGTGCGGTATAAACATACAATGGAATATTTAGTCTTTAAAAGGAAGAACATTTTAACATATGCTAAAACATAGATGGAGCTTGAGAACATTAAACTAAGTGAAGCAAGCCAGTCACAAAGAAACAAATATTGGCCGGGCGCGGTGGCTCAAGCCTGTAATCCCAGCACTTTGGGAGGCCGAGGCGGGCGGATCACGAGGTCAGGAGATCGAGACCATCCTGGCTAACACGGTGAAACCCCGTCTCTACTAAAAAATACAAAAAACTAGCCGGGCGAGGTGGCGGGCGCCTGTAGTCCCAGCTACTCGGGAGGCTGAGGCAGGAGAATGGCGTGAACCCGGGAGGCGGAGCTTGCAGTGAGCTGAGATCCGGCCACTGCACTCCAGCCCGGGCCACAGAGCGAGACTCCGTCTCAAAAAAAAAAAGAAAAGAAAAAAAAAAGAAACAAATATTGTATGTTTCCACTTACATGAGGAACTTAGGGTTGTCAAAATCAGAAACAGATCGAACAGTAGTGATTGACAAGGGCTGGGGGAAGGAGAAAAGAGGGAGTTATTGTTCAATACGTACAGTTTCAGTTTTATAAGTTGAAAGAGTTACAGAAATAAATGGTGGTGATGGTTGCACATTATGAATATATTTATTACTACTTAACTATGAACTAAAATTGAATAAGATGGCCAATTTTATGATATGTGCATTTTATTTCAATTTAAAAATGAAAAGAAATGAGAACTGATTCAGAACTTAGAACCATGACAGTTGACTCCTGTTACACTGCTCTCTTTAATTTATTGTGATGCCATCTCATTTATAACCATTCAAAAAATATAAAACTAGAAAAAGAAGAAAAATGTTTCATGAGTAGATTAAAAGGATAGAAAATGATACACTGTAATACTAACAATAAGAAAGCTTATGTGCCCCCGTTCACCAAAAAAAATTAACATTTCTTCATATATAACAAAATGTAAAATAATAAGAAACATTTATACATTTATTATTACACACATATTTATCTGCCTGCAGTTCCCCAGACACATTTCACAACTCCTAAGGCCTTTGTATATAAGACTGATTGCCAGGATAGTGTTTTATTCTAATGTTTGGTCTTTTACCCTCATTCCTGACACAGAGTAACTAAAACCTTTGAAATTTCCTGAGGCCTAGGAGTGTCTGACAAAGAGCTCATAAATGCCTTGAAATTTCCTGGGTGATAGTAGCATCTTTTATTCTAATGAGACAACTCTTGATGGACTCCAGAATGGGAGCTGGTTGCCAGAGGAACCAACCACATGATTAGAGAGCTGGAACTTTCAGCTCCACCTCTCCAACCTCCAGAGAGAGAAGACGAGATAAATGTAGATCAAGCTGATCACCAATGCCAACAATGTAATCAATTATGTCTATATAGTATGTCTATATATTATATAGTCTCCATCAAAGTACAGAAAGACAGAGTTCAGAGAGTTTATAGATTACTGAACACATGGAAGGCCCTGGACGATGCAAAGACCAGAGAAGACATGAAAGTTCCTCTCCCCTTCCCTGCACTTTGTCCTATATATAATTTCATCTGGATGTTTATTTGTGTTATTTATCATATACTTTATTGATATAATAAACCAGTAAATGAAAGTGTTTCCCGGAATTCTGTGAGGTATCCTAGCAATTTAATCTAATTTGAGAGGGTCATGGGAACCTCACCTTAATAGCCATAAGCCAGAAGGTGAAAACCTACTACTTGGAGCTGACATCTGAAGTGATGGCTGTCTTGTGAGACTGTCCTTTACCCTGTGGAAACTGACACTATCTCCAGGTAGACAGTGTCAGAATTGAATTGAATTGAATTGAATTGAATTGAATTGAATTGAATTGAATTGATTGGTATATGGTGGAAACCCCCTCCCCACAGCTTATATCAGAAGTGAGTGGTCAGTGATATAAGAGTAGGAGAAACCAATTGTTTTTTAATCTCCTACACAAAGCTTCAAAAATATAAAATAAAATATCATAAAAGTAAACAGTGATATAGATAGGTTCCAAAACTCTTCTTAGATGCTTCAATCCTCCTTTCTCATTAATATAACAGGCGTAAGAAAATCAGCAAGGATATAGGAGACCTAAACAACATTATCAACTAACTTGATCCTATAGGCAAGTTTAGATGTTTGACACATCACTGGCATAATACACATTATTTTTATGTGTACATGATATGTTCACAAACATAGACCATATTCTTGTTAAAAAATAAAAAAGACACAAGGTAATATTTTGACAGAACTAAAAATCTTACAAATTATATTATTGGACAATAATGGAATTAAGCTATAAATCAATAACAAAAAGATAACCAGTAAATTTCCAAGTGTTTGGGAAGTAAACATTTTTTAAAAGCCCACATATTACTGAAGAGATCATGTGGAAATTCAGTATCAGGTTGAAAATGAAAACATAATACCAAAATGTGTGCAGTACAAATAAAGTTGTATTTAGAGAAAATGCTTTACAATAAATGAGTATAAGTCAAATAAAAGAAAGATCTTAAATAAATTATTTAAATATCTACCTTAAACATTCAAATGAATTAAACTCTAAGAAAAAAATAAGAAAGACAATAATAAAGATAAAAATAGAAATCAATAAAATTAAGAACAAAAAATACATAAAAAACAAAATTCAAATGTACGGCTTTGAAAAAATAAATACAACTGAAAAAGTATAGCCAGTCTGACCAAGAAAGAGGGAATACACAAATTACAAATACCAGAATAAAAACTACACATAATTACAGACATTACGGACATTAAAAAGAAAAAAGGATATTACAAAAAACCCTATGTCCATTTTTTGGACACATTTCTGGAAAGATACATGTCATAGAAGTTTTCTCAAATAAAAATGACATGAATAACACTATATTTATTAAAAACATTTAATTTTTAGTTAAAAACTTCACAAAAGTAAATTGATAAATTGAACTTTACTAAATGTAATACTGCTTTTATGGATTTAAAAATGTGTGGTATGTGCATAAATGGAATACTATTCATTTAAAATAAGAAAATCTTGCCGTTTGTGACAACATGGATTAACTTAGAAAATATTTGCTAAAAGAAATAAACCAGTCACAGAAAGATACATTCTCCATGATTCCACTTCAAAGATACATTCTCCATGATTCCACTTCTATGAGGCATATAAAATAGTTGAATTCAAAGGAAGAGTAGAGTGATGGTTGCCAAGGGATAGTGGTAGGGAAAGTGAGGAGTTGTTCAATGAGTATAACGTTTCAGTTATGCGAGATAATTATGTTATGGAGATCTGCTATACAACATAGTGACTATAGTTAACAATACTGTATTGTGCACTTCAAAACATAAAAAGCGTAGCCCTCTTGTGAAGTGTTTTAGCACACTAAAAGATTAATAAAATAATAGCTGATTTTAAAAATAAACTTTCTGTTACAGAATATTGACTTACTGGTTCTATTTCATTATAGTTATCATCATTCGTCTCTTGCTGTACCTAATTTATAAATTAAGCTTTTTCATATGTATGCATAGAAAAAACCTGTATATGTGTGCGCATATATATATGTGTGTGTTTGTATATGTATACATATGTGTATATATACATATACACACACCATATATCCATATATATACATACACACATATATGTGTGTGTGTGGATGTGTATATATACATATGAATTGGTACTATCCGAGGTAAGAAACTCTTTAGAAAAGTAAAATCATATCATCCACAGGTTATGTCACAGTTGTTTACAAATCTAGTACCTGATTAATGATTTCCGAATATATAAGGATATATAAAGGACTCTCAGTACTCAATAATAAAAGATATACAACTCTATCTAAAACGGGGAGCTACTTGAACAGACACTGAGGGAGATACAAGAGTAACAAAAAAACACATGAAAAGATGTCCACCATCTTTAGTTATCATGAAAATGCAAAGTGAATCTTCAAAGACACAATTACACTCCAATTAAAACAGCAGAAAGAGAGAGAGAGAGAGAGAGAGAGGAAGCCAGCCTGACAAATTCAAGTGATCATTAAGTTATAAAGAAATTGATTCTCTATTACATTAAGAGTGAGAATGCCAAATGATATAGTTACTTTGGAAAAGAATTTGACAATTTTAGATGAAGGTAAATATACTATTACCATAATATCCAGCAATTCTACCCCAAGGTATTTTCTCAAATGGAATAAAAACACATTTAAGAACCTTTCTCAGAATGTAATAGAGGCTTTATTCACATTGTCAATAACTAGAACAATACAAGTATCCCTCAGGGTGTGTATGGATAAGCCAGTGGTGGCACATTCATACAACAGAACACTACTAGGCAATGAAAGTGAGCAAATAACTGATAGATGAAACAATGTAAATACTTCTCAAATGCGTTTTTCTAAGTGAAAGTAGCCAGACCCCCAAAGCTAAATATTGTATAATTTAATTTATATTATATTCTGAAAAAGCCAAAGCTATTGGGACACAAAACCAATTTGTGCTTGCCAGGAGTTAAAATTGGGTAGAATGTTGGCCACAAAGGGAGATGCAGGACTTTTTGATGTTGCGAAATTGTTTTATAACTTCACTTTGGTGGTATTGTTACATGAACGTACATGTTCCTCAAAACTGGCAGACTATAGATTTAAGATTGCACTTTATAGTATGTAATATATACTTTAATGTTAAAAGTGTTTTAATGATAATGTGATTATGAAATGATGGTTCTAATTGGTCTCTATTGGGGAAAAAAATGTGTCAAAAGGACAGCTAACCCCAAAAGTAAGCAGTTTACGTTAAAACAAAAAACAAAACTTTGAGACTAAGATCTTTAAGAAGAAAGGGCAATCTGTATGGCAATTTGTATGTTTTAAAAGTCTGCATGATCTGATTAGAAGAAGGCATCTGTGTCTTTGATAATAGAAAAAAACTCAATTAGAAATTTCAAGAAAAACCAAATTATTTAGAAACAAGGTGTTGCCTATTAAAAAGCTGACTAAACTTTGGGGGGACGAGGTGGGCGGATCACCTGAGGTTAGGAGTTCCAGACCAGCTTGGCCAACATGGTGAAACCCCGTCTCTACTAAAAAATACAAAAATTAGCCTGGTGGTGCTTGCCTGTCATCCCAGCTACACAGGAGGCTGAGGCAGGAGAATTGATTGAACCCCGGAGTTAGAGGTTGCAGTGAGCCAAGATGGCGCCATTGCACTGCAGCCTGAATGACAACAGCGAAACTTCGTCTCAAAAAAAAAAAAAAAAAAAAAAAAAAGCAGACTGAAATATTTCATTATTTTAGCAACTTATGAATAGGCACTTACCCATTTTTCATAGTACTCAGAAAACATTTTTGAGTCGCCTAGATGGGTGCCACAATATTACAGCAGTCTAGTAATATGAGTTAATGAATGTTCACAAAATCACAACTAAGTGATTTTGTCACATACAGTTAGTCATTCACCCAATAATCTTATGCTTTAAAAAAAAAAAAAACTTATTTTACTTGCATTTGTAAGATGGATAGATAGAAATTATTTGTCTGTTCATACTACCTGGCATCCCTGTTAAGTCATATGACTGAATTTAATCTGTATCATGGAAAACCAATGGTATTGATAATGGACCAATCATCTTATGGATGTTATTTGAATTTTTGTGATAGGAGATATTTCAAAGGGAGGTATGTTCCACATTTTTAAAACAGATATTAATGTGAAATAAATTTCTTATATGAAAGGGTATGATTTTTAGCTTATCATTCATAATTATGCTTATATACAATAGAGAACTAAAGACATTAATTTTTCAAAATAAAAATTTGGCCTAGTGAGGAGGAAAGACAGAATTTTGTAATACACATAGTCTGTATTGAATACAATTCTAAATTTGTTTTACTGTGTAAATGTATTTCCTTTTATTAAAATGAAATGTAAAACATAATCTATTAGTTCGCTTTGGCTGCCATAACAAAGTATCACAGATTGGATGTCTTAACAACAGAAATTTATTTTCTAATCATCTGGAGCCTTGAACTCTGAGACCAAGTTATCCACATAGTTGTTTTCATTCTGAGGGCTCTGCCTTTAGCTTATGGATGTCTTCTCCTTTTGTCTTCACACAGGCTTTCCTCTGTATTTCTTTGTGTCCTGATCTGTTCTTATGAAGACATCAGCCATATTGAATTATGGCCTTCTGATATGACTTCATTTTACCATAATCACCTCTTTAATATTTTATCTCTAAATACAGGTACATTCTGAGGTACTGGGAGAAGGGGTGGTTAGAATTTCAACATATAAATTTGAGAGAGACAAAGTTGAACCCCTTAACACACAGGCATACAGTCATGCACCACAGAACAATTTTCAATTCAACAAAAGATCACATGTAAAATGGTGGTTTTGTTTGTCTCTAACACTGTACTTTTACCATACCTATTCTGTGTTTAGATATGTTTAGATACATAAATACTTACCATTGTGTTACAATTGCGTACAGTTGTACTGTATTCAGTACAGTAACATGCTGTATAGGCCCAGAGCCTAGGAGCAATAGGGTATACCATATAGCCTAGGACTGTCATAGACTATACCATCTAGTTTTGTGTGAATATACTCTATGACGCTAGCACATAGTGATTAAATTGCTTAATGATGCATTTTTCAGAACATATCCCAATTGTTAAATGATGCATAGCTTCAATACATATTCTAAACAATATAATTCTAGTACTTTTTAACAAGATTGTATTCTATTCTACCAGGACACAGCATATTTTCTGAAACTTTGTGATTGCATTGTCATTAACTATTGATCAACTAAGATGTATCCCCACATCAAATTTTATTTTATATATGCCTGTAATTTCCAAATAATATTTAAAAAACATTTAAAACATATAATTATAATTTCAAATACATAGTAAATGAAAAGATCGTATTATTTTAGCCAGGATTAACACCTATCTAAAAATTTTAGTTAACTCCTATAAGAACATTCAATCTCCACGTGGAATGTGTGCCTCTCAGTAAGAATTCTAAAAAGAAGGAGAAAATTGGCCTAGGTGTACAAAATATCTTATTTTTTATTGTAGGACTTCTAAAAAAACATTAGAACACACATGTCTTCTGAATCAAACAGTCGAGGTACAGTCTCATAAAAAATGGGAAAGGAATGCAAACAGCAAAATATAATGAAAATCACGGCTTCATGCACCTACACACAAACATAGAAAATGAAAGAAAAAAAAATGTTTCTTGTGTTTGGGGTGTCAAAGCAAAACATTGCACCAGGCTAAGTTAAACAGATAAGGAAGACTAAGCGGAGAGCAGCCAGTGCTCAATCTGAGTTGAACTCCCATGAAACGTGAGGAGTGTGGGGAAGGTGTTAAGGTTTTTAAGACCTGGGACAAGGAAGATATCTTGGGCCATCCCTATTTGCTAATCAACTTTATCCAAAGGAAACACTAAATTTTCTCCTATCTGCGGAACAAGAGATAGCTCTATTATTTGGAATAAGGTTCCAGCTGAAGTTAGGCTTATCCTCCCACAGAAACTGGGATACAGAGTGTTATATAATAATTACATTTCAAAGACATGGTCCCCTGTTCTTGAAAAAGACAGTCTTGGGTAGTAAAGCTGACAAAAAGCTTTTGAAAATATTTACATCCAAAAAGTCATAAAAGGAATTTTTAATTACAAAAAAAATTTAAACTAAATACACTAAGGAGGTCAGGGGCCTAAAACAAGGAAGAAGCCTGTCTAAAATTTAGTGAAGCAGAGGGCAACTTTAAGGTTCTCTTGGTCAGGTCTCTAATAAAATTGTTTAACAACTGCCTTTAATAGGGTACTTTCATAAATTGGATTCTGTCAGTCATTTGCAGAGTGCTTCTGAGAGATAGGAAATTTAACCCCGACACTTCCTGCATGCTTTGCCTGTGGGCAAAGCAGGCTCTCTCAGCCATAGACGGCTAAAAGGCAAAGGAACACTGATGGTGGGAGTTTGAAGTCAAAGAAATATAGCCCCAAATAGGGTATGTGTGAGGCACCAGTAGAATCTGCCAGGGGTGCCATCAAACCAAGCCTTATTCAGGGCTTTAAAAGTACTAAGTCATTTATAGACGCTTACATAGATATTTAAGAATATTAAAGAATATATATTCAGATATGCTTAAGAAATTAGTTTTGTCATATCCCCCAAGTCATCAGGAAAATTGTTCTATGGCAACAACAAATCATAATTTCATGGTTCATTAAAATGCATTTTAAGGTCACTAATACCGATGTTTATTTAAAAATATTAAAATGTATCTTAATGTCAATAAATAGCTGATTTTAGTGTGTCGTGTTAAACCAATAGTATACATACACCTTATATCAGTGATTTACATATTGAATACATTTACATAACAAGTCCTGGTTAGAAATTTCTGTATCCTGAAATGTCATAGGTTCTCAAGTGCAGTTAAGTGCTCTCTTTAAAAAATTTCTAAACTTGATTTTCTCACTATAACATTGTCATGAGGGAATAAACTACAGGGTAAATGAATCAATAGACCTTGATGTTCTGGTCACATAGACACTAAAAAAACTTAAATCTTATTCATATTCATTTGAATAAAATAGTCATTAATCTTCACCTCATGGGTGTTTTAGGAAACTTTTCAAACCTTTAGTGTCCTACTGAGTATTAACTAATAGACTTTGATTTGATAGCTGTTTAGACGGCAAGTTATTGGATTAAACGATGCCCTAAAGCTACCCCTTGGCAAAATTAAAATTTAGCATTTCTGCTGGTAAATTATGCTTGCTCTCTTTAATTTAAGATGTCAATGTGTCTTTCAACAAAGAAAAACAAAAAAGAACTTTGACATCTATTAGGCTTTACTTTAGTAGATTATTAATTGTAGTACTGAAACTGATTTTTTCATATTATTGATAATGAATTCTAGTGATTAGAAGAGGAGAAAACAGATTCATAGTTAATGTTTAATTTAAAAAAGCATTGGAAATTTTAAAAGTACATCATTCTGACAATAGCATAGGAAGAAGGGCAGGTTTTCCATAATGTAATGCCCTTTCCATGTCAAGGGATGACTAAAGCTTTATTTTATTTTTTTAAAGGATTTGTTTAAGATGGACTAATAATGAAAATACTTCAGATACTAAAAGCACACAAGCACATTTTCCCCAGTTTGAACAAATTTTGTGAATAACATGGTAAGTTCAGAAGTTTTATGGTACTCTAAAGACATATAAATTCACTTTCTTAGCAATACAATTATGAATGAAGAGTATTCTAAATACATTATATTTCTTGTCTCTTAAGTACAAAGGAAATTTTGGAAATAAACACTGCTGAACTAGTTTAGATTGAAAAAATTTAAAAAACAAAATTTTATCTATGTATATATTTACTTATATTAATAAAAACAAGTAGACACAAGATATGGGAAGAAATGGTAAACCTACGGTCATTAGACATGTAACAAAAGAGTTTTGAATTATAGTAACATTTAAATATGTAATATTTACAACAGTACTTCTTTTCCTATCACAAGAAGTAGGGGAATTGTATTTATTATCATAAAAATAAATATTTTGCTCTATTTTTATATTAAAAATTTAGTATCATTTTAACACATGATGTATCAACTTATATTTAATGGAATATTTCACGAAGAGAAACAATTTACTACAACACTAAAATTTTATTTAGGTTAACAAAATAATTCACCTGTAGAGAAATAAATGTTAATTAATAGAAAAAAATTGCTGAACCCTCGTTACACTTAATTTCCTCTTGCTTCTAGGCCTATTGTTAAATTATAAATACTATTATAATAATTGTTAATTTATATTAAACTATATTAAATTATACTTTAATTTGCATTTTATACATCTAAATAAATGCCTGTGCTATTTTGGCAACTGGGCAAATCAATGAAGGTCTCTCTTTGTTAGTTTCCTCACCTACAGAATAGATATAATTATTCTCTTCACACTTAACAAGCACTTAGAATAGCACCTGGCAACCTAGTAAATGCTATATAAATGCTTGTGGAATAAAATAAATAAATAAAACATAAGTACCTAGGAAAATAGCTAAATTTTCAGTAATTCCCTATTATAAAAGAGCTGAGTAGGGAGAGACAATAGTAGTAATGAAAATATTCTGTGCCAGGCAGAAAAATTTATTTGGCATTCCAGAAATTTTCATGTGTAGTTTTAAAATGTTTGCCTATATTTCCAAATAATGACTTAAAATAGATAAATAATTTTATATCATCACACTTCATTCTTCCTTAATGCAATACTTGTCAGCAAGATGAAAAACATATGGCATAAGATAAAGAATACAAAATATCCTTCAAGGAAAGCACATAAACTCTAGGTAATAAAGATTCTGTCAATAATTTACGTAATGTCTTTGACTTTATCCAGATGGCCAATATGGGATGTGGGATGTTGGTCTAGATGATAAACAGGATAGAATTTACGTGATATAGGAAGAACACACTGTCATATTGTTGTATACTTTCTTGACTAGTTCTAGAACATGCCTAGTTCTTTTTTTTTATGGAGTACCCTAAGGTGTATTTCTTACCACATCATAGAAAGTATGATTGTTGGGCAATAAAATACAACAAATCTGTAGTTACTGGTCATATTTCTTTGGTTTCTTGTGTGTATTGTCTTTGATAATGACTTTTTCATAACTTATAGTACCATTCTTAGTGTAATATAGAAGCCACAATAAATATTTAAGAGGAAAAGGAAATGCAGAAAATACACCTCTCTAAAGACTCAAATAGACAATCAAACTTTGTTTCATCAATGCAGGAATTTTACTCTGCCTTTACAAATTTATAGCAATGCATCTTTTGAATCATAGGTTGAATTTATTTTCAAACTAGCACTGTTTGCTCATATCAATGAATATTTCAGAATGAAGTATTAAAAGCTATATATGTCTGAAGTAATAACTGGATTGTACCTCTCAAAGGTATTTTTTTTTCAATAAAGGTTGTACTAGTCACTTCTTGAAGTGTGTACTTGACTTGTAGTGAAATGATCCTTATCTGGATGTGGCACCCCAGTACATATGATGGGTATGTAGTGGGTAAGTCTGCACAAATGATTTTGTTTCCAGTGACCTATGGATCAAGGCTCAAATGCATGACTTGGGGTTGGTTAATTATATGCTGTGTCCTAGAAATTTAAAACTTGAAAAAGAGAAACAAAATATAAGAGTACTTGAATCTAAATCTTGTTATTGAAAGTTACCATGAGAGGAGCTCTATAAACATTATTGTAGCTCAGACCCCAGAATCTTCTCTGATGTATGCCTTATGGAGATTTGGCTTTCAATTATTACTTTCTTTCTGCAACGTACTTCATTTTTACTTGGAAAGTTAGGTTTTTATACTTAGATTGGCTGTTTACAACTCAAATAACATTAATTTACAAATTTCAGGGAAATATAGATAATGTGCATGAGAAAAGAATATCAATGAGAATGCTACATGAATATAAATTTAGAGTTACAAACAATAAGAGACACTAAGTTTATATAAATAATAGAGAAAACTACTCACTATGAAAGATTCAAAACAGAAATATAAGTAAATCCTTAGAGAAGATGAAGTTGGAAAAGCATGGTCTGTTGTATCACTCAGAGATGGCTTCCCACTTGGACCCTGGTTCTTCCTATTTCTTCCTGTGTTGGAAAATTACTTAAGTTCTCTGTATCCTCATCATTAAAGTATAGATAATAAATAAATCTCATGTCATTTTTAGAATTAAATATTCTAATGCATATAGAATACCTATTTGAATGCCTTGTCATATAAAATATGCTAAAAATATATGTTCTTTTTCTCCTCCACAATGATTATTTATGTATTTGGAAGTTTGTAGGAACCTAATAAGTAGTACCATTTTCTTTCCCCAAGTTCTTAAGTAAATTAAAAAATAAAACAAAAAAATGGAGGACAAATATCAACTAAGAGATAATAGAGAAGGAATTTTTTTCTATGGGACGAATGGCTTTCCAGTTGCTGAACTTCAATTAATCTGACATTCCCACAGATTCACAAGCCCAGGTGCCAATCCTCAGGCCTGGCCCACAGAGACAGGGACATGCTTCTGGTAGGCTAATAATGAAAGGGATCACAAGCTCTCTTCAGGTAAACCAGTTTCAGAATCAGGAAAATATTTAGCAGCCAAGCGATTCATGCCTGTTTTTTTATCCTCCTTCCAAACTCATAAATCAGGAATGCTTGGGTCATGAGTATAAGGCAACATGAAGACATGAGAAAATACCATGAATTTCCATGAATGGGGAAAATCATTTTATATGTCAAAATACGTATTTGAGTGACTTGGATAACATTTGTAATACTATATTTAAAATGCAATATTTAGTTAATGTTTCTGAATAAGATAGTGGAGTCATGCATTGCTTCAACAATACTGAGAGCAATAAAAGAAACAGGGAACATTTATAAATGAAGGCAATTATATGTTCCAGGAAAATATAAATAAGGATTAGAAAGAAACAATTAGAGGAAGGCAAAGTATTGTGATGATCAGAAGCCTGAAAAATAATATTGTTATATGATAAGGGGTAAATGAAACAGGGGAACAGATTTGAAATGATATTAACAGGATTTTTAAAAAACGTATGATATTTTCAACCAGGATTCTTTAAAAAGTTATTTAAAGCTGATTCCTAAAATTGACTTACTGTAATAGCAGATATTTTTGTAACTTATCCACACATTATCCTCTCTGAGGGAGTAGTACAAAGAAAAAAAGAAAAGAAAAAGTAAGATGATTAAAATATTTTTAATACAATTGAAATTGTCCTTATCTGTTATCACCATGAGATGGTGAAGATGGTACTATGTCCTGCACCAATTATCATTTAATATCTTTCATGTGGACTCAGTATAGAGTCCTGCTGCCTTTTTAGAGAGTCCTGATGATGAGTTTAATGCCAGGTAAGATCAAGAACAGCTCAGTTACTACATCAAAAAGGAAAACTTTGGGTTAAATCATTTAGACCCAAGTTACTGTTCATTATTAACTGATGCCTTAACACTTTCGATCATGATTATTGATTTCATACTCCATCCCACCAATCAATATGTATATGAATTTTGGAGTAAAGAGGTGGATAGTACAAATGCTCAGTGTCAATTATGCTCTCCTAATGGACTGTGTGGGTAAACCTCATATATATCAGTATTTGATTTTACCACTTTCCCCAAAATATTTATCAGACAAGGAACTCGCAACAGATTGTCACTCACAACCAGTTTCACAATGATTTGAAACCAATTTCATAATGATTTGAAACCAATTTACTATCTATTATCACAAAGCCAGATAATATAATGTAAATGTTAGTAAATCACCTGCTTTCAGAAGCTCTGCAACAGAAACTTTTCCCACTGTCTCCTAACTATAGAGAAATTGGTACAGTGTTACTCCAGAGGGTTAGTAAACCTTGGGCAGAGTATTGGGATCTTGATAAGACGCCATGTAAAACTCAGCCCTTGAAATTTCTTCCCTACTTTGCCTCACTTAAAGTGTTAAAATTGCTGCCTGATCAAGGTTTAGATCAAAGTGTCAAAATTGCTGCCTGATCAAGGTTTGGATCTGTGTCCCCGCCCAAATCTCATGTTGAATTGTAATCCCCAGTGATGGAGGTGGGGTCTGCTGGGAGGTGATTGGATCATGGGCATGTTTTCTAATGGTTTAACACCATCCCCCTGGGTGCTGTTCTCATCATAATGAGTGAGTTCTCAAGATATCTGGTTGTTTAAGAGTGTCTAGCACCTCCCCTCCATCTTCCCCGTGCTCCAACCGTGCGAAGTGCCAGCTTCTCCTTCACCCTTTGCCATGATTTAATGTTTCCGGCGGCCTCCCCAGAAGTGGAAAAGATCGTAGCATCGTGTGTCCTGTGCAGTCTGTGGAAATGTGAGACAATCAAAGCTTTTTTTTTTTCTTTGTTTGTTTGTTTGTTTGTTTGTTTTTTTAATAAACGACCCAGTCTCAGGTATTTCTTCATAGCAGGGTGAGAACGGACTAATGCACTGCCTAAATATAGCCTTAATTTTTTTTTGTTGTTTTGTTCATTTCAGTTGTTACAGACAACTAAAAACCAAAGCTATAATGTGGGTGCACAGAAAGATTCACCAATTCCCAGCCTTATCTCTCTCTGCTCTTTTACCTTTGATTACTTATTATAGAGAAAATGTCCTCCTTACACAAAGGGTAGAAACGTATCAAAAAATCTGAATCCTGTATTTCAGCTAATAACTTATTTCAACTAGGTGTTCTATGTAGATTCTAGCACTCTAAAAGTGTGGAATCAAGGGTGAAGGGGGCCATAAATCATCAGTGGCTCCTATCAAAATTTGTTTCCAGGTCAATTGAATGAACCAAGTTGAGCGAAAGAAGTTTTCAATTATGGTTTCCAACATATCTTCCAGATGGTTGCTCCATTTCAAGAATCCCAGTGAAATTGTAAATTAATTTAAATATTAACATTGTACAGGTATTTAAATACTGTTAAACTGAATTCCCATCATTTTAAAAATCTTAAATATACTTCACTCATTCTAAAGAAGCCCCCCAAATTAAATGTATCTGATACTCTGAAAATCATGTTACTTTGGATCTTCAGGTTAAGGAACCCAAAGGTAACTTTATACCTGCATAATGCCAGCATAACTGTCCTGAGAGGGGGGACCTAGTATTCTGAAGATAATAGTGTTTTAAAATAATTTATGAAAAAATACTCTTTTAAGACCACATCAATAAGATGTAAAAAAAAAAAAAAATTGAAATCATGTTCTTTGCACCAACATGGATGCAGCTGGAGGCCATTATCTTAAGCAAATTAGCACAGGAACAGAAAATCAAATACCCCATACTCTCACTTATAAATGGGAGGTAAACATGAGGTACACATGGACATAAAGATGGGAACAATAGACATTGAGGACTACTGGGGGCAAAAGAGGGAAAGAGAAAGGGCTAAAAAACTACCTATTGGATATTATACTCACCACCTGGGTGACAGGTTAAATAATATCCCAAACTTCAGCATCGTGCAACATACCTTTGTAACAAACCTGTATATCTACCTCCTTATTCTAAAATGAAAGCAAAAGTAAAGCAAACAAACAAAATTTAAACATATATGCAAGGTAAAAAAAAAATCACATCATAATATGAGTGTTTTTTCAGCACTCACAAATATAAACTTGTGAAATTTCAAAAACATAAAACTTTTATTTATTTATTTTTTATTTTATTATTATTATACTTTAAGTTCTAGAGTACATGTGCATAACGTGCAGGTTTGTTACATATGTATACTTGTGCCATGTCGGTGTGCTGCACCCATCAACTCGTCAGCACCCATCCACTCATCAGCACCCATCAACTCGTCATTTACATCAGGTATAACTCCCAGTGCAATCCCTCCCCCCTCCCCCCTCCCCATGATAGGCCCTGGTGTGTGATGTTCCCCTTCCCGAGTCCAAGTGATCTCATTGTTCAGTTCCCACCTATGAGTGAGAACCAAAAACATAAAACTTTTAAAAACGTTTATAAGTATGTCACATGAATGCTGGTATCCTAGTCTTCACATTTATTTTAAGCCAGTATATACATGAGGAGTTAGACTCCAAACCAAAATCCCAGCCCCAACTGCTGATAATTTCAAGACGTTGGGTGGCAAGACTAAGTAAGGAAATCTGTCCTCCATACACAAACTTGGTGCACAGCCAGTCCTTTGCAATTTACTGGAGAAAGTTGCAGCCAAGGAAGGACTCAGCTTCCCCTCTCCAAGGACAGTCATGCACTTACGTATATAAGCATTACTAGCCCAGGTGCCTCTATGAAGTCTTCTTTATTAGGAACCTTGGCAAAAGTAGTTTTCTCTGCTATAACCCAGTATTTTTTTCAATCCTAGCCCTTTCCCTTCTCTTTACCCTGACCTCCAATATCCATAAGAAGGCAAGAGCCACCTTTAGTTAGTTCATGGCGCTGCAGCAGTTAGACAATTTTCCTGCCTGTGTTGTGTTGGATGTCCTCTAATCCTTACCTGGAAGATCCCTAGGCAAAAAAGAAAAATAAGAGAACCAGCAGCACCTGTCTTTTTGGGTCTCTTGTTTGCACTGTCTCGGTATGTAAATAAACCTTGGCTTTTATTTTCAGCTTGTCTTGTTTTCTTAATTGACCACCTGGATAATTGGCAACTCAACAACATGTCGTTGAGGAAATCACATTAACTAATGAAACTACTGAAAATATGTGAGTGCTGAAAAAGCACTCACATTATGATGTACTTTTTTTTTCACCTTGCATATATGTTTAAATGTTTTTTTGTTTGTTTGTTTTTACTTTTACTTTCATTTTAGAATAAGGAGGTAGATATACAAGTTTGTTACAAAGGTATGTTGCATAATGCTGAGGTTTGGGATATTATTTAACCTGCCACCCAGGTAGTGAGTACAGTATCCACTAGGTAGATTTTCAGCCCTTTCTCTTTCCCTCTCTTGCCCCCAATAGTTCGCAGTGTCTATTGTTCTCATCTTTAAGTCCATGTGTACCTCATGTTTACCTCCCACCCCTAAGTGAGAGTATGGGATATTTGGTTTTCTGTTCTTGTGCTAATTTGCTTAAGATAATGGCCTCCAGCTGCATCCATGTTGCTGCAAAGAACATGATTTCAATTTTTATGGCTGCATAGTATTCAATGGGGTATATGTATCACATTTTCTTTATTCAATCCACCTTTTATGGGCACCTAAGTTGAATCCATGTCTTTGCTGTGAACAGCATGCTGATGAACATACAGGCTGTGTATCCTTATGGTAGAACTATTTATTTTCCTTTGGGTATATGCTCAGTAATGGGATTGCTGGGTCAAATGGTAGTTCAACTCAGTTCTTTGAGGAATCTCCAACTGCTCTCTAGAGTGGCTGAACTAATTTACATGTACATAATGTAAGTTACATTTACATTTCGCAACAGTGTGATTTTCTACTATGATAATGGGAAATTAGTTTTCTTAAGGTATATTAAAAATATGTTATTTTTAGCTATTGGAAATAACTTTTAGTACTTAAATTTACCTCTAGGTAAATTATTTGTTTACAAATCTGCTTAAACTACTTTAGGTAATGCAAATGAAATAAAAGCCTTCCATCAAATTCCATAGGCAACAATTTTCCCCAGAGATAACCATGGTTAACCATTTATTTGATATGTTTCCAGATATACTTAAGGGTATGCAAACATATTTTTTTCTTTCCACTGTCAGCATGTTTTGTGTACTTTTGTTTGTTTTGTTCTATGTTCTTTTATTTGTGAGTATATTTCAGAGATATTTTCATAGCACTCCAAGGACTCATCATTCTTTTTATAACTGCAAAGTATCTCATGTGCTTGCTGAAATACACCTACTTACCTGGAGATACACACACACATACACTTTTTACTATTAAAAATAATGAATAGCTTTATATATATTTCTTTGTATATGTAAGTGAGTACAATTATATAATAAATTACCACAAATGGAATTATCACATCAAAGAGTGCATACATTTTGAAATTTTAATAAACATTACCATATTGCCCCCAGTAACAATGTTTCTGTATACAAAACTTCAGTAAAAGTATCATTAACGTATTTATCTTTGCCAATCCTATTCATAGAAAAACAATTCTCTAATTCCTTTTTCTTTAGCATTTACATTATTTTGAATGGATTTATACTTCTTTTCAAATGTTTAAGGACCATCTGTACTTATTTTATTGTGTCTTTGCTGTTTCTATTCTTTGACTATTCCTCTTGGCCCATTTTTCCTAATGATTCATAAGAACTGTTACAAGAATGTATACCTTTGTTATATACATTGCAAAATTTTTCCAATTTCCTTGGTATTTTTGAATAGCATTCATGGTATAATTTATCACAAAATAATTTTTTTTGAGACAGAGTTTCACTCTCCTTCCCAGGCTGGAGTGCAGTGGCATAATCTTCACTCACTGCAAGCTCCACCTCCAGGGTTCAAGTGATTCTCCTGCCTCAGCCTCCTGAGTAGCTGGGATTACAGGCATACACCATCACATATGGCTAATTTTTGTATTTTTAGTAGAGATAGGGTTTCACTATGTTGCCCAGGCTGGTCTCAAACTCCTGACCTCAGGTCATCCACCCACCTCAGCCTCCCAAAGTTCAGGGATTACAGGCATGAGCCACTGTGCCTGGCCTGTCATATAATAACTTCTTAATAATATAAGGTAAATTTCACATTTTTCATTCATGGCTCCTAAATTTGCATTCTTTTCAGAAAGGCCAATTCTATAAACAACATTTATTAAACAATTCTTCTTTCCCCCACTGATTCGCAGCAATACCACTAACATATATCAACTTGAGTATATTTGTAGACTCTTCTGTTTTACACTGAACTCTATTCATTTAACAATACTGCATTTTTAAACTAAATTGTATATAAAACATTTTCAAGGATGCTGATATATGGTCTCCCAACTGTTAGTACATTCTTTGCTAATATTACAATTTTTTTTTCTTTTTACACAGGAAAATTAAAATCTTATTTTAAAGTCCAAGAAATCCTGGGGTGTTTTTATTCTTAATAAGCGAAATCCATAGATTAGTAGCCACTATATTATGCCAACAAACTTGTAAATAGAGGGTTTCTGTTTGGTTGGTTATCATTTTCATCTCTTTGGAGAATTTTATTATTTTTTTCTTAGTGCTGTTGCAAAATGATCTATCTTAACAAACTGTAGTTTTCAGAATCTTTGATGTGTCCTATTTCCTAAAGAATTGATCAACTGTTCTACTATTCAGTAGGTCCTGTACACACAGATAATTTGAGAGAAATTGAATCTTTATAATAGTGAGAATTCCTAAGGACACAGTGAACCTTTTCTTTAAGTTTACCTGGTATCATTTAAGAAATGTTTTAAAATATTATTTGTTTGTTTGTTTCTGTCTGTGTTTAGATTCTCTGCTAATTTTTTTCTCATTATTGCTTAGCGTCAAATACAATGAGTTCTTCCTGGGCCTTGCTGTAGATACACTTTTGAGAAGAAAGATAACAGTATTCCAGGCTGGTAGATATTCTCCCTCCATCCCCAAAAGAAACACAATTATAGTGCTCTAAGGATTGACTTAAGATTCCCTGCTCACTGATTTATAAATGTTAGAAACTTCGAAGTCAAATGTTCTACCACTGAGCTCTACTCTCTGCCAGATAACGAGGACACAATTCAGTAACACTCACTTTCTGTTACCACAATTCAGTAACACTCACTTTCTTAACCTTTGCAAGAGCGTGTTATCCATTTTCTTATTCAATCCCATGTCTGTTTCTAGTGTTAGGTGTTAACGGGGTCCATAAGGAATCCCATGGTCAGTGTACATATCCTGCTCTATTGCTCCCAACAAGACCTCTGTTTACACCTTGGGAAGTATACCTCATTGGTAGAACATTATTATGCTCTGCAGGGTTCATCTGAAATATGCGGCTAGATTTCTGTTGGATATCTTACATACACTCATTTTCTCATAACATCCCTGAATATACATGTTACTATCTGCATTTTGCAAACGAGCAATTAAGAGTCAAAAACTTTAAACCATTTACCTAAATCTACACAAACAGTAAGTGAAGAAACTATAACTTGAACACAAATATATTTCATTAGAGAAATATTATTTCTTTTATTCCCTGTTTGTTTGTTTTTTTTTCTTTTTTGTATCTCAGTAGCTATAACAATTAATTTCCTATGGTGGCACCTAATCAAATGTATTTAATTAAAAAGATAGTTACCACCTTTGGTTACATAATTAAATTTTAATTATTGTAACATTTCTAAGCATCTTTCTATATTGAAAGAAAATTTGTGCTATATGTATTTGAAAAAGACTTTTGCTCAGTCTTCTGTGAATAGCAGCTCCCAGGAGTCCAGGACCCAAATCACTGAGAAGGGAATCTATTTCATGAAAAATGTCATTTACAGAGTATGAAGGTAGTGAGGGAATCTAGTTACAGCCTGTCAAGGCAGTGACTTCAGTTATGCTGAGTAGCCAAAGCAAGATAGTGTATGTGTGAAAAAGCAGCAGTCACCCGGGAGACCCCTGAGTGAAGTAGGACAAAGTTCTATAGAATCATCCCCTTTACTTCAGTCTCTGATACAGCCTCAGAAGTTTCAATTATTTCCCAGCTGCTTGGTTTCAGACTAAAAGACAATCACTCACCCGTTTGACTTAGTCCTTTAGAAAAGAGAACAAACATTTAAGTTGTGAAAAGGTCATATGGCATCACTGACCAGCTACACTAACTGGTAATATAAATAAATCCAGAAGGCATTCATGTGATTCATCACTGCCTACATTTTATGCACAATGACAGCAAGAAACAAATTTTGATTTTATTGAGAATAATATTAATCATAAAAGAATTAATTGCTTTATATCAGCTGCAAATCCCCAACCACCTTGCTATCAACACTCCCATTTTGAGTCACAAATATATAATTACATTCTAAAATATAATTTTTATGAATACTCTTGAATTTTATAATATTTACATTTCAGGATTGCTATAGTCTGAATAAGATGTCTCATTAAAATTCATATTTTTGAATTTAACACTGAATGAGATAATATTAAGATATAGAGTCTTTTGGAATTTATTATGAAAATGTATCATGGGAGTGATTATCAAAGAAGTTGTTTCTTTCACCATGTAAGAACACAGCCACAAGGAGACATCTATGAAGCAGAGAGTGAGCCCTTGTTAGACATCAAATCTTCTGACACCTTGAACTTGAGTTTTCCTGTAACTTATAAACAACAAAAAATAATTTACCAGGACTGTAAGCAATTAGTTTTTGTTGTTTATAAGTTACACAATCTAAGATATTTTGTTATTGCAGTGTGATGATTAAAAATGATATAAATGCATATTTTTAAAAGGAAAGAAAAATGAAATATGCTGTGTCCTGTCATCTCCCATCAGCCATATAATTTAGACCTTTACAGTGTATCACTCTCTACTCTGAAAAAGAAAGGGAAATGTTGTTACCTTTGTTCTATTGTCTTTTAAAATATATATTTAGATTGCAAAAATTCAAAGGAATGGCATTAATTGTGTGGACTTATTCCTAACACTATAAATTTAGAATGACCCTGCTATGGGAATATTCAGAATCGACCTTTTATGTTGAATTTGAAGTTCAATATATGTATTTATGAATTGTCATATATAATGTATTATTTAGGATGAATATGCCAAAATTATTTTTAGAAAGTAAAATGGAAATGTTAAATTTACTCATCTTTATGTGCACATATAAGTGGTTTGGCACATTCTGGTAGAATTTCACAATATATAATCTTAAAAATAACTCATGGAGCCATCAGTTACCTAGAATCTGATGCTTCCTTTTATTCATTTTGAATAAAATCTACATACCTGCCTTATATTTTCATGAAATATTATTCAGGCTAAGACAGTTTTAACAGAGCTATCAGTGTTAATATTGGTAAGTCATAGGTATAATGAAGAGTACACAATCATTTCATTGAGATACCAAAAATCAGAAATATAATCAATAAAAGAAGGTTCATTTTAATTTCACAGAAGCTAATTTAGAAAATTTTCAATAATAGCACCGGGAAACATAAAATTATAATTTTTAATCCAAATTACACATAACATTAGTGAAGTATGATTCAGAAAATATATATTATTTACTTCCAGGGGAAAGTAAAATGTAGGTGAATATATTTGAAGAGTCTATATATTTTCTCATTTTGTATTTATGAGAGTCATAGATTTTTTTTCAACTTGGGTAGCTATCCAGATCTACTTGTATTGTATTGTTTTGATATAATTTTTGACTGTCAAATTAACAGATTTTCATGGTGAAAGGTTAAATATTTTTATAGATATTTCAAAATTTTCCCTTAAAACTTCGTGTCTAGTTGTACTTTGTTCAACAGAGACTACAGATGTTCAATAAGACACATTTTCTAATATTGAATAGTATTCTGTAATGGAATTTCATTAACCTCATTATTGCTTATTGAGTTCTCCAGTTCATTTACACTCTCCCTAACATATTTCTTTCTCCTTTTAGATAATAGAAAAAATAAATGTGTCAATGAAAGAGGATAGACTTGGTAAAGGGAAAGTAATGATCTGTAGACAAGCCCATATGGAAAGGAATTTGTTCTTCTATGAGCCAATATTTGGGGTAGTAAAAGAGGTAGGAAGCCTAAACTGAACATTAGTCTAACGCTAGGAAAGCGTGGGTCTTCAGAAAGCAGTTCACATTGTAGGAGCAGGGCAACACCTTGCCATTTGGGGTCTTTAGCTAAGGAAATCTGTAAGAATTTCCCGATCCTGGAGAAAAGATCATGTATTTACAAGGTGAACAAGGTTAACAAATCTCTTATGTTTGAACCAGTAGAGATCTCAGAGCTCGGAAACATTCTTTAAGGAACGCAGCAAGTAAAGTAAATAACAATATAACAGATATCTATTTTTCCTTGACTGAAGGGTTGAATTGCTATTTGAAAGTACTCCCTTGAACTAAAAGAGTGAAGTTGCAAAAAAAAAAAAAAAAAAAAAAAAAATTGATAATAGCCTGTAAATATAATTACCAAACTATATCGGCAAAATCTAGGACCTGAGTGTTAGACTGAGGAGAAAAAAAAAAAAAAAAAAAAAAAAGCATTATAAAGGTTTTCTATCATCAGGGATTGATTGACTAAAGATCTATATCATGGCACATTCTGGGAAGGGGACGCATGAAAACACGGAGTGTATTGGTTGTAGGATAGATTTGAAAAAATCATATATGGTAGAAACACATCAGTTGATTAGTGGAATGGGGAATATAAAAGATTGACAATTAGGGTTAAACAAACTTCCAAATTAACTGGGGTAAGGTGAATAAGAATAAAAATAAAATCAGCAAAAAATAAGCAAAAGGCAAAAGAGAACGCAGCCACTTAAAAGTAGTATTAAAAATAAAAATTACAATAGAATTTCTTACATAATTTATTTAATCTAAAATTTATATGGAAGAAAAGTCCCAGAATAGTCAAAGTGATCTTAAGAAAGAAGAGCAAAGTGAAGGCATTAGACTTTCTGATTTGAAGATGTATTTCAAGGCTATAATAATTAAGAGTATGATACTGACATGAAGACAGACACATTGGTCAAAGGAACAGAAGAGAGGGCCCAGCAATAGACCCATGGATATATAGTCAGCCAGTCTTCAACAAAGATGCCAAAAATATGCAATGGGGAAAGAATAGTCTCTTCAAAAAAAGGTATTCGGAAAACTAGATATCCATATGGAAATACATGAAATTGGACCCTCTTCTTGCACCTTAAACAGCACCAACAAAATCAACTCAAAATTGCTTAAAATTTTAAATGCAAGACATGAAACTGTCAAGCTCCAAAATAAAAACAACAACAACAGCAAAAAACACAAGAAGAAGGCTTCAGAACAGGGATCTCCATAATCATTTCCTGAATATAACATAAAAAAACACACACACACACAACAAAAACAAAAATATAAATACATACAATAGAATATTACTCAGCCTGAAAAAGATGGAAATTCTATCATTAGAAACAATACAGTGGACTTGGAGAACATTATACTAAGTGAAAAAACCCAGTCACAGAAGACCAAATACTATAAGATTTCACTTATATGAGGTATACAAAATAGTCAAATTTATAGAAGCAGAAAATAGAACAGTGGTTGTGAGAGACTGGGAGGAGAAAAAGCATCAGAGTTGTTTAATGGGAATGAAGTTATCATGGTAGATCTCATATTAATTATTCTTCACAAACATACTCAGAAAGCAAAGGGATACAAGAAAACTTTTGAGGGTGACAGATATTCTTATTACCTTGATTATAGTGATGATATCATGGGTATAAGCACATATCCAAACTAACATCAAACAGTATATGTTCCCTGGGTGCAGTCTTTTTGTATATCAGTCATACTTTAATAAAGCTGTCAAAACACAGAAAAATAACTAAGGTGAAATAATTTAAATCATAAATACTAAATGCAAATAAATATTTATTTTAAAAGATATATTTAGAAGTTGGTTTAAAACAAACTTTTCTATGCATTATATAAAAATATGTATTTTAAAACAAATTACTAAATATTGAAAACTCATTTAAGATAATAGATGTAAGGCAAATGCATGAAAAGAGGAAGCAAGAATGGCATTATAATTTTATCTTTAGAATTTAAAGGATCTAATGGAGAAAAATAATTAAGTCAAGAGAGGATTTGAGTAATGTAATCAACATCCAGCACTAAACAACATATAAGCAAAGTTACATTGTACAAATGAAAAATACAGATTTTCATAGAAAAGATCAATTGAAAATTTCTGGGCCGAGCACGGTGGCTCATGCCTGTAATCTCAACACTTTGGGAAGCCGAGGCGGGCAGATCACCTGGGGTCAGGAATTCAAGACTGGCCTTACCAACATGGAGAAACCCCGTCTCTACTAAAAAATACAAAAATTAGCTGGGCGTGGCAGCAGACACCTGTAATCTCAGCTATTTGGGAGGCTGAGGCAGGAGAATCGCTTGAACCCAAGAGGAGGAGTTTCCAGTAAGCGAAGATCACACCACTGAACCCCAGCCTGGGCAACAGAGTGACACTCTGTCTCGAAAAGTAAAATAAAATAAAATAAAAAGTAAAATAAAACTTCTGGAGGGTCCTAAATAAGTGATACATCATGCAGAACAAGAAAAAGCACAGATATGTAATATCAGCCCAATATTATTAGCAAGTTCAAGACATGCTATATTTTATGTATTTTAAAATGATAATGAATATAAGGTAATCATTATTTTATGTATCACTAAGAAAGAAAAGAATGCTGGCAAAAAAAAAAGACAATGCTCTGTCATGCAAATATTTTATCCTGTATTTATTAAAAATACATCAAATTGTATAGTTATATTTCATAAATACTACCATGATGCATGCCTACAGGCAAAACTATAAGTTATTAAGTTTTTTTCACACTAATCCCATTTTTAGACTCTGATATTTCTATCTTTTGAAATTTTGCACACTAGTGTTTGTAAAGTCTGTCACATATGTTCTCATATTAAGTTTTAGCTCATCTAAAGTGAATAAATTACAGAAAAAAAAGTCATATGAAAATTTATTAAATCAATGAAGATACATGTACTTAATTGAATATATAACAATTAAATGCTTCTCAACTATGAAGTAAGAGTCTAACACATATATGGCAGCAACATTCTTTGGTTAACATGGTGTCTGGATTTTTAATTTTTTAAACATTTTATTGGTGTAAGAACACAACATAAGATCTGTTGCTGACAAATTTTTAAGTATACAGTACATTATTTCTAACAATGTTGTAAAGTAAACCTTTAGAGGCTATTCATTGTACTGAAAAAAATGTAAGTTCAATTGCTACAAAACTGTACACCCTCAAATTTTTGCCTGACATTTTGTATTATCATTGTCCCAATTTACATCTATTCAGGTTGTAGACAGTTTAACATTTTGTAGCTATAGTCATTTTAATGCTTCTGATTTTTGACTTGTACAATAAAAGTAAAAGTGACTTAGTGACTTACTAACCATTTTGGTAATATGGTGTACTATTTTTCATCATATAATTAACTTTATTGAGTTTCATACTTTCTTATACTCTTGTGTTACTATTAGCATCCTTTCATTTCAACTTGAAGAATTCCCTTAAACATCCTTCATAAAGCAGTTCTTGTGGTGACCAACGCCCTTAGCTTTTCTTTGTCTGAGAAAGTCTTTATCTTCTTCATTTTTGAAGAACAGCTTTGAAGAATATAATTATCTTAACTGGAAGATCTTTTCTTGCAGCACTTTGAATATAATGTCCTATTCCCTTCTTGCTTGCAAAGTTCCTGCTTAAAGAATACACCAAAAGCAATGGCAACAAAAGCCAGAATTGACAAATGGGATCTAATTAAACTAAAGAGCTTCTGCACAGCAAAAGAAACTACCATCAGAGTGAACAAGCAACTACGGAATGGGAGAAAATTTTTGCAATCTACTCATCTGACAAAGGGCTAATATCCAGAATCTACAAATAACTTAAATAAATTTACAAGAAAAAAGCAACCCTATCAAAAAGTGGGCAAAGAATATGAACAGACACTTCTCAAAAGAAGACATTTATGCAGCCAACAGACACAAGAAAAAATGCTCATCATCACTGGCCATCAGAGAAATGCAAATCAAAACCACAATGAGATACCACCTCACACCCATTAGAATGGCAATCATTAAAAAGTCAGGAAACAACAGGTGCTGGAGAGGATGTAGAGAAACAGGAAGACTTTTACACTGTTGGTGGGACTGTAAACTAGTTCAACCATTGTAGAAGACAGTGTGGCGATTCCTCAAGGATCTAGAACTAGAAATACCATTTGACCCAGCCATCCCATTACTGGGTATATACCCAAAGGATTATAAAGCATGCTGCTATAAAGCATACATGCACATGTATGTTTATTGCAGCACTGTTCACAATAGCAATGACTTGGAACCACCCCAAATGTCCATCAATGATAGACTGGTTTAAGAAAATGTGGCACATATACACCATGGAATACTATGAGCCATAAAAAAGGATGAGTTCATGTCCTTTATATGGACATGGATGAAGCTAGAGACCATCATTCTCAGCAAACTATCACAAGGGCAGAAAACCAAATACTGCACATTCTCATTCATAGGTGGGAATTGAACAATGAGCACTTCGACACAGGAAGGGGAGCATCATACACTGGGGCCTGTTGGGGGGCGGGGGAAGGGGGAGGGATAGCATTAAGAGATACACCTAATGTAAATGATAAGTTAATGGGTGTAGCACACCTACATGGTACATGTACACATATGTAACAAACCTGCATGTTGTGAATATGTACCCTAGCACTTAAAGTATAATAATAAAAAATAATAATAAAATTCCCAATACAAAAAAAAAAAGAATACACTAACAGTCTTATTGGGAGCTGAGGGAGGACAGTGTTCTATTGTAGATAGTCAATTTTCTCATGCTGCTTTTAAATTCTTTGTCTTTGAATTTTAACAATTTGATTATAATGTTTCTTCATGTAGATTTCTTTGGGCTTATCGTGTTTAGTATCCTTAGAGCTTCTTGGATTTGGATGTCCATTTTCTTTTTTAGAGCTGGAAAGTAGAAGCCATCATTTCTTCAAATAATCTATCTAGTCTTTTTCCTTTTTCTTATCCTTCTATAAATTCCATAATGTATATATCGGGCCACTTGATGATGTTCCATAATTCCCTCAAGCTTACTGTGTTCTTTTAAACCTTTTTTTCCTTTCACTTCTCGGACTAAATTATTTCTTGTAACCTGTCTCCAAGCATACTGATCTTTTCTTCTGTCTGATCTAATCTGCTGTTGAACCCCACTAGTAATTTTTTTAGTTCAGTTATTGTGTGCTTCATGATTTATGCTTGGTGCTTTATTTATATTTTCCATCTTTTTGTTGAAATTATTACCTTTTTCACTCATTGTTCTCTTAACCTTGGTAGCATCATTATAAGGATTATTTTAATTATTTTTCAGGTGAGTCATATAACTATATTTCATTAGAGTAAAGTTTTGAATATGTATCTTGGTGTCAGCAAGAGAACAGTATAGAAAGCTGTAGACCCACCTTCTCCCCCACAAACATGCCAATTCAGCAAAAATTTATGGACAAAGTCCATCTTGAGAAATGAGAAACATTGAAATACTCTTGCACCCCAGTTGAATGTTAAACCAAACTCACTAAAGCCCTTTTGAAAATTCAGGACACTCTATTATCAGAGACCTTGTCCCGGCAGAGCACTATATTCTCAACAAGAGACTCCCTAGCTCCCAGCATTATCAAGAGGAGGGAAGGGATTGGTTAATGTATCCAGTGCCCCAAATTTTTTATGAGAGTTCCCCAAATTACTGACTTCTGTCTTTTTAATCTTGAAGCTCTGCTGTGTCTAGCACAGTCTAGTTAGTTGATGGGAGAATACAGGAGACAGCTTTGGCTGGTAGACAACGTTGATCCTCACCCTTGCTCAACACTAAATGAGTGAACAAAAATTACAGCTTCCTCATTCTCTCTGGGGAGGAAAAGAGGCTCTTGCAGAGGTCCACAGAACCTGTGTCTGGGCTGACTGGAGAAAGTTTTCTGTATAAGGTCAGTTTGTGAATACCGGGAGAGGTGTCTGCTTTGTCTAATGCAGACACACAGAGAATAAAGGAAAATGAAGAATCAGGGAAAGATGTTCCAAGAAAGAGTATCTGGATTTTTAGATATGCTGATTCAGTAGGAAATGCCATTTCGTTTTCCAATAAGGCAATTTATATAAATACTTTTATAGGGATAATTCCTTCTTTTAAAATCTTGTTCATTAACTTACTTAATATGGTGAACAAGAATATACTGAAAGAAAAAAGAGAAGCTTGGGACTACTAAAAATGATGAAGTGAAAGCTTATAATTATTTTTAAAGAAATGATACCTATTCAGGTATAGTAGTAGCTTTTAAATACTTCAAAGTATAGATTGTTTTGTAAATAAGTTTTGTACTCCCAAATTATCTGTTTAAAATACACTTCAAGTTTTATTTCTACTTATTTCCTTAATTTGTCTACTATTGAAAACTTAATTCTAGAATGATTTCAACTATTTATATAGAATTTTCCCTGTCTCTCTCTTTTTTTTTTAATAAAACTCAGTTGTCTTATTATTTTCTGTCTGATGACTTCACTTGTAACCAAAACAAAATTAAAAAGCTCTGAATTAAATCATTCCAATACTTTCAAGGATGGGACTTTAAAATATGTATGAAGAGTATCTCATCAAAAGTGCTTTTCTGTTTCATGAAATTTCATTTTTTTCTTAAGTCCATAACCAGCAGCATATATTTATTTCCATTATTCTTATTTTTCATATCTGTAATCTATTGTATGATCATATTGTCACATTAGCCAAATTATGGAAATAGTGAAATAAAAATGTTTGAAAATATTTTCCATTTCCTCCTCACTTCTTCACTACCCTTCCTAGTCTCTGGTAGCCATCCTTCTGCATTAATAAATTCTCTAAAAAGAAATTTTGTAAATTGCAGGTAAAAATAAATTATTTTCTTTACCTTTCATAAAACTGGGTAAATGTGTTGGCTATTGTTCTTTAACTTATTCATCTTAATCAAAATCCTACTATAAATTCATTGGGAAAATTAAGTAAATAACTTATTTTACACAACATTTTAATTATTATTTTATTAAATATGAATTAATTGAAATTAAATAAGGTGAATATTGAAGGGACAAATTTCCTTTTGGCTTTTTGTTCTTTTTTTCTTATCTGCATGGTCAGAATGGCTCGCACTGGATCCATATTCCAGTCAACAAGAAGGGGATCAAAGTAGGGAGAAGACACACTTATTTTATTTAAAAATATGTACTACAATTGCACATATCACCTCTGGCAATTTTTTTTTTTTTTTTTTTGGCATCACTTAGTCACAGGAAATACCGTGAAATACACTATTATCCAGATGAACACATGAACAATGCAGAATGAACACAGTAGGGTAGCTTGTTGTCTCAGTTACACCAGCTTACTTAGTGCCTGTATTGTTGTACGTTATTTGTTTTAATAATGTACAGAAGAAAAAGTCTTTTACCTCTGAATTTCTTCAAAATGTTTTCACACCAATTGCCTCCAAATTTCAGCAAGAAATTGTAATTTTTTAAATACCCTATAATTTGTGTAAGATGGGACATATGAACATGATTAATTATTCTATAAATTAGAATGAAAGTGTTAATTATTATTTAAGTACTCCATTAGTTCCATTTTCCATTATTCTGCTTTGTTTGAGCTTCTTAATTAGAAGGGGAAAACTCTTTACTGTTCAAAATGCAAAATTGTTTCCAACTGTTTTTCTGAAATATACTCAGAACGTTGTAATGTACCACTTGCTTACTTTTACTTACAGGAAGTTTATCATATTCCGCTCTTGTTTTTGTGTGGTAAAAGTTACTTAAAGACTAATAGCTTTAGTCTCTTGGTGAGTAATTTAATACCTTTTCATTCCATAGATACTTCAGCACTGTGCTACTATTCATTGAATATCAGACAAATAAAATAAGACAATTTAATCATAAGTAAACATCAATATGATTTAAAAATTGCACAAATCTATACACACCACACACACACACACACACAAACCGTGTGCAGTCAACTCTCTGTACTCACAGGTTTCACACGTATGTATTCAACCAGCCGTAGATTGAAACCTGTGGATATAGATGGCCAACTGTACCATGCCATTTCACATATGAGTTTGGGCATCTACATAGTTTGGTATCCACAGGGGTTCTAGAACCAATCCTCTACCAATATGAAGGGCCAACTGAATACACACCTACCCACTCAAACACACACACACACACACACACACACATATACAGGTTCATATAAAATATGCACATGTATATAAAATATAAAATACACACACACACACAAAATTCATTAAGAGACATGAGCACATAACCAGTTTAGTATACACTAGCAAACAACACCAAGAGTTTCAGAGAGAAAACAATTGAGGTGGGCTATTTTAAAAACAGGGTTTATTACAGTCAAAATAATGAATAAACCTATACCTATTTTTCTCAAAGAAAGGAATGAATACATTCATACTAAAATATGGATTAAAGCTTATTATTGTTTTCCTATAAAGTAAATATATACCTCTAAAACTGAACCACAAGAAGAAATTTGTGAAAACCCCCAGAGTGATGAGGAGGATATATTCTCTATTGTCCACTTCATAGGGAAGGTGACAAAGACAATGCTTTCAGAGAGCAGAGCCAGAGTCCAGAGAGAACAGCGTGACAGTTCCTTCCAGAGTATTTATAGGTCTCAAAACTCCAAAAATTTGCTGATGTAAGGGCCTATACATCACACAGAAATATAGAACTGGATGTAGAAACTAGATGATATTTTTGGCTTGCATTACTTGAGGACTGGCTGAGTACATTATTTTAATAACAATAAGAAGGATGTGTACAGATGTTTGAGTAATTGAAGAAGCAGACTATAGCAGAGAATATAGTTGTATATTCAAACACATATTGTCGATGTACTCCTTAATAAAATAACATCAGTTTTATTTAAGGAAGAAATACATCCAGGAAAAATGAAATCATTCCCCACTTAAAAGTAATCTTCCATAACTTTATATTGGTAAATTAAGTTAGAGTTACACTGATAACAATAAATAAATTTGACTTTTAACATAGTGCCAGGAAATATTCATATAAAGTAAATGTATTTATTTCTATAATTTAAAAAGTATTTCCATAGGAAAGACTATTTTAAAGAATGGATAAAAGTAGAAATAAATGAGAACGAAAAGTCAGAAAAAAATTCAACAAATTCAACTAGGGGAAAACAGAATGGTTTCATGTTTATTACATAAATAAAGCTTATAAATATAATATATATTTTATAAGGTTAGGATTTATAATATATATTATTTATACATAATATAATATTTTATAAGCATTTGTCTTGCTACAGGATGAAAATAGTGATGTCTCTCATCATCAAACAGCAACAAAATTCCTTCCTCACTTGCCCAACAAGAAGTGATTGAATTGTGGCTTAACCTATTTTAGATGGAACATATTTTACCTGCCAATTTTGCTATAATTTGTTTATTAAGGCCACATAGGATGTCTCACACTTGTAATCCCAGCATTTTTGGAAGCAGAGGGCGGAGGATAGCTTCAGGCCAGGAATTTGAGACCAGCATAGGTAATATAATGAGACTCCATTCCTACATAATTTTTAAAAAAAAAATTAGCCAGGCATGATGGTGTGCTCCTGTAGTCCCAGTTTCTCAGGAGGGTAAGGCGGAAAAGATAGATTGAACCCAGGAGTATCAGGTTCCTTTGAGCTATGATTACACCACTGCACTGCAACCTGGGCAACAGAATGACACCGTGTCTTTAAAATAAAATAAAGTAAAATTTAAAAATTTGTCCCTACTTTTATGTCAAATTCTAAAGTCTTTACTTCTGGTATCTTTTTAAACCAATATGCCAGTGTATTGGACATGGCAACGTTGAGACGGCTAAACCTATCTTAATATTTTGAAACTGAATCCAAAATAAAATCTAAAATCTCTTATTTGTTCAAAAAACTTTCCAACCAAAAGTCTTAGTTTTCTAAGAAGACATTTATTATTGCAAATTCTGAACATCTTAATTGTTTTTTTCTCCACTATGTATTTTAAATAAATCTCATCTAGGAAAATGTCTAGTGTCTTAGAATGTTCATTGAGAAAAATCTTGGTATCCTAAAATTATAGGTTATTCTAGTAATTTCTATTAACTGAAAATAATTTAACATTTCAAATCACTATCAGTAAATGATTCGGTATTAAAATATCTCACTCTTATGTATGAACACATGTTCTATCAATATTGTCTGGTGGTGAAACTTGTCTTAACTGTTGCATAATATAATGGATTATTTAAGACTCCAAGGATATTCCTTCAGTGTTTAGCATAATACATTCCAGTGGTGATCCAAGAGTTCATTCATAAGTTTTGGGATATCTGGAAAAATATTACTGGATTAAAAACTTGCTGATAATAATTTTTTTATATCATATGGTAGATGAGTTTATATATATATATATAAAATACATAATGCAAATGTCGAATGTTTAGTTAACTAGTATTCCAAGTATCATTTAACAATAAAATATGAATCTCTGTTTCTGCTCAATTTTGCTAGGAACCTTAAATGGCTCAAAAATGAAGTATATCTATATTTAGAGTATATACAGAGACAGAGTACAAAGATATATATTTGATGAAAAAATCCTTTTTAATATAAGAAATCACTTTATCTCAAATGTGATTATAATTTTCAAAATTTTGATGTTTTACTAATTTTCCTTTTTTCTTTTTTCCCTTTTAAATCTGGCCTCAATTAACTTGACATTAATTCGAAATTAATTACTCAGACTCAGGTATTTCTTTATAACAATACAAAATGGACTAATAGAGAAAAATTGGAACCAAACCATGTTAAGTTACCATGAATTCACATTTCTTCTTATGTTAAGGGAAGGCGCAAGAGGAATGAAATGAGATAAAGAGGTGACTGATGACCACAGATATTTGAGCACCAGCAAATGTCTGGGGAGGTTGTGAAATTTCTTCAGTCACTTCAGTTAATGTTCTTATAAATCCTTATAAATCACTGTTCTTATAAATCTTTACCATAGCACTGTTACTTGTGAGTACACTCCCTTACCTCCTCAGGGGTTAGTTTTGGTAAAGGGAGTGTTATCATCATTTTCTGAAGTGAACTGTAAGCGAAATTCCTTGTGTAATTAGCTGGTGTAGGTGTAGAGCTAACCAGAAGCTTTTAACCTAAAGGAAGTTACTGCAAGGGATCAGATGCAAGAATGGAATCAGTCACGCTAAGCCTCCCTCCACTGGTACATATGTATGTACTAATACATATTGCTAAATAACATATACCTGTGTTGCACATTACATAGGTAATAGGCAAATCGTGTGTTATCAGACTGAAGATTTTAATCTGCCATCAAAACATGAGCAATACCTCATGATGCATAGAGTGAAGATTGAGAAAGAGTTGAAAGTTTGACACCAATAGGCTTTCTAGGGATTTGAACTATCTATTCATAAACTTACACCATCAACTTCTGCCTTGGTCTCTGTTCAACTATGATACTTCCACTTGATGATGGAATAATAAAGGACTTTTAGGCATGCCTGGCTTTATGGTTAGGTAGATGCATTAATGCCTCTTAAGATGTGCAGCGCTGGTATCATGATCACCTGATACCCTTTCTTCATTCCTCTAATGTGAAACTCAGCCCAGTAAAAAGCAGGAACTATTTTTCCAGAATAGAACAGTTACTTCTGAAAAGGTGGTTGGCTCATTTACAAACTCCTAAGAGATTCCACTGTGACTCTACTATGGAGCCTGCTACAGGTTCAGTAACAGTTTCCTGATCAAGTTTAAATACTCTGGGCACCATTAGACATGGAATATGAGAGCCAAATGGTATAAATGTTTGCAATATTGGCAAAAGATATTGAACAGCTTAATTTATTCTGCCTCTACTTAAATATAGAAGCAGAAATACAGTATGTGCTCCCAAATTCAAGTTACCAACTTAAGTATCCTGCCTCATTTTTAGAGATAAAGAAAGAAGCTTATTCCATGTCCTTTAGTAAGTAAAGACCCTTTGATGCGTCACACATCAAGACCTTTCCTGAGCAGGCAGCGTCCTGTATAATGGTGGCATTAATCTTCTCTTCTCTGTGATATGATTATTTTCAGAATAGCAAGCCCAGGGTACCTGCTGTCTAGTTCCTGTGAGCATGATGTAAAAATATGGTAATTAGTTAGCTAGTTAGAATTGGAGATGCTTGAAACTAAGATTCTGGAGAGGGTGTAGTTATCAATGATGTTAAAGCATAGTTTTTGACCATAGAGGTTGTTAATTTAGCTTAGAGAAATGGCATTACTGAATGGAGGATCACAAAGAACTGCGAGCACAGAATGTTGAATATTTTAAACAAATTTATTTGGATATTGAAATGATTATGAAAAATAAATAATAGCATGGAATGGGGTACCATAAATAAGTTAATACATCAAAAATTAAGGAGAGTGGCCAAGAAATTGACAATTAAAAAGAGCAATGGTGTTCAAGTCTAATAACATTTGCTTTTCAAATGAGAAGAAAGTGTTAGAAAGATAAGAAATATTTTCAAAATGGTCTTGGAATGTAAGAAGAATACACACAGTAATTCATATAATTTTGGGGAAATCACTGCTCTTTGAGGACAAGAATGTTTCGGTGTGTGCAAAAAGGTGAGATAAAAGCAACTACAAAAGAAGTCAAGGATTTAGAAAAGTGTAATTATGGTATATCATGAATACCGGCAGAAGCAATACAATGATTTCAGCAAACACTGAGGATTGTGAGGTGGAGATAACACAGAAAAATGTCTATACAATGACTCTTGGCCTCAGGGAAGTTAATGTATAAGGTTGAATGTAGTAAACGGTATTTAAAGTATGACGATATTTGCTCTCAAAGTTCAGGAAAACCAGTAATCAAAGTATGTCTCATAGATTTAGCAAGATTTTGAACTTATTGCCAACCAAATTGGTGTGTGAGCCTCTGGGATGCAGAAGGACCACCCGGATGTCATGATCTGTGATGCCAAACTACTTTTTAGGAGGGGCTGTTTCCCTGAGATTAGGAGACACAGAGACCTCAATGTGGTGAGGAGAATAAACTTCCAGTAAAATTCTATTCATGAATTCCAGTGGCTGAATGTGTTGCAGCAGTTTGAGAAAGCATCAAAAAATATAGACGTTGAATAAAAACATCAGAGGGTTTCACGTTGAATTGCTGGCATTAATAATTGCAGCTCTTGGCATTCATTGAACTGTGTAAATATCACTAACTATGGTGAACATCAGAAGTAGTCAATCCAACCAAATGTTTGATTCCAAGACAGGTTTGAAATTTGGTCAAATAGGTTTGCATAAATCATCTATTAATTTAAAAATTATCTGTAATGCTTATACCATGCAGCCATAAAAAAAGGATGAGTTCGTGTCCTTTGTAGGGACATGGATGCAGCTGGAAACCATCATTCTTAGCAAACTATCACAAGAACAGAAAACCAAACACCGCATGTTCTCACTCATAGGTGGGAACTGAACAATGAGATCACTTGGACTCAGGAAGGGGAACATCATACACTGGGGCCTGTTGTGGGTTGGGGGGAGGGAAGAGGGATAGCATTAGGAGATATACCTAATGTAAATGACGAGTTAATGGGTGCAGCACACCAACATGGCACATGTACACGTATGTAACAAACCTGCACGTTGTGCACATGTACCCTAGAACATAAAGTATAATTAAATAAATAAATAAAAATAAAAACAGTATGAATCTCTTTATATACAAAAATTGACTTTACTCAAAATAATTTACTAATACATACTGGTATTGATTTTAATTAAAATAGAGAGAGATTAAATATTTATGATTAATATACAAATATTCATTTAAGATTTTAAAATTATTTCATTTACTTTTTGATTGAAATTGATTTCCTCACATTATATCAAATGGTACAAGATTCAGTCAACTCTTAGCCTGGCATTTGCAACTCTCTCAGGTGAATGCCCTTCACCATCTCTTATCCTTGCAAGTCACCTAATCCAGCACTCACACTATAGTTAGTATCGATTTCATAGGTACCTCAAGTCTTATTCTTACATTCGATACAAAACGAAAACCACTTCTTGAAAAATCTACCAAATATCTCCTTATTCTCTTTATTTCTTTTATGCAGTCCATAGAATACACTATGGTCAGCCTTGATTGAAAGATTGTTAATAACTTAGATTCTTCTTGAATGTATTTCCCTGTTTTTCACTTTCTTAAGTTCTTCTCACAGTTTAGGATGCAGGTCATTTTTGTGTTTTCACAAATCCTTTTTCAACTTCGAATATGTGTGTTTAAATTTATAAAATCTTGTGATTTGTATTTTTCATTTTGTCCACTGTTTTAAAATTTTATTTAACTGTCTTATTGTGTACATCCATATATCAAATAGAAATGTGACTTCGCTTAAACACTTTAAATTCAATTCTTCACGTATACAGTAATACGTTAAATAGACAAATGCTTAATTAGAAAAACATGAGTGATCACAATCTTTTGTCTTTATCTATATTTTTATTTTTATCTTTCTCTGTATATATCTTCTCCATTATTTCTTGTAAAAGAGGACATAAGCCAAAACTTTTGACAAAATTATGTCAAGATTCTTATTCATGCTTCTAATATCTTCCTTCATATGACATAACTCATATTCAGAAGTTTCAGCTACAGAAAATTTTTATAGGTAAAATATATATAAAGAAAATGTTTAGCACTTCATTAGCTAAAACTATTGTTAAAGAAAATATCACACAGAAAAGATGAGTAAACAGAAGTTGATTTTATTCTAATACTACTGCCAGCAATAGGGGAAAAGGACAGACCAAGCCTGGAAACAGCGCTGCCGAAATAACAAGAGGGAGAATTTTTGAGAGTTGAGATGGGGAGATCATACACCATCAGCGTTTGCTACTTTTCTTTACCCAGAAGAAAAATAAACTTTTTCCTATCTTCACAGTAGGAGATAGTTTTACAATTTGGATCAATGTGCCCACCTAAGTTAGGCTCCTACCCTCCCACAGAAATTGCAGGATGGTATGATATTTTCCTTGATGATTATATTTCAAAATGATACCTCCCAGGTCCTGGAGAAATACAATTCTGGGTTGTAAAGCTGGCAATAAGCCTTTTAAAAAGATTTATATCTCAAAAGGGCAAGGAAAGAACTTACAACTTTTCTATAGCAAATGATCTAAGAAAAGGAGGTCAGGAAAAAGCTGTCTAAAATTTAATCAAATTGAAGCAAATGTTAAGGGAGTTTTAATCAGTATTCATCCAAGGACAATGGATTTTCTTCAGGCTTAATTATTTTCTTAGAAAACATATTTTATTTTAAGTTCTTAAAAATGTCCATAACTTTGGAAAATGATAGCAATTCCTTAGTCTGTTCCTGCTGATATAACAAAATACCACAGACCAGGTAATTTAGAAATGTTCTATTCATGGTTCTAGAAGCTGGGAAGTCCAAAATCAAGGCAATGTCAGATTCAGTGTCTGGTAAGGGCTTGCTGTCTATTCCATAGTTGGAGCCTTGCTGCTCGGTCCTTACATGGCAGAAGAGGTGGAAAGATAAAACTGATTCCCTGGAGCCCTTTGATAAGGAAGTTAATACCATCCATGAAGGCAGAGCCCTCATGACCTAATTAACTTTCAAAGGCCCCACCCCTTAATACCATCACTTTGGGACTTAAGTTCCAACATACGAATTTCAGGGGAACACCAAGATTCAGATCATAGTGCTTGTTTTCCAAGCAGGCTTAATTATTTACCTAACCCAAACATTTCTGTAATGTTTCATCTATTCCACTGATATCCAGCTATGGTATTCTACAGATGTCTGTCTTTCCCAATGCATACTGAATTATTGAAGGTTAATGACTGTACACATATATGGATATATTAATACATAAACACTCAGCTCCCTGTGAATTAGAGGGGCCTAATATTAGCTGTTTCCTGAAAGCTGAGTCAGAGCAAGAATCTAGTGGATGCTAATAAGTTTTATGATAGTCTTTCTTGAAAGACTACAAATTCCAAATATGAATGGTTGCATATTTTTAAATAAAGTATTTTCTTAGAAAACCTTTTCTGGAAGATTTTATTTATATTTCTAAATTTATTTTTAATAATAATATAGTATTAATATATTAATTATTATATATTAATTAAATATTAATTAATTATTAATAAAATTAATAATCACCAATAATAATTATATTATTAATATAATAAGATTAATAATAATTAATAATAATTTATTTATTTATTAATAAAATTAATATTTTAATTAATAATTAATTATTAATTATTAATAAAAATATATTAATAATAATAGTATAGCTATTTCAAAAATAAACTGCACTAAAAGTCATATTTACTTCATTTCAAGTATTTCAAATTAAAAAAATAAAAAGGAAAGATGAACTTCAGTAGCTGCTCTAGTCGCAGAAAGCTATATGAAGAAATGAAATACCAATTAATAGCATGGTATGGATCAGAATAAAAATAATGATTGTTATATTTGCCTGCAGCCCCTAAGGATAATTAGTCATCATTTACTATTTTAGTTCATAAAGAATTTGATGGTTTATTTTTTAAATGCTCAGTAATATTAGAGGTATAAAACTGTGGCACATTGATGATTTCAATGCCACAATTAAGAGATACTGAATTACGCTAATGCCGGAAATTTCTGGCCCAATTTATTACATGCATTTAGCTTCATAAACACAAGTTCACAGTATCTTTGTGATTTCTGCTTAGAATTTCATCAAAAGTATATGAATTATTCTTCTATGTTTATGTGAATAATTCACTGAATTTTGGTTATCTTATATTTGAATGTCACTTATTATTTAGGGAAAACTTAACAATCTGTTGCCAGTTTTTCTCTGTATGAAAAACATAAATTCCATGTATATTTTCATATTCTTCAATAGGCAGAAGTAGAATGTAAATTCAGAGAGAGAGGGAAAAAATATGTTGTTCAGTAGAATAAAGCTCCAAAATATGAAATGACTTTATTTTAAATTTCAAATTCACACAGTATTTATTAAAAAAACAGTGGATTACACATTCTGATATCAATATTAGAACCGATTAAATTATATGAACCCCTATCTTTCTTTCCTCAGAGACTAAGTTCAGTGTTCCATCCATAGTCCATTAAGGATAAATGTTTCACACATCTTCTTCAGAAACTGTGTTAGTAGCTGAAGCATGTAAAAATTTTACCACTGGGAGTTTTAAAAGAAATGAGAAAAAGACATCCAAAAGAAATATTTGCACGGAAACTTCCTTCAAACTGGACTTTTCTACTACCATAACGTTTGATACAAAATATGTGTATATGTTTAACAAAGATATAATTTAGAAGATATCCAAAATGTAACTTAAGAAGTGATCAAAATTGATATATGCAATATAATTAGTAACATTATTAAACACCTTACATGAAATTCAACCTTGAAAATGCCAATATTTTACATGAAATTTATACTTCAGAGTATTTTACACTGTATTCTATCTTTCACATTGATCATTTATATCAGAGCCTCTGTGCCCTCGTGTGTGATTGCCTCGAGTTTTAAGGTGTGCTGGTCATCACAATATTTTTTTCTCATCTGTTGAATTAAATCATATCAAATATCAGCAGGTAAATTTTATGGATAATAATACTGTATCCAGAGTTTATTCCTTCCAGTGGGTTCTTGGTCTCGCTGACTTCAAGAATGAAGCAGTGCCATCCTGGCTAACATGGTGAAACTCTGTCTCTACTAAAAATACAAAAAGTCTGCTGGGCATGGTGGTGAGTGCCTGTAGTCCCAGCTACTCGGGAGGCTGAGGCAGGAGAATGGCGTGAACCCAGGAGGTGGAGCTTACAGTGAGCTGAGATGACACCACTGCACTCCAGCCTGGGCAAAAGTGCAAGACTCCATCTCAAAAAAAAAAAAAAAAAAATCAGCTGCGGACCTTCAAGGTATCACAGCTCTTAAAGAGGGTGTGTCGGGAGTTTGTTCCCTCAGAGGTGTCTGGAGTTTCTTCCCTCTGGTTGGTTAGTGGTCTCACTGACTTCAGGAATGAAGTCACAGACCCTCATGGTGAGTGTTATACCTAATAAAGGTAGTGTGGACCCAAAGAATGAGAAGCAGCAAGATTTAATGTGAAGAGCAAAAGAACAAAGCTTCCACAGCCTGGAAGAAGAGCCCAGCAGGTTGCTGCTGCTGGCTAGGGTTGCCAACATTTTTTCCCTTATTTGGCTCCACCCACATCTTGCTGATTGGTCCATTTTACAGAGTGCTGATTGGTTCATTTTACAGAGTTTTATAGAGTGCTGACTGGTGCATTTACAATCCTTTAGCTAGACACAGAGTGCTGATTGGTGCGTTTTTACAGAGTGCTGATTGGTGCATTTACAATCCTTTAGCTAGACACAGAGTGCTGATTGGTGCATTTTTACAGAGTGCTGATTGGTGCGTTTACAATCCTTTAACCAGACACAGAGTGCCGACTGGTGCATTTTTGCAGAGTGCTGATTGGTGAATTTGCAATCCTTCAGCTAGACACAGAACACTGATTGGTGTGTTTTTACAGAGTGCTGATTAGTGCATTTACAGTCCTTTAGCCAGACAGAAATGTTCTCCAAGTCCTCACTTGACCCAGGAAGTCCAGCTGGCTTCACCTCTCAATATTTCTTTCATAAAAACATTAAAATCACAGTATATGTTAGCTGACAGTCTACAAATACAGAGTTTTATTTCAAATATTATTGTCTATAAAGTATGTTTTTCCTAAAATGCATTGTTTCTTATGGATTATTTCATTCACAAATTGGGAAAGCAAAATCAAAATCAAAAGATGTCATAATGTTTTAGAATACAGAATATAAATACCTATGTCTACCAAGTCATCGTGATAAAATTGAAATTTATGCTACAAAAATTTATTATAAAATGATATTTTGTATTGTATTCCACAATAATATTTTGAACTGTATAGGTGAGAGGAGAAATTTTTTAGAACTAGATATGTAGAATTGAGAGAATAGTTTTTGGAAAAACTTGCATGAATGTTAAAGATTGTCTAGTTGAGGTCAGTGCATACAGAAGAAGAAGATCTAGAAAAGACAGCAGAATGGAAGTGATAGAGACAGTAAGCATGAGAGACTTCTGAAAGCACTGCAATAGAGATAGTCACTTATAAGGGCTATATTCAGAAAAAACAAGATTAAAATGTGCAAAAAAATGTAATATGGCTTCAGCATCTTGGTTTAACATAATATTTGAAAACCGTTAATTTTCTACCTCCCTTATTTTTCAAATAAAATATAAATAAAATTCTTGAAACATTTATAGTGATTTTATGAGTAAAATTATTGTATAGTATAAGCACTATATTTTAAAAGCTGAATAGTATCTTTAATATAGGAAGAAATATCTGGGCTTTAATATGTGAACAGGATATATTGTGAATTTCTAAAGAGAGTTATTGTAGGCATTACCTCAACATTATTTGACCCTAAACCATCTGTGGGGCAGGAGCTCCACAGTAGATAATCTGGGAAAAATGCTCTATCCTGAACTTTACCCATTTTTGTGTGTTTTCCATTCGAGATGATAAAGTATGTTATTGAGAATAAAATGAGTGATGTATGGTATTTTTTAAAGTACTTGTCATATTTCACTATTATATAAAATCAAAAATACTTTTTATTCTGTACTTCGATAAGACCTAGTTACAGCATTTTAAATTCACAATCACTAAATAATGCAAGCAGAGTAAATTCTTAATTTATGACTAATATTATTTAAATGTTTTATTGTTCTTTATGTTTTTTATCTATTTCTCTTTGTCTTTCTATTCATTATAGATCATAATAACTATTTTTATTCAGAATACTATTAAGATTGTTTCTAATTGTATACCTCATTAATTAGAGAATCTTGCAAAGAACAGATATTATTTGCCTCTTTTAAAATATAAGGAAATTGACAGATATAAGGGAATTACATACTAATGAAAACAAAAAATTGTTTTTGTTTTCAAAACAAGCCTGTTCAACAATGTGCATTGGAGCAGATACAGAAGAAAAATTTATTCCTCCATGTGGAGATTCTGCCTCAGTACAATGAATATAAATAGTATACTATTTATTTTGTTAAGTTATGCTTTTGGGACAACTGCTTTATTAGGTATTTATGTAAAAATCTTTAAAAATATTAATTTTAGCATGGTTTGGTGGCTCACACTTGTAATCTCAGCACTTTGGGAGGTCGAGGCGGGTGGATTACCTAAGGTCAGGGGTTAGAGACCAGCCTGGCTAACACAGTGAAACCCTGTCTCTATGTAAAACACAAAAATTAGCTGGGAATGGTGGCAGGCACCTGTAATCTCAGCTACTCGAAAGGCTGAGGCAGGAGAATTGCTTAAACCCAGGAGGTAGAGGTTGCAGTGAGCTGAGATCGTGCCATTCCACTCCAGCCTGGGCGACAAGAGCGAAACTCTGACTCAACTTAAATTAAAATAATAAAAAAAAGAAAAAAATCCCTGATTAATTGATTAATCCACTCTAATAGATTATTCTCCCACACTTGCCAAACATATTTCTAGTCAATATGTGGACTATTTCCCATTTTGTTGTTGAAAGAACATCCTGTTGAAACACTTCCATATAGGTGCTGGAGCGACGTGTAGATTCACTGTTTTGGATTCTCAGATGTACTGTTGTTTCAAATAAAAGTCAATTTCTTTTCAGATTTCTGAATAATTTATATATATATAATATATTGTATGTATTTATATTTATTATTATATATTTATATATATAAATGTTATGTATTTGGTGTGTGCAGTATTTACTCATGCTTTTTGTTACTGATGAATAGTTTACTTCTAATCCAGAGACGTTTGACTATTGTAAATTAAAACCTATTCAACAACGTGCATTGGAGCATATATAGAAGCAACACTTATTCCTCCGTGTGAAGATGCTACCTCAGTACAATGAATATAAACATGCCAACGACCTGAAGACATCCTGCCAAAGAGACTGTTTTGTTCAGTTTTCTTACTGAAAATCAGCACGAACTCTTGTGGCTGTTCAGCATTATTTTTTCCACTTCATTTTTCTATATTCTAATTTAAACATTGCCAACGTTTGATTTTTTCTTTAAGAATCGATATTGTATATTTTTCATTTAATAATTTCATGTGTCACTGAAAAAATATTTGAATTAGCAAATGGACAAAAGTAAAACATATTAAATAATTATGAAATATATAGTTATTTAAAATTTTTAATGCCATTCTTCTTGTAAATGAATGGAAGTTTTATGATCTGCATTTTCCTTGCTTCATGGTCGCACTACAAATTTTTAAAGATATCATTTATTGAAGAAACCACATCATTAAGCAAGTGCACAAAAATCATAGGGGAAAAGGCTGATTCTTAAGTTTCCAGAGTATATTCATATCAATTATTAAATGGTATTAGACTAAACCACAAGTCGAATTAAAGATAATACATTGAAAAGTTAAGTCATTTTTAGCCTGATATTCTATAAGGGCAAAATAATCACAGAAATTTATGTAATGTCTTATATATTGAATCAGAACTAAAAAGCCTACCAACCAAAGAAAGTCCAGGAACAGACATACAGCAGAGTTCTATGAGATATATAAAGAAGAACTGGTATCATTTCTACTGAAACTGTTTCAAGTGAATAGAGGAGGAAGAACTCTTCCTTAACTCATTCTATGAGGTTGGCATCATTGATACCAAAACCTGGCAGACATACAACAACAACAAAAAAGGGAAAACTTCAGGTCAGGCTGGGCGCGGTGGCTCACTCCTGTAATCCCAGCACTTTGGAAGGCCGAGGCGGGCCGATCACAAGGTCAGGAAATCAAGACCATCCTGGCTAACACGGTGAAACCCGTCTCTACTAAAAATACAGAAAATTAGCCAGCGCGGTGGCGGGCGCACGTAGTCTCAAGTACTTGGGAGGCTGAGACAGGAGAATGGTGTGAACCCAGGAGGCAGAGTTTGCAGCGGGCCAAGATCACGCCACTGCACTCCAGCCCAGGCGACAGAGGGAGACTCCGTTTCAAAAAAACAAAACAAAACAAAACAAACAAAAACAAAAACAAAAAAAAAAAAAAAAAAAAAGACTTCAGGCCAATACCGTTGATGAATACAGGCATAACACTCTTCAATAAAATATTAGTATACAAAATCCAACAGCATATCAAAAAGCTACTCCACCATGATCAAGTAGGCTTTACACCTGGGATGCAAGGCTGGTTCAACATATGCAAGTCAATAAATGTGATTTGTCACATAAAGCAAAATCCACATGATTATCCCAATAGATTCAGAAAAGGCTTTTGATAAATCCAACATCCCTTCATATTAAAAACCCTCAAAAAACTATGCATTGAAAGAACATATGATAATTCAATGTCATAGAGCCATCTATGATAGACCCACAGCCAGCATCATACTGACTAGATAAAAACTAGAAGTATTCCCCTTGAAAACTGGAACAAAAATGGAAGACTTTCTCTCTTAACGCTCATATTCAACACAGTACTGAAAGTGCTAGCCCCAGTAATCAGACAAGACAAAGAAATAAAAGGCATCCAAATAGAAAGAGAGGGAGTCACATGATTCTATATACAGAAAACCCCACAGTCTGTGCCCAAGAGCTCCTCGATCTGAAAAACAACTCCAGCAACATTTCGGGATACAAAATTAATGTACAAAATAAGTAGCATTCTTATATACCAACGACACCCAAGCTGAGAGCCAAATCAGGAACTTGATCCCATTTACCACAGCAACAAAAATATTAATAAGATACCTAGGAACACGACAAACCAGAGACGTGAAAGATCTCTACAATAATAATTATAAAATACCATTTAAAGAAATCAGAGGTGAAACAAACAAATGGGAAACTATTTCATGCTCATGGATAGGAAGAATCAGTATCATTAAAATGGCCATATTGCCCAAAGCAATTTACAGATTCAATACTATTGAAAGCTGACAGCATATGCTACCCTACTTCAAACTGTACAACAAGGCCACAGTAACCAAAACAACATGGTGTTGGTCCAAAAATGGGTGCATCAACCAACGGACCAGAATAGAGATCCCAGAAATAATGCCACACACATAAAACCACCTGATCTTTGACAAAGTTGACAAAAACAAGCAATGGGGAAAGACTCTATTTAAAAAATGGGATGACTGGATAGCTATATGCAGAAGATTGAAACCAGACCCCTTCTTTATAACATATACAGAAATCAAATCAGGATGGATTAAAGACTTAAAGGTAAAACCTAAAAAGATAAAAACCATAAAAACCCAGGAAGATAACCTAAGAAATACGATTCTGGACATAGGACCTGACAAAGATATCATGATGAAAATGCCCAACACAATTGCAACACACAAGAAAGTTGACAAATGGGACCTAATTAAACTAAAAAGCTTCTGGGCAGCAAAAGTAACTATCAACAGAGTAAGCAGACAAACTACAGAATGAGGGAAATTTTTTTGTATACTATGTATCTGACAAAGGTAGAATATCTGGAATCTATGAGGGACTTAAATAAATTTACAAGCAAAAACCAAACAATCCCACTGAAAAGTGGGCAAAGAACATGAATAGATACATAAAAAGAAGACATACATGCAGTCAACAAGCATAGAAAAAAAAATGGTCAATAGCACAAATCATTAGAGAAATGCAAATCAAAACCACAATGAGATACCATCTCACACTAGTCAGAATGGCTATTATTAAAATTCAAAAAATAACAGATGCTGGTCAAGTTGCAGAGAAAAGAAAATGTTTATACACTGCTGGTGGGAATGTAAATTATTTCAGCTATTGTGGAAGGCAATGTGATGATTCCTCAGAGAATTTACAACAAAATTACCATTTGACCCAGCAATTCCATTATTGAGTATATTCCTTTGAGTAAACAGTACGTTTTCTAAGTTTTTCTGACAAATTAATAGAAATACTCTGGATATCAAGTGGACACTTGATTTCCACAGGCTACAGATTATTTAAAAATTAATTTATTGTCCATCACATTTAAATAAAACTAAACAAAATATCACATCTAAATCTAATTAACTTTGGTGCAACACGTGTTTCTTTACCTCTCCTTATTTAGAATTTGTTATGGTCCTTTTTGGTTGGTTTTGTTGTTTATTTTCTTCTCACTCATGTTGGTGTCTCTGTCTATTCCATACTCTAAACTACTTTCATTGACATTCTCTCTAATCTCTTTCATTGATCTCTCCTTCTTATGTAAATAAACAAATGTGTTAAGTCTCCATCTCGACCTTTCTTTTGGTCCTATTTTTCATTTTCAGAAACCGCTAGACAATATGACAGATGTATCACAAATCAGATTGAAAACTGAATATTAGAACACTTGCAAAGATGGCCAAATAGGCATGGCCAAGAAGACCTTCTCCCACAAAGAGAGAACAAAATATGAAGTAGACCAGCATTTCCAAACAGATCCTCTGAGAGAATGAACTGAGAGTGGATAGAAAGATGGTGCAGACACCAGGACTGAAGGACTGAAGGGGAGGAGGCTGGACACCAACCACGGGGTCACCAAGTGCTAAATACATTCCTGGTCATGAATGGCTCCTAGGGTAGGGGTGAGTGAAATAACTGTAGAGTGGTCCACTCTCTCTCTATGTACCTCCAGAATCCAAGCTATTGTAAAACCCACAACCCCATGGACGTTTGAGATGGCAGTATCATCGCACATCAGGCTAGTTTCATGTGATTTGGACTGATAATTTGTATAAGTGCCACAAGAACATTGACTAATCTTATATAGCTCTTTAGGCTGTTTTTCAGATTTAGTCTTAGAGTATTAAACAATTAATAGGACCACAAAACTAACTTCTGTCTAGAAGTTTTCATAAATAATCTCAATTTATTATTAAATTAAATTCTTTATAAGCCAACCAGAACAATAATTTCTTTATGATTGCATTTATGAATAGCCGTTGACCACAGGACAACATTCTACAATCGCATAATTAGAAGCCATCTGAATTACAGACACATACACACACAGACAATTTCAATTCTACAATTTTAGTCACAGATCAAAAGATGCAAGGTATAAAAACTCATTTGTCCTGACACTGTAGAGCAGTTTCACTTCCTAATGTGTACTCATAATAGACAAATACACAAATAATCAATTACAACCAACACTAATATTGCATATTCCTAGTTATAAATTGATAAAGTGAAAATCCCCTCCCTCTCTCTCTCTCTCTTTTACCTACAAACATTCAAACACAATAATCTAGAAGCCTACAATCTCGTATATTAACTGGAGTCATGTATTAGAGTTATGTTGTGTGATGTACCTTTTTCTCCTTTATACTCATGTTTTCAAAAACTTTTACAATAAAAGTAGTACCTTTTGTTTTTTAAAAAAGATTAAAACATTACATTTTATTAAACAAAAAAGAAATGCTAAAAAATAAGACCTGCTTAAATTTTTATAAATAATCATTGCTAATTTGTAGAAAATTATGTCTATTATCTATTACTATTATATATAAATATTTCATTTTCTGTAAAAGGCTAAGATGCAAAGCATGTGAGGCATTTGCTTTCTCAATGCTTTTATATTTCTATATGAGAAGATGGTTTCACTAGAATCCCGAATGTCATTGTTATATATTCTAATAATTCTTCTTTATTAAATTTAATTTTCCAAATATATAGACCTTTTAAAATCTCCCTCTCCTGGCTTAAGGTCAGCCTCATATCTGGCATTAAAAACACCTGCTCAATAAATGAATGCTAATTTATTTAATGAAAAATGGAATTCATATAATAATAAGAATAATAACAATTGCAGCCAGGTGCCATTCACGCCTTTACTCTCAACACTTTGGGAGAACGAGGCAGGCGGATCACCAGGGAGACCATCCTGGCTAACACGGTGAAACCCTGTCTCTACTGGAAAAAAAAAAAAAAAAAAATCAAAAAAAATTAGCCGGGTATGGTGGCGGGAGCCTGTAGTCCCAGCTACTTCGGAGGTTGAGGCAGGAGAACGGCGTGAACCCAGGAGGCGGGGCTTGCAGTGAACCGAGATGGCGCCACTGCACTCCAGTCTGGGCGACAGAGGGAGACTTAGTTTCAAAAAAAAAAAAAATAATAACAATTGCAATAATACATGTCTTAAAAGATATTCTTCATATCATAGGGTTTTTCACTCAGTGACATGTCCTCCAAATGTGCCCAGAGTGAAAGTAAATCTTTTTCTTGTATCACTTAACAAATCCTATGAAGAAAATGAAGTGGGTTTTTTCTGCATTTCGTTAAAATAAAGTGTGCTGGAATTTATATTATGACACATAGTTTTCAGTTGTATTTCTGACTCTACCTGATGTCCTATTATTAACCTGTAGGGAAAATGTATACCCTCTAATATTAGTCAGCTGAATGAAGAGTATTTTAAGTCATATTTGATAGTGTTTTATAAGATAAAGGTTTACCTTTTTTTTTTTACTTATCTTAAAAATGCCTTCAAAGTTAGCTTCTTCTCTAAGATTAACAGATATTTTTAAAATAAAAAATCATGCTGAAAAGAGGTAATTTTGGTAGTAAGATAATACAGAAAGCAAGTAGGAAACTGTCAGTTTCCTGTTTCCTTCTAGTCTTCAGTAGAAAGAGGAAAAAAAATTATTTGGTAAAAATGTTTTAGAGTAATTTTATATCAAAATAAAGCATTCAAATGAATATATTTTACTTTGCAGCCAATAGACATATAAAAAATACTCGACAACAGTAATTAGCAGAGAAATTAAAATGAAAACCCCAATGAGACACCATATTAAACCAGTCAGAATGGCTATTGTTAAAAAGTCAAAAAAATAAATGTTGTTGAGGATGAGGAGAAAAGGGAAAGCTTATACACTGGTAAGGGAACTGCAAATGTACACCTCTATGGAAAACAATGTGAAGATTTCTCAAAGAACTAAATATAAAACTACCATAGTATCTAGCAATCTCACAACTGGGTATCTATCCAGAAAAAATAAATAATTATATAAAATAGAAACCTGCACTCATATGTTTATGGGAGCACTATTCATAATAGCAAAGTCATGAACTCAACCTGTGTGTCCTGCAATGGATGATTAAAGAAACATTGGTATACATATACACATACGATGCAATACTACTCAGCCACAAAGAAGAAAATTATGTCTTTTGCAGTGACATAAATGGAACTGGGTACCATTATGTTAAGTGAAATAGCTCAGAAACACAATGTCAAATATTGCATGTTTTTACTTATAAGTATTAGCTAAACAATTGATACCTATGGGCAGAGTAGAGTAGTAGACACTGGAGATTCCAAAAGCTGGGAGAGTTGGAGGAGGGTTAGGGTTGAAAAAAAATACCCTATTGGGTACAATGTTCACTATTCGAGTGATGGGTACACTAAATGTCCAGACTTCACCACTGTGCAATATATCCAAGTAACAAAACTACATTTGTACTCCCTAAATCTGTTTAAAAATTGAGAAAAAATAATTTCAATGTTATATTGCAATTTCTTGAAATGTATTCCACAAATTCATAAAACCTTCATGATTTAATTCAATACATTGGTAATACTAACAGTAAAATTCCATTAAAAATAGACACTTTTGCTTTAAGGTAACATAAAATCACTTTAAACACTGTTCAATTATAATATTTTTGCTTTCAACCATACAAATTTTAAAAAGAACATGTTAAAAATATACAAAGAATATTTAATAAATATCAAAATATAGATTAATCAGTATTAAAATAAAAAGTGTAAAGTGTTATTGCAAGGCAATCTAAAAATACAACACAAATCAATAATTGGGTAATTACCTAATTTAAGATATCTCATGTTATTGAATATACTCTGATATTAATTGTTACCTTTTTCATAAAATCCCATTTCATTGTCAAATCTGGTAGAGCAGGGTAACTAAATGCATGAACTTTTGAATAACATTCTGTCTCTGACTTGTATTTTTACTGATGGCAGGCAGAGAAAAAATAGATAAATAAATAATCAATTAATAAAACTGAGAAATAAGAAAGTAAGAGCATAGGCTATAGAGACACCAGCTTGTGTGGATTCAGATTTGGTTTAGCTACTGATTAATCATGTCTAACAAAATTATATAACTTTTAAGTGCCTCATTTTTCTTATTTTATGATGAGAACAATTAAAGTATCCAATTCATAGGTTCTTTAGTTTCCAAAGAATGAAAAGGACTTTCCTTTTCCAAAAAGGATATTTCATGGAAATGTCTTTCTAATCATACAAATGATTTAAAAAAAGAAACTGTTGCTCATAGTGTTAGGATTAGTGTATGAACTATCTAATCTAATTATGATGGGGAGAGAGTGAACATAGATTTCAGCCAAAAAAATTTACACCTTGTTAAATATATACTGATAATATATTAAGAGGATCAAATGTGAATACGACTTACCAATGAAATTTATGATTTCATTAGACATTCTTGATCAAACTGCCTATGAACAGTCCTGTGACCTGAAACTATAGGACAAATTTCCAATGGAGAAAAAAAATTCTGTGTCACCACGCATAAGATATCATGCTGTTTATCAGAGATCTCATTCCTTTGAAAAAAAGGATTGTCATTTCAAGTGCAGTTTTTCTTGTGTACAAACCTAGATTACATTCAATTTAAAGCTCTGCTGTAAATAAGTTTATCATTATCAATGGAAGTAAATGCTTTATTAAAATCCAGAAAATAAAAACAAAAATAGGAAAAGGGGTATAATACTAAGGTCTTTGTCTTCACTTTGGCCATCGTTTATGCAAAACTATTCAACAATAAACGACCTGGAGTGTTAAACCGACAATATATAAACAGTGCAGAACCTGTGCACCAGAGCTCTTTGATATGCAAACTAAAGCAACGTTTCTTTTTTCTAGAAAGCCAGTCCTAACCAAATATGGAGATTGGCACATTAAAATGTTCCTTTACTTACAGCATTTTAATTAAAGCAAGTTCAGGGGAGAAATCTCATTTTCACAGGCATCAGTCATCTGTAAAATCCCTAGCTTTTGCTGAATGCAAATTCATTTCAAAATATACATGCCATAAGATAGGTAAAGTATAAAATCTTCCCAGTAGTTATAGAAGAATACTCTGACGGCTCATGGATGAGCAATTTTAATTTTTTGAGCATATTTTTTAAATTACTAATTTCTCATTTATTTTAATCTAATTTCAGAATTATTAGTGCACAAGGTTATTTCGTGAATCTCTCCTTCAGTTGCTCAGAAAAAAAATATGACACTGTAGTAAAGGCCATACAGTATTGCAAAAACTGTAGTGAGAAAAATGAGGAACAGTTTGAGAGAAGCAAAAGAAATAAGAAAAGAAAATATGACTCAGGCAATTCAACTTTTAATGGAATGCAAAGTGAGTATCTTTAATTTAGCTCAAATGATCTCAATTCATTAAGAAAAATTAAAAAGACCTTTGCAGAGGCTTAAAAGCACTGCACTACGGAGTGAAATATAAATATACATACAACCACTATTCTTTGCATTATAAATTGTAATAAGGCTTCCTAAGGCTGAAGATGTTAAATGATAAGGTTCAAGCCTTGCAGCCTTCAGCATCAGCAAGATTGATCAGTTAGATAATACAAATATAGGCATTTTGGTGCCTTTGCGCCCTTATTTCAACTGTAACCTTTACCTAACATATTTGTATCCCTTTTCTTTGTGTCAAATTTGATAAAACTCTTCTCACCCTTCAAGGTGCTTGGTAGCCTGTATCAGGCTCCCTACGGGTTGAGTAATATCTTATGAAACCATGTAGACCTATCAACATAGTGCCTATAATATTTTAAGTGCTTGCTGTGTAATGGTGGATGAAGGTCCAATTCCAATTTCTTCTTCATTTCTGCACTCCAGAGGTCACTCATATCTGCAGATCAGTCCAACCTTTCTTTTTGTTTTGTTTTGAGACCAGAGTCTCACTCTTGTCACCCCGGTTGAAGTGCAATGGTGCAATCTCAACTCATTGCAACCTCCGCCTCCCAGGTTCAAGTGATTATCCTGCACCTGCCACCATGCCTGGCTAATTTTTATTTTATTTTATTTTTTTATTTTTTCATAGAGACACAGTTTCACGATCTTAGCCAGGTTGGTCTTGAACTCCTGACCTCAGGTGATCTGCCCACCTCGGCCTCCCAAAATGTTGGGATTACAGGCATGAGCCACCATGCCTGGCCTAGTCCAACCTTTCTTAAAAAGACATAACCAATTGTGTCTGTTCTTAAACCCATTGTAGTACTCATCAGATTATACTGTTCTTAGTGGATAAATGATGCACTAGCTATCCTCCTGCTGCAAACATGTATGCACTAGATCCCATGCTACTTGAGAGGAAGGATGTACCTTAATTAATTTTTAATTCCTGGCATCTATCACACTACCAGTGCCATGATAAATATCTAGTAAATTTCAAAATAAAATTCCAAGGTAGTAGGAAGATCTTTCCTACAATAAATAAACTAAAGAAATAAAATTTTAAAAATAACATATACATATGTACTTGCATAGGAAGTATATTATTTCCAAGCATCTCAGAGAAATTTAATGAATAAGTTAAAACAAAATCACTACTTAAAACAAATATCAATGTTTTGTACATTTGTGTCATCTTCATTAAAAACAGATTACACTGTCTATATAATCATTAAATAATTATTTGTGGGCCAATGAAATATGCTTAAAATATTGTTACCAAAAATCTATATTCAAATACGTATATTTTAAAAGTTTATCTTGTATGATTATAATTTCCCCTATGATATAATTTCCTTAAGATAACTCTATTGTGTCAATTTAATGGCGTTACTTGATTTTAAATGCATATTCAATCTGAAATCAAATGATCGTTAAAATGAGAAATTATATGACTATTTTGCAAGAAATATCACATTTACTTATATGGTTATGATTAAATAGAATTAACATCAAGTAATGTTATTAACCTTTTAAATATTTCTAAATTTATATTAATACTTTCAGTGAAAATGAACATGCTACTTTCTCTTAACGAATTCCATTTTCCACTTAAAATTTTATTTTTCAAATAAAGCCCTATTCAGATATACTGTTGTGAACTTTGGATACATAAAATCTCAATTTTTAATAGCCTATGTCTTGTTTCAATGATGTAAACTAATTAAAACACAACATACATACAATTCTTTCTTTATGAAAATGAAATGTAAATTTACAAAGAATTTAAGACATAACATGACAAATTAAATAAACCTCACTTCTAAAACATTTTTTGAGAAGTTTTTCAATCACAGCATTAATAGAAAACACACAGTGTAGTGCTATTAGTGGAAATAATATTGAATCACAAATATGTAAAAACTGACATTTTATTAGTGTCATTTATATGACATGACAAAATGCTTTACAAAAGATTCGGCGTGTCATCAGCCTATAATCACTTTCTCCCATTAGCCATTGAAACTCCAGTTAAGCAAAACATTATTTACAAATTTTCCTTGACAACACTTGGGTCCTTAAACTTCCTCCAACTCAAATATGTCATAAAATCTTTTCCCCTCTATGATCCTACAGCACCTTCTACGCTTGACATATTATGTTGCAACCCACTGTTGATTCCGTTAGAAAGTAATTCCCTAAAGATCGGGATTATATCATTATAATAATAAGCCTTATTCCCACGTAGTCCTGGGCTCATAGTGGACGTTCAGTAACTGTTTTACAAACTGAATTCATCTGCCTCATAAATACAAAAGTGAAAAACCATGTGTTGGAATGAAATATACGCACATTTTTTTTCTTCTTAACTAAGATGTCTCAAACAGGAGAATCAAATAAACTATTTGAAGACATTGTGGATGTGATTTCATGTAGAATTTCCAAGATGTGCTATTGTAATTCAGATAAATATTTTGTTTCTGACAATGGCTAGTCTTCAGATTCTGTTTGAACTAAGACATTCCATAATAGATCTAATCTGTCACATAGTTACTAGTAGGAGAGAATATAAATAGTAGTTTCAAAGACACTAAAAATGAAATGCAGATAAATACTAGTTATTATTTGTTGGATCATCTTTGTTAACATTCTCCTGCTGGTTTTGCAAGACTCCGTTTATTCGTTAGTCCCAGGACACCAGTATTGAGTGTAGGGTTGGTTATAGCCAGGTGTCAGGAACCACATTCTCCCTTGTATGGCTGCTATCTATTCCTTAAGCTGGAAGTGTAACACGCATACATGTTGCAATGGCAAATTTTTACCCAAGTTTCTGTTTGATTTGCATTCTAGACTACACTCCTGTCAGCTGCTGTTCACTGTTGCAAGAAGAATTTTATCAGAGCTGTTTACCGTTAGAGCACCTTGCGCTGGGACTCTTATTTTTTATATAGAGCAGAAAACACTGTCGAGCATTTGTAGTTTATATTAAACTTAGGCTAATGGTTTTTAAGGCTAAATATTAACAGTTCACCACATCTGTGCAAGAGCGTATGTTCAAAGTCTCTTTCACCTAGTTCAGAAACACATGAATGTGTACCCACACTGTCATAAATATCGTGACAGACGAGATCAACTCCTATACACTTGGTGTATTAGTCTGTTTTTACGCTGCTGGTAAAGACATATCAGAGACTGGGAAGAAAAGGCAGTTTAATTTGACTTACATTTCCACATGGCTAGGGAGGTCTCATAATCATGACGGAGAGCAAAAGGCACTCTTTTATATTTTTTTTTACTTTTTTAGAGACGGAGTCTCGCTCTGCCGCCCGGGCTGGAGTGCAATGGTGCTATCTTGGCTCACCTCAACCTCCGCCTACGGAGTTCAAGCGATTCTCCTGCCTCAGTCTCCCGAGTAGCTGGGACTACAGGCTCGCACCACCATTCCCAGCTAATTTTTGTATTTTTAGTAGAGACGGGTTTTCACCATGTTGTCCAGAATGGTCTCATCTCTTGATCTCGTAATCCTCCTGCCTCGGCCTCCCAAAGTGCTGGGATTACAGGCGTGAGCCACCGCGCCCAGCCAAAAGGCCCTTCTTACAGCAAAAGAGAATGAGGAAGCAACAAAAGAGAATGAGGAAGAAACAAAAGCGGAAACCCCTGATAAACCCACTAGATCTCATGAGACTTATTCACTATCACGATAACAGCACGGGAAAGACCAGCCCTCATGAGTCAATTACCTCCGGTTGGGTAGGAATCCTTTGGTGGGGTTCACACCACGTGGGAATTCTGAGAGATATAATAGAAGTTGAGATTTGAATCCGGACACAGCCAAACCATATCACTTGGAGATACCCAGAACTTTATCTCTGAAGTTTAACACTTACATAACTCTTCTACCAAACTTGTCCCTCCTCCTGTCTTACATAAAGCCTGCATACACTGACTAGATTTTTTCCTACACTTTGAAATATGAATGTAGAATTTATGGCATACCCCGAAGTATCTTTAAAAGCTTTATTATATGAATTATAATGTATAACAGGCAGAGTATATTTTAGATGATATTCATATTTTCTGCTTTCCCTACACTGAAAGCTATTAATAATTATGCAACAAAACAGCATATACTTCTATATTTTAATAGCTTAAGAATATTTGCCAAAATTAGGATACATTCATGCATTAAATTACTTGCAGATCATTTTGGGCCTTGTCATCTGTAGCTATCATCAGATAAAAAGCAGAACTTAACCACATTTCTAAAAGCAGTATTCGAAAAATTTCATACCTTTGTAAGTAGAAGTGAAAACCTAAATTTGTATTGATATTATTTTGCTTGAACTACAGGTAAAGTTGATTATTTTTTAATAGGAAAATTAGACAAACCTAAAGATGTTACAATGGAAAAAATCTTCAATAAAGAAAACATAATCTCCATGTGACAGATTTTCTTTATGCTACTTATTCTCATATTATAGTAAGACACACCACACAAGTAAAAATTCACCTCTGCAATTAATGTGTGATATTAGCGGTTTAGTATCAGAACAATAATTCTTTTAAAATTTTTAGTTAAACATTAAAATGCCAATTGATATAAATTGATAATATGCTTAAGAATAAAAGAATTTATGTCTCAACCAGGCACGATGGCTCACCTGTAATCCCAGCATTTTGGTAGGCTGATGCAGATCACTTGAGGCCAGAAGTTCAAGGTCATGCTGAACAACATAGCAAGACTCTGTCTCTACAAAACATTTTTGTTTTAAATAGCTGGGCATGTTAGCTTACACCTGTACTCTCAGAAATGTGTAAGGGTGAAGTGGGATGATCCCTTGAGCCTGAGAGATGGAGGCTGCAGTGAGCTGTGATTGCATTACTGCACTCCAACCTTGGTGACAGAGAGAGGCCCTTTCTCAAAAATATTTTAAAAATGTTTTTCTTATTATTTTCTAGTGGTTACCTACTAAGTGATTATTATGAGACTGTTTTCATACACAATCAGTCCTTTGTCTGTGGGTTTCCCATCCATGGATTCAACCAACTGTGGATCAAAAATATTTGGGAAAAAATATTGTGTCTATACTGAACATGTACAAACTTTTTCCTGTCATTATTCCCTAAACAATATAACATTAACAGGTATTTGCATAACATTTATATTGTATTAGATATTATAATCTAATGATGACTTAAAGCATGTGGAAGGATGTATGTAGGTTATGTGAAAAAACTAGGTCATTTTATATCAGGAACTTGAGCATCCACAGATTTTTGTATCCACAGGAGATTCTGAGACCTAACCTCCATGGATACCAAGGGAGTAATGTGCTAAGAATTTCATGTGAAAAGATCGTAATCCATCTGCCACTGTTGAAAGAATATCATCCCCATTGAGGTTTAAATATCAAATGAGGATCAATCTTTGTGTGTAGCTCTAAAATACTTTGGTTTTACCAAATGTACACATAGCCTCAGATTCTCCTGAGTGGAGATTATGCCAAGGAGATGTTTTTGTTGCTTTACAGTGTCCACTGAAGGCAGCCAAATTCACATGAACTTTGAGGTAACACACAATCATAAACATGCAAAAAAAAGCATGTATGTTACTATACACATATAGACATGAATGCACTTATTTGCACTTATATATCCACATAACATACAGGCACAAATACACACATATATTTTTTTCTTACTCCAGTAGTTTCAAAGATCTTACATCAGTTTCAGGGAACTAGAGTCATAGGTATCCATGTATAGCTAAACAACAACAAAAAAATACATGTTTCTGACAGAAGCAGGTAGGAGGGAAAATTTGGGGTAGTTGCATTAGTCAGGGTTCTCTACAGGGAGAGAACAAATTATATATATATATATATATAATATTTATATATTATATATTTATATATATATAAATATATCCCCAACCCAAATACTATTACATAAAGTTAACAATACTTAAATGCTGTTGTGAAGTCAGTAAGTCTTATGTCACACTATAAAGGAGAAAGAAAATAAAATGAAGATATTTTCTCAGTATACATGCACATGTGCATGTGCATGTGCATACATGCACAAACACGTTTTTTACAAAAGGAGTAAATACTCATTACAATCCTCATTTCTGCAGCTGATCATGTGGTCATAGCCGGTATTAATGACTACCTTCCTTTACTACCCATTCTGTATTCCCTTTGCCTTTAGCAAGTACATCAGCAGGTCATGATTTTCTTCCTGGTGGAGCAACTCAAACCTTCGTTCCTGAAGAGTCTGGGTCATTTGTAGTCCTGCCTGGTTTGGAGTATTGTAGTTTCCCATTGACCTTAATCAGAGGTCATGGTAATACTAAGGGACACCCTAATGGATCGCCTATATTCCATGCATACCCTTCCTTACCTCTGCTGTGGAGTAGTAGACTGATTTCATCTTGATAGTATGGGTCAATCACCCCAGCCAACACTACAACTCCCTTCTTAGCCTGTTGACTTAAAGGTAGGAGGAGCCCAAAGTATCTAGGGGACAATCTTAACTTCCAGTTTAATGAAATCATTATTGTGTCTCCTGGTGGCAGCATTCCTCCCTCTGGAACTAAGACTTCTAGGCCATTGGAACATAATATCATGGGAATAGGAAGCAAAAATTTTGCTAGTGGATCACTATGGGTGATGGTGAGTAGTACCACTTCCACTTTCACTCCTTAATTCCTGGACTCATCAATGCTGGCTACGGGAGAAACAAGACCATAAGTTTGGACACTGATTCAGAGCATACATGGCCTTCTGGAGAACTTTGCCCCAGCCCTACAAAGAATGTTACCTAGTTGGTGTTGTAATTATGACTTCAAAAGGCCATTCCATCATTCTATCAATTCAGCTGCTTCAGGATGATGGAGAACATGGTAAGAGCAATAAATTCCAGGAACATGAGACTACTGCTGCACTGTTTTAGCTGTAAAGTGAGTACCTTGGTCAGATGCAATGCTATGTGGAATACCATGATGGTGGATGAAGCCATCCATGAGTCCATGGATGGTAGCCTTGGCAGAAGCCTTGCTTGCAGGATAGGCAAGCAAATATCCGGAGTAAGTGTCTATTCTAGTGAGAACAAACCTCTGACCTTTCCATGATGGAAGAAGTCCAATATAATCAATCTGCCACACAGCTGTCTGATAATCCTGACGAATGGTGCCATATCAAGGGCTCAGTGTTGCTCTTAGTTGCTGGCCAATTGGTCAGTCAGCAGTGGTCGTAGTCAGGTCAGCCTTGATGAGCAAAAGTCCATGTTGCTGAGATCGTGTGTAACCTCCATCCCTGCCACTATGGCCACTTTTTTCATGGGCCCATGGGACCACTAGGTGATGACAGGGGTGGCTGGGGAAAGAGGCTGAGTGGTATCCACAGAATGGGTCATCTTATTCACTTGACTATTAAAATCCTCCTCTACTGAGATCACCCACTGGTGAACACTCACATGGGATACAAATGTCTTCACAGTTTTTGATCACTCAGAGAGGTCCATCAACATACCTCTTCCCAAAATTTCTTTGTTATCAATTTTCCAATCATGTTTTTTTCAAATTCCTGACCATCTAGCCATACCATTGGCTACAGCCCATGAGTCAGTATATAATCACATATCTGGCCATTTCTTCCTCCATGCAAAGGGCACATCCAGGTGCACTGCTAGAAGTTATGCCCACTGGGAAGATTTCTCTTCACCACTCTCCTTCAGGGATGTCCTCGAAAGGGACTGTGGTGCTGCAGCTGTCCACTTTCAGGTGGTGCCTGCATAATGTGCACAACCATCTGTGAACCAAGCCTTAGTCTTGTCTTCCTCTGTCAACTGATTATAGGTAACTCCCAATAAGTCCATCAGTGCACTCTGGGGGAGAGAAAGTAGGGTGGCGCCACTTCCACTTTCACCCCTTAATTGGACATTTGAGCCACTTCCTCATATAACTTAATTGTGCCTTTAGGACCTGCTCAAGCCCAATCACATATATACCACCTCCATTTGATGATGGAATGCTGCTGTGCAAGACCCACTTTATGGTTAGATAAGTCAGAAAGCACCCAGTTCATGACAAGCAGTTCAGGTCACATGGTGACTTGATGACCCATACTCAAATATTCAGTTTCCACCAAAGTCCAGTAATAGGCCAAGAGTTGTCTCTCAAAGGGAGAAAAGTTATCTGCAGAAGGTGACAGGACCTTGTTCCAGAATCTTAGAGGCATCCTCTGTGATTCACATATGAGGACCTGCTAAAGGCTTCAAACAGCATCCTTATTTTCCACTGACACCACAAGCACCATTGGATCTGCTGGGTCTTATGGCCCAAGTGGCAGAGCAGCCTGCATAGCAGCCTGTACCTCCTGCAGAACCTTCTCCGGTTGTGGACCCCACTCAAAACTGGCAGCCTTTTGTGTCACTCAATAAATAGATTGGAGAAATACACCCGAGTGAGAAATGTATTGCCTACAAAATCCAAAGAGGCCCACTAGGCATTGGGCGTTTTTCTTAGTTGTAGGAGGAGCCAAATGCAACAACTTACCCTTAAACCTTGGGAGGAATATCTCAAAAGGCCCCACACCACTGGACCCCTAAAAATTTTACTGAGTTAGAAGGTCCCTGAATTTTAGTCAAATTTATTTGCCATCATCCAGCATGCAAATGTTTCACCAATAAGTCCAGTGTGTTTGCTACTTCTTACTCACTGGATCCAATTAGCATAATGTCATCAATGTAATGGATCAGTGTGATATTTTGCAGAAGTGAAGTGTGATCAAGATCTCTCTGAATAAGATTATGACACAAAGCCAGAGAGTTGATATACCCCTGAGGTAGGACAGTGAAAGTATATTGCTGGCCTTGCCAGTTGAAGGCAAATTGCTTCTGGTGGGCCTTATGGACAAGAATGGAGAAAAAAGCATTTGCCAAGTCATTGACTGCATACCAGGTACCAGGAGATGTGTTAATTTGCTCAAGCAATGAAACTATATCTGGTATAGCAGCTGCAATTGGAGTCATCACTTGGTTAAGCTTATGATAATCCACAGTCACTCTCCAAGATCCATCTGTCTTCCACACAGGCCAAATGGCAGAGTTGAATGGGGGTGTAGTGGGAATCATCACCCCTGCATCTTTCAAGTCCTTGATGGTGACTCTAATCTTTGTGGTCCCACAAGGGATGTGATGTTGTTTTTTGATTTACTATTCTTCTAGGTAGAGGCAGCTCTAATAGCTTCCATTTGGTCTTCCCCACCATAATAGTCCTCACCCTACCAGTCAGGGAACTAATGTGAGGGTTCTGCCAGGTGCTAAGTATGTGTATGCCAATTATGCATTCTGGAGCTGGGGAAATGACCACAGGAGGAGTCCGGGGACCCACTGGACCCACTGGACCCACTGTAAATCAGACATGAGCTAAAGCTCCTTTCATTACTATATCTCCATAAGCCCTTACCTTACCTGGGGGACCAAAATTATGTTTTGGGTCCTTGGAATCAACATAGGCTCAAATCCAATGTCCAATAGTCCCCGAAATGTCTGATCATTTCTCTGTCCCCAGTCACAGTTATTCTGGTAAAAGGCTGAAAGTCTCTTTGGGGAATGATGGGGGAAAGATTCACTGCAGAAATTGTCAGTAATGTAGATAGGTTCTTTCTCAAGGGGACCTGGGTTCCCTTTCAGGTCAAGGGGTTCTGGGTCTGTAAAATGGTCCAGGTCTGGAAATTGACTGAGGGGCCATGAATCTCCATTTTTATAATTCAGATTAGTCTTTTGTCCATTCGACCTGAAAGTTTTCTGTTTATATAAATTAATGTAAGAATTCAGTAGGCTTCCTTTCAGTTTCAATTCTAGGAACACCATGATTAATTAGCCAATGCCAGATCTCTACACAAGTTAGACTATTCTAGTTGCTACTTTGTCTTTGCTGTCCATTACAGTCACTAAACCCACCTTGTCTTTGACAGCTGAGTGCCGCCACTTGGCCCCTGAGACCTAGAGATTCAATTATTCCCATTATATTTAAATTTTGTAGTTGAGTGACTGCAGTTCCCACTGTTGAATCTGACGTAGATAGAAGAGCAGTTACAGGGCTCTTCAAAGATGCGGGTGCTGCACTCACAAATCTATTTTACAAGGCATTGTTCAAGGGCATATCCTCTGGACCCTCCCAGCACTTTAGACCTTGAGTAGGTCTAAAGTGATTAATCCACTCCATCATCCCAATCTCCCTAAGTCTTTGGATTCCTTCTTCTACATTAAACCAAGGGAGAGCAGAAGTTCCCAGCTTGCTCACAGTGGGCCATCTTTTAACCCATATTTCAGCTAACCAAGGAAATAAACTATTGGAACCTTTTTTAACTCCCCAAGCTGCAACATTAAATGCAGAATCCCTACTTAGTGGGCCCAAATCAATAAATTCAGGCTGATCCAACTCTATATTCCTTCTATCCTTGTCCCATGCCCTTCATATCCATTCCCATACCTGTTCTCCAGATTTATGTTTATATAAGTTAGAAAACTCAAGCAGTTTTTCTCAAGTGTAGTTCACCTCCCTATGAATCAGACTCTCAATCTCACCTCTAGGGGCCTGCTAGGACTTTAGTCTAGTTATAGGTCTAGAAGCAAACAGTGGTGTTAGGGGTGGCTCCTGAGGAGAATCAACATTATTTTGCCTGGTAACTGCCTCAGGGGAGGCCATCACTGTTGCCTCAGGCAGAATGGGGTTTACCTCTTCAGACAAAGGTGGAAAGGCTAATGGCAGCATGGGTCAGGGAAGGGATGTTGCCACTACTGGGAATGGGGAAGCTGTTTCTTCTGACAAAAAAAAAAAAAAAAAAAAGGATCATCAGAGTTTACAAACTCAGTGTCTTCAGCTTCATCAGGGTCCTCCCACAAATTCCCATTCCAAATTGCAGGGTCCCATTCTTTTCCAATCAATACCCTCACTTTAACAGTAGACACCTGGTGAGGCTGTGCATGCCACTTTCATTGCACTCCCATGATAAAAGCTTATGTCTCTTTTTCCAAAATTTCAGCTCTTTCTCTATAGGAGATAAGACTCTCGCTCAGGGCAATCTCAGCAGATTTGAGGCTCAGTATCTGCTTCTGAAACCGGGAGATAGAATCCCCAGGTTCATCATATTCTTTCATTAATTTGTCCATTGAACTTAGGAGCAACCAACCAGCTTTATTATGTTCCTTGATTCTCCACATATGGTCAAAGGTATTATGTGTAGAGTCACTAAACTCCTTGCCTCTCATAAGCGATGAATCAGGAGTGTCAAATGCTTTTATTATGCATAACTCTCTAAACAGTTCCTGCCAAGGACTATCAGTGTTCTCCATACTATTAGAAATAGAGTCCTTATCATTTTGGGGTCTATTCATATTAAGCAACCAAACCAACAAAAGAACTCCATTCTTAATATTCTGTTCCTCTAGAACCACTCCTGTTACCACAATCTGCAATAGTCAGGGTTCTCTAGAGGGACAGAACTAATGGAATATGTGTGTGTGTGTGTGTGTGTGTGTGTGTGTGTGTGTGTGTGTATGTGTGTATATATATGTATGTGTGTGTGTGTATACACACACACACAAATACACATACATACACACACACATAAGGAGAGTTTAGTAAGTAATGACTCACACAATCAAAAGGTCCCACAATAGGCTGTCTGCAGGCTGAAGAGCAAGGAGATCCAGTACGAGTTCCAAATGGAAGAACTTGGAGTCTGATGTTTGAGGGCAGGTATCACTCAGCATGGGAGAAAGATGTAGGCTGGGGGGCTAGACCAGTGTCTCTTTTCAGATTTTTCTGCCTACTTTTTATTCTATCCGGGCTGGCAGCTAATTAGGTTGTGCTCACCCAGATTAAAGGGTGGGTCGACGTTTCCCCACCCACTCACTTAAATATTAATCTCTTTTGGCAACACCCTCACAGACACACCCAGGGTCAATACTTTGTAACCTTCAATCCAATCAAGTTGACACTCAGTTTTAACCATCACAGTAGTTTTACTTGGAGGTCTAGATTTTAAATAAAAGTGTTTCATAATTTTAGTTATTTGTAATAGACTGATACATCACTCATATTCATGTTGATCTTCATTATGTTTGTGACAAATACCATAAAGAGTAAAAAAAGTTATTGCAAATTTCTTTCATAAGTTTGTGGAAATATTATTGGTAATATTACCTAGTTATATTGCTTCATATCCTTCATAGGTTATTGAACAAAGTTCTGAAATAAATAGTTACTAAACAAAGACTAGTCCTTTTGGCTATCATTCTGTATTTGTTGCTATGACAGAAGGTTTCTGAGCTAGTTTAGATAATTTTAGACAGCATATTTCATTTTATCTTGGTCCATCTGCACATTTGATTTAGCTTAGAGTTTTGTTAATCAAATATTAAAAAATAAAACCTTGCTGATTAATATCTGTTGCACATCCAAAAGGAATTTGAATCAGCCAACCAATACCCAATTTGCCTATCTCTACCTTTGAGTAAGACTCCTGCATTACAGCTCCCTATTCGGCCTTCATATCAGACAGAGGATTTTAGAATTCAAGGGATGCCCACAGACTTTCTCTTGTTTCTAGGACATCCCATTCCTCTTCATCCAGCTTCACCAGCATAATACTACCAGAAATATCCTATGAGTAGCCTAAGGGACCAGTACAAAGAAAGAAATGATAAGAATTGTTTACACACTTCTCCTAACAAAGCCATCAGAAGTAATCCCATTGTGCCTTATGTAACCATGAATCTCTCTGAACACTAGCAATCTAAACCACGAAGACATTCACTGTTTAATCAAAAAGAACATTTAAGTAATTGAATTGTACTAAATGAATTGCTCAACATTAAAACTTATTGTATTTTAGCTCTCTGTATTAGTTCCATAGGAAGAACAGATAAAATATAAAGAAATAAAATAAATTTTTCTTTGAATAAGTAAGTGATTCTACCTTTGTAAATCCTCTAACAAGACAAATGAGAACTTGGCACAAAAGATTAGCTATGCTTGTAGTAAATGTTAATAGCATTAATCTATAAGGAGCTATTATAATTTACCATTAACAAAGAAGGCATATAGGCAATTAACAAAAGATTGAATAAGAGTTGATGATAAATGTATATGAAGATATCCTCTCTCTATTGGCAAAGGAAATATACAGTAAGACGAAATGTCAACTTTCACCAAAATAACACAGACAAATTAAAAAATATTCCAAGCTCATGGATTGGAAGAATCAATATCATTAATATAATGATGCTACTGCAAAACACTGTATAAATTCAATGCAACTCCCATAGAATTATCAGCATCATTTTTTACAGAATTAGAAAAAAACTTCTAAAATGTATATGGAAATGTAAAGGAGCCCAAAGCGATTCCAAGCGGAAAAAAAAAAAAAAAAAAAAAAAAAAAGCCAGAGGAATCACATTACCTGTCTTCAAACTATATATGAGGCTATAGTTATCAAAACTGCATAATATTGGTGCAAAAATAAACACACAGGTCAATGGAACAGAATACAGTTCCCAGAAATAAAGTTGCACAGCTACAAGCAGATGATCTTGACAATAACAAGCGATGGGAAAACGACTCTCTATTAAATAAATGGTGCTAGGAAAATTGGCTAGCCATACGCAGAATATTGTAACTAGACCCATCCTTTTACTATATACAAAATGTAACTCAAGGTACATTAAAGATTTAAATGTAAGAGCTAAAAACATAAAAATCGTTAAAGAAAACCTAGCAAAAACTTTTTTGGACATTAGCTAGGCAAAGAAATTATGACTAAGACCTCAAAACAAATGAAAGAAAAAGAAAAATTGACAAATGGGACTTTAAACTAAAGAATTTTCATACAGAAAAATAAACTATTAACAGAGTAAACAGACAACCTATAGAATGGGAGAAAATGTTTACGAACCATGCAACCAACAAAAGACTAATATGCAAAATCTGTGAGGAACTTAAATTCAAAAGAAAACAAATAATAATTCAGTTAATAAATGGTCAAAGGACATGAACAGACACTTCTCAAAAAAAAAAAAAAAAGACATACCAGCAGCCAACATATGAAAAAATTCTCATAATCACTAATCATCAGAGGAATGCAAATCAACACCACAATGAGATACCACCTCACAACCGTCAGAATGGCTACTATTAAAAGGTCAAAAAATAACAAATGTTGGCAAGATTGTAGAGAAAAGGGAATTCAAGTTATCTGTAGTATGTCAAATGTTAAATGCTATGAATAAAAAAAAAAACCAAGGGGAAAGATAGACTAGTGTGCATTTTTTTTAATCGAAAACGGAGTGTACATGATGGCCTCACTGAAATGATAAAATTTGAAGGAGTAGAAGAGCAAGCTCTGAAGATATCTAAGGAACAGACTACCAAATTAGAAGAACAAAGTGTTTGCTTTAGTTGTGTTTCTTGTGTGATTGAGAAAATAGGGAAGCAAAAATTCTGGACAAAAATGAGAAAAAAGAATGGAAGGGGAAATGAAGTCATAAGGTACTGCAAGTTGAAACTCTGGTATCTTTTCTATTCTTTTCAGATATAATTATCTTACCATAAAATTTACACTATACAATTCAGTGGAATTTATTTGTTGTATATTTCCCAAGTTACAAAATAGTCCCCGAGGATAATTTTATTATGTTTTCTTTACCTTAAAAAGAAACTCCATACCCATTAACACCTTCCCCCATTCACCTAGAGTTCTAGGAAATCTCTGATCTAGATACTGTCTCTATGTATTTGCCTATTCTAGATATTTTATATAAATGGAATAATATAATGTGTTATCTTTTGTGACTGTATTCATTCACCAAACGTAATGTTTAATGGTGCATCCGTGTTGTAGACTCGTTACTTCTATCCATTTTATTGCACACTTTTAATTATTTGCTTAAGCTGTTCTTTATATATTCTGGATACAAGTTTCTAATTCAATATATAACTTGTATTCTTTTACATTTTATTGACTTCCCACTTGCACTTTCTTGATGTTATCATTGACATAATTTGTAGCACAATTTTTTTATTATTCTATTTTGACAAAACCTAATTTATTTACTTTTATCACTTTTTTGATGTCTTATCAAAGAAACCATTGCCTAACTCAAAGTACAAATATATACTTTTATTTTTTTTAAAAGAATCTGATGTTTTAGACTTTACATTTAGATATATGTTGGATTTTTAGTTGATTTTTGTGCATGGTGTGAGGTAGGAGTCAAAACATTGTTTTTTTGCATGTGATATACAGTTGAATCAGCAGTATTTGTTAAAAGCATTATTCTTTCTCCAATTCAATTGCCTTGGCATGATTATTGAATGTCAAATGATTATACATATATGGATTTATTGCTAGACTCTCAATTCTACTTCAGTGATTAATATGACTATATTTATGCCAGTACCATACTCTCTTGATTACTTAGATTTACAGTGTAAGGAAGGCAAAATTTTACCTCTACCCTCAGAGTTTATGGCTGAATCTGAAAATTAAAATTAAATTGACATAAGATATATTAACAGAAAAAGTATGTGTGTTATATATATACTTTTATGATTTATATAAATTATAAATATAGACAGCATATCATATAAATATATAAAGCATATATATTATATGCAGCACATTATATATACTTTATATAAATGTAAAGTTTTACATGACACAGGAGACCTCATGAAGAAATAAAGGCCCAAGTAAGTGGTAAAGCCTAGTTTTTTTTTTTTTTTTTTTTTTTTGATATACCAAAGCATCATTTTTATTGCAGATGTCTCTAATTTATAAACCAAAGTCAAGAGCAAGTCTAATTCAATGTATCATTATTTTTTGCTTAAAAAGTCCACTTTGCTTATGTCAAAAACTCCCATTTTTATCATACATGATAATGTATAGAAAATATAGTATTACTTGCTTTGTTTGTTTTTTTTCTGTCTACGTACCAAGAAAAATTTGCTCTGTTCCTCCACATTCTTACTTGAAACCTCTGTATTGATGCAGAGACCATTTACAGGACATCTGTTGTGGAAGAGGAGATTTATTTTCCCTTCCATTTCTTCAGCAGAGTTTCTCTTACTTCCTTATTACGAAGCGTATAGATGAAGGGGTTTAAAACTGGAGTCACCACGGTGTTCAGGACGTGGACAGCTTTGGTCAGATCCAAGGCCTCTTTGATAGAGGTGCGGACGTGAAGGAAAATCGTGGACCCATACCAAATGAGCACCACGGTGAGATGCGAGGAGCACGTGGAAAAGGCTTTGCTCCGGCTACTGGCAGAGGGGATCCTGAGGATGGTGCTGATGATGTAGATGTAGGAGATAAGAGTGATGAGGAATGAACTCAGGATGACCACAAAAGCAATCACAAAGGCCACAAGCTCTACTGCCTGTGTGCTGGTGCAGGCCAGGGCAATCCAGGGTGCAATGTCACAGAAGAAGTGGTTGATGGCATGGGGGCCACAGAAGGACAGGCCACTGATGAGGGCTGTGGGCACTGCAATGGCCATGAAACCACAGATCCAGGAGCCCAGGGCCAGCTGCGCTGAGAGCAGACTACTCATGATGGTTCCATAGTGTAGAGGATAGCAGATGGCAAGGTAGCGGTCATAAGCCATGGCTGCCAGGAGGAAGTACTCTGTGCAGCCTAATGAGAAAACAAGGTACATCTGCAAAAGACAGCTTGTAAATGATATGGTCTGACTTCTCCCCAGTAGGATGGCCAGTGCTTTGGGGACTGCAGCTGTGGTATACCAAATCTCCAGGAAGGAGAGGTTGCTCAGAAAGAAGTACATGGGGGTATGCAACTGATGGGAGGTCCTTACCAACATCAAGATAGCCACATTACCACTAACTGTGAGGATGTACATCACCAGAAAAAGCATGAAGAGAGAGAGCTGAAGAGTTTGAGAACCAGGAAAGCCCAGTAAGAGAAAATCCTGGGGCAGAGTTTTGTTGCCTGTGTCCATTGTGATACTTAAACCAGAAAACAGAGTCCCCGCATTGAGCCCTTTAACCCAATCACAAAGTCCTAGAAAGAGAAAAAGAACTGGATTCATGAAAGAGCTCCAATAATTAAATGCAATTATTGGAGATATGATGTAACTTTTGTTGAACGTCAGCTCTGTGTTTGGAGGCATAGTTACTGTCGGTTATTTTAATGAAACAGTGAGATATGTATTATTATAACCAATTATCAGTTTAGAAAACAAATGTGCAAAGAATGTCAGCAATTCTGGAAAGACTGCACTAATAGCTCCATTTCAGCTCTAAGATTCAACTCCAGTCTTTCTGCCTTCATTCCACTCTGAGCCACGTTCCAGCTCACTCCCAGATTACATCTAAACCCACAAAGGGCTGACTGAATTTACTACTTTTTAACTAGACTCGGCACGGCCCCTGGATGAAACGTGTAATTTTGTCTTTGTTTAGAAATTGGCCCACTAAACCTAGGTTCTAGTCACATCCATATTTAACAGTTGTAGCTTCTAAATTGATCTAATTCGTAAGATTCATCTTCAAAAATATGTTCAAAAGTTACCAGAGATAACTTTAAAATTAGTTTCAAAATGAGTTTTGTCTTCTCTTGATGATTTCATGTTTAAACATTATATGACAGATACTTCTTATCAAAAATGTATATTTCCATATAGAACAATATACTGAAGGTAACAATCTAGGAAATCCTGGTGCCCATTTGGAAGGGAGTACACTGAAAGCAGGTGAAGGGCAAAATATCACTGTGAAACCATTTTTTAAAAAATTCTCGTAGTTTATTTCTAAGCACTGGTTTTGAGAATAGAGTCTATAAATTAGAGGGTCAATTGGGAAGCTATTACTCTCAAACGTGCAGGTGACCAAAACCTATGTTTAGGAGACAGAGTTTTGAAGACAGACAGGGAAGACTTTGGTAGCTTCATTCTAGAAATTCCCTTATAAATAGGAATGTTCTGTCTGCATCTTCATGTATCATAACCTTGCATTCACCAATGCCAGATGTTGTTTCCTGCAGAAACTCAAATTTATTGCATATATCCAATGTCACTAAGTGCATTTAGACTATAAAATGGTTCTGCAAAGTAAATGGGTACATACATTGGGTTTACCTCATTTTTGGCAGAAGGAGCTTCCAAGCAGTGCTTCTCAAGCTCTAATGGGCACATGAATCACCTAAGGATATTGCCAAACTGCAAATTTTGATTAATGCACCCTTGATGTAGGGCCTGTGGTTTTTCATTTCACATGTTTCCAAATGTCAATGACCAGGACCATACACTGAGAAGTAAGGATCTAGCAACTTTCTCATTTTATAAAAAAGTTATAACTCTGAAGATTTGCTTGATTGGGTAATGAAGAAGTTCAGAGTAAGCCACCATAAAATGTGCTCCCCTGGCATTGGATTATTTTGAGCTGAAGACAATTGTGAAAAACAAAAAATAGAGAGACACAAGAAAAACTCTCTGGCTGCCCCCTTTCTACCAGGAAGTATTGGATGATTTTTTAATCACCAAAGACAACTCTGGGGTCTTATCGTCCTAGAGAAGGCCACAGAGGAATCTACTCAACAGCCCTTGCTTAAATAGCCCTTATATTCCATTAATCTCCCCATATATCTGCTTTCCACAATTTGTACCCCTGAGAACCCCTTCTTTTGTCTTGTCACTTCTGTACAAATTTATTGTATTTTTGTTAAAATACTACATAAGATCAAGTTCTTTTTTTTTTTTTTTTTTTTTTTTTTTTTTTTTTATTATACTTTAAGTTCTAGGGTACATGTGCATAACGTGCAGGTTTGTTACATATGTATACTTATGCCATGTTGGTGTGCTGCACCCATCAACTCGTCAGCACCCATCAATTCATCATTTATATCATGTATAACTCCCCAATGCAATCCCTCCCTCCTCCCCCCTCCCCCCTCCCCATGATAGACCCCAGTGTGTGATGTTCCCCTTCCCGAGTCCAAGTGATCTCATTGTTCAGTTCCCACCTATGAGTGAGAACATGCGGTGTTTGGTTTTCTCTTCTTGTGATAGTTTGCTAAGAATGATGGTTTCCAGCTGCATCCATGTCCCTACAAAGGACGCAAACTCATCCTTTTTTATGGCTGCATAGTATTCCATGGTGTATATGTGCCACATTTTCTTAATCCAGTCTGTCACAGATGGACATTTGGGTTGATTCCAAGTCTTTGCTATTGTGAATAGTGCCGCAATAAACATACGTGTACATGTGTCTTTGTAGTAGACTAATTTATAATCCTTTGGGTATATACCCAGTAGTGGGATGGCTGGGTCATATGGTACATCTAGTTCTAGATCCTTGAGGAATTGCCATACTGTTTTCCATAATGGTTGAACTAGTTTACAATCCCACCAACAGTGTAAAAGTGTTCCTATTTCTCCACATCCTCTCCAACACCTGTTGTTTCCTGACTTCTTAATGATTGCCATTCTAACTGGTGTGAGATGGTATCTCATTGTGGTTTTGATTTGCATTTCTCTGATGGCCAGTGATGATGAGCATTTTTTCATGTGTCTGTTGGCTGTATGAATATCTTCTTTTGAGAAATGTCTGTTCATATCCTTTCCCCACTTTTTGATGGGGTTGTTTGTTTTTTTCTCGTATATTTGTTTGAGTTCTTTGTAGATTCTGGATATTAGCCCTTTGTCAGATGAGTAGGTTGCAAAAATTTTCTCCCATTCTGTAGGTTGCCTGTTCACTCTGATGGTAGTTTCTTTTGCTGTGCAAAAGCTCTTTAGTTTAATTAGATCCCATTTGTCAATTATGGCTTTTGCTGCCGTTGCTTTTGGTGTTTTAGACATGAAGTCCTTGCCCATGCCTATGTCCTGAATGGTACTACCTAGATTTTCTTCTAGGGTTTTTATGGTATTAGGTCTAACATTTAAGTCTCTAATCCATCTTGAATTAATCTTCGTATAAGGGGTAAGGAAAGGATCCAGTTTCAGCTTTCTACTTATGGCTAGCCAATTTTCCCAGCACCATTTATTAAATAGGGAATCCTTTCCCCATTTCTTGTTTCTCTCAGGTTTGTCAAAGATCAGATGGCTGTAGATGTGCGGTATTATTTCTGAGGACTCTGTTCTGTTCCATTGGTCTATATCTCTGTTTTGGTACCAGTACCATGCTGTTTTGGTTACTGTAGCCTTGTAGTATAGTTTGAAGTCAGGTAGCGTGACGCCTCCAGCTTTGTTCTTTTGACTTAGGATTGTCTTGGCAATGCGGGCTCTTTTTTGGTTCCATATGAACTTTAAAGCAGTTTTTTCCAAATCCGTGAAGAAAGTCATTGGTAGCTTGATGGGGATGGCATTGAATCTGTAAATAACCTTGGGGAGTATGGCCATTTTCACGATATTGATTCTTCCTATCCATGAGCATGGTATGTTCTTCCATTTGTTTGTGTCCTCTTTTATTTCACTGAGCAGTGGTTTGTAGTTCTCCTTGAAGAGGTCCTTTACATCCCTTGTAAGCTGGATTCCTAGGTATTTTATTCTCTTTGAAGCAATTGTGAATGGAAGTTCATTCCTGATTTGGCTCTATGCTTGTCTGTTGCTGGTGTATAAGAATGCTTGTGATTTTTGCACATTAATTTTGTATCCTGAGACTTTGCTGAAGTTGCTTATCAGTTTAAGGAGATTTTGGGCTGAGATGATGGGGTTTTCTAAATATACAATCATGTCATCTGCAAACAGGGACAATTTGACTTCTTCTTTTCCTAACTGGATACCCTTGATTTCTTTCTCTTGCCTGATTGCCCTAGCCAGAACTTCCAACACTATGTTGAATAGGAGTGGTGAGAGAGGGCATCCCTGTCTTGTGCCAGTTTTCAAAGGGAATTTTTCCAGTTTTTGCCCATTCAGTATGATATTAGCTGTGGGTTTGTCATAAATAGCTCTTATTATTTTGAGGTACGTTCCATCAATACCGAATTTATTGAGCGTTTTTAGCATGAAGGGCTGTTGAATTTTGTCAAAAGCCTTTTCTGCATCTATTGAGACAATCATGTGGTTCTTGTCTTTGGTTCTGTTTATATGCTGGATTACGTTTATTGATTTGCGAATGTTGAACCAGCCTTGCATCCCAGGGATGAAGCCCACTTGATCATGGTGGATAAGCTTTTTGATGTGCTGCTGAATCCGGTTTGCCAGTATTTTATTGAGGATTTTTGCATCAATGTTCATCAGGGATATTGGTCTAAAATTCTCTTTTTTTGTTGTGTCTCTGCCAGGCTTTGGTATCAGGATGATGTTGGCCTCATAAAATGAGTTAGGGAGGATTCCCTCTTTTTCTATTGATTGGAATAGTTTCAGAAGGAATGGTACCAGCTCCTCCTTGTACCTCTGGTAGAATTCAGCTGTGAATCCATCTGGTCCTGGACTTTTTTTGGTGGGTAGGCTATTAATTGTTGCCTCAATTTCAGAGCCTGCTATTGGTCTATTCACGGATTCAACTTCTTCCTGGTTTAGCCTTGGGAGAGTGTAAGTGTCCAGGAAATTATCCATTTCTTCTAGATTTTCTAGTTGATTTGCGTAGAGGCGTTTATAGTATTCTCTGATGGTAGTTTGTATTTCTGTGGGGTCAGTGGTGATATCCCCTTTATCATTTTTTATTGCATCTATTTGATTCCTCTCTCTTTTTTTCTTTATTAGCCTTGCTAGCGGTCTGTCAATTTTGTTGATCTTTTCAAAAAACCAACTCCTGGATTCATTGATTTTTTGGAGGGTTTTTTGTGTCTCTATCTCCTTCAGTTCTGCTCTGATCTTAGTTATTTCTTGCCTTCTGCTAGCTTTTGAATGTGATTGCTCTTGCCTCTCTAGTTCTTTTAATTGTGATGTTAGAGTGTCAATTTTAGATCTTTCCTGCTTTCTCTTGTGGGCATTTAGTGCTATAAATTTCCCTCTACACACTGCTTTAAATGTGTCCCAGAGATTCTGGTATGTTGTATCTTTGTTCTCATTGGTTTCAAAGAACATCTTTATTTCCGCTTTCATTTCGTTATGTACCCAGTAGTCATTCAGGAGCAGGTTGTTCAGTTTCCATGTAGTTGAGCGGTTTTGATTGAGTTTCTTAGTCCTGAGTTCTAGTTTGATTGCACTGTGGTCTGAGAGACAGTTTGTTATAATTTCTGTTCTTTTACATTTGCTGAGGAGTACTTTACTTCCAATTATGTGGTCAATTTTGGAATAAGTGCGATGTGGTGCTGAGAAGAATGTATATTCTGTTGATTTGGGGTGGAGAGTTCTATAGATGTCTATTAGGTCCGCTTGGTGCAGAGATGAGTTCAATTCCTGGATATCCTTGTTAACTTTCTGTCTCGTTGATCTGTCTAATGTTGACAGCGGAGTGTTGAAGTCCCCCATTATTATTGTATGGGAGTCTAAGTCTCTTTGTAAGTCTCTAAGGACTTGCTTTATGAATCTGGGTGCTCCTGTATTGGGTGCATATATATTTAGGAGAGTTAGCTCTTCCTGTTGAATTGATCCCTTTACCATTATGTAATGGCCTTCTTTGTCTCTTTTGATCTTTGATGGTTTAAAGTCTGTTTTATCAGAGACTAGGATTGCAACCCCTGCTTTTTTTTGTTCTCCATTTGCTTGGTAGATCTTCCTCCATCCCTTTATTTTGAGCCTATGTATGTCTCTGCATGTGAGATGGGTCTCCTGAATACAGCAGACTGATGGGTCTTGACTCTTTATCCAGTTTGCCAGTCTGTGTCTTTTAATTGGAGCATTTAGTCCATTAACATTTAAGGTTAATATTGTTATGTGTGAACTTGATCCTGCCATTATGATATTAACTGGTTATTTTGCTCGTTAGTTGATGCAGTTTCTTCCTAGCCTCGATGGTCTTTACATTTTGCCAAGTTTTTGCGATGGCTGGTACCGGTTGTTCCTTTCCATGTTTAGGGCTTCCTTCAGGGTCTCTTGTAAGGCAGGCCTGGTGGTGACAAAATCTCTAAGCATTTGCTTATCTGTAAAGGATTTTATTTCTCCTTCACTGATGAAACTTAGTTTGGCTGGATATGAAATTCTGGGTTTAAAATTCTTTTCTTTAAGAACGTTGAATATTGGCCCCCACTCTCTTCTGGCTTGTAGAGTTTCTGCCGAGAGATCTGCTGTTAGTCTGATGGGCTTCCCTTTGTGGGTGACCCGACCTTTCTCTCTGGCTGCCCTTAAGATTTTTTCCTTCATTTCAACTTTGGTGAATCTGGCAATTATGTGTCTTGGAGTTGCTCTTCTGGAGGAGTATCTTTGTGGCGTTCTCTGTATTTCCTGAATTTGAATGTTGGCCTGCCCTACTAGGTTGGGGAAGTTCTCCTGGATGATATCCTGAAGAGTGTTTTCCAACTTGGTTCCATTTTCCCCCTCACTTTCAGGCACCCCAATCAGACGTAGATTTGGTCTTTTTACGTAATCCCATACTTCTTGCAGGCTTTGCTCATTTCTTTTTCTTCTTTTTTCTTTAGATTTCTCTTCTCACTTCATTTCATTCATTTGATCTTCAATCGCTGATACTCTTTCTTCCAGTTGATCGAGTCGGTTACTGAAGCTTGTGCATTTGTCACGTATTTCTCGTGTCATGGTTTTCATCTCTGTCATTTCGTTTATGATCTTCTCTGCATTAATGAGTCTAGCTGTCAATTCTTCCACTCTTTTTTCAAGATTTTTAGTTTCTTTGCGCTGGGTACGTAATTCCTCCTTTAGCTCTGATAAGTTTGATGGACTGAAGCCTTCTTCTCTCCTCTCGTCCAAGTCATTCTCTGACCAGCTTTGATCCGTTGCTGGTGATGGGCTGCGCTCCTTTGCAGGGGGAGATGCGCTCTTATTTTTTGAATTTCCAGCTTTTCTGCCCTGCTTCTTCCCCATCTTTGTGGTTTTATCTCTCTCTGGTCTTTGATGGTGGTGACGAACTGATGGGGTTTTGGTATAGGTGTCCTTCCTGTTTGATAGTTTTCCTTCTGACAGTCAGAAGGACTCTCTGTTGGTCTGTTGGAGATTGCTTGAGGTCCACTCCAGACCCTGTTTGCCTGGGTATCAGCAGCAGAGGTTGCGGAAGATAGAATATTGCTGAACAGCGAGTGTACCTGTCTGATTCTTCCTTTGGAAGTGTCCTTTCAGGGGTGTACTCCACCCTGTGAGGTGTGGGGTGTCAGACTGCCCCTAGTGGGGGATTTCTCCCAGCTAGGCTACTCAGGGGTCAGGGACACACCTGAGCAGGCAGTCTGTCCGTTCTCAGATCTCAACCTCCGCGTTGGGAGATCCGCGGCTCTCCCCAAAGCTGTCAGACAGAGTCGTTCGCGTCTGCACCGGCTCCCGCTACTTCCCCTGTTGGTCTTCAGCTGTGCGCTGTCCCCAGAGGTGGAGACTACAGAGACAGGCAGGCTTCCTTGAGCTGCTGTGAGCTCCACCCAGTTCGAGCTTCCCAGCGGCTTTGTTTACCTACTTAAGCCTCAGCAATGGCGGGCGCCCCTCCCCCAGCCTCGCTGCTGCCTTGCGGATAGATCGCGGCAGACTGCTGTGTTAGCAGTGACGGAGGCTTCGTGGGCGTGGGACCCTCCCGGCCAGGTGTGGGATATATTCTCCTGGAATGCCTGTATGCTTACAGCGCAGTATTGGGGTGGGAGTTACCCGATTTTCCAGGTGTTGTGTGTCTCAGTTCCCCTGGCTAGGAAAACGGATCCCCTTCCCCCTTGCGCTTCCAGGTGAGGCGATGCCTCGCCCTGCTTCAGCTCTCGCTGGTCAGGCTGCAGCAGCTGACCAGCACCGATTGTCCGGCACTCCCTAGTGAGATGACCCCAGTACCTCAGTTGAAAATGCAGAAATCACCGGTCTTCTGTGTCGCTCGCGCTGGGAGTTGGAGACTGGAGTTGTTCCTATTCGGCCATCTTGCTCCGCCCCCAAACCCAAGATCAAGCCTAGTTTTAATACTAGGTTAAATAAAGAGAAGTGATTGCAGAACAGTAAGTAAATTGTGTGGAGAGGTAAAGGAAGATAAGAAGTATTTTAACAATATCTGTTTGTACAAAATTATCTTGGCTGTGACTCTCTGTTGAATAATGCTTTTACTTTTTTTTCTCCAGGTACACGGAAGGCACCTTTGATATGGTAGTCTTTAATATCCTGTGTTCAGGGGGAAAAAGGAAAATTAGAATACTCTTCTTGCATCTGCTGTTTTTTAGTGATTTTTTCTTAAAATAATCCTTATACCAAACTCGCATAATTTGGATTCATGTATTATGCCAACCTTCTAGAGTAATTTAAAAATGAAAATATTTGAGTCCTCCAACTTTGTCCTTTGTCAAGATTGTTTTGTCTATTCTGGGTTGAATGTTCAAGTTGGTTAATTATTCAAGTGTATGGGTTTTAGGATCAGCTCATCAACTGTCAGAAAAAAAAGAGGGCGAGGTTATGATAAAAATTTCATTAAATCTGTATATCAGTTTGAGAAGTAATGCTACTTTATGATATTAAGTACTTTGATCCATTGATGTGGATTTCTTCTATTTATTTAAAGTTTCTTAAATTTTTTGAACAACTATTTTTGCATAAGTATTGTACTTCTTTTGTTAAATTTATTCCAAACATTTTATTTCCATAGATGCTATTGTGAAAAGAATTGCTTTTCTTAAGATGTGAATTCTTTATGCTAGTGCATAGAAATATAACTTATTTTTGTATAGTGATATGTATTCTAAAATATTGCTAAACTTATCTATTCCAACAGTTTATAATTCATTCCTTGGGATTTTCTATGTACAAAATCATGTTCTCAAATATATATATACACATATATACACACACACACACATACACATATATATATACACACACACATACACATATATATATGTTTGAGACAGAGTCTTGCTCTGTTGCCCAGGCTAGAGTGCAGTGGCACGATCTTGGCTCATTGCAATCTCTGCCTCCTGGATTCAAGTGATTCTTCTCTCTCAGCCTCTGGAGTAGCTGAGAATACAGGTGCCCACCACCATGCCTGGCTAATGTGTGTATTTTTAGTAGAGATGGGGCTTCACCGTGTAAGTGATCCACCTGCCTTGGCCTCCTAAAGTAGTGGGATTACAGGCATGAGCCATCACATCTGGCCAATAAATACAATTTTACTTCTTCATTACCAGTATGAATATAATTTATTTAATTATTTAGTTATTTACTTTTTGTATAATTACCCTACCTAGAACCTCCAGTGCAATGTTGAATATAAGTGGCAAGAACATCTTTATCTTTTTTCCTGATCTTAGCATGAAAATATTCATTATTTTATCACTACATTTGATATTAGCTGTGGGTGTTCAGGATATGCACTCAGGTTGAGAAAGTTCCCTTTCATTTCTAATTTGTTGACTGTTATTATTATGAAAAGGTACTGGACTTTGTCTAATTCTTTTTCTGTGTCTATTTAGATGATCATGTGTGTTTGTCCTTCATGCTATTAATATAGTATATTGATTGATTTTTGAATGGTAAACCAACATTGCAATATCAAGATAAATCTCATTTGTTCATGGTCTGTAATCCTCTCTGATTTGCTGGATTTTGTTTGCCAGTGTTTTATTGAGAAATTTTGCATTTAATTCTTAAAGGATTGTGATCTGTGGTTTTCTTTTCTTGTGATGGCTCTACACATTTGTTTGTCATTGTAAGGGTGATTTCATAGAATAAACTAGCAAGTGTTCCCTTCTCTTTAAATTTTATCTAATTTGACAAAAGTTTTTCCGTATCGTTCTCTAGAATCCTTTTTGTTGTTATAAGATTGAGAGTGATGCATTTTTAAATTTTTTGAATAATCTCTCATGTTTTAAATTCATCAGGCTAACTATAGATTTGTCAAATTTGTTGATCAATTATAAAACTTAATTTTGATATTGTTGCTTTTCTCTACTGGTTTTCTATTCTGTATTTCTTTTACTTCCTTTCTAATCTTTATTACTTATTTCCTTCTGCATGCTTTGGTTTTAATTTGATTGGGTTTAGTTTGATATGTTTTTTTCTGTTTAAGATGAAGAATAGATTATAATAAATCATAGATTTAACATTATTTTTAATTTAGGAATGTCCTGCTATACAATTTCCTCTAAGTAGTGTTTTAGTTGTACCCAGTAAGTTTCAGTGTGTTGTGTTTTTGTTTTTATTTCTTTTTTTTTTTTTTTTTTTTTTTTTTTTTGAGACGGAGTCTGGCTCTGTCTCCCAGGCTGGAGTGCAGTGGCCGGATCTCAGCTCACTGCAAGCTCCTCCTCCCGGGTTTACGCCATTCTCCTGCCTCAGCCTCCCGAGTAGCTGGGACTACAGGCGCCCGCCACCTCGCCCGGCTAGTTTTTTGTATCTTTTAGTAGAGACGGGGTTTCACCGTGTTAGCCAGGATGGTGTCGATCTCCTGACCTTGTGATCCGCCCGTCTCGGCCTCCCAAAGTGCTGGGATTACAGGCTTGAGCCACCGCGCCCGGCCTGTTTTTATTTCTAAGTACATTCTAATTTTCCTTGTTTTTTCTTCTCCGACCATTGGATACTTAGAAGTGTGTTGTTCATTTTCACAAGTCTGTGAATTATCCAAATTTCCTTCTTTAATTGACTTCAAATTTAATTCCTTTCTGGTTACAGATTATATTTCACATGAATTTAATTCACTTACATTTATTAAAACTTATATTATTACCTAGAATATGGTCAGTCCTTAAGAATGTTTTGCATGCACTTGATAAGAATAATTATGTATCTGTATTGAGTAAAGTGTTCTATAAGTGTTTCTTGGGTTCAATTTTTTTATTGTGTTCTTCAAATCTATTTTCATGTTGATCTACTGCCTAGAGGTTCTATCCATTGGAAGGATGTTAGAGCTTTCCAATCATCATTGTTGAATTGTTTATTTCTCCTTTCAGTTATGTGAATGTTGTCTTCATATATTTTGAAGCTTTGTTGTTGGGTACACACACACACACATACACACACACACACACACACTAAAATGTCTGAATAGCTTTTTCTATTAAATAGTATGTATATTTCTCAATGAACTAAAAACAGAATTACCATTTGATTCAGCAATGCTTCTACTGGTATATACCCAAAGTAAAAGAAATCATTATATAACAAAGATGCCTGCCCTCATATATGTATCACAACACTACTCACAATAGCAAAGTCATGAAATCAACCTAATTCTTCATTAACTAATGTTAGGATGAAGAAAATCTGTTAGATATGCATATAAGATAATATACTATTCAACTATAAGTAATTAATTAAATTCTGTCTTTTACAGCAACGTAGATGGAACTGGGGATCATAATCTTAAGTGAAACAACTCAGAAACAGAAAATCAAATATTGCATGTTCTTATTTGTAAGGGGAAGCTAAATAATGTGTGCATATGGACATGGAGTATGTAATAACAGTCATTGCAGACTTTGAAGGGTGGGAAGGTGGAAGTGGGGTGAAGGATAAAAAATTACTTAATGGGCACAATGCACACTATTAGGTTGATGACTATATTAAAAGTCAAACTTCAACACTATACAATGTATCCATGTCACAAAATTGCACTCGTGCCTCTTATATTTATACAAACTTTTTAAAACAGTATATTTTAAGAGATATTCCATATCTCTTTTTGTTACTTTTTATCATATACATTTTTCCATACTTTTAATCTGATTCTATTTGTGTTATTGAATTGAAAGTCTCCCTTTTAATTTTCATTCTAATAAAAAGAAGAAATATATTGAAGGGTTATGAATAGAGTACTGACATGACTTTTCTTAAATTTAAAAAATCACTAACTGTTGAGTTGAATGGTAAAGTTAGTATAATGGTGAATACATGGTGTTATGCATTTGGCAAAACCAACATAACTGTACCACGCAAAGAGTAAACCTTAATGTAAACCATGAACTTCAAATAATAATGTATTAATATTGCTTAATCAAATGTAACAAACATAACACACCAGTGCAAGATGCTAATAAAAGTGGAAACTGAAGATGGGGTAAAGAAGAAGTCTGTACTTTCTACCAAATTTTTCTGTAAACCTAAAACTTGCTCTAAAAAGTAAAGTCTATTAATTGTTTTTTAAAAAAGATTGCTATAAATGTCCCTTTTGCAATTTTGCTTTATTAGTTTACTAACTACTTTACCTTAGAATTTGTTAAGTCATTGATTCTATACTAAAAGGCAAATTTTTGAAGAATCATTTAATATTCCAGCTAATGAGTCCCTTAGAATAACAGTACTTAAGCAATCACTAAAAATCACTGTGTTCAATTGTGCTCATAAATGGAAATGCACTAGTAATATATATGTATAGATAGTTACATATTTGAGGGTTGAATTAAAGTATATAGCTAAAGCTGATAAAATGATTATTTGAAGAACTCAGAAATTTTAGAGAATCCTACATTAGCTGAGAAATGTTAAAGACTTAGAAGTCCTGCTTCAATGTAAAGAGATACATTAAAACAGACTAAAAAGTAAATTACAGTAATGATGGCAGACATCTTTTATATTTAACGAAACTGGAATATTCTCTGAATACACAATTTATCACTTATTTTACACACAAGAAGTCATTCACTGCATAGGTCACATACTTGTATTATAATTATTTTGTGGCAAAATATGTCTTTTACAATTTACTAATAAGATTTCCAGAGCAGTTTTCCAAAATTATGTCTCAGAAAACACTGACCACACTGCACTTTATTTAATTGTATGCAAAAAGAACATGTTGAAATAAGTTGCTAGAATGAGTTGGAGAATCACTGAATAGTAAAATTCTCCTCTTAAGAGTTGCAGTGCACATTAGCATATTAAAGACTCTAAGCTATCTTGCACTAAAGAAAGCTCTTTCACTTGGTTTAACTCAGCATTTCCAAACCTATTTAACCAGAAAACACTTTTTTCTTCCCTTAGAGAACATTATTACCATCTCAAGGAGAAGGTGTGTTCCACAGGAACTATTAGGCATATATCAGTCTTATCCAGTCTTCTCATTTCATAGTTGGGGAGATTTAGGACCCAGATAAACTAGATAATAACTGAAGATGAGTTAAATAGTTACTCCAAATCATATAGCAAGCTAATGACAAAATGAAATAATTCTAATCCAATTATTTCCAGTTTACTTCAATTTCTACTATCTTGCACTGTGTTTCATTACAGGAATGAATGTCCTGTCTTTGAACATAAATAATTTGAGGGCTATCTAAATCTTGCTATTTTTAGTTTTAAAGGAATTCTATATATGTGTGTCTGTATTTATCCACACATTATAAATCTCATGTGTGTGAATATATTTATGCCTTTGTTTATGTGCTTATTCATGTCTCCATGAGTCTTACATGTGTGTATGAACCTGAACACCTGTGTTTATTTATTTACACTCTAATTACAATTGAAGAAAAAGCAGTGGTAAGAGGATCACTTTAAACATTCTATATTTTGATGTTGTCTAGCAGGGAAAATACACAGCTCTACTGGGTACAGAAATAGCTTCTCTGGAATAAGCTGCATTATATCATTAAAACATTGAGGACAAGTCTCAATTTGACAAAATTGATTCATTCAGTGTCTCAGAACTTAATTCTATTAAGTATAAACAAAAAAGACTGGGAGGTGGAATAAATGAGACATTCACATAGCTAAGGAGATGGCATTTCTTTTCATTTTAGTTACCAAATTTAGCATTACTCAGTAAGTGGATCTGGGTATCAGATAAAACTCTCTTGATTCATTCTCCATCAATCTTATCTTTGTAAATATCTGTATTTTCATAGCTAATACAGTGCAACACACATAATTGCAGGCAAGTAGTTTATTTCCCCCAAAGAAAAAAAAATCTCAGTCTCATTTCCTTGTTCTCATTTTGATAAAAAGGTAGTATTTTAACAACCCAAAATATATTTTTCCTATTATGAAGTATGAAATTGTGATACCATATTAAAAGTTTTCTTTCTTGTGAAACATGTATTACTTTTCTCACCACCTTAGCATAAGGTGTTTGCTAACTTATATATAGAGAGAAATCCTGAGTTAATAAAGTGCCTGATTGAACATTTAATCGTATTTCATATGAATTATAATAGGGTCCATGTTTAGGTCCAAAGGGGAAAATCCACTTTTAGCTTGGTCCACAATGGGAAAGTTATTCTTGTCAGGGAAACACATTTATAAGACTTCTGTTACTACACTAGTGTGACTAGAACGCTGAAGAGAATCATCTGGGCAAGAGATGCACAGACAGAAATGCTAATTATGTAGGGCCGTGAAAACAGAAAAGAATGTCCTCCTTGCATAATAACTACTGCAGGGAATATTATGTGGGCCTCATTGGAGAAAAACAACTATTGTTAGAAAAACAGCTGATAAAGATGCTGATGTCTAAAATCTGAACACTGGCATACAGTACAGAGATACTGAAAAATCATTATGTGGTAGAAAAGATGAATAGGTGTATTAGTTTTCTATTGCTGCATAAAATTCATCACAAATTTTGTAGCTTCAAACAACCTAAATTTATTTTTCCTCAGGGTCAGAACATGGGTTATTGGGTTCTCTTTTCAGGGTCTTATCAGACTGAAATTACTATGCTAGCCAAAGGTTGATCTCACTGGGGGCTTAGTGTTCTCTTCTAAGCTCTCTGGTCATTAGCAGAATTCCGTTTATTGCGGTTGTAGGACTGAGGTCCCAGTTTTCTTTGTGGTTTTTGGTCACGGGTGGCTCTCAACTCTATAAGACATCTTGAGATACCACAGGCCCTCCCACAATGTGACAGCTAACTCCTTCAAAAATAGCAGGAAAATCTTTCTTTAGTACAGTAACATGTGGTCTGGTGGTATTGAAATATAATGTAATCACGAGATTGACTTCCATCATTTTTGCTATGATATAACCTAATCAAGGGAGCAAGTATCCTATTATATGCACAGGTCCTATACGTTCTCAAGGAGGAGGAAATGTACAGCATGAGTACATGGTGGCATGAGAATTTTGGGGACTATCTGAGAATTCTGACTACTACACTTGAAAACAACATTTTATTTTACAAGAGGTGGGAATAAGAAAAGCACAGGAACATGGAAAAGATTAGTAAAATTTTCACAATTCAACAGATAGTCAGAATGTAAAGAATTCTGTTATTCAAATACATATAATGAAAAATGTAGGTTTTCCAATTAAGATTTGCTTCATCTTTCATCAAAGGCAAGGTTTCACTTGATAGGCATCTTTCCCTTTAAGAAAACTACATATTTACTTCAAATTCTAAATATGTTAACTCTTTTAAACATTCAGAAATAGGTGTTATATATTTATGGTAGAGATATAATTTACATAATCTTGAATAGATTACTTGCAATAATTACTAAGATTATTAATATAATTAATACAGTACAAAATATATTTACATTTAATGTTGTTAATTTAATCCTTCCTTACTAGTAATTTTGTTTTCCTAAAGTCTGACCAAATTACTCCTGTTAACTTGATAAAAGTTTTAGACTAGTTTCGTTCAGACTATATGCTCCTGATCTCTCCTTCCTTTTATCAATACTTTAGAAAACTTGCGATTGTAAATTCTCCTCCTCTTTGAGGTTAAAATATTTTACAACCCAGAAATGCCTTTCTCATGAACCATAGAGCCATCCTTTTGAAAGGTAATAATCGAGCCGGGCACGGTGACTCACACCTGTAATCTCAGCACTTTGGGAGGCTGAGGCGGGGGCTCACCTGAAGTCAGGAGTTCAAGACCAGCCTGACCAACATGAAGAAACCCAGTCTCTACTAAAAATACAAAATTAGCTGGGCGTGGTGGCACACGCCTGTAATCCCAGCTACTCGGAAGGTTGAGGCTGGAGAATCGCTTGAGCCCAGGAGGCGGAGGTTGCAGTGAGCCGAGTTCACACAATTGCAGTCCAGCCTGAGCACCAAGAGCAAAACTCCATCTCAAAAAAAAGTTAAATAAATAAATAAATAAATAAATAAATAAACTGTAATAATCAAAGGAGCTGTCACCCCAATCTCCCAGTTTCTGTGGAAGTGTAAGATCCTAACTTCAATAACCCACAGTTAACAAATACCTATGGACTAATCACGTTGACCAACCTCCTGACTACCATCCTTCAGTATTTTTCCATTAGTGCATCTCAGTATTTAAAAATCCCCCCACCGTTTGTTTCAGAGGAATTGAATTCAATCTCTCTCTCCTCTTGCAATGGTTTTGGCCCCTATTACAATAATTCTGAGTAAGTCTTTTTTTGCTATTTTTAAAGCATCTGATGCAGTGTCTCTTTGATAAGTCTCAAATTAAATAATCATGAAAATTATTGTTACTGTACAAGATGAAACTCAAATGACTATTTTATTTGTGCTTTTTGGTACCCAAAGAAGATATATTACATGTATATAGAATACCCTATAAAAAGAGCTAATGCAGTAAAAACTATTTGTGTATGAGAGTGCTATATATTGCACTGTTATCTACACAATCTGAACTGGAATGAATGTGTTTATAAAGCAGCATTACAAGGAACTCTTATCTCATTATTAAGCAACTAGCCAAGAGTCTCATGGTATTATGGATTAAGTAGCAAAATACTTTGGTTTAATGGAAAAGTTAGGATCTTTAAGATTTGCTTCATGTCTCATAAACTTAAAAATTCACACTGAATGTACTATCTTCAACTCTTAATCTTACAAATTCTAAATGTGTTATAGCTTGTAAACTTAGTTTTTGTCTTATGCTAATGATGTTACATGAGCAAGAGAAAGTGTTGTGGTTGTTTTTTCAAAACACAGAATAAACACTTTATTACTTTGTTGCAGGTGTGCTCAACTGCAACACTATTGAAGGTTTGCGCTGGATAAGTCTTTGTTGTGAGGGACCGTCTGGCGCATTACAGGATGTTGAGCATCATCCCTGGTCTCTCTAAGTCTCTGGATGATAGTAGCACATCACCCCCCAGTTGTGACAACTAAAACTATCTCCAGACATTGCCAGGTGTCCCTGAGTTGTGTGTGTGTGTTGGGTGATGGTGGTGTGGGGTAATCTTAGTCAAGAAGCACAGCTTTGTTGTAAGAAGATTAGCAGATAAAGACATTGTTACCAATCTAATATATTTGGAATTTATTAATGCTTTAATATGCAAACCAGTTAATTCTCTTTTCTACACTGGGAATTTTAACAGAAACAGGAAATAATGGTTTGTCATTTATTCACCCATTGATCTCTAGGCATACCTGATCTAAGATGGGAACATCTGAACTATCAGCAAAGGTGATTTGATAAGGATGTTGGTTGAGTCTCTTTAAGAATAACAGAAAAGACAATTTGCCAGGCTATAATCCATGTATGCCAAACCAAACCACACTCTCCAAATAAAGCAAATAAGTTCAGAATTTGAGGACTGAGATTAAATTATATTGACGAAGCATAGAAGCATAGGTTCTGAAATTAATTACTCTCTATATGTCACACTTGTTAACACTGAGAATCAGGTTCCACCAGGGTACAATGATGCCTTATTATGAAACAAAAAAGGAGACAAGGTAACCAGACCAGTGTGGGTGGAATACATCCCGACTAGAGTAATAACATTTGGTGATTCACTTACACTATACACAAATGGTATTTATTAAATTAAAATATTATGTCATCTTTCAAAACACATTCCAAATATCACCTCCTCCAGAAAATATTCTATATTGTAAAATTTGAATTTGCATGCCCACTTCTATACGTGAAAACTCCCTGATCATAGCACCTACTATAATATATTGCCTTTTCCCATGCAGGATACACCATTAAGAGTCAGTACTGTGGCCTATTTGACACTGTATTCCCAATAACATAGACTGATACCTGGTGTACAGTCACTGCAGAAGGAAGAATTTAGCTAACCACATAAAACATCTAATCAAAGTAGAGTCCCATAGCAAAACAACAAATTGCTAAACAGCATGTGGAGAGACTAAAATATAAAATTCATAAGAAATAAATATGATGTATTCATAACATTTGGCTATATTTGATAGGCTGTTATTTACTTGCTTATTACTTTCTATCATGTTTTCATAATTTATGGCCTCATATTCCCTTTTTTTTGATACTCGTCTCTCAGTTTCTCCTTGTCTAGGATCCACTAAAAAAAAAGTTGAAGGACAAAATGTTTCTATTCTTTCCTTCTGCTTAAGACTCCAGAGTCTCATTTCCCAGGAAAGTATTATCTGAGTGGATCCACATGTGATGTGTCATCACCACTCTGTTGTAGGGTTACTGCCAACTTTTATTAGCAGTGAATAAGGATCTGTAAAGTATTAGCTACAGCGTTTCTTGAAAGTACAGGTCATGCTATTAATGCTTAAAAAATACCTCTTTAAAATTTAAATGTTCATAGTAAAAAAAAACCTTTTAACAAATATAATATACATGACTATGGGATTTGAGATGAGTGATTCAGTGATGCCACTAACAGAGAAGGTTCTTTATAACTTGTGAATTTGTATCGATGCAAAAGTTAACCCATGAAATTAAAAATGCGAGACACAGACTCATAATTTATTAAAAACCCTCATGTTCCAAGAATTGTGATGAATAATCTACTCCCTAAGTGCACGTGAATTACATGCAACCCTTTTCTGGTAGACAGAAATTTTGCTGAATCCACATGAATGCTCCTTATGTATATTTAATGGAAAGGCAGGTTGTTTCACACAGATATTCTCTGAACATAGATGAATAGAGCAATATCAGAATGAAAGATAGTTGTCCCACAGAGTTGACCAAAGAAAGATCTAATATAATAATAGAAAACAAGATACAAAGAATTTAATCAAGGCAGAGACAATAAAAGACTAAACTTTAAAAATTGGCAAGGTATTTAAAATAAAATGAACATTAACTTCTGCCTTAGTGAAAGTAAAAATAGAAAAACTTTTTTGAGGTGACAGAGACTTACTGTGAAATTTCTGCCAGAGTCCTAAGGCATTGCCTCTAGAACAAGCAAAGTAGGATGTTTTTCCTCAAACACTAGGAGGCTCAGAGGAAGATATTTAGTCCTAGAGTAAAAAGATAAATATCAATAAGAGAATAGATACTGCAGGTTCAAAAGAATCTTGGAGTTATGCAGTATGATAGAATTTGCAAACCAGCTAATTATTTCCTGAAATTTCCTATGCAGAAGTTATATCACACACTCTCAATTTGTATTCAAATACAGTTGAGAAGGACTTTCCAAGAAGTGGGGAGATTATGAAGATACTAAAAGTAGGATTTTATTTTTGTAGTAAAAATTTAACAGGGACATCTCCCATAAATACCTTGAATGGGGACAATTGTGGAAAAATAAAATTCAGCTTTTATTCAATGAGGGGTATTTTTGACAATGCTATTGTCACAGGATCTTTCAGGTGTCTTGCTGCCAGGCAGAAACCTCTGTGGCTGGTAGCACTTTTGCCTGACTTTTGCTCAGGCCTGCTGGGCTTGTTCTGTCCACTCAGCCTGTAGGAATATTCGACTTGCACTACCTCTCCAGATTCAATGCCTGCCAAAGGCAAGCCAGATGCAGAGTGGTGAGGGGTGGGTGAATGTGTGAGCATGGGATCCAGCCATTGCACAAAGTCAGGCACATCAGCTGTGGCAGGATGAGCTGCTCCAGGCATGAGCACAGGCACTGGCTCTCTATGAGCCTGTGGCTGGACCAGGCATACCACAGGCAGCTTCCACTGTAGGCACCAATGAATGCAGTGATGCCTGGAAGCTTGGAAACACCAGGAACTGCAGAACTGCAAAGAGGGTGTCACAGCCCTGGTTTGGGGAGCTCTTGGGTCTGGGATTCCTGAAGGGCCACAGCCCTTCTCTTGTTCTCTCTTCTCCCCTCTTCTTGTGACCCACAATGTGGTGGGGGGGTATATATTTCAGCCTTGTTTGTGTTACAGCTCTTTCAGGCCCACCATTTGGCAGGCCCTGAGTTGTTGTCTCATGTCCAGGAAGAATAAGGTATGCAGACAACTGGAAAGTGAGCAGGGCTAAGAGGTGCTTTACTGAGCAACAGTACAGCTCTCAGGAGACCTGAAGTGGGTAGTTCCTTTCTGCAGGAAGGTCATTCCATCATCTGCCTAAGTCTGGCTGAGTTTAGGGTTTTTATGGGCTTCACAGGGGAGGAAGTGCATGCTGATTGGTCCATGGGAGGACATGGAAAAAACACCATAAGTTCTCACTCTGGTCTGGGGAACTGGCAGCCTGGTCCCCATGCTTCAAGCCGTCCCTGACTTGAAGGTGGGGCTTCACTGGCGACCTGCCCCTTTTTGCCCAGGAGCCTGTCTGCCTCCTGCTGCCATCAACATGCTGTCCATGGTGCTCACAGCACCCAGGCTGTCCATGCCAAGGGTTGCCTGCAGACCCATGCCAAGCTGCCCTTAGACCCCTTCCCTGCCACCCTCCCATGTTCATCATCAGTGCCCAAAGTCTGGAGGGGGCTGACATGGCAGGGGGCTGATGTGTCACCATGACCCCAAGAATGTGCACACCCAGGCTTGGCCTCAACTTTGCTTCAAAATTGGAGCAGGCACCGGGAGTGGGGAGAGGTCAGGCAATGGGAGCTGAGACTTCTGAGCCTCCAGGGCAAAGGAGACTTCCTACGTCCCTGAGAGTGCATGGGTGCCTGGATCCACAGCCACAGCTGAGCTCATACCCACTGGGTTCATGCTGTCCACTGGGCTCATGCTGCCCACTCGGCCTAGCAGGTTGTGCTCTGTTTGTGCTACCAGCCTGGATCCTATGCCTGCCAAAGGCAGAGAAGGGGGCAGGGCTTCTGCCAGTTTTTAGCTCCCATCAGCTCCATAGAGTGCACAGTCCTGGCCACACCTCCCCTGCTGCAGCCGGTGTCTTGGCAACATCTGTTCCAGATGGCCACTGCTACTACCACTATTTCATCCAAAACATATCAGAAGGTGTAGCAGAAGTAATTACCACTCAATTCCACATTATTTTATTTACCTCAATCTAATAAAACTAGTTTGAGGTTTTACCTTCCTTCTAGATAGGGAATGATATCTTGGTGTTCAGGGGGTGGTGGGGCCACCACCTAGCTAGGGTGGTTCAATAGCCTCATGGTTCCTAAGAAGTCTTAATTATTCAGAGAACATACTCTGGCCTTAGATCACCCTGGCCAGAGGTATTATGTTCATTTGCAAGTGTTTGCTGGGAAGTCTGGCTCTTTAACAGCTCAGAAGTCTTTTTCCTAGGTGGAGCCTAACTCTAAATGTCAAACTTTCCTAGCCAAACTTTATAGATATTCTCATTTCTAGTCTGCTCCCAAAGCATCCTGCATGCGAATGGAGAAATGGAGGCTGCTCTCTGTTACCCTGAAAAGCTAAAAAAAAAAAAAAAACTCTTTCCCAGGATTAGGAAGAATTCTGAAAGTAACAATAGTAAAATCTTTATTTTCTTGGTAAACACCCACACAAACAAACAAAATTTGGAAGTTTTTATTTGAATATCTGATAATTTCATTTGGGAGCCTTAAAATTTAAAACAAAACAAATAAAAACAAAATTCTTCAAAACTTCCTAAGCTTAGATGTACTCAGAAAACAAAGCTTAGCTATCTCATGAGATGAAGAGAGTGGGATTCCTCTGATTCTTTCCATAAAAACAGTAAGAACAAACTCAACTGAATAATCTATATTTTATTCTACCACAAAGTCTATCTATGATTGAGTTTAATAAAACAACATAGTCCAAATTTAGGCTTCATAAATACTTTGATTTACTACATGAACCTTTTAGATATTTGTGTACAAAAGTTAAATTGTAACTTGACATTTGGTAGATTGACTCTTTTACAAAAGTAAACTCTGGGAAAAAGAAGAGATTTTATAAACAATAATTAATGAAAGACTGACAATAGTCCAGTTATATTCAGAAACTAAATTTATACAATTTAATTTTTTGTGTGTGGAGTCCAATATTATAATTCTATTTCGATAATAGCAAAAGTTAGAAATCACATGAACTTTCAAAATGTGTTGAAAAGTTAAATATATTACTAGTAGAACTTATGTTTTAAAATACTCAACTAGAAAAGATCATGTTCAAAAACACTTAATCTGTGGGAAAAAAAATTAAAATGTCTGTATACTTTAAAAATCAACTTTTTATTGGGAAAAGAACTTTGCTTTAGTGATTGAAGAAAGACAAAAAAGAGGTAAAGGATGCAATACAATTTTTGTTCTCTACATAATTGTGTAGAGTTTTGCATTTTTAAAATAAATATGTTTATATGAAGCAATATATGTATGGATATAACATAGCAATAAAATAATCAAGTACATCTAAAGTAAAAGAGATGTACTAAATATAATTTTAAGTAAATGAGATAAATATAAAATAAATATGTGGCTGAAAATCAACAAAAGTAATACCTAAAACATGGATAGGGAAACAGAAAAGTTATAACTGAAAAATAAGTTTTTTTAAAAATTTAAGAAATGAATAACATGTTTCATTGTAGTAATAGATAATATGTATTAGAAAAGCAGTAATTAGAATTTAGGATAAATAAAAGATAAAATACAATATTTTAGATAGTTAAGGAGATATTAAATAAAACAGACATAAAAATAAAATTATTCACATATATTACAAAAATAACAACTGAACATAGCATTCATATAGTAAACAAAACCCAACAGTAATACCATGTTTACATCAGTAAACCAATTTACATGATATGATAAGCTTCATCGAGCACTAGACTTCCTCAGCAATGCATGCAGGACAGGTGGTGAAGCATCTGCAGAATCAAAATTTTAACCAGAAGTTCTAGCACAGGTTCCAGTTTGCAGCACTGCATGGGGTGCCCTCAGGTACAAGAAGTGAGGCTTATTTGCAGGGAGGCACCTCAGCATAGGGAAACTCTACCTGTGCTACTGCAAGTACTTCCAAATAAATTTCAGGTGTGATTTGCATCCATTGATAATTAAGGTGAATACATAAAAATATAATTTTAATCCGGATGCTAAGTTTTATTTATTTATTCAGGAGGAAGAAACAAAACATAATTTTACTTGAAGGCAGGGATTTTCCTGCCTGCCCACCATCAAGACTTCATACCATGGCTGAAGTTTAAATGCTTAGAGGTGTTAGATCAAAGTTTTTGAAAAGAAGTGTGAGCCGAGTGTGGTGGTTCACGCCTGTAATCCCAGCACTTTGGGAGGCCCAGACTGGTGGATCACCTGAGATCAGGAGTTTGAGCCCAGCCTGGCCAACATTGTGAAACTCTGTGTCTACTAAAAAAATATATACAAACTTTAGCAGGGCATCATGGCAGGCACCTATAATCCCAACTACTTGGGACACTGAGGCCAGAGAATCACTTGAACTCAGAAAGCGGAGGTTGCGTTGAGTCGAGATCATGCCACTGCACTCCAGCTTGGGAGACAGAGAAAGACTAGATCTCAAACAAAACAAAACAAAACAAAACAAAAGTGTGTATTTCCCACTTAGAAAATATAAGGTTATAATTTTGTGTTTTTTTCTTAAGCCCCTAAGTTTGTGGGAGCAGCCAAAGAAAAATCGTATGTCAAACTGGTCAACAATTACCATTTGAGCTGTTCAGGCCCTCAGAGTTGGTTTTATCTTCACAGGTTTGAAAGTTTTTCTAGGTTGAATTTTTTTCTGCCTCACTAATAGAGTTACAAATCATTTGAAGCCCTGACTACCAGGAAAAAAACTGATTATGTGCAGTCATGGTCATTTTCCAAAAAATAAGTTTATTTGTAATTCATTTATTTATTTTTATTTTTATTTATTTATTTACTTTTTTGACATGGAGTCTCATTCTGTTGCCCAGACTGGAGTGCAGTGGCACGATCTCGGCTCACTGCAAGCACCACCTCCCGGGCTCATGCCATTCTCCTGCCTCAGCCTCCTGAGTAGCTGGGACTACTGTAGGTGCCCGCCACCACACCCAGCTAATTTTTTGTATTTTTCAGTAGAGATGGCATTTCACTGTGTTAGCCAGGATGGTCTCAATCTCCTGACTTCATGATCTGCCTGCCTCGGCCTCCCAAAGTGCTGGGATTACAGACGTGAGCCATTGCAGCCGGCCTGTAAATTTTTTTATCGTTAGTATATTTCACTTTTCAACTTGGGTCTAGTCTGAAATGATCTAAGGTAGAACTCCCTAGTCACAATATTTATTTTATTGTAATTTCATTTTTAGTTAATTCAAATCCCAGCTCCATTATCAAGGGTGTTTACCCTCCTTCCAAGAGATTACATCTGTGTATAATGGCAATTTTTTAGTTGTCATGATCTTTGGAAGGGGAAAAGCCTTCTGGTATTATGCTGACTTTGAAGCAGGGGATCTTGGTTTGGTGCTATGCTGTTGGGTATCCACTAAGTTTCTAACTTTTGGTTGGTCTTGTCAACAGATAACATTCTGGTCTTGTTAATATATAACATTTTGGCTAGTCTTGTTAAAATATAACAGTAATATCAACAGGAACTCTTGATATTACTGTTGGGTTTTGTCTACTATACAAATGCTATATTCAAGTTGTTATTTCTGTGATGTTTTGTTGTCTTATTTCTGTGTTATTCTGGTCTCTGAAAAAATGGTCCAGAAGTAGTTATAGTATGTTCCCTTGACTTGGTCATAGTGGCTCTACCTTGCTCTCTTCAAAAACTTTAGATCCCTTTCTCCCCTAGGATGTGGCCAAAATTCACATTCAGTACCTGGATCCAAGGGTGGATCCAGGGTTTGTGAGTCTATAAGCCTGTACAATTTAGATTATTTTCAAACATAACAAAATAATTTTGAATACAAGGTTACTTGTAGAGTTTCTCAAGGACTTCATACAATTAGGGGCCTTAAGCTGCAACTTCATTAACCTCACGGTAAATCCAGGATCAGTCACGTCACTTAACACATTCAGCAAACAAAGATGTTTTACTCCAATGCAGCTATTATTAATATATTTCCCTAACTGGCAAGCTAATGCATCTATAGCATTCGAGTCAGTTAAACTATCAACTACCATTTCTATCCCCCATTGAGGCATGGAAGAACTTCTGAGTCCCTTCCACATCATATCCAATTTGTAGGTCGCCAGGAATACTGCCTTAGACTCTTCTATCTAGCTACATCTAGACACAATGCTTTACCATGGCCACTAATTTTGGCATGTGTCTCATCAGGATTTTAAAAGAGATGGGAAAAGATCATCAGCTTTTGCTATGATCTATCTAACAACCACCACCACCAGTATTAGAATTCATAAGAGGATAGTAAAAGCACATGCATGTTTAAGAACTTACCAGCCCTTTTCTGTTAAAAAATATACCTAGGGTGGAGTGGGTAAAGTATCCATTTTTGCTGTGGCAGAAGATTTATTTTATATCTATTTTGTGTGTCTTCTTTTTCATTCTCAAGATGATAATAATTCTGTTCTAATCTCTGGTACAATAAAAGTGGAGGAATAAGAAAGGGAACTTAGTCTCCACCCTAACACAGGAAGATCCAATAAGAGGCATTGCAAAAATATCTCTCTCATTCTATATTTGTAAATTAGACTGTACAAAAAAGGAGTAAAATGATGGGGATTCAAAATCATGAAAGATATTCTGTTTTCTTTTCATATGTGGTAAATAGTGTGGGGATGATGACAGTGGAGAAACAGTGTTCAAAGGTACGGGAATAAGAGAGAACAATTAGAGGAATAAATCAGGGGAAACTGGTATAAATTTTACCTTCTCCTCTAGTCATTAGTGAAGTGAGCATGGGAGGTGGGGAAGGTTAGTGGGGGGAGAGTGACAGGGAGAGTGAGCATGAAGATGGGGAAGATTAATAGGAGGGAGAGTGACAGGTGGTGGGAAAGGGGTAGAAATTGAGATATTTCAAGATTAATAGGCTATGTTTTCACTCTCCCTCCTAAAGATTAGATGCTATCTTCTGAAGATTTTCCATTTGTCTTTAGAAACAACATTATTTAACAATTTTTGAATTGGTTGCAAAAATATGAAAGTTACCCTTTTCAGATATTTACATTTTCTTGGAAATCACAATATAAAGAATGGAAAACAAGGAGAAATTACCTTGCTTTTCATGCTTGTTCAAGTGCTGGTGAAAGAATGTAGGTTGAATGAAAGAGAAAGCAAGACCTGAACTGGCTGATACAAAGAACGGAAATTTTCAAAGTAACTCTAAATGAGGTCAAAGATGAATATTTGTGGAAATAGGGGAAATAGGACTGTGGTATGTAGAAAGGTAGCTGTTATCATAGCATTAGAATATTAGCATATTTCCTTCTGGTTATCACAACAGTAAGTCTGGAAATATTTGTTGAGGGCCAGTGGAATGAAACTGAAGGTCATTTTAGTTGAGGCAGGTTAAACAAATATACAGATGGATTTTAGATAGGTTATTTTCAAGAGTATGAATGTTCTATATATAATAATGTTAGTTTAATATTGCTGAGTAGCAAAATACTACAAACTTAGCCATTTGTTAAAAAAAAAAAAATTGTTACCTCTTTGCTACTTCTGTAGGTCAAGAGTCTCTGCTAGCTCAAATGAACTTCTGGCTTGAGGTCTCACAATTGTGAAATTAAGGTGTTGGCCAGGCTAGGCTGTTATATAGAGTCTCTGGGAAAGACTGCTTCCAACCTCAGTCAGATTGTTGGCTGAATTTAGTCCATTATTACCTGTAGAACTGAAACCTCTATTTCCTTGCTGGCAGTCAGCTGGGGCTATTGTCAGCTCCTAAAAGCCATCCGCATCTACCAGTAAATAGCTCTCTCTATGTTCAAATCTCAAAACAGTGCACTGAATCCCACTTGTGCTTCAAATCTCTTACATCCTCTTCTTTTGTTAGCCAAATAAAGCTTTCTGCTTTTAAGGGCTCATGTGATAAGATTAAACTCACCAGATAATCTCCCTTTTCTAAGGTTAAGTGTACCACATAACATGGGAATTATATCATACTTATGGGTTGTAGGGTTTTGGTGGGACATATTTGGGGTCCATTTTTGAAATTTTGTCTACCACAGTTTATGAGGACCTGAAGAATTAGATCAAATTCCCAATGATATAAAGGTAGACAGGTAATAATAACCTTTAAAAAAACATCAATCTGTTTGCCATGAAACTGGAAGATGTGCTTTTTAAATATGCGTAAATACAAAAGATTTTAGAAGTGGCACTGTGGCACATTTCTACCTTCTGCAATATAGCTGGGTGAGGTGGAGTAATCAACTATATTTACCTGAGAGGGCTACAGGGAAAGTGGTGATCTCAGGAGAGAAAAAGATTTAAGTTAATGGAGAGTGAACTATGGAAAGTTTTAATAATCTGTGGCAACTTGTTGACAATTGAATGACATCTTCAAAAGGTTCAATAGAAAACAATAGTGGGATTTAGGGACAATGAGCTGCCAGTAAGAGATCGGTATATATTAGGATGAAAATACAATAGGTATAAATTTTAAAAATTGCATTCTGGATTTTGATGAAGAAGTCAGAGAGCAATGTCATGGATGGAGCTGATTATTCAAAACAAAACTTTGGGGCAAATATGCTTATGTATCAGCACAGGCAAGGTTCCTGTTGCTTCCTAAAGCTCAGAGACGTGATAAGCCCATCAGAAATAAAGACCACATCAGCCATTTATACAAAACTACCATGTAACAGAAAGCATATGAAATACCTGACAGGTGTGGAGTTGAAATCAGGAGAGGGCAGTATGAAGTAAAATGTGAACACCTAGTAGTCAAGAAGGCAAAAGATTATTTGGATATCTTCCTAAGAATTCTCTTTCTTAAAGATCAGGCAAGTTCCATATGTTTCCTCAAATTACAGAACCTGAGAACTAAAGTTCTGGCATAGAGGGAATGATTGAATGAGCACCCTGGATCAAAATGATTGCAGTTAAATAAGGCTGATTTAATCACGATTTTTGATGTTCCTAATGAGACTGTAATTTATTCCAAGACTCAGGAAACTGAGAAGCATAATTTGATAGCTCTAGGTTACCACTAAGTTAAATTTCAGGATTAGAAGTAAAACTCATAGTTTAACCCAAACACAACAAAAACTAGATAACAAAAATGACAGGACTAGACAGGGAAGAATGAGACAATTCTTTAAAAGTTATTTTTCCCATTGGTGATCTCCAGATTATGTTTAGCTCTCCTGAAAAACTCAGACTGTGGCTTATTAAATACCCACCTCTGTAACTGCAACATGAGACACCTGAGAATTCTTCCATTGAACTGTTTGTTGTATATAAATGTGTAATAAGGACACCTCTTTACCATATCATATGTAAAACATTTCTTAATCCTCCCAGCACTGGATCTATGCATAATTTCATGAAAAATAAAATCAAAAGCAAGATTATACCATGTTTATAGTTTCTAGGACCTGTGATTTAACTAGCCTGTATCAGAGATACTATAATTTAGTGTAGTTCTGCACTGAATACTTAGAATATTACCCATAGTCTGTAGTTCTGACTATGATGCTTTTTAGATTTAGTAGATTAAATCATGTTTTGTTCACAACAGATTTTATAAAATGTTTCTCATCATGCAGTAAATAAATCTGTCATGAAATCAAAACATCATTGTTATTTTTCCTCATTTTGCTTATAAATGCTGGATTTAACCATTTTGGCAGCCACAGAAAAGTTTCTGTTTTAAAGGAATATAGGAGGGCGGAGCAAGATGGCCGAATAGGAACAGCTCCAGTCTCCAACTCCCAGCACCAGCGACACAGAAGACCAGTGATTTCTGCATCTTCAACTGAGGTACTGGGGTCATCTCACTAGGGAGTGCCGGACAATCGGTGCTGGTCAGCTGCTGCAGCCTGACCAGCGAGAGCTGAAGCAGGGCGAGGCATCCCCTCACCTGGGAAGTGCAAGGGGGAAGGGAATCCCTTTTCCTAGCCAGGGGAACTGAGACACACAACACCTGGAAAATAGGGTAACTCCCACCCCAATACCGCGCTTTAAGCAACGGGCCCACCAGAAATATATATTCCTCACCTGGCCGGGAGGGTCCGACGCCCACGGAGCCTCCCTCATTGTTAACACAGCAGTCTGCGGGGATCTAACCGCAAGGCAGCAGCGAGGCTAGGGGAGGGGCGTCCGCCATTGCTGAGGCTTAAGTAGGTAAACAAAGCCGCTGGGAAGCTCGAACTGGGTGGAGCTCACAGCAGCTCAAGGAAACCTGCCTGTCTCTATAGACTCCACCTCTGGGGGCAGGGCTCAGCTAAAAAATCAACAGGGGGAGGAGCAGAGGCCTGAGCAGACGCGAACGACTCTGTCTGACAGCTTTGAAGAGAGCAGTGGATCTCCCAACACGGAGGTTGAGATCTGAGAACTGACAGACTGCCTGCTCAAGTGGGTCACTGACCCCTGAGTAGCCTCACTGGGAGACATCCCCCACTAGGGGCAGTCTGACACCCCACACCTCACAGGGTGGAGTACACCCCTGAGAGGAAGCTTCCAAAGTAAGAATCAGACAGGTACACTCGCTGTTCAGCAATATTCTATCTTCTGCAACCTCTGCTGCTGATACCCAGGCAAACAGGGTCTGGAGTGGACCTCAAGCAATCTCCAACAGACCTATAGCTGAGGGTCCTGACTGGCAGAAGGAAAACTATCAAACAGGAAGGACACCTATACCAAAACCCCATCAGTACGTCATCCATCATCAAAGACCAGACACAGATAAAACCACAAAGATGGGGAAAAAGCAGGGCAGAAAAGTTGGAAATTCGAAAAATAAGAGTGCATCTCCCCCTGCAAAGGAGCGCAGCCCATCATCAGCAATGGATCGAAGCTGGTCAGAGAATGACTTTGACGAGATGAGAGAAGAAGGCTTCAGTCCATCAAACTTCTCAGAGCTAAAGGAGGAACTACGTACCCAGCGCAAAGAAACTAAAAATCTTGAAAAAAGAGTGGAAGAATTGATAGCTAGACTAATTAATGCAGAGAAGGTCATAAACGAAATGACAGAGATGAAAACCATGACACGAGAAATACGTGACAAATGCACAAGCTTCAGTAACCGACTCGATCAACTGGAAGAAAGAGTATCAGTGATTGAGGATCAAATGAATGAAATGAAGCGAGAAGAGAAACCAAAAGAAAAAAGAAGAAAAAGAAATGAACAAAGCCTGCAAGAAGTATGGGATTACATAAAAAGACCAAATCTACGTCTGATTGGGGTACCTGAAAGTGAGGGGGAAAATGGAACCAAGTTGGAAAACACTCTTCAGGATATCATCCAGGAGAACTTCCCCAACCTAGTAGGGCAGGCCAACATTCAAATTCAGGAAATACAGAGAATGCCACAAAGATACTCCTCGAGAAGAGCAACTCCAAGACACATAATTGCCAGATTCACCAAAGTTGAAATGAAGGAAAAAATCTTAAGGGCAGCCAGAGAGAAAGGTCGGGTTACTCACAGAGGGAAGCCCATCAGACTAACAGCAGATCTCTCGGCAGAAACTCTACAAGGCCAGAAGAGAGTGGGGGCCAATATTCAATGTTCTTAAAGAAAAGAATTTTAAACCCAGAATTTCATATCCAGCCAAACTAAGTTTCATCAGTGAAGGAGAAATAAAATCCTTTACAGATAAGCAAATGCTTAGAGATTTTGTCACCACCAGGCCTGCCTTACAAGAGACCCTGAAGGAAGCCCTAAACATGGAAAGGAACAACCGGTACCAGCCATTGCAAAAACATGCCAAAATGTAAAGACCATCAAGGAGAGAAAGAAACTGCATCAACTAACAAGCAAAATAACCAGTTAATATCATAATGGCAGGATCAAGTTCACACATAACAATATTAACCTTAAATGTAAATGGACTAAATGCTCCAATTAGAAGACACAGACTGGCAAACTGGATAAAGAGTCAAGACCCATCAGTCTGCTGTATTCAGGAGACCCATCTCACATGCAGAGACATACATAGGCTCAAAATAAAGGGATGGAGGAAGATCTACCAAGCAAATGGAGAACAAAAAAAAAGGAGGGGTTGCAATACTAGTCTCTGATAAAACAGACTTTAAACCATCAAAGATCAAAAGAGACAAAGAAGGCCATTACATAATGGTAAAGGGATCAATTCAACAGGAAGAGCTAACTATCCTAAATATACATGCACCCAATACAGGAGCACCCAGATTCGTAAAGCAAGTCCTTAGAGACTTACAAAGAGACTTAGACTCCCATACAATAATAACGGGAGACTTCAACACTCCACTGTCAACATTAGACAGATCAACGAGACAGAAAGTTAACAAGGATATCCAGGAATTGAACTCATCTCTGCACCAAGCGGACCTAATAGACATCTATAGAACTCTCCACCCCAAATCAACAGAATATACATTCTTCTCAGCACCACATCGCACTTATTCCAAAATTGACCACATAATTGGAAGTAAAGCACTCCTCAGCAAATGTAAAAGAACAGAAATTATAACAAACTGTCTCTCAGACCACAGTGCAATCAAACTAGAACTCAGGACTAAGAAACTCAATCAAAACCGCTCAACTACATGGAAACTGAACAACCTGCTCCTGAATGACTACTGGGTACATAACGAAATGAAAGCAGAAATAAAGATGTTCTTTGAAACCAAAGAGAACAAAGATACAACATACCAGAATCTCTGGGACACATTTAAAGCAGTGTGTAGAGGGAAATTTATAGCACTAAATGCCCACAAGAGAAAGCAGGAAAGATCTAAAATTGACACTCTAACATCACAATTAAAAGAACTAGAGAGGCAAGAGCAAACACATTCAAAAGCTAGCAGAAGGCAAGAAATAACTAAGATCAGAGCAGAACTGAAGGAGATAGAGACACAAAAAACCCTCCAAAAAATCAATGAATCCAGGAGTTGATTTTTTGAAAAGATCAACAAAATTGACAGACTGCTAGCAAGACTAATAAAGAAGAAAAGAGAGAGGAATCAAATAGACGCAATAAAAAATGATAAAGGGGATATCACCACCGACCCCACAGAAATACAAACTACCATCAGAGAATACTATAAACACCTCTACGCAAATCAACTAGAAAATCTAGAAGAAATGGATAATTTCCTGGACACTTACACTCTCCCAAGACTAAACCAGGAAGAAGTTGAATCCCTGAATAGACCAATAGCAGGCTCTGAAATTGAGGCAACAATTAATAGCCTACCCACCAAAAAAAGTCCAGGACCAGATGGATTCACAGCTGAATTCTACCAGAGGTACAAGGAGGAGCTGCTACCATTCTTTCTGAAACTATTCCAATCCATAGAAAAAGAGGGAATCCTCCCTAACTCATTTTATGAGGCCAACATCATCCTGATACCAAAGCCTGGCAGAGACACAACAAAAAAAGAGAATTTTAGACCAATATCCCTGATGAACATCGATGCAAAAATCCTCAATAAAATACTGGCAAACCGGATTCAGCAGCACATCAAAAAGCTTATCCACCATGATCAAGTGGGCTTCATCCCTGGGATGCAAGGCTGGTTCAACATTCGCAAATCAATAAACATAATCCAGCATATAGACAGAACCAAAGTCAAGAACCACATGATTATCTCAATAGATGCAGAAAAGGCTTTCGACAAAATTCAACAGCCCTTCATGCTAAAAACGCTCAATAAATTCGGTATTGATGGAACGTACCTCAAAATAATAAGAGCTATTTATGACAAACCCACAGCTAATATCATACTGAATGGGCAAAAACTGGAAAAATTCCCTTTGAAAACTGGTACAAGACAGGGATGCCCTCTCTCACCACTCCTATTCAACATAGTGTTGGAAGTTCTGGCTAGGGCAATCAGGCAAGAGAAAGAAATCAAGGGTATTCAGTTAGGAAAAGAAGAAGTCAAATTGTCCCTGTTTGCAGATGACATGATTGTATATTTAGAAAACCCCATCTTCTCAGCCCAAAATCTCCTTAAACTGATAAGCAACTTCAGCGAAGTCTCAGGATACAAAATTAATGTGCAAAAATCACAAGCATTCTTATACACTAGTAACAGACAAGCAGAGAGCCAAATCAGGAGTGAACTTTCATTCACAATTGCTTCAAAGAGAATAAAATACCTAGGAATCCAACTTACAAGGGATGTAAAGGACCTCTTCAAGGAGAACTACAAACCACTGCTCAGTGAAATCAAAGAGGACACAAACAAATGGAAGAACATACCATGCTCATGGATAGGAAGAATCAATATTGTGAAAATGGCCATACTGCCCAAGGTTATTTATAGATTCAATGCCATCCCCATCAAGCTACCAATGAGTTTCTTCACAGAATTGGAAAAAACTGCTTTAAAGTTCATATGGAACCAAAAAAGAGCCCGCATTGCCAAGACAATCCTAAGTCAAAAGGACAAAGCTGGAGGCGTCACGCTACCTGACTTCAAACTATACTACAAGGCTACAGTAACCAAAACAGCATGGTACTGGTACCAAAACAGAGATATAGACCAATGGAACAGAACAGAGTCCTCAGAAATAATACCACACATCTACAGCCATCTGATCTTTGACAAACCTGAGAGAAACAAGAAATGGGGAAAGGACTCCGTATTTAATAAATGGTGCTGGGAAAACTGGCTAGCCATAAGTAGAAAGCTGAAACTGGATCCTTTCCTTACTCCTTATACAAAGATTAATTCAAGATGGATTAGAGACTTAAATGTTAGACCTAATATCATAAAAACCCTAGAAGAAAACCTAGGTAGTACCTTTCAGGACATAGGCATGGGCAAGGACTTCATGTCTAAAACACCAAAAGCAATGGCAGCAAAAGCCAAAATTGACAAATGGGATCTAATTAAACTAAAGAGCTTCTGCACAGCAAAAGAAACTACCATCAGAGTCAACAGGCAACCTACAGAATGGGAGAAAATGTTTCCAATCTACTCATCTGACAAAGGGCTAATATCCAGAATCTACAAAGAACTCAAACAAATTTACAAGAAAAAAACAAACAACCCCATCAAAAAGTGGGCAAAGGATATGAACAGACATTTCTCAGAAGAAGACATTCATACAGCCAACAGACACATGAAAAAATGCTCATCATCACTGGCCATCACAGAGATGCAAATCAAAACCACAATGAGATACCATCTCACACCAGTTAGAATGGCAATCATTCAAAAGTCAGGAAACAACAGGTGTTGGAGAGGATGTGGAGAAATAGGAACACTTTTACACTGTTGGTGGGATTGTAAACTAGTTCAACCATTGTGGAAAACAGTGTGGCGATTCCTCAAGGATCTAGAACTAGATGTACCATATGACCCAGCCATCCCACTACTGGGTATATACCCAAAGGATTATAAATCATGCTGCTATAAACACACATGCACACACATGTTTATTGCAGCACTATTCACAAAGCAAAGACTTGGAATCAACCCAAATGTCCATCTGTGACAGACTGGATTAAGAAAATGTGGCACATATACACCATGGAATACTATGCAGCCATAAAAAAGGATGAGTTTGCGTCCTTTGTAGGGACATGGATGCAGCTGGAAACCATCATTCTTAGCAAACTATCACAAGAACAGAAAACCAAACACCGCATGTTCTCACTCATAGGTGGGAACTGAACAATGAGATCACTTGGACTCGGGAAGGGGAACATCACAGCACTGGGGCCTATCATGGGGAGGGGGGAGGGGGGAGCGATTGCATTGGGGAGTTATACATGATATAAATGATGAATTGATGGGTGCTGACGAGTTGATGGGTGCAGCACACCAACATGGCACAAATATACATATGTAACAAATCTGCACGTTATGCACATGTACCCTAGAACTTAAAGTATAATAAAAAAATAAAATAAAAAAAAGAGAAATAAAAAGAAAAAAAAATAAAGGAATATAGGTACTTTAATATGTCTGGAAGTATAGTGGAAATCACTAAGAAAATGTTATTTGATTTTGATTATACAACTATGCTCTTCAATATCTGATATTGTAAAGCCATATTTAATCAAAATATGAAATTTGACTCTCAATACTGTTCCATATCAGTTTCCTGTATCTTGGCAAATAATACACAATACACTGTGTAATACAAAACAGCATGATGGCAGTAATCATCACCTTCTGCTTCAATGCCATCACATCTTAAGTATTCCAAGACCCATATATCTTACTGCTTACACAGTTAACAGTGTGGTGTAGGCTCTAATGACAGCCTGCATGAGTTTAAATCCTAAGTTTTCCACTTAATAGTTGTGTGACTAAAAGCAAGTAAATTAGTTTTTCTGTGCCTCAGTTTTCTCATATACAAAATGTAATTTAATGTCTTATGCACCTACAAATGTTACAATTTTTCTTTTATAGGTAAAGAACTTATTGACTAACTATACAATTATTAGATATTATTATTTTAGAATCATAATTATCATTTTTTTTTTTTCAGACGGAGTCTAGATCTGTTGCTAGGATGGAGTGCAGTGACGTGATCTTGGCTCACTGCAACCTCTGCCTCCTGGGTTCAAGTGATTCTCCTGCCTCAGTCTCCTGTTTAGCTGGAACTGCAGGTGAGTGCCACCATGCCTGGCTACTTTTTGTTTTCTTATTGGAGACGGGGTTTCATCTTGTTGGCCAGGATCGTCTCAATCTCTTGACCTCATGATCCGCCCATCTCGGCCTCCCAAAGTGCTGGAATTACAGGTGTGAAACACTGTGCCTGGCCCATAATTATCATTTTTAGTTTTAACATTAAAAAAAAAAAAAAAACTTTCATTTTAGACAAAGGAGGTATATATGCAGGTTTATCACATGGGTATATTGCACCTATGTAGTGATCATAGTACCCAAGAGGTAGTTTTTCAACCCGTACTTCCTTCCCTCCCTCCACTATCTAGTAGTCTGCAGTTCCATTGCTTCCATGTTTATGTCCATGTGTGCTCCATGTTTAGTAAACAGAAAATCAAATACTGCATAAAGCATTGCTTAGAATTATGGCCTCCAGCTCCATTCATGTTGCTGTAAATGATAAGATTTCATTCTTTTTGATGGCTGTGTAGTATAATATGGTGTCTATGTGCCATGTTTTCTTTATTCAATTGAACATTGATGGGCAACTAGATTGAATCCATGATTTGTTATTGTCAATAGCGTGATGTAGAGCATGAGTGCACGTGTCTTCTCAGTATAATTGAGGTAGGGGATGGGACTCACCTGCAGAGGCAGAAATTCAACTCCAGATCAGATTGAAGACCGACTGAAACAGGGAAGAGGTGAAAGCATCTCTCCATAAGACAGGCCCACCAGTGCCATGTCCAGTTTACCAGTGCCATGGACACTCATGGAAGTTACCACTGATTTCCATGGCAATGAATGGAAGCAGCACCATTGTTCTGAAAAGTTCTGAATAACCTGACTCTTAATTTGCAAGTAATTAAAAGTGAGTATAAATATGACTGCAGAGATGCCCCTGAGCTGCTACTCTGAGCATACTGCCTAGGAGGTAGCCCTGCTCTGCAAGAACAGTACCTCTTCCACCGCTGCACACTGCTGCATCCATAAAACTTGCTAACAACACTGGCTTATCCTTGAATTCTTTCCTGAGTGAAGCCAAGAACCCTATTTGGAGGCTGCCTGCCTTGCATCAAGTAGCATCCAAAAGAGGCGGAACAAAGATGATGACATGAGAAACCCTGAGAGATGTCGTGGTTGACAGTCAGCAAGGTGACAGTGAGAGAGGAGAAGTGGTGATTAACAGGACAACAGGTGGAGAGACAGAGACAGTGAAAAGTTAGTGATCAAGGCTGCAAGAGCTGTAACACTGAGGCTACAACACCATAAATCTGCTAACACTGCTAAGCGTAACACTAACCAAAGGCGCTTTTCAGAGCCACGTCATTCCTCATAGGCAGAGCCCATTGGATGGGCAAGCAGCCACAGTACTGCTGCCTCATGTGGGACCCGCCACTCTCACTGGCAGTGGTGAGTTACTTGCCCCCATGCTGGCCCCTCCCACCATGATAACTAAGGCCACCCAAGCTGGGGGAATCTGAAGAAATCTTCAGGTACCATGTGGAAGATCAGTCAATGTCAGTTTTGCTCCTGTGGATGCGTAAGTTTCCTCTCTGCTCCATGATATTGGGTAAGCTAGCAAATAAAAGCATTTGAGGTGAAATAAAAGACTTTTAGGTGAAAGCACTCCCCATAAGACATGCCCATCAGTGCAATGTCGGTTTAACATTGTCATGACAACTCCTGGAAGTTACTGTCTCTTTCTATGGCATTGACATGAAGTACCACTCTTTTTCTAGAAAATTCTGAATAATCCACACCTTTATTTACATGTAATTGAGTATAAATATGACTGTAGAACTGCCTCTGAGCTTGCTCTGCAAGGAATACTAACTGCTGCTGTTGTACATTGCTGCTTCACTAAAACTTGCTGTCTAACACTACTGCCTTGCCCTTGAATTATTTTCTGGGTGAAACCAAGAGTCCTCCTGGGTTAAGCCCCGATTTGGGGGTTCATCCAGCCCTGCATCATAATTATCTACTTTCCTTTGGACATATACCCAGTAATGGGATTGCTGATTCAGCAACTGTGGAAAGTAATTTGAAGATTTCTCAAAGAACTTAATTTTAACGTTTCTTATTATTCTAATTTTCAGAGCCTCCAAGTAATTCTTACCCAAACTAGAAAAACTACCTTGCTATCTCTCCTTCTCTCTATTCCTACCTTAACATCCATTTTATCACTGTATACAGAGTAAGTGTTCTAAAAAGATAATATGATAGTGCCAGAGCCTGCAAAAACACATTTAGTGAATCACCATAGCCTTCAGGAGCATCATAATATGGTCCCATCCAGTTAGTGAAGCCACACATATTAAAGCTCTTCAAACTTCCAGCACTTTCTCATTACCCACACCTTCTCAAATGCTGTTTCCTTAATTAAAACACACTTCCATTCTTCTATCCATTCATTCCTTTAGCTCCTCAGAGAGGCAGTTCGAGTGTCACCCTATGCAAACTTTTCTGGTTCCTATCTTTAGGCTGAGAGAGAGGCCTCTTTTCTGTTTCATTTTCTACATATATGCTATTTACTGAATATATTTGTTATTCATTCTCTTGTATATCACTCCCATTATCTCATGATATCCCTGAGAGCAAGACAACATTTATATTTTTAGTGTATGAATAAAACTTGGTTGATGCACAATAAATATTTATTCAAATAATAAATAGATGGTAAATGAAAGAGGTGTAAAGACACGCTGGTGTCCACACACAATATCAATCCTTGGTAGGTTTATTTCTCCTCTACCAGAGCTCTAAATATGAGGATTTGGGCACAGTCCTCAACACGCTACTCCTTTCCAACACATTTTTCGATATGTCTCATTCAAACCATAGTTATAAATATTTTCTATGCTCCAAATTGACATCTCCATATCTTAACTTTCCTAAAAACTCCTGTGTTTTTTTTTCCCCACATTTCCAGTGGGAGATCTAGTAGGTAACTAAAACATAGTGTCTATAACTGAATTCTTTATTTTCTCTCCCCAAATCTCCCTCATTCTGTCTCAAAAACCAAATCAGAGTATGTTCCTTAAGCCAAGACCCCAACCCAGGAGTCCTTTCTTTATTTCAACACTGTCCCCCACACTATCTAGAACCTGAGAAAATATTTTAAATTCTTTTTTGAAAATCGTACCATGAATCCCACCACTTCTTAATGCCTTCCTACTACTCTGATCCACACTACCATTGATTCTTACTTGAATTATTTCATTAGGCTGCTGAATAGATTCTCTATTTGCACTCTTGATTACCCACATTCATTCTCTACATGCAGCCAGAATGATTTCTTAAAATATAAAATATATAAAATGACCTCCCTGCTTAAAAATTACCCAGTAACTTACAATTTTACCTTTTAAAATATACAAATTTCTAACTGTACATCTCTAGGGGAAATTTGGGAGATACTATAGAAGATTTTGCAGCGTTATTTCACTTGAGGTACAACAAAGTTGGGTATTTATCCAGCAAACTTTCAGTTCATTATTGGCTTCTCATGCAGAGATTATTCTCTGGAATGTTTGAGTGCCACAAGAAGGCAAGGGAAATTTGGTGGTTGGAAAAAAAGAAAACAAAGAAAAGCACCCTCAGGTAAGTGTCTCAGATATAGAGGCAAACTTGCAAAGGATATGGATGGGGCACAAATACAAAATACTCTATTATGGCTTAAAAGCCCCAAAGGAACCTGGCCCTTGTTATAACTTCAGCCTTAACCCCTGCAATCTTCCACCTCCTTCACTCTGCTCTGTTTATTCTGCTGCTCCTGTGACACCAATCACATCCTTGCTTCAGAACCTCCATATATGCTGTCCTGTTAGTCCAGAATGGTTTCCATTCACTTATTTCCAAGCCTGTCTTATATTTTTCACTCAGGAATGAGATCTCATGTGGCCTCATGAAAGATGCCTTTCCTGAATCCCATTTAAAACATTACCCCTTACAGGGTTATAGATGTTAGGAATAATATCAAGATCATATATATATATATATATATATATATATATATAAATAATTTCAAAAATATATATGTATTTAAGTTATATATAGTAACATAAACATGCCATATATTTATGTTTCTATTTATATTTATATATGTTTATATTTATGTTATATATGCCTAAAGTAATGTCATATATATTTATGTTATATATTTATATATAAAATATATAATATAATGTAAAACAATATATTACATATAAAATATATAATATAATGTTACATAATATGATGTCTATTATTGATATATAATATCAATTATGCTATATTGTTATATTATTATATATTGTATCATGTCATCTATTTTAATTATTATAGTATTAAATTATTGTATTATAAAATATACAGCATAATTATAATTACATTATTATAATATTTTACTAATTGCTAAGTATTGAATATTCAAATACTGTGTATGTTTTATGATATATAATATATTTATATATTTAACATGAAACTATATATATTTAACTAATAACTATATTTATAATTTGAAATTATTAATTATAAATAGCATGGTAGATATTGATGTGCTTGGAATTTAGTAGGACACTTGAAATATGTATCATTTCAAAAATATTATTATACATGTTTGTTAAATTAATCCTTTAAATAAATAATTTAGCTAATTCAGGGATATAACTGTAGTCATTACTTCTGTACAACCACACATTTTAAAATAAAAATATTTAAATACTAAGCAGAAATCATGGCATCTTTAAAAATTTAGAAATATACATTTTATCTAATTAAATCCAAGAGTATATGAAAGCAAATAAAACACTACCAAGTGAGACTCATATTTTCTAAGAAATGTACAATATATTTAACCAGTGCGTAAGTAGACTACATACAAAGTAATACGTGTACAATAGTGATTTAGTGTGAATTCAGAAAGGTGCAGATTTATAACCTGCCTCTGTTACTTTCTACCTTTACGAACTTGGGAAATGTACTCAATTATTCATGGAAAATAGTAGATTCTACAGTTAGTCTGCACTAAATGAAATAAATGATATTTCTTCTCTGCATTTAAATATAACCCATTCCAAATATGAGTCTTGCAACACTGCAAATAATTTTATGTTTTACAAGATGTTTGTCAGAGTGCTAGCTTAAGGAACTCAAAATTATTAAGCCAATAAAAGTACTTCCATTGTAATCAGAAGTACCCTTATTTTCCAGCTCACAGTTAATTTTTAAAAGACCAAAAGTTGAAATATGACAATGATGTGTACTATTAAATGGTACTGATAATTCAGTTTAAAACACCACCACCACTAGAAAAAATATTTATCGTGATTATATCAGTGCATTATATGCACAAATTAGAAATCCAGGGCAGTAAATATTTTGTTCACTTTAAATGAGTGTTCACTTTTGGTATAAAAATTTATATTACATTGCACTTTTTATTCATTATTTTAATTTCAAATATGATCAGTAAATTGGTTACTATCAATAAAGATGGTTAAATATCAAAAGAGGACTTACTTCAAAACTATCTTTTTTTCTATAAAATCGATTTAACTACTAATAGGAAAGGATGTTGATAGTCATGGTCAAAAAAGTATCTATGCCCCTAAGGTATACAAGGAGAATGAAATTATACATACTCTAAAATATTGTTTGACTTTTACATATTTTAATCTCCTTTTAGTCAGTCTTTTAACAGAACTGCTCTCAAGAAACAAAATTAAGTGTTTAGAAATCCTTTTCATGTATGACTTAATGAGTGAAGATGAAGGGAAGTCCATGCAAGGATAGTTAAACCTGGATTGTCATGTAATTGAGTTTTCTTCTCTGTATTCAAATATAATTTTCTCCAGGTACGCCTCAAAAATCATGAAAAAGTAACAAGTTAGTTAAAGCATAAGTATTGAAGTAGGTAGTAACATAATCTATAAAGAAGGCTTAATGCATCATTAAAATAATTTAAAGACATTAATGACTAGTCATAACTGATTAAAAATAGGCTCACTCAAAAAAAAAAGAGGCAAAAACATGTGGAGTGGAAAAAATACTGATAGGTTTAGAGTAATACTAATTATTTTGTATATGATCTGATAGGAAATAGTTTTTAATTTTCTTTCTAGTTTTAAGTCACAAAAGCAAGATACAGTTTTTCTACATTTGCAGAAATAGGCTAGCTCTATGGTTATGCACAAAAATAATAATTGCGAAGGCACATAAAAAGGTAATTGATGAACCAACTTAGTCTATAAATTATAATGGGTATTATTCCCAAAGGAGGCACAGTCATAGTATAGATACAGAAGTCAGCAACACTGACAAATGCCACAGTAGGCTAGTACGGGGGGACTTAAGAGGACTACCTGGTGGAAACTGAAAATAGAGCCAAAAGATGGAATAAAGAAGATAGTTTTTAAGGGATATATAAAGATAATCATTAATGTTTGAGATTGAGCATATTACTACATTCTTATTGTCCTTGAACTTAGTGTAAACTAACGATAATTACGAAACTGAGTTACTCCATGTAGTATATTACCAATCGGTAACATTATGATGGTGGTTCTTGTCTAAGAAGCCAAATGACTCAATTCCTAAACAGAGCTTGTGAGCGGAATTTGCATTGGCCATCAAGGAAAAGTTGAAAGTACAGGGCATAAAGAAAACACAGGGGTCATCAATTATTACCTCTAAAATTTATGTAAATCTTCATATTTAACTTGCTACCTTCACAAAGTCAATATTTTCTCACTTTTAAAAGTAAAACCAATAGATAATATAGTTTTCAGATGAGGCAAAATCATAAAAATGACTGAAATAAAATATAATTTAATATTTACATCAACATATCTTTCAGTCATGATTCTTGTCTGTCAGTATGAAACATGATATACAAATTGTTACACATGAAAACTTAAAGGGAATGATCTGAAAAATATGCATACATAATCTAATGTCTGGGGAGTTTTTTAATGGTAGTTTTTAAGGAGAGTCAACGACAATAGACTTTTAGATATATATATACGACATGTGTAGATTTTATGATTTCAGGTCACTTCCTCCTGCCACCTGGTAACATGAAAGTTAAAGAAACCATTTGCTACATATGTAATTGAAAACAATGAATATAATATAAATAAAATATTAGCATAATCAAAAACAATCTGAAAAATAAAATTTAATGCTCAAATCTCACCAAAGAAGATATATTCCCAAATGAAATATAAACGATTAGATTTTTATTTTAATTGTATATTCCAAAAGCAAAAAAGCACTTAAGTTAATGCACTAAGGTGACTGAGATTTAACTGTAAATGTATATGTTGGTCTAAGAATAAATGAGTTTTATATATTTATTCACAAATTCAGAAGGCTGTATAGTTTCACCATACTTAAAGATTAACATTTCAGTTTAATTGCATAGTACAAACTTATAAGTACTTAGCAATTTATTCATCAATAAAAATGGACTACTGGAACAGAATAGAAAACTCAGATATAATAACTCACTTCTATAACTATCTGTTCTTCAACAAACCTGAGAAAAATAAACAATGGGGCAAACATTTCTCATTTAAAATATGGTGTTAGGATAACTGGCTAGCCATATGCAGAAAATTGAAACTGGACCCCTTCCTTATACCATGTACAAAAATTAACTGAAGATGGACTAAAGATTTAAATGTAGAACCCGGAGCTATACAAACCTTGGAAGACAACCTAGTCAACACCTTTCAGGACATAGACACGGGCAAAGATTTCATGACGAAGTTGCCAAAAGCAATTGCAACAAAAGCAAAAATGGACAGATGGGATCTAATTAAACTAAAGAGTTTTTGCACAACAAAAGAAACTATCAACAGGGTAAACAGACAACCTGCAGAATGGGAGAAAAATTTTCCAAACTGCATCTGACAGAAGTCTAATATCCAGTATTTATAAAGAACTTAAACAGATTGACAAGATAAAAACAAAAACCCCATTAAAAAGTGGGCAAAGGACGTGAACAGACAATTCTCAAAAGAAGACATGCATGCATCCAAGAATCATGAAAAAAGAAGCTCAACGTCACTTATCATTAGAGAAACGCAAATCAAAACTATGATGAAATATCATGTCACACCAGTCAAAATGTGTATTATTGAAAAGTCAAAAAAATGACATGCTGGTGAGGTTGAGGAGAAAAAATAAAGCTTATATACTATTGGTAGGAGTGTAAATTAGTTCAATCACTATGGAAGACAGTGTGGCAATTCCTCAAAGACCTAAAGACAGAAATACCATTCTACCCAGCAATCCCGTTACTCGTTATATACCCAAAATATATAACGAGTATAAATATTTGCATTTTAAACACATATGCATGCATATGTTCATTGCAGCACTATTCAGAAAAACAAAGATATGGAATCAATGTAAGTGGCCATCAGTGGTACACTGGATAAAGAAAATGGGGCACATATACAACATGGAATACTATGCAGCCATAAGAAAGAATGAGATCATATACTTTGCAAGGAGGTGGGTGGAGTTGGAGGCCATTATCCTTAGCAAACTAATGCAGAAGCAGAAAACCAAATACTGCATGTTCTCACTTACAAGTGGTAGCTAAATATTTAGAACACATGGCTATATAGAAGGCAACAATACACACTGGGACCTATTGGAGTGTAAAGGGTAGGACAAGGGAGATGATCAGGAAAAATAACTAATGTGTGCTAGGCTTAATACTTGGGTGATGAAATAATCTCTACAAAAAACCCACATGACATCTGTTTACCTGTGTAACAAAACTGTACATCCTGCACATGTACTTAAAATAAAAGTTAAAAAAAAGAAAAAAAAATCACTTGATGCATTTTATATCTTACCACTAAGCCACTAATATGCATTGCTAATTCAAATTCAATAAATTTTATTATTAACATAAAAATAAAAATAGAAATAATCACTATGCTAAACTATGTACCCAAATTTTTCCAGAAAGCAATTTATGTGTAATGACTATAAATATACATGTTCTTAGCTCAAGGATGCCTTATTTTAAATAAAAAAGTGCTTCTTTCTATGTTTTTCAGTTAAAAATAATCAGAAAGACCTATATGAGTTTGAATTATTCCAAATTTGGTTGGAATAAACAACTTGCAAAAGCTTCTGTAAATGTGTAGTCACAAGAGAGCCATCTGGCTCCATGTAATTATACCCATCTCTCATCCAATTCTGAATTTTAAATGTAAAAGCAGGCCCAGGAATATCATACAGATTTGTGATATACACTTGGGGATTGCTGATCCATAAACGAATTAACAGGTTTTATTCATATGGGTGTGTTCCATCTTCATTTATATTTCAAATCAGAAGAAAGTACAGATTCAGAGATTACTGAATGAATTGCTGCTAGTATGAATTTGTTTCTACTGAAGTATTTCAGAGTGACATCAAATAGAAATTAAGACACACATTGGTGTAAGACAAAAAGTAGAATCTGCCTCACTTTTTTTTTTTTTCATGTAAGTACTTTGAATCAAGTTGATAGATGCCTCATGAATACAAAATAAGTTTGTGGGTATTTATTGTAAAAGATCACTGACTTCTGCAGGCTTGCTGCAAAGGATTGAATTTGGTACTGGCATATTATGACCAAATTTGCATTAGTTTATATTTTTCCTAGACTGTCTTCTTTCTTTAGAATACTACTTTTCTGGAATAGAGAATAAACTTTTTTTTTATTTTAAGTTCTGGGATACATGTGTAGAATGTGCAGTTTTGTTATACAGGTATACACGTGCCATGGTGGTTTGTTGCACCCATCAACCCATCACCTGTATTAGTTATTTCTCCTAATGCTATCCCTCTGCTAGTCCCCGACCCACCGACAGACCCCAGTGTGTGATGTTCCTCTCCCTGTGTCCATGTGTTTTCATTGTTCAACTCCCACTTATGAGTGAAAACATGCAGTGTTTGGTTTTCCGTTCTTGTGACAGTTTGCTGAGAATGATGGTTTCCAGCTTCATCCACGTCCCTGCAAAAGACATGGACTCATCCTTTTTTATGGCTGCATAGTATTCCATAGTGTATATGTGCCACATTTTCTTTATACAGTCTATCATTAATGGACATTTGGGTTGGTTCCAAGTCTTTGCTCTTGTGAATAGTGCCACAATAAACATACATGTGCATGTGTCTTTATAGTAGAATGATTTATAATCCTTTGGGTATCTACCCAGTAATGGGATGGCTGGGTCATATGGTATTTCTAGTTCTAGATCCTTGAGGAATAGCCACACTGTCTTCCACAATGGTTGAACTCGTTTGCACTCCCACCAACAGTGTAAAAGCATTCCTATTTCTTCACATCCTCTCCAGCATCTGTTGTTTCCTGACTTCTTAATGATCACCATTCTAACTGGCATCAGATGGTATCTTATTGTGGTTTTGATTTGCAATTCTCTAATGAACAGTGATGATGAGCATTTTTTCATATGTTTGTTGGCTGCATAAATGCCTTCTTTTGAGAACTGTCTATTCATATCCTTTGCCCTTTTTTTATGGTGTTGTTTGTTTGTTTGTTTGTTTGTTTTCTTGTAAATGTGTTTAAGTTCTCTGTAGATTCTGGATATTAACGCTTTGTCAGATAAATAGATAGAAAAAATTTTCTCCCATTCTTTAGTTTGCCTGGTCACTCTGATGATAGTTTCTTCTACTGTGCAGAAGCTGTTTAGTTTAATTAGGTCCCATTTGTCAATTTTGGTTTTTGTTACCATTGCTTTTGGTGTTTTAGAACTCTTTGCCCATGCCTATATTCTGAATGGTATTGACCATGTTTTCTTCTAGGATTTTTATTGTTTTAGTTCTTACATTTAAGTCTTTAATCCATCTTGAGTTGATTTTTGTATAAGATGTAAGGAAGGGATCCAGTTTCAGTTTTCTGCATGTGGCTAGCCAGTTTTCCCAACACCATTTATTAAATAGGGAATCTTTTCCCCTTGAGTAGAAACTTTTAACAAAATTTTTACCCTAACACAATAGCATTACAACCACATATACCCTTTATTGTATAGATTACATATTCTATCCTTGTATGGATGACATTGTCAATTGCTGTCTCTCCTGCCTCTGCTTGTCACTTCAAATATTTTGTCTTCATAGGTTCTATTGTATAGTATCAATTCTAGTTTGATGCCTTATTCATGTGTTATCAATTGTATATCCAGCTCATATTATAGTAATTATAGTAATTAACATTTTAGCCAGATCTCAGTGTTAAGGCACTCAGTTTATGAGTAACTTGACCAAATAAAAGTATTTTCAGGATTGTATTATCTTAGTTTATTTTCTTTGTAGTTCCATAGTTAAAATATATGCCAATTCATTTACTATAGACATATCCTAAATGGATAATTTAAAATGTATACAAAGCTATGTGAATAGATCCATTTATGTATGAAACCACCTGTTTATGTAAGTGTATATTATATTAATAAATTAAAACTAACTTAAACATCTAGTAATTCCTGAATCATTGAGTAGTAAAGACCCATTCAAATCATGATAACATATATAGGCATTTAAATATATATATACACATATATATATATATACACACACACACATGCATATATGCATTTAAAAGAATCTTGGTAAAAAGCACATGAAATATATGCATGGAATGTCCTAATTCTTCTGCATGTTTTAACAAATTCAGATGTGTGTTATTTTGTGTCCAGGAACACATGTATACACACATATATATGCAAAACACAATATGTGGAAAATGGAAAACAAAGCAAAAGTATTTTCAAACAGTAAATTACAAAAATAAAATACACAGCCCAAATGCTTTAAAAGTTTAATATGAATTAATAATTAGCTTAAAGAGATCAAAAAATATTTTTCCCAAATAATTAATTTGGTTTAAGTGAAAGTAAGTTTAATGAGAAGTAAGGAAACAGAAGAATGACTACTTCATAGACACAGCAGCCCAAATAATTTTCCAGAATAAAACATTTCTCTTCAAAGCATGGAATTTTATTATTATGCCAAAATAGTATAGAGTGAGAGGCATGCATAGATAAAGACGGAAAGAGAAAAAGAAAGGTGAGGAAAAGTCGGGGAGAGAGAAAAGTAGAAGCAGAAACAAAGTGGCAGAGAAATAAAGAATCATTACTATGAAAAAAGAAAATATATGATTGATTTTCCTTCCCAGAAAACATATTACCAGAAAAGCAATTGAGTGTATTGATGTGAGTTCTTATCTAGCAACTTTATGAAGCCTAATATATACTTTTTATTTCTTTGCAAAAATGTTGTTTATAATTGACATGTAAAATTTACATGTTTATGGAGTACAGTGTGATGTTCCAATGCATGTACACATTATTGTATAATGATCAAATTAGGGTAGTTAGCATGTCCAACACCACAAAACGTTATTATTTGTTTGTGGTGGTAACTTTCAAGATCCTCTTTTCTAGCCATCTTGAAACATACAATATATTGTTATTAGCTATAGACACCCTACTATATAATAGTATATAAAGTGTGTAATAGAATACCAGAAATTGGAGTCTATATTATTCTAAGGAAACTGTAGGAGGCAGCAAAGTCCTTTTTCTGGCTGGGAGACCTGAGAAAGTTCATATAAAATATAGAGTCCATTGAGTGGTACTTCTGAGATTTCCCATTGCAGACCATCCCATTTGTTTCCAGTCTCTGTCCATTCAAAATAAGAAATGAAGATTACTAACCTTTATGCTGACAGTCATTCTGTCGAACCCATCCAGTTTCTGCATGGGCCTGGCTGATGAATTTAAAGGACGTAGAAGAAGAATCTCAATCTCCATATCCTTTGACTTATTCATGGTGACAGTAATCTCTACCATACACCCACAGGAAGAAATATTAGTTTTAGCTTACTATTTTGGATAGGGGTGGAGTCAAGCAGTGTCAGAGGTGGTGGCTATCACGGAGTAATCAACATTAGTGACTAAAAATACTAACATCATGGTCAGAGGTCTGACCAGATGCAATGGGAGGAAACATAGATGCCACCTCTGGATGGAGTGCCAACAGGCAGTCTCTGGATGGGAAGAATGTCCATCAAATTGTAAGAAGATCACATAACATAGGAGATACTGGTTTGGTCATCATAGAAGACATGTATAATCTGCTGCAGTAAATTTTAAAAAAAAAACTGAATTGATCAGGCAAGCACTCTGTAGAGATTTTGCTTTATTTTTTCTAAGAGCAGTAAACACCATTCACATTTTTAAGATAAAATTTGGAAGGAAGAGGCCAAATTTGAGAAGTCAAGAGAATTCAGCATTATCATTTCAAAGGGTACTACAAGAGATTGTCATGGTGAGGGATGATGGTAGCTTTGGTCTAGGGGAATAATAGTAGAAATGAAACTCATTGGATTAGACATAGATTTAGGAAATAAAACAGAATTTACAAACAGGTTGGATAGAGTAGGTACAGGGGACTTAGATATTGTTGATAACCCCTAGGTTTCTGGCAGTGCAGAAAAAAATGTGGTGCTGTTATTTAGATGAGGAACATGTTTAGATGAGAATTTCCTAAGTTTTATTGGCAGATTTGTAAATGTGAAGTGTCTTGTAACACTCCACCAGAGGACTAGGTATATTATATTAGTAGAAAGGATAAGACTAGGGATTTAAATAGTTTAAGCAGCTGGGAGTATTTGAAACTTTGGTAAAATTATATCACTTAGGGAGAGATTACAAAATGAAAAGAGGAGGTCTTCTAGGGTAGAAACTTGACTTTTTATATTATGTAGTTATCTGTAGGTTACTACAAATCTACAAGGAGGCTGATAATGAGAGTGCAAACAAGCAGAAAGATTTGGTTTATTTTCCCACAGAAGCTTCCTGACTCATATTAATGTTAATATTATATTAACTATAATGTAACTACTCAAATGAACCAATACAGTTGAGGAAACTTTCCCTGTAATACAAGTATTTTGCAATAGGTAAATGTATGCTTATAGATAGTATGTTAGGAGAGTAATATTAAATAGATAAGTTTTAATTCAAAAGTATGAACTAAGAACTTTAGACTGGTTTTTCACAAATTTAACTCTGATGATAACTTTTCTGAAAGGCACTGAGATTTTGTGTTTATTGGGACAAAATTATGTTCTTGTTCAATATTATAATAAGATATTATTAATGGTGTAGGTTTGCTCAATTCCCTAAATTTTATTTTAGACTTTTGCCTGACTGTACGTCATTGTTTCATCAACTACAACTACTGAGATCTCTTTATAACCAGGCAATCAACATCAAATGAAAAGTAAATGCAATTTTTAAATTACTGTGACTAGGTCCACAACCTCATGGATAGTTCAAATTGAGATTTTAAATTATACCTTAAAGAAATATGAATTATTATTATTAATTTAAAGCTAGGCTAGATGAATAAATGTTTAGAAGATAGAGACATATAAAGGATAAATATATACTTGAGCGATGAGAGAGAAACATACACACACAGGGGGCAAAGGAAGAGAAGCAGAGAGAACATTAGAAATGGATTCACATTTTTGTTCATTTAGTGCAGAGATATTTTGTGTGGTCATCAACAAGAAAATGAAATATTTGAGATCTTAAATTATTGTCAGCATACTTTGGAGCTTGTAAGAATGAACAATTCTTATTAATTCTAACGTGTTTGTGAATGGTGTTGTGGAAAGGAAACAAAACTGGGAGTCAGCAGGCTTATTTTCTGCTCCTGATTGACTCATTGATTGTATTTATTGCCAAAAATTATTTTATGGATATCAGATCCATAGAGCAACCACCTAAAAAGAACGTACCAATCACCTCAGGACTTAAAATTTCCCTAGCTTACTTTTTTCCATCCTTATCTCATATTCCAAGCTAGAGTAATTGTGAAATTTTGATTGCTTGAACATTTGTAACATATTGCAAGATTTTATGTTTTCCTAATAAACACTGTGCTTTATGAGAGTAAAGACTTTCTTTATCCTCATTAACATTCTTCTTTTTTTTTTTTTTTTTTCTTTTGAGACGGAGTTTTGCTCTCATTACCCAGGCTGTAGTGCAATGGCACAATCTCAAATGGCACAATCTCGGCTCACCGCAACCTGCGCCTACCGGGTTCAAGCGATTCTCCTGTCTCAGCCTACCGATTAGCTGGGATTACAGGCATGCACCACCACACTCAGCTAATTTTGTATTTTTAGTAGAGATGGGGTTTCTTCATGTTGGTCAGGCTGGTCGCGAACTCCCGACTTCATGTGATCTGCGTGCCTCAGCCTCCCAAAGTTCTGGGATTACAGGCGTGAGCCAACGAGCACGGCCTGAATAACATTCTTTAGCCAGAACCTAACAAACTTATCACATAAATGGCACTGCATAGTTATAAAAAACTTGATGAGTATTTACGACTTTTTACATTCTCACATCTGGAACTTTCAAAAATCCTGTAATGATTTTCTTGTACCATCTTCCTTTCCTCTGGACACTTCCCTCCCTTTTTCATCTGCTTAATTAACATGTATTATTTTTTCACAATTCGTTTTTATTTATTTACAATAATATATTTCCTGAACTTTAACATTAGCATGTTCATCTTTGTTGTGATGTTGCCAAGCTGTTCACACCTTACTACTTTAATTTTTCCTTATATATAAATTTCCAATTATTTCTCTCTCAAATTATTATTTGGAGTGACTCTTCTCCCTATGCTTTTGTCAAAATCTGGCTCCTGAAAGATTAGTAACAAAACTTATTGATAAGATCAAGGAGAATGAACATTATCTCACAAAACTTTGGCAGTGTCTCAGAAAAGAAAAGGTATAGTCGGATTTATTAAAAATTATAAATTTAATTTCTAGAAGGCCTTTCAATAAAAGATCTTGATTAGATTGGAGGAAGCAGGAAGGTGATACAAATGTGTAAGATTCAGTGTCTTTTTTAATTCTTTGAGCCTTGGCTTTGTATGTTTGTAATTATCGGGATTTAGGGTTACAAGGGTTGAGTATCAGATTAAACTACTTTAAAGAAAATAATATTTTTTACTATTATAACTAAAACTCCAGGGCCAGAGATGGTTTAAAGCACAACTGATTCCATCTTTCCATAACACTGCCCAGATCTAACCTCTTTGTTACTGTTTTTCTCACCGCTTTCTTCTGTGTTGCCTGCTATTCTGGACAGATCTCTTAGGATTAACAACTAGGGCAGTTCCAGCTTAGTATTCTTTCTGTTTCTGGCGCAAAGAAAAAGTGAACGTTCCTTTCATTTTGAAGTCAAAACCATCTAAAATGTGTACCTTATTGGCTTCACTCAGTTTACACTTCTGAACTAATAATAACTGACAAGAGGATAGAATCCTCTAATAGGCCAGGTATAGTTTAAATGTTTATTCCTGATACTGAAGAAATAAGTGTGGTTACTTTTTAACCCTGTAGACAGAAAACTGAAAGAGTCGTGTCCCTCAACAAAGTAAGATGTTGTTTCCAAAATAAAAGAAACGGACACACTGTAAGCAAAAACAATTTCTAGTTCTAACAATGAAAATTAACAATCAATTAGCTTCTTTTTGGGTGCTTACACAATAATCTCTACGTCTACTATCACATTATATATTAATTGCATCACTAAGAGCTAAATGACCCAAATTAAACTTGCTCATTACTGTTATCCAAGCATTTATCCAAGTGGCTAGAATATAGAATCTATAATTATGTGCTTACTGAATGAGTGAATGACTAGATTGAGCAAATAATTGTAATTCTTTTGAAGTTAGAATTTTCTTTTAAATATTATTATAGTGTCAAATTAATTTGTATAATTGTATTACTAGCTTACATTAGTGTAATTATTAAAATCCATATAATAATAATACTCAACTAATAAATTTGTTCTAGGACTTTCATAAATTATAATAATACCTATATTTTCTTAAATGTCCCTGACCAATAGTAAGCACTAAATAAATGTTAAGGGTTAACAATAGTCATTACCAAACATATAAAGTTAGATTGGGAGACCTAAGGAACACTAGAATTTTATAGAGATTCAAATTTGTATGAATCCATATTAGCAGTTTGATAAGTGATAGAAAAATGTTTTTAAATGTCTGGAGTTTTGCTTTTAATAAAATTACTTTCTAATGTTGTTTTATAGCATTTCTCCAGAGGAAATTGAATAATATTTTCCTCTAAATCCATGCAGGATAAATGATCTGGAGTCGTTAGAATATAGTATCATGCACAAACAACTAGACAGGAATTCTATTACAGATGATTAGTCAACCGTGAATTCAGCACCCACCAGATGGACAACTCCAGTGTACCACATGAATTATGTGAGTTACAGCTGCAGCTCTGGTAAAAACTAAAATGCTCTTGATGAACAGCTGCCGTTTTCTTAAGATTCTAGACAAGGGATACTAGTTAAGTTTTTTATTGCCATAGCATGTGGCATAGAAAAGACTGATTACCTTAAAGAAAGGTTGTATTAAAAAGCATTTATAGTCTGCTGTGTTAACTTTACTTTTAAGGGTCTTTCCATATTTACATTTAGAGCACCTACACTGTTATCTGATGTGAATCTTACGTGCCTGTAACTCAAAATGAACAACAGTAAAATTGTTTGGGCTATTAGATAATGACAGGATAATGTGTTATACATGGAACTATAAAAATACAGATTAAAATACTGAGATATTGAGGTTCAAAATTGTCAATATTCAGTAGATGAGTAAGATAAGTTTGTATATTTACTCTTGATTACAGATATTTCTTAAAAGGTAATTTTAAGTACCAGTGTTGTAAAATTCTCACAGAAATAAGCCTTTAAGTTCTCTTATTACATCTGAGTTCTGACATACGAAAACTGAAAAATAAGCTAGTACTTATTAAAATTATTTTTTAAATTCATAGTACTATAATTTAAATATATGCTTTATGCTAATACTAATTTGCCTACCTTGAGAAGAGAAGAATTCTTTCGTTGTGTATGACTTTACAGCACAAGAAATCTTGGATTTATTTTATATGTGGTGTTATCTTATTCCTTGTTGTTTCTAAAAGGATTTGTTTGTTTGGAGTGCTTGTATTTATTTTTACATGGAGTTAGCTCTGTGTATAAATGTTTTGCTAAGCATACTTTCATCTGTATAATTTACTTTGGTTTACAATCGTGATGCAGAATATTCTTCCTTACTGCACATAAATTTGAAGTCTGTAATGAGATTATAAATGATCATCGACATATTTAGTTAATGATGATAAAAACCTTTTATCTGATTCAGAAAATAAAATAAAAGTATTTTCCTCAGAATATAGTCTGGTAAAAGTTTGTCAATTTTTACTGAAGTAAATCTTATGAACAATATGGAACACTTTGATTTTTTTTTTATACTTTAGGCTCTGAGATACATGCGCAGAATGTGCAGGTTTGCTACATAGGAATACATGTGCCAAGGTGGTTTGCTGTACTCATCAACCTGTCATCTACGTTAGGTATTTCTCCTAATGCTATCCCTCCCTTAGCCCGCCACTTCTCAACAGATCACGGTGTGTGATGTCTCCCTTCCTGTGTCCAAGTGTTCTCCTTGTTCAACTCCCACTTACGAGTGAGAACATGTGGTGTTTGGTTTTTTTGATCTTTTTTTTTTTTTTTTTTTTTTCCCATCCTCATCCCACTGCACCAAGGAATCCTCTGTTAACAGCCTGTGCAAATCTTTTTTTTTTTTTCATTTTTTTATTATACTTTAAGTTCTAGGGTACATGTGCATAACGTGCAGGTTTGTTACATATGTATATTTGTGCCATGTTGGTGTGCTGCACCCATCAACTCGTCAGCACCCATCAATTCATCATTTATATCATGTATAACTCCCCAATGCTTGAAAACACTTAAAAATTTTAAGTAACAATAAACTAATTAAAATGGTAAACTTAAATATAATTAAACATTTTCATATCACACTTTAATATTTTTCTCTATTCTTAATTAGTGATGTTTTGTAAAGCTGAAGTGCAAATATAGATTTGTTAACCATACATGCTGAATATATTCACATTTATTATTCATTTGAACATCATATATATATGGTGACACACAGGTATAAATCACTGACACTATCCAACAGTTTTAAATATTAGACATAGACAAATAGAAAATGAAATGCTATATTGTCTTTAGAAATTTATTACCTAAACAAGAAAACAAAAACTAAAATAGAGTAGAGAGTGAAGACTATTATACTTAGTGCATGATTAAAAAATAGGGGTATAAAAATAGGAGTATTCAATTCAACATGAGAACATCAAGAGGAATATTTGATGCGTAACTGGTAAGATAAACAAAATTGCACTAGGTATGCAGGGAAAAAGTGGTATACAGTTACAAAATTGCATCATGTACTGATCAATAATCACATAACACTTAATGATAGGACATAGAGACTGAAGTTGAGGTTTGAAAGTATCTTGCTGAAGATTTTACCAATGAAGCATTAGGAAGTCATCACAATCTTTCACAAAGTCAATCTGCTGTTAATCATTAAAGAATTAACAAGGTATCAATATTAGGTTTTATTCTATGTCATTCTTTTGTAACAAATATATGAGGAAAGTAGTCTTACTATCTCTATTGTTACAGATAAGCATACATGGATTTAAATAACTAACTTCCCTAAGTTAATAAAGGTTGAAAAATGTGTATTGAAATATGAGTTTTTCAGACACCCCAGGCTCTAAGTTCTTAACATTTGCCAGGCTGTTTGCTATGTGCTTTGCTAAGTATTTATTTTAATTTTCACAACAATCTCATGAGGATATTTTATGATCTTCCCATTGTTGTTGAGGAAACGGAGGTATAAAAAGGTAAACTAATTTGCCTAAGTTCCCAGCCAGTATGTTGCAAAGCCAGACTTTGAACACATATTAAGTGTTAGCATGACCTATTGTATTTAATGCTGTATGAAAATAGTACATAAATAATATTGGAATGTACCATAGGAATATATAGGAATGTAATCTAGGAACTACTATAGGAATACACACACACACACACACACACACACACACACACACACACAGAAGTGAATTTCCAAATAACTCTCTTTGTTAGTCAGCATTTTAATAAATTTTCATGTGGAAAATCTGGGAATATAAAGGGTTATCATATTTTGCTGCAACTTGAGATTTTTCAGATCAGCTTTACTAAAACAAATATAGGGTTGCATTATACCCTGAGGTTGACTTTAATTCAAATTATGTAGAAATCCATAAAAATTTCAGAAAAATGTAAGCAGGCAAGGTAATTAGCAAACAGGTTTGGAAAGTATACACAAAAATTTGTGTGGTTTTTTTTCCAGAAGAATCAAATATTAGATAGCAAAAAATTAAAAAGAAAGTTATCTAAATGCAACTGCTACTTAAAAGTATGGATTTATTTTTAAATGACGCTAATCAGTTCTAATTAAATATAGTATACCACATCATATAACATAAGTGCTCTTTCAAAGCAGGCACTAAATAAACACAGATTTGTTTTTGGAGATATGGAATACTATTCAATGAATGACAGAATAAGAAAAATGAACAAATGACAGTTCCACTTGCAGTCTTTTTAAGGACATATAAGACAGATATAAATTTTAAAATATATTTAATTAACTTTGTTTTGTAGCTAGATATAGCTATATTTATATTCTCATACACATATACATTCTCCTTATATATAAACTTTCATAGTCACACATACATACACATATATGCAATACATATACACATATACACATGTATACATATGCATATACACACACACACATGCATACACCTCTTCCACAAATATATATATATATTCCACATATATATATTTGTTTTAAATGTTAAGACAGAGATTTACAGCAACATATAAAATCTATAATCAAAATTTATTACACAAGTACTGAGTTCTAACTCACCCCCAGGTCATTTATTAAAAAGCAAAAACCCATTTCCTCACAAAAATCAAATGTAAGGAGAATATCCTTTAAGATTTGGTTTGTCTAAGGGTAACAACATAAATTATTTTATTTCTAGCATAAGTTTGTTTTCTGCCTCCTACTCCAGTCTTTTTTTTTTTTTTTTTTTTGAGATAAATTGTTCTCACATGTTTATTTTCTTGAAGTAGTTGAGATTCAAGGAATTTTTATTGTTTCTTCTGATTTTATTTTATTTTATGCTTTTTGAGACGGAGTCTCGCTATGTCGCCCAGGCTGGAGTGCAGTGGCCGGATCTCAGCTCACTGCAAGCTCCCCCTCCCGGATTTACGCCATTCTCCTGCCTCAGCCTCCCGAGTAGCTGGGACTACAGGCGCCCGCCACCTCGCCCGGCTAGTTTTTTTGTATTTTTTAGTAGAGACGGGGTTTCACCATATTAGCCAGGATGGTCTCGATCTCCTGACCTCGTGATCCATCCGTCTCGGCCTCCCAAAGTGCTGGGATTACAGGCTTGAGCCACCGCGCCCGGCCGTTTCTGCTGATTTTAAAAGGATCATACACTGAAGACTTTGTTTTGTTTCCTAGGTTTCCTGACACCTAGAAGATGACTTGGCACATTTTATGTGCTTAATAAGTATTAGCTGAATGCATAATGAATTGCAAATGTTCAAACAATACAGAGTACCACACCCTAATTTAATACTGAAGAGATAATCACTGTTAACAATTTGTTAACAATTTGTTGTATGTCTCTAAATTTTAGAGACATATACTACTGCAGTTTAATCAACAGTATTCTCTCTGGCTCCAGCTCACAAGTTCCATTTAACTATGGTGATTTTTTCATTATTATTATTTCTTTACATTTTGTTTGTTTGTTTTCATTTTGGAACTTCTGCCTAGCATTTCTTTTCCACTCCTGATTACCTGGACACCTCCTTCTCTGTAAACCATTCTGATATCTCATGCATAGAATATACAAATCCTCCCTCATTTTTACTATCACTTAACCATGTATACAGCTTTGTAATCTCACTCACAATTCTATATTAATAAACTTATTATTTACATACATATTTCCTTGACTAGAACATGAGGGTTATTATTATTTTTAACTTTTAAGTTCAGAGGTACATATGTAGATTTATTATATAGGTAAGCTTGTATCATGGGGGTTTGTTCAGATTATTTCATCACTTGGGTGTTAAGCCTAGCACCCGTTAGTTATTTTTCTGATCCTCTCCCTCCTCCCACCCTCCACTCACAGAAAGGTCCCGGTGTGTGATGTTCCCCTCTTTGTGACCATGTGTTCTCATGATTTAGCTCCCACTTATAAGTGAGAACATGCAGTATTTGATTTTCTGTTCCTGTGTTACTTTGCTAAGGATAATGGTCTCCAGCTCTATTCATGTCTGACATGATCTCATTCTTTTTTATGGCTACGTAGTATTCCACTATGAGTTTTTGAATCCAATGCTAGGTTTTATTTGTTTTTATATTCTTAGGAAAGATTGCTGTGCCTGAAATTTATATTTTTCCATATTTCCAAAATGATTTCATTGCCATAAAATGCATACATACCTCTACAAATTTTAGAATTATTATGAATTTCATGAGTTTTTCCTTGAAGTTCTGAGATTTTTCAGTGGAATTATTTGAATTAAAATGATCTCAAAGAGCAATCTTCCAAAATGTAGCAATATCAATGTTTGTATAATGTGAGTTGATATTTTATCTATGCTTATATTTAAGCATAAATGATAGTAAGTGCATATATTAATATATACATATAAATTAGTAAACAAATAATCGAAATAACTGTTGTTGCAGGATATTGTTCTTACGATGTTTAAAATATACTTTAGAATATAGTTACTTTTGCATTTTTTATCCCATTAACTCTTCTTAAAATTGCATTTAATATTTACATTAAATGTTTACTGCTATTATGACACTTTCTCCCCTCCTGCTTAGGTATTGTTGTTTAATCCATAAATTGAGGTTAAAGTCCTCTCTCTTTTATATATTAAATTTATATTTAGCCTGTACTCCCTTTTCCCTGGTATAATTATTAAATCTATATTTATCTATATCCATACCTATGCCTCTGGTATGTGGATGTTGGTCAGAGATTGGTTTAACATTGAACTATTCAACAGGGTAGCCACCAGTCATACAAAACTATTAAAAATTGTATTTTAATTGCATACAATTTAAACTTATGTCCTAACCCCATTTCAAGAGCTCAGTAGCCACATGTGGCTACTAGCTATTCTATTAAGCAGGGCAGCTATGGAATATTTTCACCATCCCTTAAATTCAATTTGTCAATGATGATAGAAGAGCTTTGGTATTAGAACATATATTCATTACTAGTTTAGATAATGTTGTGCTTAACAGCACACATGACAGGCAATAAAGTAACATTTCTTTAGGATTAACATGAGAAATCAAGGAGCATGTTTTTTTGTGAAGTTCATTGGCATATGAAGACAAAAGTCTCCTACATTGCGTGAAACCATTCTGATCTTTTTCTTCATAAAGTTAACTCATTAAATACAGAGACCATAAATAATGAGAGGTTAACAGTAATAAATGTAAAGCAGTCTTTCAAATTGTCTTAAATGTTGTCATCCAAATGACAAAAAAAAAATCCTTTTGATTCTATATTAGCCAACTAATATTTTGTCCAGCAAATTTGTCAGCTAATATTTAATCAACTATTGTCTTTTTCTGAGGTGATTTTTACCTTTCCATTAAACTGTAATGTATGCCTGTAATGTATGAACATATATTTTTGTCTATACATTACTTTGAAAAAAACCCAAATTCCATTTAATAAAACATAATGAACATGATGAAAACTTAAGACAGATACAAATATTATGACATGTGAAAAGTTAGAATCTTAAATAAAAATGTCCCATCATATGAAATATTCATTTTCTTTATTTTTCAATAATATTTCCATAATAATACCTAAAAGGAAAAAATACAGAATATTACTCTAAGTTAATTATAAAAACTTTGGATATTCCAACATCCAAAATTGTCTCCTTAGGATTTCACTAACTTCTTCAAGAATGTGAAAACATTTTAAAAGGAGCAGAGTTGTCTGTGAGCTTTAGTTTATATCTGAAACCAAATTGCATAACTGATATGTTACACTGCAATTGATCTTAGTTCAATTTGGTGAACTTTCCTAACTTAGAGGTTTTTGCCACTCAGGATGTTGTGATCCTTACCTGAAGGAGAAGCAGAAGGCAGAAGAACATGATGAAAGGTTCAGGATTAGAGAGTTGAGCCACTCTCAAATCTAGTTTATGTAACAAAACCCATTAGCCAGAGCCAATTCATAAAACTCAAATTGTCACTAGCCAATTCAATTCATTTACTTGTTACTTTTAGTTTTTGTGACATTTACTGTGACTCATATTAACTATAAGGTATACAGTAATTAATATTAACGAATGTAGTCATTCAATGGGATACTTGAAGTTTCTGTGAAGTTTTAGTTTCAGTTTTGTTTTTCTCTTAATATACTTTTGGGGTAATCCTTTGTTTTTGCCTCAACTCTCTGCTTTTGGAAATGAATGTGGTCTAGTGTAGAGAAAGACAACATGAGGAGAGAGAGAATCAATATCGTCTCCAAAGGGACTAAGAGTTTCATATATCCAAACTGCAACATAAATATTTAATAGTATCATTTTGATAAATCTGCAAATTGGTTAATTTAGAATATTGATTTTACCAAAGCTGAAGGAACCATTTAGAAAATTGACTCTGAGAAGATGAATTTTGAGGAATCTGCCCCATTTTAGCCACCACCATTGAGAACTGATTGCCAAGTGCCCACAAGGGGCCAATTTCTAGCAATACCAATATATAAGACTAGGCTCCTCAGAGCAAACACGGACATGCACAGGAAGGGAAGTTCTCAGAAAAGGGTGACGGGATGCTTAAAGTTTGCCATAATGTGGCAAAAGCACTGAGCTTATCTTGATCTTCATAGCAGAAACTGAATATTTGGCAACATTTAGCAACAAATACTGCTAAATACCAGAAAATTAAGTTATTTGCTTTATCTATCAATCGTTATCAGGGATTCTAAAGAAACTTGCAAGTGCTTGCACACTTAAGAAATATAAGTAATATATTTATTATTGCACATAATATAAAATAGAGAAAGGAAATTCTTTTTTTTCTTTTTCTTTTGAAGTGGATTCTTGCTGTATTGCCCAGGCTAGAGTGCAGTGGCATGATTTTGTCTCACTGTAACGTCTGCTTCCCGGGTTGAGGCAATTCTCCTACCTTAGCCTCCCAAGTAGCTGAGATTACAGATTCTGGCCACCGTGCCAGGCTAAGTTTTGTATTTTTAGTAGAGAGGGGTTTCACCATTTTGGCCAGGCTGGTCTCAAATTCTTGACCTCAAGTGATCTGCCCTCCTCGGCCTACCAAAGTGCTGGGATTACAGGTGGGAGCCACCACTGCCCAGCCAAAATATCTAGAATATTTTCTAAAATTTGGCTTTTCAGTTTTTTCATCCAAAGACCAGTTTTTAGGAAGACAATTAGAATGGCTGATCAATACATCTGAAGTAGTAGAAAAGATGAAAATTTACCTAAATTATATGAGAAAAATATTATATAGTTCTAAGATAAAGTGCATATGCATGGAAAAAGTTCGCCTTCTCAGTGAAATACAAAAGAATATTTTTCTTTTTAGAGAAACAGATAATAAAATAGGTTGAGATAAAAGTATCAAAAAACATAAGGTAGACAAAATAAAGTCTACATTGTAAGTAATGTGTGATTGTTAACACTGAAAAAATTCATTGAGAAGAAAATGAAAAAAAAAAATCATTCCAGAATTACCATGTAATTATCTAATATTTGTATACAATGTGGAAAAGGTAACTTGCATGAATCTATGTTCCATGGGTGTTTCCTAAAATAAAATACACAAAATAAATAAAGTTCTTCATTATGAAGTATTATACTAAGTAGTTGTTAGGGATTAACTTATCATCATTATCCACATTTTCTTTTTAAAATCTGATGAAGAATTTCTTTTTTTTTTTTTTTTTTTTTAGGCGGAGTCTCGCTGTCTCCCAGGGTGGAGTGCAGTCGCGGGATCTAGACTCACTGCAAGCTCCGCCTCCCAGGTTCACGCCATTCTCCCGACTCAGCCTCCCGAGTAGCTGGGACTACAGGCGCCCGCCACCCCGCCCGGCTAATTTTTTGTATTTTTAGTAGACACAGGGTTTCACCGTGGTCTCGATCTCCCGACCTCGTGATCCGCCCACCTCAGCCTCCCAAAGAGCTGAGATTACAGGTGTGAGCCACCCCGCCCGGCCTCGTGAAGATTTTTAAAAACACTTTAGCCCTTGATATAAACAATGAGAAATATCATGGCTCAGAGGCTATCATGTCCACTAAACTGAAGCATTCAGATTTGAATGAAGAACATAACAGGATCATTTAAATTTAATATCCATTTGTAACACAAGGAGAATGCAGGGGAAAAAAACATGTTAGATATATTTATCTATAGCATCTAACTCTAGATAGGGTATTTAGGAATTCTGATAAGTGACAATTAAGTAGCTTTATTTTATTTATAAAGACTCTTCTGAGAGGTATCCAGAGCTGTTTTCCTTCCAAACTATTATCAAACATATTTTCTAATTTAACATGTGTTCAGAGCCTGCAACTGTTAGTGTGCAGCATAAACATGGTGAAAAGGATACTGCTGGGTAAATATTGCATTTTAAGATGTAAAATTACATAAACTTAGGTAAAGGAAAAAAACTGCTAAGAAAAGTTTGTGTTGAGTATGAACATGTAGAAGAGTGTTATCCTTTATATATTACTCTTGGACTAGAATAAGGGTAGACAGTAGTAGTATATTTTCCAGTGACCACACAAAACTAGGCAGCTCTAACTGAAGACCCTACCTTAGTTAGTGGTGCCACACAAGAGGACTGTGATGCTAGTCTTTGGATAAAAGCTGTTATTTATGACCATTAATTTGTTGTCTAGCTTTTTATTCTAGGAGGCAAATCGCACATGTGTAGTTAAACAGTAAGAGAGTCAATGACTTTCTATTCAACCTGTTTATTTACAGAATATTCTAAAACTATTGTTCTCCATTGATGAAGAAAAAGGGAGCAGACTGAGACTTGTGGAATTACAATGAGAAAAGCAGAGTTGAAACAACAACAAAAAAGAGAAAATCCTAGAAATTTTGTAAAAAAGAAAAAAAAACTAACTGGATATTAAGTTGAGGATTGGGAAAATGTCTATATTTCACTTTCCTATATTCCCAATAAAATATAGTGAGAAAAGAGAAACATGGGAAGGTGGAGGATAAAATGTACAAAATGACAGAAAAAAAAATGTTTTAAAAAATCACAACAGTAAAATTAATATCTGCTTTGAGAAAAGCCAAGATGGCTGACTAGAGGCAGCCAGGAAGAGCTTCTCTCACTGTGAGACTAAACCGTTAAGAAAACCAGCACACTCTGGGCAGATCTGCAAAAGAAAGGCATTGTGAGTGAACGGAGAAATGATGCAGACCTTGGGCTAAAGCCAGAAGAAGGTGGGAATGATCTCTGGAGTTGCCGAGCTCAAGGACTCAATCCCGGCCCCCAGTGGTTCCTGAGGAAGGAGTGAGTTACAGAGGCATGCAGTGACCCACTCTAATAATAGAACTTGAGAATCCAAGATGAAGGAGACACCAGGACCACCAAGGACATTTAACCTAGCAGAGAGAGCTTGTAGAGTTGGCAGGGACAGGACTTCAGCCTGCACAGAGTCCAGTGGGTTTGGGGCATGAACGGCTACCGTGGAACATGGCACGCAATACACATTCCACAAGACTCACCATGTTTCTCTAGGTGGATTTGGCCTGTGTTGACTGTTAGATCTAGACAAAATAGGGCTATCTTGCCCCTGGGACAGGGCCAGCCTGTCCTGAGTGCCTCCATCTACCAGCCTCTCCCAGAGTCTCTGCCTTGCCACTCCCACTTGCAGTGCAACTTCAGATGCTCAAACAGCATGCTTCCCAGTGGCTACTGTCATAGCTCCTTTGCCAGCAGACCCTCTCTAACTAGCAGAGATCTGCAAAAGAGCCCCTGGTGGCACACACTTGCCCAGAGCCTCCCTTGATCACTTTGCCAACAGGTGCACATGCACAGAACTCACCACACTGCTGTGTGGCTGTCACGTGTGCACCAATGTGGCTCCTGCAGCCACTGCCCCAACAAAGTGCTTTTGCTGGCATCCCGCGATTGAAGTTTTCTTGCCAGCAGACCCCAGTTACCTCCTCAGCTCCTTCAGCACAACAAATGTTTAACCTCAAGGGGGCAAGAGAATGAAGCCATGGACTTGGTTCCACCCTCTCAGAGATAGAGCATCCACCCTCTCAGAGATAGAGCATGCAGCTCAGAAGTGCTGAGCTGAACTCCAGGATTCTGAAATCTTCCAGAAATAATGCCACGTGACTGAACCACACTTATATCATTGTCAAACCTTCAAGGACATCCAATAATATAAAAGCAGAAAGCCCAATCCAAGGACAGCAATAGGAAAAATTAAAGGAACATTCATCCACACGTATGACAGAGAACATGTGCAGGAACTCTGACAACTCTGAAAGCCACTGTGCCTTCCTATTTCTAAACAACCACACTAGCTACCCAGCAATGGTTCAGACTGAAATGGTTGAAATAACAGACATAGAATACAGCATCTGGATGGCAATGAAGATCATCAAGATTCAGGTGAAAGTTGAAACCCAATCCAAGGAATATAAAGAATCCAGTAAAATGATACAAGAGGTGAAAGATGAAATTGCCATTTTAAGAAAGAATCAAACTGATCTGATAGAGCTGAAAAACTCACTACAAGAATGTCATAATGTAATTGGAACTATGTATAGCAGAAAAGACTAAGCTGAGGAATGAATCTCAGAGCTTGAAGACTGGGTCTTCAAATCACCTCAGTCAGACAAAAATAAAGAAAAAAATAAAAAATGTACAAAACCTCTGAAAATATGGAATTTTGTGAGAAGACCAAACCTATGACTCATTGGTAAAAAATTTACAAAATGAGCAAAACCTCCGAGAAATACGGAATTATGTGAGAAGACCAAACCTATGACTCATTGGCAAAAAATTTACAAAATGAACGAAACCTCTGAGAAATATGGAATTATGTGAGAAGACCAAACCTGTGACTCATTGGGAAGGAAAGTGAGCAACTTGAAAAACATATTTGATGATATTTTCTATGAGAATTTTCCCAACCTTGCTAAAGGGGTTGACATTCTAATTCAGGAAATTAAGAGAACCCCTGCAATGTACTATGAAAGACAACCATCCTAAAGGCACATAGTCATCAAATTCACCAAGGTCGATGTCAAAGAAAACATATTAAATGCATGTAGAGAGAAGGATCAGGTGACCTACAAAGAGAACCCCATCAAGATAAGAGCACAACTTTCAGCAGAAAGAGAAAGAAAAATCTCTTACAAGCCAGAAGAGATTGGAGAATTATATTCAGTATTCTTAAAGAAAATAAATTAGAACCAAGAATTTGTTACCACCAGATCTTCCTTACAAGAAGTCCTTAAGGGAATACTAAACATGGAAACAAAATTCCATTACCACCTGCCACAAAAACACACTTAACTACATAGACCATTGACACTATGAAGCAACTATACAATCAAGTCTACATAACAACCAGCTAACAGAATAACAGGATAAAATCCACACATATAATACTAACCTAAACATAATTGGGCAAAATGCCCAACATAATATTTATAGAGTGGCAAGTTGGGTAAAGAAACAAGACCCAACTGTATGTTGTGTTCAAAAGACCCATCTCACATGCATGACACTTGTAGGCTAAGAGTAAAGGAATGGAGAAAAATATATCAAGGAAATGAAAAACAAAAAAGAGCAGGGGTTGCTATTCTTATTTCAGACAAAACAGACTGTAAACCAAAAATAACAGTAAATGACAAAGAAGTTCATTGTGTAATATAAAAGGATTCCATTCAACAAGCAGATTTAACTGTCCTAAATACATGTATATATACCCATTACATGAGAAATTAGATTCATAATTTCTTAGAATCATAAGTTCTTAGAGACCTATGAAGAGACACAGATAACCACAAAATAACAGTGGGAGACTTCATCACCCCACTGACAGTATTAGGCAGATGTGAGGTAGAAAATTAATCAAGATATTTGGATCTAATTTGACACTTAACTAAATGGACCTACCATACCAACTGCAGAACTTGAAGAAAACAACAATAGAATACACATTCTTATCATTGGCAAATGGCACATATTCCAAAATTGACCCCATGCTCATCCATAAAGCAAAACTCAACAAATTTGTAAAACACAGAATCATGCCAGCCATACTCTTGGATGACAGGACAGTAAAAATATTAATACACGTCAATACCAAGGAGATCTCTCAAAACCATACAATTACATGAAAATAAAACAATCTGTTCTTGAATGACTTTTGAGTGAACAATGGGATTAAGGCAAAAAATAAGAAATTATTTGAAATGAATAAAATCAAAGTGACAACAAACCAGAGTTTCTGGGACACAGCTAAAGCAGTGTTAAGAGGAAAGTTTATAGCTCTAAATGCCCACATCAGAAAGTTAGAAAGACCTCAGATTAACAATTTAACATGAGACCTGGAAGAACTAGAATAAAAAGAAAAAAGAAATACCACAAATCCACAAATATAGCAGAAGGAAAGAAATAACCAAAATCAGAGTTACACTGAATGAAATGGAGATGTATGAAACCATACAAAAGATTAAGAAAACCAAAAGTTTGTTTTTCAAAATAATAAATAAGATTGATACACCAGTAGTTAGACTAATGAAAAAAAAAAAGATCTAAATACTCAGAAGTGACAAAGTGAACCTTACCATCAACCCCACAGAAATACAAAAAATCCCAAACCTTAAATTATTATGAATACCTTTATGCACATAAGCCAGGAAACGTAGAAGAAATGGATAAATTTCTAGAAATATAAAACCTATCCAGATTGAACCAGGAAGATGTTGAAACTCTGAATACACCAATAATGAGTTTAAAAATTGAATCCATAAGAAAGCCTACCAAGAAGAAGTAGTTCTGGACTGAATGGATTCACAGCCAAATTCTACCAGATGTACAGAGAAGCACTTGTACCCATCCTACTGAAACTGTTCCAAAAAAATTGAGGAGGAGGAGGAACTCTGTCCTAACTCATTCTATGAGGCCAGTTATCAATCTAATACCAAAATCTGGCAAAGACACAGTGAAAAAAGAAAACATTTTTATGCGGTATAAGGAAGGAGTCCAGTTTTAATGTATATGGCCAGCCAGTTATTCCAGCACCGTTTATTGAATAGGGAAACATTTTTGCATTACTTGTTTTTATTTGGTTTGCTGAAGACAAGATAGTTGTAAGTGTGCAGCCTTAGTTCGGGGTTCCCTATTGTGTTTCATTGTCTGTCTTTGTACCAGTAGCAAAATTAACTCAAGATGCATTAAAGACTTACATGTAAAACCCCAAACTATAAAAACAATGGAAGACAAACTAGACAATAAGATTTAGGACACAGACATGAGCAAAGAGTTCATGATGAAGACATAAGAAGCAAATGCAACAAAAGCAAACATTGACAAAGGGGATCAAATTAAACTAAAGAGTTTCTCCACAGCAAAATAAACTATTAACAACAGAAACAGACAACCTACAGAACATGAGAAAATTTTTGCAATCTATCCATCTGACAAAGGTCTAATATCCAGCATTTATAAGTAACTTTGACAAATTTACAAGAAAAAAAAAGATCCCATTAAAAAGTAGGCAAAGGTCATGAACAGACACTTTTCCAAATAAGACATATATATGCAGCCAACAGTCATATGAAAAAAGTTTGACATCACTTCTTATTAGAGAAATGCAAATCAAAACCATAATGAGATATCATCTTATGCCACTCAGAATGGCTGATATTAAAAAGTCAAAAAATAACAGATACTAGCCAGGTTGTGGAGAAAAAGGAATGTTTATGTGCTGTTTGTGGGAGTGTAAATTAGTTTAAATATTTTGGAAGATAGTGCTATAGTAAGCAAAACAGCATGGTTTATGGTACAAAAACAGACACATAGATCAAGGGAACCGGGTAAAGAATCCAGAGATAAAGCTGCACCCCTACAACCATCTGATCTCCAAAAAAGTTGACAACAACAGTCAATATGGAAAGGACTCCCTATTCAATAAATGATGCTGGGAAAACTGGCTAATCATATTCAGGAGATTGATACCAGATTCTTTCCTTTCACTATATGCAAAAAAATAACTCAAGATGGAATGGAGACTTAAATATAAATCCTACAACTATAAAAATGCTAGAAGAAAACCTAAGAAATACCATTCTGGACATAGGCCCTGGCAGAGATTTCATGATGAAGATGTCAGAAGCAATTGAATCACAAACGAAAATGACAAATGAGATCTGTTTAAGCTAAAGAGCTTCTGCACAACAAAATAAACTAACAGGGTAAACAGACACCCTACAGAATGGATGAGAAAATATTTGTGAACTATGAATCTGACAAAGTTCTGATACACAGAATCTTTATGGAACTTAGCAAGCAAAAAACAAAAATCCCACTGGAAAATGGACAAAGGACATGAACAGACACTTTTCAAAAGAAAACATGCATGCAGTCAACAAACACTTGAAAAACTGCTTAACATTACTAATCATTAGAGAAATGCAAATCAAAACCACTTGAGATTCTATCTCACACATGTCAGAATGGCTATTACTAAAACACACACACACACACAAAGAAGAAGCTGGCAAGGTTGTGGAGAAAAAGAAATGCTTATATAATGCTGGTGGGAATGTAAATTAGTGCAGCAACAGTGGAGATCCGTTTGGAGATTTCTTAAAGAACTTTAAATTACCAACCGACCCAGCAACTGCATTTCTGGATATATATCCAAAGGAATATGTCATTCTACCATAAAGACACATAAATGCATATGTTCACTGCAGCAATGCTCACAATAGCAAAGACATGGAATCAACCTAGATGTCCATAAAGAAAATGTTGTACATACACACCACGTAATACTACACAGTCATAAAAAAGAGTAACACCATGTCCTTTGAAGCAACATGGATGCAGCTGGAGGCCATTATCCTTAGTGAATTAATGCTGGAAAGGAAAACCAAATGCTGAACATTCTCACTTGTAAGTGAGAGCTAAACATTGAGTATGCACGGTCACAGAGAAGGAAATAATAGACACTGAGGCCTACTTGGGGGCAAAGGGTGGGAGGAGGGTCAGGATAGAGAAAGTACCTATTGGGTACAATGCTGATCACCTGAGTCATGAAATAATCTGCACACCAAACCCCCATGACACACAATTTGCCCATGTAAGAAACTTGCACATGTACCCCACTAAACCTAAATTAAGACTTGGAAGGGGAAAAACAAGTTTTAAAACCACCAAACTTTTTCCCAAAGTGGCTGCACTATTTTATAATGTGTAGGGTTTCAACTTCTCCAAATTGCCATCACGCAGTTTACATTATTTGTCTTTTCAACAGCCATCCTAATGAATATAAAGTTGTGCCTCAATGTGGTTTGACTTACATTTAAGTAATGATTAATGAAGTTTTGCACCTTTTTGTGTGCCTTTTGTAAGTCTTTGGGAAAATGTCTACTCAAAAATAGTTTTATCATCTTTAAGTTGGGTTATGCCTTTTCATTGTGCTTTATGATTTTGTTATATATCCTGAATGTAGGTCTATTGTTAGATATTTTATTTGAAAATATTGTATTTCATTCTGTGCATTTTCTTTTCTGTTTCTTAGTAGAGTTTTTAAGTTTTAGCAACATTTTGCTCCATAATCTATTTGGAGTTAATTTTTTTTTAATATTCTATGGATTGGGGATCCAAATTCATTCTTTTGCATATGGGTATTCAGCACAGCATTTGTGAAAAAGATTATTTCTTAACTTTTTTTTTTTTAAAAAAAGAGCTCACTTAAGTTTGAAGAGCAATTTAAGAGACATCCTGAAATGTCTTTTATGGAATTAGAGCTATTTCCATTACTAAGCATACACTGACCTTATAAGTATACTTATTCTTGATCCTTATTAAAGAATACCGTAATTTGCAGCTAAATAAGAAAATGGATATGAAAGTACATTTTACTAAAGTGTGTATTGAATACAATATTACCAAATAAGACAATCACAAAATTTACTTTAATTATAACTATTCTAAAGTTTTCACTGCATATTATTTCAGAAATTGCAGAAGCATCTTTATAGACAAGCTCGCTGACTTTTTTCCAAAACACCTTGTAATATTTGTTGAATATCACAAACAAGACTTTAGCATGAAAATATATAATTAACATAGTATTCATTTTTTTAAAAATCTGCTTTGATAAAATGGTAAATGAAAACTGAATCACTAAAAATTGTTTAGATATGAAATTTAAAACATTCCTAAGAATTCAAAGAAAAATAAACAAAGACTGGTAAAAAATATTAGTAGAAATAATGAGAGACTGTTAGGTATAAATTATTCAAGCTTTGAAAGGAAGTTTTCTGAAAGAAAAACCAAAATGTATTAAACAAAGTTGATAATCACAGGAAAAATTGAAGAAAAACTTCTTATACTGGACAATTGTGACTTCAAGTCTAAACAAAATAATCTTGCATCTAGTCCCAAAGTATATATGTACAATACGAAAGTGGAATTATAATGGTTTCAAAGTTTGTATCTACGTCATCAAATTCTAGAAAATATTCAACCGTATCATCAGTATTCGCAATATTTAGCGTGAAAAGTGTAACATCTCAAGGATTCTATAACTCAACAAATTATTGTGAGCAAATAAAGAAAAAGTAATGGCAGCTGTAGAAGGTTTTAGAAAAGACACTATTGATGAGTATCTCTCCTCAAATAAAAGATTAAACCCTAACAACATTCTTCAGTAAACAAAATGATTAATCAGATCAAAACTAAGAATGGAAATAACAGTATCTGAGCAAATGTAGTGCAAGATGAAAACCACTGTGTGGTTGTTTATGGTAGCAGGGAACAGAACATTGAGATAATGGTGTTCTGTGCAGATTATAATTGAAATGTCTATTGTTGATGCTATCATATGAATCAGAGGAGATAACTGAGGCTTCTACCGGTTGTCAATGTTCTGCCACATAAGAGTAATATCCAGATATGTCTTCTGGGTCTCTATAACAAAGGCACATCTATAGAAGACTGTATACACATATTACAGAGACACACCAGTTTGGTAACCCTATTCCAGCTTACCTTAAAAACCATCTACATTTGTACACTTTTTCCTCTGAGGTCAAAATTTAACTGTGGTACTGTATAGATGGCATTCCCATAAAGATTTTCATGTTGTACATAAACAACATGTCTTCCTTGCTCTTACCTATAATAGTTATCTATATTTTTATGATAAATAAAGAAGCTCCAGATAGATTTCAGCTAGTTCTCATGAAGCTATAAAAATCATCAAGACAATAAAAAGAAGCTAAAGAGTTTCCTTTACTTTAGATTACATAAACCAGGTAACGTAAATGTATTGCCTTTAGAACTGAGGACAATATGTTGCCACTGTACCAAACTTTTATTGATTTTTTTAATTAAAACATTAAAATGTTCTTTATTGTTATCAAGATGATAATGATGAATACATAAATACCAAGAATAAATTTACTTTTGAAGCATTTCACTCAAAATGAAACTGCATATCAGTGGGTCATATTAATTGCAAATATCATCACTGAATAAATTTTGATGCTCATAAAAAGCCCACATACATATGTTTACATTAATACCATGATATAGTCATGGATTTTGAGTTTTACAGCACCAGTAAACAGTCAGCCAAGTGGCCATTGTAATTTGTACTTTTAGAGTGGCAAGATGTTAAAAGGACAAGATTTTTCTGAGTTAGCAGATATTATTAATCATCTTTTAGCTTTGTCTGCAGAGTGTTTGTTCTATACCTCACTTTGATTGTAGAAGACAGTGATATCTCTACTAGTTGTAAAATTTATCCAATAATTAAAGCTTTGGTGATAAACAGAAGACCTGAAACCTGTGGTTTTCTTCTCTCCAGAGTGACAACTCTAGAATAACTCATATGTTTTTACCGTGTACCAGAGTTGTTACATATGAGTTATTACATATTAGTTACATATGAGTCATAAAAAACATATGAGTTATTCTAGTCTGATCCAAATTGGACTAACAAAGACTGCATTTAGCTGTCAATAAATTCCTCTTGAAATAGTGGGACAATGGCAAAAATAAATAAATAAATAAAATAAAATGGAAATGAAGCTTTACTTGCATTCGCAATCAAGGACACAATAAGAACACAAGTGTTCTGTCCATTCTTAACATAAAACTCAAGTATACATATGTAACAAACCTGCATGTTATGCACATGTACCCTAGAACTTAAAGTATAATAAAAAAAAAACTTAACATGCTGCACAAAAATTGATAGCATATCTTTCTGTTTCTGTGATACAGAAAAATGTTAAAAACCCCACCTCTGTTTCAGCTAGTAGAGATGAGCACTTCAAAGTGTGAATGTTAACAGATAATTATGATACATGCAAAAAGCTATTTGCAGAAAAGCTGTTGTGGTGACTTTGTGGAAAGTTACAGAAATATCAAGCAACAAACTTTTGTTTCTCACGAGATGGCTCTTCTTGACAGTTCTGAGGAAAACGTCACAGTATAAGACTCAGAGGCATGGGAGTTTAAATACACATTCTGTCAACGAGCTGAGAAAATAAGGAATCTTTACTTTGGGAAAGTAACATGTGTTAAGTTGTCTTCTTGCTACTGCTGAAAATGACATTCTTCACTATTGGAAGCTGTCTAACTGTGCATTGAAATAGAATACAATATTTAATGTTTGAGTTGTAAAACCTGATCCTAATTCAGAAAATACTGGTGCATAATTTTGATTTTCAAAAGATTTATTTTTTTAACCCAGCTAAATAAGGTCATTTTATATTCAAAAGAATATCTCCATTTTTATTATCTCCAAAGAGGAAATTCACTGGGGAGTGTTTGATTCTGGAAGTATCTCTGAATCATTCATCTTGGAAGCTTACCAGAGACTGAACAGATCACAGTTTTACTTACAGTTTTATTCACAAAAATGACAAGAGTTTATTGACATGCAGTCCAACATTTCTTCTCAAAAAAATGTTTCCAAGAGAAACGCTGTACTGACTGTCCAAGAGAAAAAATTTATTTCATAAAAACAAATGGCTAATAGCAGAATAAAGTAATTCAACAATACCATTTAACTTCATGTATGAAATCTCAGACAACAGCAGGATTTAAAGAAATAGAACTTTGGCTAATGACTAGCAAAATTTCCTTTAACAGTTACCGTGCCTGCAATTATGGGATTCTTCCTACAGTGCATCAGGCAATGCCATCTGATTTTCTATGCTCTTTGTTTATAAATGTATTACGACTATCAGTAAAAGAAGTTGATAATTCAGATAAAGAAAATAATTTTATTGGATACAATTAGATACAGATTTTGGAGAGAACACTGAACATGAGCTGTGGGCAACTGAAGAAAAAAACTAAGGACTTAAGGTAAGTAAATTAGATCTGCAAAATTATTTTTCAAACTTTCAGAAAGAGTGCAGGATATTAAATTTTTATTTTTATGTTTATATACCTAAAGCATCAATTTTAACGTTATTTCTTTTCCAAAATAAAATATTAAAAAGTGGAAAAGTAAAGGACTAGGGAATAGTAAAGTAGATGTCTACATGGGTTGAAATTAATATCAAATAAAGGTAATATATAGAGATAAGTAAAATAAGTTATATTAAGATTATTATACATTTAAATTAAATTTAAAAATCAAAGATAATTTAAAAAATCATTGGTGTACAAGTGATGATATATCAAAATATCTAATTATAACCTCATTTTAATTTATGAATAATAAGTTGTAGGTTCCAGGGAAATAAAATGGATGCTAAATTGTGTGTGTCACATGACAAAATGTCAAATGACATAGTTTTGTTTAATCCTTTGATAAGTTATTTATGTAAATATATATTATATAATCATAAATGTATTTGATTATTTATAGATAACCACCACTTTTAAAATAACTATCAGACATAAAATAATATTTAGCTTATTTCACATGGAACATAAAAATGTAAATTACAAGAATGAACAAATACAAAACAAGGTAGTATATTTCCAAATATTTAAGTTATAGCATTTAATTCAATTTCATAAGAGATAAAGTATTGAGATTAATTTAAAACAATAAATCCACACTATATGCTATTTACCAGTGATTTATTTAAAACAAAGGACAGAGAATAGTTAAAAATAAAAGATGACAAACAAGTTTGTCAAATAAATGTATCCCTAAATCAGACAAGAAGAACAATATTATTTGCAGATCAAAAATAAAGGCATAAAACTGTGTTGCATATTATTCCAAATATATAAACAACTATGTGTATCATAATGTAAAGTTTCATGCTCCAGTGCTTTTATCTTACGTTTTTGAAATTTCTTTCCGCCTGGCCCCATCTGACTGGTGAAAATCTATTGTTTACCAAAATTTTGTTCCAGAATCACCTTCCCTATAAACTTCTCAACTCTTTCAAGCTTTCTAACAAAACATTGAACATGTTCTCTGTTGTACCATCTTCATCTACATATATTTATTAACATTCTCATCACTCTGTATAGTGTCTATTTACCTGCCAACTTATCAGATTGTGAATGCCTTAAACTTAAGGTTCTATGTCTTATTCATCACTGTGGCAGAGATGGGCTCTTTTTCTACTTTTTGAGCACACAATTAAGTGATATTTCTCAGCCTTTCTTATAATTAGGTGTACTTATACACTTAAAGGTCTTTTCCATACAAAGTTTCCATTTGCCATCCTCTATGCCATTTTTCTTTCCCCTGGCTTGATGCCTACGGCCATGATAACTCAAATGCTGGAAGAAGGTGGCCTCTGCAAGAGTATGGGTTTTACCTCACACTGGCTGGAATTACATAAGTTGATGTTTTGTTTTGTTTTTTTCACACTCAATACCTGGCACTTTATAACAGCTCAATAATAATTGCTAAGTGAACAAGTAACATTTCTTTATTCTCTGTTCAAAGTTACAACATATCTCCTATAAACATAAAACAGCTCTTTTCAACCATCCAACATATTCCTCTCTAGTAATCTGAAATATGTTGAATATTCAGCAGGTCTATCCAGAATCCTATTAATGTTTAGATATTGATATTTTCATTGAATTAGGATAAAAATGGAGTTTAACTAGTTATATACTGAATATTGACTTAATGTTCTTAATAAAATATTTTATTTTTGTAAAAATTAAAATAATTACTTCATTTATAATAATGTAATGCTGAGTTATAAATCTTTATAAAATGTAAATTTAAATAAGTAGCCCTATAAAATGCCTGCCTGTTGACGCTAGAATATAAGTTGTTCTTGATTTGAAAAAAACACTTGTTTTTATAGTATTCATAACCTCTTGAATTATTAGAGAACATATGGAATCATTGTTGTGTTTAAACTGGCTTCCCTTGCACAGCAATATTTCATTGTCAAAGTGAAATGGATTATTTTTTAAAGAAATGCATTTAATGGTAATGCATATATTTTTGGGAGCCATGTCGTTTGTCACTTCTATGATGTTTATATGAATAGGATATTTTTAAAAATGTATTTATTATTCTTGCATACAGTATCTTTTAAAATATTAGGAAGACCCCGGCTTAGAGAATTATATCCATTCTTGGTGGTAGACTTAAACAAAATGAAGCACTGCTGAAATCCAGATTAATGACTTGTGATGTGATTCTGTGTTAACTGCAACAACTAGGCAAGTCCTCTAAACTTTACTTGTATATTAAAGGAAAAAAAAATACCACTATATTAGGCCATAATAGAGTTTTAGTTAGAGAGGAGACAAACAGCAATCCCCTAACCTCCCTTCAGGGAGGAACGAAACAGATAGAAAAGGGAATGTCGTTGAAGTATCTTTAATAATGGAATTATGTAAATAAGCCCAGAGTACGTGTGGCAGATTGTACTATTTAAAATGTTTGCTGCCCCTCTCCCTGTGGAAGGATTCTGTATATCTGACCAACTGCCATCAAGCTGAACTATGAGACTTGCTTTAAGCAATAAAAGTGAACATAAATCTTGTGTGAGAGCCATCAGAGGGGCTTCTGCTGTAATGATGATGTGGGGCAGAGCATTGGCACTTAACATAAAGAGGAAATTAACATTTTTCTTTAAGTCACTGAGCTTTGAAGATTAGTTTTTACAGCAACATAATTTAGCATATATGATATTGTTTATCACTTTTTGCTAACCTCAGCACTGAAAAAGACTCCATATAGCACTCATCTCACAGTACAAATAGGAGAAATAAACCTTCAGAGAAAATAATCATTACTACATTCAGAAAAGTATCCTTTCTTAACAAAATTTTGAATAGGCTCCCAGGAAAACCTACTTATAGGATGAAAGAAAACCAAGGCCAGACCATGTGGCCCTATCAGAGGACCAGGATCTTGGAAATCACTCAGTAAGACAATAAAAATTAAGTAGAAATGAATATATAAACTTGGAGGGAGAAAGAATTTTAGCATTTTTTATACATTCAGTTGTATTTCTTATTTGTGATTCATTTATCAGTGGAGCTCGTATTTAGCTTTTCTCTTACTCTGTATGCATTTTAGACATCACACAATGTATATTACTACCCATAGGTGAATGGTTCTAGAGCTAGTTTTTACTTTATCTATTATGTTTTAGATATATATGAACTGCTACTAAATATCTCTATATTATATTCCAAAGGCATTTTCCTGTCTTTCACCTGGGCAAGTAGTAACAGCATTCTTCTAATACTTAGAACAAAATCACAGGAGTTATTCCTCTGACCTCTCCCATTCAATTAATGATTAATAAATCCGTTTAATTGTATTTATTTAACCTTCCTCCGATAAGAGCTTCTTTTGCCCCTAATCCCCAATGTTGCACCTGTATTGTTACATAAATATCTTAGTTTCTTTACTTCTGGGCTCACTGCATATATATCCATCCTCAACATAAGCACGTGAAAGATAGGTCAGAAATGTAAATTTAACCATATAAGTGCCTCTTCTGTTTCTAAACTTAGTAATTCTCCATTTACCAAAACAAATGGTCAAACTTTGTAGCACATAATTGCAAGCTTTCATGATCTTCTTTATTTCTCTGAAATAATTTGCTACCACTTCCTTCACAGAACCTACATATTTACCATTCCCTTGCAAAATACTTCATCATAAAGCACAGACTATATGCATATATGTCAAAAATATGGTAAAATAATACTCAAGTACACTAGAAGATAGTATTTCTTCCATATTTAACTGTAAAGCATTTCACTTGTAATCTTCAGCATGTTTGTTTCAGTTACTTGTTTGTTTTATCATGGCACTGATCCATATAGTATCAGGTCAAAGAAACTAAGTACTGATAGTCCCTGACACCATGAAAAATAATCTCAACCACAAATAATCAATCAATTCTCACTGCACATCGAAGCAGATTTCAGAAGTGCATTTTTCCATAGTGTCTATACAGATACAAAATTTGTTGTTGTTTCATTGTATATGCACACACATACACATTGTGTATGTGCCTCAAGCTTAAGAAACAGCTCTCTATTCTCATTGTTTGTCACAAAACGGGGTTGCAATGGATGAATGGCTTTGAGATCACATTAAATGCCTTGAAGCTTTATCCAGATGCTAGAATAAAAACTTAGACAACATATTCCACTCTTGTGGAAATCAGTCCTTTACAAATCTAGGTGCAAAGATCCACTGCAGAGTATTAAAAAAAAAAAAACTGCAGAGTTGCTGGACCAATTAATGATGCCTCCCTCTTCTTAATCATAATTTTAATCATCATAAAACTGTAAAGCAAGAATTCAGACAACAGTAAGGGAAAATAAATAAACGCATTTGGTTATTTTTCAGTCTTCTGAATCCTGACACACACAGTTGAAATAAATGTGACTCTTACTTTTCCATACACATTAACAACAAAAGCAAGTAATGGCAGTACTTTTGCCTGTTATGAAAAAGATAATTTTTTACACTCCCCAAAATCAGATTAACCTGTCTTATATTAACAAATCTTTGTTCTTATATATTGAATACTATATTTTCTAATATGTAAAGGTAATATATCTTGTTTTTAATGTTTCCTGGATATGTATTTTAGGTGAAAATATTTTGTTTTATTTTCTTAATAATTATAAGCAAAATACAACGTATTTTTTATTCTCCCATTTCATTATTGAACCTCTAGTAAGAAGAGTTAATTTTAATACTCATCTAGGCAAATCTGTCTCTGAAAAGTAACTATTTTATTGTGCAACATCATAATCACATCCCAAAAGCAAACAAATTATTTTTTCTGAACTGCATTAGTGCTTCTTCTCCATTCAGTTGAATAATTGAGTTAATGATGCAATACCTCAATATCAATTGAGATTACCTCAACTTGCAGAGAGGCCATCGACTGTTTGAACCCCCAGATTGCATTGAGCATGCTAATAAGGAACAGAGCAAAAGAGAAAGATTGACAAAACAAAAATAAAAACAAAACAAAGAGAAACAAGCAGAAAGGTTAAAATGTTTGTACACCCTGCATAGGTAAGAGTGTAAAGGAGAGATAAAAGCTACAAACACAACAAGTTTCTGGAAACAGTAGTTTGTACTATTTCTCCTAGTTTTTTTTTTTTCTTTTTTTCCTTCAATTCTTTTCACCACCTACTATAACCCAATTTTTTCTCCTCATTAAATTTTTTTATTTTATAAGTGAAGTGATCAGTTATAAAATCCCTCATATTTCTCACCACCTCTTGGAATGTACTTAAGTCCACATCTAGTATGAAGTCAATTCTATCATTTACATTTATTATTTAAAACTTCTTTCGCTCAGGCAGTAGTTGTGTAGCCCCATAGGCCTCAATAGTTTAAAACTCTTGGTCTCAACAAATTATTTTCTTTAAAAACTAGGAATATGTTTTCACGTCTCAAAGAAAAAGGAAATTCAAAAGTAGAAACATTTTATAGCAGTTTATTCATGCAACATGAAACACTTCAAAAAAAGACCAAACGGAAATGAAAAAGGACTATACCAATATCTACCAAATTTTTTATAAAAATTGGAAGTTAGGGGAGAAAGATAATATACTTAACTTTTTAAAAAGAGGATCAAATAAATAAATAAATGATTTTGGACTGGCACACAGAGCCAGAGAGAGACTTCTCCTCTATGTGTACCAAATCCTCAAAATCCACACTATGGAGATGACTACATCTGTGAAGTTTCAGTAACATGCCAACATCTTAAGATAAACCAATTAGATGGAGGCCTGTATGTGTTTGGACTGTTGAAGTTGACTGCTGAGAGATCAGGAATACAGATAATGAGTCTGATTCTCTAAAAAGGAAATGAAGTCTTGACAGAATAATCCAAATGCTAAGGATATAGTACATAACAAATTTTTGTAGTGCCATTATATACATTTTTTTAAATTAACCCAGTAAGAAAACAGAGCAGCATCTAGGTAGTCTGCAGGCATCCTCACTGAGCAAACTCCTCTCATATTACCTTTTCTTTAGCTACAAGAATGTCTTAAAACACAAAATTCCTTGCCCTCACAGTATATTGAAAGGAAAGTCAAACTAGGCTGAGATACCTTAAAAAGAGAACCAAAAGTTTGTGAAAGATTATGTATGGACAGAAACATGCAAGCATGAATAAGATAAAAAGGTATAAAATGAAAATGTTCAAAATACTGCAATATGAAATAAAAGAAGATAGAAACAAAAGATATACATAAAGGCTCCCACAAGAAGAAAAATAAATTGAGGAACCCAAGAAACTTTTGTAAGTCAATGAAATAAAAAGCATAAGTTCTTAACATGAGATGATCCATTAAAAATTAATATAAAAAGTAAAATTCCAAACTTAAGAAGACATATTAAGAATGAAGACAATATCATCAAATACTTAAAAAATAAATTCAAATTAACAGTACAGATAATTACAACAGTACTGAAAACAATTATTCCAAATAGGGCTCTGAAAGTCACCTTGAATAGAGATTAAAAATGACATTAATTGATCAGTTATAAATAAAGGAATACATATGGAAGACAAAGGAAATTTAACTTATAAACAATATTGCTGAAGCAGAGAAGTCAAGAAACGGCAAGGATTTATTTAACTAGATACTGCAAAAGAATTTCCTTGAAACTGGCGGAGTTATAAAACTGAGGTTTGTTAATACGCACTCTGCTTAGGGGAATTTGATACAGGATGTTCAGTTCAAGTATTTCATACATCAGTTTTTGTTCCTTGACTATCACAAATTTGGTGAACCAAACAAAACAAAAATACTTATTTCACAAAGCTTTCACACATCTTTTGGAAATATGGTATAAAATTATTTGCTTTAATGCGACCCCCAGAGCAAATGCCAGAGAAAAGGCAAGTAGGCAAGGCCAAAAAACTTTATTTACAAGCCAATGTGAAGGAGTGAGCGAGGTTCACCGGTCTCCGGCGGTGGAGGCCGACGAAGTCGCTCCGGCGTTCTCGGGCGAGGTTCCTAGGTCCGCACAGGAGCAGGGGCCAAGGAAGTTCGCACCGGCGTTCTCGGAGGAGGTTTCTGGGTCCCACGTATGAGGAGGGGCCAAGGAAGGTCGCACCGCGCGCCCGCCGGGAGCCGCTTTTATGTCCTGGGCCCGGGAGTGGGCGGGCAGTGGGCGGGACATAGGCGGGTCGGGGGCGGGGCGGTAGGCGTAGCTAGGCGGGTTCCGGTTCTTCTCCGTTGGAGGTCGGGTTGCGCCTGCACAATCGACCCATGTCTTTCCGGGGCACGGAAAGTTGACGGTGAAGAACCCGGAACTGCGCCATCTTGCCTCCGTTCGTCCAAACATAAAATGTGCCAAGTCAATGGCAGAGTTAATTCTAGTTGATTTGGACAGGGCAGTTTCTATGTTCTTCTTTTAACTTATTTGCATTTTTAACATGTCTGAGGCTATTCTATGAATTGGCATTTTCTTTTGCTAACTCTCTTATCAGCTGAACATTTGTTTCCCCCAAAGTTACTTTTCTATTTACTGTAAACATCCTAGAACAAGTTATTAAACATTACCATAGAATTTCCAAAATTTTACAAGGAGAAAGGAATAACACTTCAAGAATGGAAACACACACACACACACACACACATATATATATATATATATATTGAGATGGAGTCGTCTTCTGTTGCCCAGGCTGGAGTGCAGTGGTGCAATCTCAGCTCACTACAACATCTGCCTCCTGGGTTCATACAATTCTTCTCTCTCAGCCTCCAGAGTACTTGGGATTACAGGCATGTGCCACCATGCTGGGCTAATTTTTGTGTTTTTAGTAGAGACAGGGTTTCGCCATGGCCAGGCTGGTCTCAAACTCCTGATGTCAGGTGGTCAACTCGCCTCAGCCTCCCAGCTCCAGCTGGACCCGAGTATGCTTATACATTGAAGCAATAACATTTTAAGTTATGTATTTTATTATGTTTACAAATTTATAGAAAAATAGCAATATTAAGTTAAGCCTAATAACTTTTAAAATTGATAGAACTGAAAGTATATATATTTTTAATTTTATTAAAATTAATTAATCAAATCATGTCTGGGATTACAGACATGAACCACTGTGCCCAGCCAAGGATGTAAACTTTTAAAAATATTTAAAATACATTGTACCATATAGCGATTATATGGCTTCAGATACATTGAAAAAGCAATTTGAAATTTTAGTATATGGAATATAAAATTGGACAGATTCTGGTTTAAGTCTAGCCTGTGTTACCTAATCCCTGAATGACTTTGTGAATTTTACTTATACAACCTACACTTTAGTTCCTCTAACTATACAATGTGGATAATAATATCTACCTCATAGGATTATCATAATATAAAGTATGACCAGAGCTTTATATTCTGCCTGTAATAACTACAGGATACAAGTTTGTTCTTAATGCTATTTTTATTTTCTATTTATTCTTCTCGTTTTATAAGTCAACATCACATCTGGAGAAAGGTTTAGACAGCAGTAGTGTTCGATGCTGTGTGCACATTATAACCACTAGGGAAGCTTTTTAAAAACACAGATGCCTGAATCCTATCACCAGGGATTCTTATATAATTGGCCTTAAGAGAGAATGAAACCTCAATATTTTTGTTTTCCTCAGGTGACTATTTTGTGCATCCAAGTTTGAGACCCACTTATTTAAAAACACTTCAGTTTGTACTGTCTGACTAGATTACTTTCACTTTAAATCCTGTCATTCACATTGTGTTAGTTGTGTCTACCCTATAAAACATTAGCAATCTATCAAACACAAATCCTTGTCAATTTTACTTTTCAAATATTTTTAAGCCAACTTTCTACTCAGTTTTCCTCATATTAGCAGTCTGGCCTTCATCACCTCCTACTTGGATTACTGCATAATTTCCCACTGCTCTCTCTTTCCAGCCTTGCTCTTTATAAATTTCTTTTTTAGGCTAGAATGAAACTCTCACTCATCTACTAAAGCTTTTCAATGCTTATTTAACATAGAGGATGGAGCACAAATTCTGTGCTTTGTTCTTCAATGTCCTTTATAACGTTTCTCCTTTTTAACAATTAAATTGAACACACAATCTGTATTCAAGCACCACCAAGTGCATTGTAGTGCCATAACTTTACACAAAGTGTTGCTTTTTCTTCTTTAAATGCCCTTCCTTCTTTTGTTTTCCTGTATCATCCTTTGATATTTATCTCAGAAATTCAGGCCTCCTGCAAAACCCCTAAACTCATTGTGTCAGGCAAACAGTGCATCTCCTATGCTCCTAAAATTCTCATTGCATTAATCACTTTATTAATTAGTTATTTTAGACAATAAGTTCTTCAATGAAGATGTGGTGTCTATCTTATCTTTGTATATTCAAAGCTTAAAGTACTCCTGTGGCAATCAGTAATGTGAGTTGATTAAGATGATTCAAAGAGCATAAAATTATAATATCAGTAGAGACTTCGTAGCTTCTAGAGTAGAAATTCCCTAAATGACAAGTAAGAACATTTTTACCAAGCTTTTAAGAATCTTTTAGTATTACTTGTAGCTCAAATTAACTTTTGGGTTACCACATACCAGGATGGAAATGTTGTATTGCATATTCTACAGAGTGAGGCTTTATGCCTTGAGATATACACATGGTATCTCACCCACTTGAATTGCACAGGTCATATGCGGTGGCCCAGATTAGCTGGACCCGAATATGCTTATACATTGAAGCAATAACTTTTTAAGTTATGTATTTTATTATGTTTACAAATTTACAGAAAAATAGCAATCTCAAGTGAAGCCTAATAACTTTTAAAATTGATAAAATTGTAAGTGTATATATTTTTAATTTTATACTCCTTGACTCTTTACTACAACAATGGTTATTAACATGAAACCCCCATTTAATAACTCATCACTTAAATAAAAGTAATCCTTTTTCTCTTCAAAATAATTTACTTATTTTAATCACAAGAAATAAATTTGTAACATTATGCTATCAGAAATCATAAATTTAAAACTAACCAGATTTCAACATAGATTTTTTCTTGTAATTGATTTACACAGGTGTGACAGAAAAGCATTACATTTACTTTTCTCCTTGAAAAGATCTTTGGATCTTGCCCTACCCAGCAGCCCTATACCTTGCCTTAATGCTACGTATAGCTGGAGTTTACCTCATACCATGAATAGCCAAGCATCACATGGAACGTATCCTAAGAAATATTCCATAAAAATAAACTTGATGGGATCATGACAGAGATGGCATATCTACAAATTTTAGGAATTGGAGACTACCTTATAGACTTTGTTAAGATAAGATCATAATCATTTCTCAATGTCAATGTGGTACATTTACAAGCAATGCCAACAGTGTGAGATCCCAACACAGATGTCAAACCAGGAATTGTTTGACTTGAATGGCTTGGAATAATGGCCCATTTGGGACATCCAGCATTTCCACTGTTGGGTAAGTATTGTTGTCAGCAGTCACACTGTCCAGGTGGATGATGTATCCTTGACATTCAAGTCTTACAATTACTTAAAAATAACTTCAGTATTCTATTACAATTTTTTCAGATTGTAAAAATCTTCTTAATGCTGGTACTAATTTGCTTGATATTTTTCCTGCATCTTTTATAGCTTTAAAGTGGGGAATTGATTTTGGTAACACAATCAGATATTTCATTTTTATTGAATAAAAGAAAGGCATTGCAAATGTAGCTGCTGATTCTTTTAGAGACTACTTTCAAATTCAACATAGTTGAATAGTCAGTTACCAAATATTCACTTCTCATGGTTATGACAAAGTCTTCTCTTTGTTCATTTACATAGCATCTTTTGTTTTCAAATTACTACAAAGATTATCAATGAAAACAAATTTGTTTTTGGACTTCAATTTCCTCAAGAGCCAAGCAAAATTAAGGAACCACTTTCCCCGTTTACAAGCTTCCTTCTCAAATTCAATGAGTCTTGATATTTCACCACTTTTTTTAATGTTTATTTTTAATTTTTGTGGGTATATATTAGGCATACATGGCATATGAGATGTTTTAATATAGGCATGTATAGACCATATGAGCAGTAAAAGGGAATCTACCAAAAGTGTACTTATGGCTAAGACATTGAGGAAAGACTATGTAACTCTGCATTTTACTCATAAACTACTCTAATAAAATCATCTGTTGTCTAAATTAAGATATAGACTTTTATTATCTATATTTTATGGAATTAAAAAAGTTTGTCTCAAAATAGGAATAGTCAAGTAAATAATTATGTATCCTTATAATGAAATGAATGCATTCATTTATCAAAAGATGAAACAAATTTAAAGATAAATGCCTTTGATTTAGAATTAAGTTAAAACAATACAGTAACACAAAGTTGTATATCACATACTATATCAAATATGTAACAAAGTATGCGTAGAAAAAAAATTAATACAAAAATGTTATATAGTTATTATCTATAGCAGAGAATCATGGACGATTTATATTACCTGAAATTGCTTTGTATTTTCTATCCCTTTTTTTGCTACAAATCAATTTTAAAATTTAAAAAATTAGAAAAAGAAAAAAATTATGTAGATCATATTATTAATGATAGAAAATGTGCTTAAATGCTTGCTTTTTATTATTTTCACAGTATACTTAGGTTGAAAGATGATTATATATGAATATTTTAAAATACATATAATTTTCTCTGTGCCAGACACCTTTTCTACCACTTCAAAAATATTAACTCAGTCCCCATAACAACCCTAGTAAGACTATTTCTATTATCATGCCTGTTTTACAGGTGGGGAAACCAAGGCATGGGATGCTAAGTAAGTAGGGTACCAAAAAACACATCTTTGGTGGGGGAGCTGAGATTTTAGAGTCTGTGCTCTGAACTACTATGATGTACCCATTTATAATGATTATAACATTTTATCTTTTTTAAAAAGTAATTAATTGTAATTTAGTAAATAATAAAATTGACTTTTCTCAAAAACCAAATTAACATTTATAAAACCAGCCTACCAAGAAAACAATTATTTTACTTTTACTGATACTATTTGATATGGTTTGGCTATGTCCCCATCCAAATTTCTACTGAATTGTATCTCCCAGAATTCCCACATGTTGTGGGAGGGACCCAAGGAGAGGTAATTGAATCTTGGGGGCTGGTATTTCCTGTCCTATTCTTGTGATAGTGAATAAGTCTCATGAAATCTGATGAGTTTATCAGGGGTGTTTGCTTTTGCGTCTCCCTTATTTTTCTCTTGCCACCGCCATGTAAGAAGTGTCTTTTGCCTCCCACCATGATGCTGAGGCCTCCCCAGGAATGTGGAACTGTTAAGTCCAGTCAAATCCCTTTTTCTTCCCAGTCTCAGGTATGTCTTTATCATCAGTGTGAAAATGGAGTAATTCAGTAAATGGATACCAGTAGAGTGGGACATTGCTGAAAATGTACCCAAAAATGTGGAAGCAACTTTGGAACTAGGTAACAGGAAGAGATTAGAAATGTTTGAAGGCTGATTTTTGTGTTTTCAGTGGAGATGGGATTTCACCATGTTGGCCAGGCTGATCTAGAACTCCTGGCCTCCAGTGATTTGCCTGCCTCAGCCTCCCAGAGTGCTGGGATCATAGGCATCAGCCACCACACCCAGCCATCATTGGAGTTTTTTTGAGGGAGATTTGCAGTAAGGTGAATAAATGCTAAGTGTATCATTTGATGAGGTTTTTTTTTTTTTTTTTTTTTTGAGATGGAGTCTCGTATCGCCCAGGCAGGAGTGCGGTGGCCTACTCTTGGCTCACTGCAGCCTCTGCCTCCTGGGTTCGGGTGATTCTTCCACTTCAGCCTCCTGAGTAGCTGGGATTGCAGGTGCCTGTCACCATGCCTAGCTAATTTTTGTGTTTTTATTAGAGATGGGGTTTTGCCATGTTGGCCAGGCTGATCTCAGACTCCTGACATTAAGTGATCTACCCATGTAGGCCTCCCAGAGTGCTGGGATTACAGGTGTGAGCCACCGTACCCAGACTCATTTGATGAGTTTTGATGTAAAAGCATGTAACTCAAACCCCTAAGTTTGGAACATTTGTATTACATCTGAATTTTTTTTTCACCTAGTCAATTCCTGCACCTCTCCTGTCCTTTCTTCCCTCCCTTGGCAGTCAGCTACTGTTAGATTTTGTTCACTGTAGATTAATTTTGCCTATTCTAGAACTTCATATAATGGACTCACTTATGCAGTATGTATTCTGTAAGTTCCTTTTACTCAGCATGTTTGTATATTCATCAGTGTGTTTAAGCTTTGTTCCTTTTTATGGCTGAGCAGTATTCTATGTATGAATATGCCACATTTTAACGTTTCACCTGTTAGGTGAACAACTGGTGAACAATGAGCTGTTTCTAGTTTGGGGCTATCATGAATAAAGTTGGTATGAACATGTAAAAAAAAAAAAAAGAAAGAAAGAAATGTTTGAAGGACTCAGAAAAAGACAGGAAAATGCGGGAAAGTTTGGAACCTCCTAGAAACTTGCTGAATGGCTTTGACCAAAATGCTGACAGTGATATGGAAAATAAAATCCAGGCTGAGGTAGTCTCAGATTGGCAGCTTCCACATGGTATCAAGCCTGTGGGTGCACAGAAGTCAACAACTGAGGTTTGGGAATCTCTGCCTAGATCTTAGAAGATGTATGGAAATGCCTGGAGGCCCAGAAAAAAGTTTACTGCAGAGATGGGGCCATCATGGAGAACCTCTACTAGGGCAATGCAGGAGGGAAATGTGGGGTTGGAGTCCCCACACAGAGTCCCTAGTGGGGCACTGCCTAGTGGAACTGTGAGAAGACAGCTACCATCCTCCAGACCCCAGAATGGTAGATCTACAGGCGGTGTGCACTGTGCACCTGGAAAAGCCCCAGACACCCAATTCCAGCCTGTGAAAGCAGCTGAGAGGGAGGCTGTACCCTGCAAAGCCATAGGGGTGGAGCTACCCAAGACCATGGGAACCCACATCTTGCATCAGTATGACCTGAATGTTAGACCTTGAGTCAAAGGAGATCTTTTTGGAATTTTCATATTTGACTGCCTAGCTGTATTTCAGACTTGCTTGGGCCCTGTAAACCCTTCATTTTGGCCAGTTTCTCTCATTTGGAACAGCTGTATTTACCCAATACTTATATCCCATTGTATCTAGGACGTAAGTAGCTTGCTTTTGATTTTATAGACTCATAGGTGGAAGGGACTTGACTTGTGTCAGATGAGACTTTGGACTGGGGACTTTTGGGTTAACGCTGAAATGAGTTAAGACTTTGGGAGACTGTTGGGAAGGCATGATTGGTTTTGAAATGTGAGTACATTCTATTTGGAGGGAACAGGGGTTAGCTGATATGGTTTATCTGTGTCCCCACCCAAATCTGATCTTAAATTGTGTCTCCCAGAATTCCCACATGTTGTGGGAGCGACTCAGGAGGAGGTAATTTAATCTAGGGGCCAGTCTTTCCACTGCTGTACTAGTGATAGTGAATAAGTGTCATGAGATTTGATGGTTTTATCAGGGGTTTCCACTGTTGCTTCTTCCTCATTTCTCTCACTGCCACGATGTAAGAGGTGCCTTTTGCCTCATGTCATGATTCTGAGGCCTCCCCATCCATGCGGAACTGTAAGTCCAATTAAACCTCTATTTTTTTCCCTGTCTCAGGTATGTCTTTATCAGCAGTGTGAAAACAGACTAATATACTATCCTAACCTAAAAAGCCATTTTATTTTAATAAACTTGGTATACTTGATGCCTCTCAAGAACCATGTTCTCAAAATGTACTGTCACTTAATTTGGCCTTAAATAATTTACAGACCATTGTTTTAATATTTTGTTAAAATGCTGCTGATTACTCATTATCATAGCTAGCAATTTATAGAATCTATGGAAAAAAATTTCCTTTACATTGGCCTTATAAGCATTTTTTAATTGAAGACACGCTTTTGAGAGAGACTGCTGAGTTATAAATGATAAGTCCTTTTTATCACAGCTGGTTCAGTTTAATCACTCAGCATGGATAACCACGTGATGAAATGTATTTCTCCTTTGTGCATATTACTAAGCATTATTATTGGGAGATATTTAAATTTGTTTCTTTGCAGCTGCCAAATATGCCTTGTTATATATTGCTTAAACATGAGTTCTAAGAACATGAATAAACAGTGTTTGTTATAACAATAGCTTTCACTCTCACAAGGAAGTTGCCTGTAATTTAGAAAGTTTTCAACTGAAAACATAAAGAAACTATGCTAAATAAGCGCCATACCAGAACAGATGTTCTGCTGCTTGGTTTCCAAGAAGTTTACATAATTTAAGTGATGTACAGTTTCAATAAACATATTTCCATAAACATAGATTCTTTTCATTCTCAACAGCAAACATTTACTATGCCTTGATATGTGCTGCAAATTCTGCTAGATATTATAATGCAAAGTAACAGCCTCTAGCCCCAGCTCTCAAAATTATGGGATCAGATAAAGCATTGCAAATCAGATGCCTGGATGATTGGATAAATAGAAAAATGACTGCTAGTTAGATAAACAGATAGATAATGCAGGAACTTGGAATCTAAAATTTTAGTTAAATATTTTATTGACAAGAATAACTTTCTGAGTTATGCAGTTGTAACATTAGGCTAAATGGAAATACAGTAAAATAATATATATAAAACATACCATAGAGGTGGTAATTATTATTAAACAATAAATGGCTGTGTCATTGCTATGGGATAGGAAGAGCAATAGATTTTGAATTTACTGTGTGTTCACTGGGTCTTGGCTAACCACTCTTTGAATGTTTATGATAAATATGGGTTTTAGAAGGAAGGTAACATAAAGCAACTGCTTCAGGAAATCAAGAACCCTAACAAATGCTGAACTTTAAGGAAAACTTTCCCAACAGGTTGTAACTGGAGCTGGAAAAATTTTCACAAATGTTGTCAGAAAAATTAATTCATTGTCTTAGAAGACATTATTTTCTTACTTAAATTATTGCAACTTTTCAAATTATAGATAGAAGAAAATACAATCTTTCTAATCCAACCCATGATGCCAGAGTATCTCTGATTCTAAATATGAACAAGAAATGCACATCCCTACACAAACATCACTCAGTGAATAAATATGCCAGCAACCAACTTAAAGATGCAAGTCAAATTCATAAACATATTTGAAAATTAGAAGTGATGCTCATAAAGATTTATACTGTTATTGAAAATATGTTTTACAATTATAGTTTAAAAATAAAATTTACATTCTTATTTTGGCAAAGAAAATTAGATAACCTCAATATATGATAAAAAATGAATTCAAAAAGATCTACCAAAAATTGAAGATAATATCATATAACATGGAAAAAATAACAAAAATTAAAGCAGCAATACAGCTAATAATGATATTATAGGGATCATCGAGATATTCCTGAAGCAAAATTTCTTCACACAGATTTGGCATGGATCTTGAACTTCTGACTAACACCTAAGCTTCAAATAAAAAGAGCTGAGAAAGTGGTATACAAGAGATTTACATATGTAAATTTCCCAATAAATCCAATAAAAATAATCTGAGCTAGTAGGGTTGTATAAAGACGCAAAACACAAAATGAACATACTAAATTAAATAGTCACAATTATGTATAAGGTACTCAGGTCCTGTTTATGCTATGTTTCATGTTTTAATGTGCCTGCTAAACTAGTGCAAAGGATTGTTAGAATTATATAGGTATCTGAGGCCAAGACGCTCCCAAAGGTGGGAATAAATTATTTATAATTTTCTTACACATGTTTTATATATATCAAGGTGAAGGGAAGTCAGGTATCATATATTTGAAGAGAGAGAAATAATATGTCACAGTAACTTTATTTTCTGCCCAAAATTCATAGAATTCGACATAAATTGAAGAGAAAGGGATTTCTGAGTACAGACTAAAAGAGCATTTTCACTAAAAATTAATTTAGTCATTTAAGTACAGCTAACAATGACTGATAACAATTAACACAGTACAGAACCAAAAGGGGGGCAAGATCTTCTTTCTTATTTTACCATAGATCTCTTTCATTTTGCTGCTGCATTTCATCTATGCTGCTAAGATGTATTATTAAAATAATGTACCAAGTGTCAGAATGCACAAATGTTCCATATATGTTTCTGTGCAACATGTTCACATGTACATAAATAATTATGTATTTACGTAATTATAGGACTAGAATGATGTATACCAGGGCTCAGCAAACTGTTGCCTACTACCCAAAGCTAGCCCACTGCCTGTTTTAATAAAGTTTTCTTGGAACAAACCAACTAATCTGAAATATAAGGAAAGATAAGAACTTCCCAGAAAAGGCAGGACAAGACAACTTGCTTACGTGAGTATTAGATTCCTAGGCTGCTGTAACAATTAGCACAACATGATGAACTAAAAGAGCAGCAATGCATTCTCTCACGGCTTTTCAAGCCAGAAGTCTGAAATCAGTTTGAATGGGCTGAAATCAAAATGCTGGTAGAGAGGCACTCCCTCTGGACGTTCTAGACTCCCTCATGGAGCAGACCTCACCCTGACAATCCAGAGACACAGTATCTGCTTAAGTCTGAGGCTGAATCAGAACAAGGAGAACTTGTCCACTCACGAAGACTCTGCAGCTGAACAAGAGCTCAGACAATAGGAAAAAATATTCTCTGAAGTGGAAGTTTAAAGGAAAGACTCAAAACCAATGGTAGGTGTACATTGAGATAAGTCTTCTGGCATACCAACCATCACAATAAACACAAGGTAACACTAGCAAAATTTGAAGCTTATGGTATTCTCAGGGTAACTGCAGCAACAATATTTCCCAAAGCAGCTCTACTCCTGATGAGATTAACTCAGTGCCCCATACTAAAGACCAAGAAGCGATAGACCAATGCATCATTTTATTAAAGAACATAAATCTATGTTACTAACAAAATTAAGGGAAATCAGCAGCTTAAAATATCACAATATTGGTGCTTAATACCATAATCAAAGTATCTTATTCCTAAGTATAGAGATAACCTAAAGTCACATTCTATACATTTTCTACTTTCTCAAAAATTGTTAGATAGAATAATTTTAAAAAGTTATCACTTATTAAAGAAAAATGTATTCAAATGTAATTACATGCATGTAACATTTTAGCATTTTCATGTAAGTATCTTGTAAACACAAAAAGCTTTCATGAATTATATCACAGTCCAGAAAAAGACAAATTATTTTAAGAAAATGGTTGCATTTCACACTCACAACATAAAACATCAATAAATGTCTGTAAAATGTACTAAGAGCTTACAGAAAGCAATAGATCATTCACAAAGAACTGAAGAACTGGTCTTGTAGCTGAATACAGAATACCTGTATGAAAATCTCTAATTAATGTCAAGTAAGAATGAGCTGAAGTGAAATAAGTTAGGTGCTTGGAGTTGAATACTCAACATTTCTGAGTAACAGAAGAATAACACTAGGAACAGAAATTCAAATAGAAGTCATTTTTGAGTAGCATTATGTTTCACTAAAAACAGAGAGCATATGCTTGAGATAAAAGTACAAGCTTGTTGAATTGATACATATAATTTAAAGAGATCTGTGGTATATATAAGATAAAATAACTCAGTTACTGATTATAATAACCATCCCCATGAATATCCTGAAGAAGAAATTTTCAAAGCTGGAGTTAAACCTATGTGATAATAAGGGATAATTGTTTTTTATGGTAAATTTTATTGTTTTATATCTTGGAGATTACTAATTTTTGAGACTTAAAATACCTAAAATTTAATTATGATTAACATTTCATAAGCTGTGGACTTGATTGAAAGTGATTCCTTGATTGTTTCATGTAATGACTAAATATTGTATTCCCTACTGACAAGTTTTGTAATGTCAAGGTTATTTGAGCAAACAAAATTGAAATTTCAAAAATAATTTCTTTTTTTTTTTTTTTTTTTTTGAGACGAAGTCTCGCTCTGTCACCCAGGCTGGACTGCTGTGGCCGGATCTCAGCTCACTGCAAGCTCCACCTCCCGGGTTCATGCCATTCTCCTGCCTCAGCCTCCCGGGTAGCTGGGACTACAGGCACCCGCCACCTCGCCTGGCTAGTTTTTTGTAGCTTTTAGTAGAGACGGGGTTTCACCGTGTTAGCCAGGATGGTCTCGATCTCCTGATCTCGTGATCCGCCCGTCTCGGCCTCCCAAAGTGCTGGGATTACAGGCTTGAGCCACCGCGCCCAGCCTCAAAAATAATTTCAATATTTACTTGCACAATGATGTCAAGTCATAACTGTATTTTCTTTAAATCATCTCAAGAATAATTTACCACAAAATGTTGTAGATTCTTTGAAATTTTGTCTAATTATTTATTTTTGGATGAAGTAAGTGAAAGAAAGAAAAACATAGTAATTTACCTAATGATAAAAAAGCCAAACTTAAGACCCAAAACCATTTTATGCCCGTTCTAAAGAAGAATAATAAATCATATATTTAAATTTTATAGACAAAAACAATTTTTTGAAAAAACATCGTTAATTAAATTTAATCTTCCTCAAACGCTTTGTCTTTCAAATGGGAGCTCTCTGAGAGCAGAGATTTTTATCCGTTTTTTATACTTCCTACTTTCTTGATGTCATTTCTTAGTCAACAAGAAGAATAGTAGCTGGCATGACAAAATAAGCTTTGATAGTTGATTCTCAAATGCATGAATGTATAAATAACCTTTGATATCTCTGGCAGAATTCACAGCAAAAAAAGGAGGATATTGGCATATATTAGGTACATAAGAGTTGGAAGTATATTGCATAGTACTTAAAACTTTATTTAATAAATGAACGTGTAAATTCAAGAGTATCTTTTCAAAATTCAAAAAGAATCATATTATTGACTTATTTGTTTTTCAATAATTTTTATTAATAATTCTAATCAGAAATATTTTAGTTGCAAAGAACAAAAACCAAATCTAACCAGATTGAAATGATTTTTAAAAACCTAAACTTTTAAAAAAATGTTTAAAGAATATTAACATAGAGAATTCTCACAACATTCCAAAAAGAGCTGAACACTCATATCTTGGGAAGTATAAAAATCAAGTTATCTCTAGGAATTCCAAAGCCAAAAGTTCATCAAAGACATTCTCTATGCATCAGAGTTATCTTTCTTCAGTTACATTTTGTAATTTACTGCTTTCTATTTTATCACCAGCCAATTCAGCCTCTAAATGTCTCAATTCTATACTTCCCAGAAATATTTAGCTCAGCACAGGCTAAATGTTTCCACCATGTTCACTGTGTGTCTACCTCAATCCAATGTTTACTTGCTTTGTGTCATCCATTGCAGTCTCTCCCTCTTCCCAGGGAGGTTTCAATATGAGAAAGGAAAAGTTAGTAGTGGCCATCAAACTGAATAACATCTAAAATTAAAATTCTGAGAATAAAGTTTGAGTTTCTTCAAATGTCTCCTGGTTAGCCTCAATCTACCATTTATCTGTTTACTTGCGGTCTCTAGTTGCATTTCCCCATACTCCACACATACATGCATTTTACATTTGAGGCATAAGCCTATGCCTTGACTGTGTTTCCCTCTGCTTGAAATGCTTACCTTTCCTTCCACTCAGAAAAATCTTACTCATTTAAAGCCTCAGTTGAACTGTAACCTCTTCCAAATCAAGAAGGAAATTCCATTTCCACCTCCATTGGAATCCCTTGGCATTTTAATTATACTGTTCATATAGCTGTTCATGACATGGCTGACTTTGTCATGGTCCACATGAGAGCTTCATCCATGCAGGCATCAGCATAACATAATTCCTGGGCCTGATGTCCATTTTTGTGCCTTTCCCATTTTTGTTAAAAGTTTAATTTTAAAAGCCTCATCATTATTTCCAATTGCTGTTTCTCAATTTTCTCCTCCTAAACAACATACAACTCTTCTTGACAAAGTTATTTCCTAACATTGCTATAAGGAACTGACACTATTGGAGTTGTCCAAAACGTAAACAATACATAACTGGTATACAAAAGATATTACAAAAGAAAAATTTCTGACTGAAAGTAACTGTGTATGCTAAGTTAACAGAGTTTTAGACATCATCAACTTCAATTACATTAGCTTCCCCAAACAATCATAACTTAGATTAAATTAGATGGTCTAACAACATGAACAGTTTTCCATTTTTCCTACTCTAAAAGGCATATTAAAATAAAGAAATTTTATTTCAAAGGTTTTCTGTCCTAGAGGTTAATGTTTCAACAGCTAATTCATTTGATATCACTTAACATATTAGTAAAAGAATGATAGTAACCCCCAAAAAAAAAACACAAGTCTGAAAACAATGCTCCTTTTTTTGTTAAATTTTAATATGTGTTTGATACATGCTACAGACATGGGTTTTTAAAATGCTCTCATGATTGATCTTCTCTCAGAAACTTTAAAGCAAAGTTTTATGCTATTAAGATCCCTACTTATATTCAAATAAACTAAAAGTAACCAAACATGCCATCAGTAAGCCTAATAAAAGCAGTATTAATTTTAACATTTTTCTTTCATTTTTTGTTCAATTTTTGAGTCAGATATTAAAAGTAGGAATAATATATGAACACTTCATTAACTCCTTATGCCATACATTTTTAACATATTTTTCTTTAACTGAATAATAGACCAAAAAGATTTAATAAAGTATTATTCCATATTGGCAGGGAAAAGGCCACTGACTAAGTTACTCTTCCTTATTCAGTATTTAGTAATTACAGATTACGTAAAGACAGAAAAATTCTTTGAAAGATTAAGAATTTTAATTTCTGCTTCTGGCTAGTATGCACATGGTTATCATGCTAAATAAAACTGTATTTTATTTTTACCATAAAGAATACTTTTCATTAATTATTAGGATCACTAATAAGTATGGCAAGGGAGAAATAGGAAATAAATCCATTAAAGTGTAATGATTAATACGGAAAAAATGAGATTGACGATGACTCACTAAAATAAAGAGAATACGTCCCCCCACTTTCAAACATTAGGCTAGGAGTCCTCCATGAGTGATAACTGTTTCCAGGATAGGAATATCTACTTTTTTTCCAATAGAAGTAAGCAGCATTCTCTCTTGAATATATCATCCCCAATTTAGGACCTCTATACCCCAGAGGTTACATCAACAAAATAAAAACTTACCAAAAACATACAATGAACAAACTTTAATTAATGAGCATAAACATAAAAAAACAGATCTAGTACCATGCCTAGATATTAGACATGGTGGAATATTTAAATACAGAATATGTAATAACTATGTAGAAAATTTAAAAATGAAATGAAAACATGCAAGAAAGAGGAGGCCATAAATATTGGCATCAAGATTAGAAAAATGAATAGAGCACTGAAATATAAAAATACAATAATTTAAAGTAAAAGACTGCAAGATCCAATGTCAATGTACAATAAAGAACATAATTTTGACCATCACTCATGCTAGAGATAAGATATATATATATATATATATGCAAACAAATGCTTTAAGACATCAGAATGGTAATACAGTAGTGAAGACTTCCTGAGTCAACTGTGGCATGAAAGATAAATCTGTAAAGATGAGCCCAGCATTTGGGGTGGCATTGAGCCTGAGGATAGTAGCTGATAAGGAAGAGGAAGGTAAAAGGATTAGCAGCGAGTATGCAGCCTCTCAAGGGTAGAGGGTCATATTTTAGGAACAATGGGGCCTCCAAGAATGGAAACTCTGTTGAACACTCCTGTGTTTTTGGTAGTGATCCCAAAAGGCTGCACAGCAGTATTTGGAGCAAATTAAGACTATAGCAGCATTAGCATAAACTGCTTCAAATTATCCACATGGTCTAGAAAATTTAAATCCTTAAATCTGGATACAAAGTAAACATTTATGTATCAATTTTATGCCTATATTTCAAGAAACAACAATTTGAAAATATACATTTTTACAAATCACTTACAATCACAAAAAGGCATTAAATTAGGAATGAGGTATCACAAGCAATTTTGAGTTTATTCCAGATATATTGCAGTGATGTAACATCAAAAATGAATTGATTAACATTGTACAGAAATGGAAAAAAAATATTTGATTATTTCAATACATGCAGAAAAAAGTATATTTGGTAAAAATACCTAACTCTGAAGGCAGAAGAGAAGTTTCTTGATATGACAAATAATGTCTATGATATACTTACCATAAGTAATATGGTTGACTATGATTTATTAAATAATTTTCCCATTAGATTCATAATAAGACAAGGATACCTGAAATAAACAGTTCTATGAAACCAGGCCTCAAGGTCCTAGCTGGTGAATTAAGGCAAAACAAAGAGATAAAACATCTAAGGACAGAAAATTATTTTAAAGAAATAACTATTTGGAGAAGACATCATTGTGAATGTAGAACTTTTTTTTTAATTTTCAGAGAACATTTTGCAGTTAATAAAATAAGAGGAATTTGATGGAAGCATAGCATGTTTGTGAACTCACAGAAGTAAATTCTTTTTCTATACCATCATCAATAGAAAATATGCTTTAATGTAGGAACCATTTATAATAGCATACTTAATCAGATAATTAATAATAAATACAGCAAATGGTATGTTAAGATTTCTATAGAGAAAACTAAAATATATGATTGAGAGAAATTAAGGACCTAAATAATAAAAGATTAGACATGTTCATAGAAGGGGTAAAAGCCAGGTAGAGCAAAGATGCTCCTGAAAAAGAGCAAGGTGAATGAATTTGTCATAGGAGATAGTAAAATTTAGGGAGAGCGACAGCAATAAATATCCTGTGGTATTTGCACAAAAATGGGTAAATGGGCCAATAGAACAGCAAAGACTGTGCAGAAATAAACTTACTTCTATTTTAAATAGTAGATGTGAAAGAGCTGGAATTGAAGATGATTGTAAATAAAGGAGTTTATTTAATAAATATTTCTGGATTAGTTTGTTTTTCATATAGTCATTATATGTATTTTGATTCTTGTGCAACACAGCATTTGCTACAAATCAAACTAAATGATTTAGCATCTTAAACCTGAAAGACAAAATTTCAATATTTACAACCATAGTAGAATAGCTTTATAATCTCAGCATGAGAAAGATTTATTAAATACTTTTCAAAATGTACTGAGGGTAATAGGAGACAGTACATCTTATTTCATTAAGAACTTCTGTTGATAAGGATACACTGAAGCAAAAATGCAAGCTGCAACACAAATAACTAGCAATGTTGATATTCAGATTATTGACAGAATTCCTGAAAATCTACAGGTAAAATACATTATCTGATAGAAAAACAGAAAAAGACAGAAAGGGGAGCTTCCAGATAACTGAACACATGGAGGTTCCTGGAAGGTGGCACAACCAGGGAGGGCATGGAAGCTCACTGTCCTTCCCACGTAGCTTATCCTATGCATTTCTGCATCTGTATCTTCTGTGGTAATATTTTATAGTCAACTAGTAAACCTAAGTTTTTCCCTGTTCTGTAAGCCACTGCAACAAATTAGTCAAACTCAAAGAGGGGGTTGTGAACGTGAAGCCGAAAGCTCAGAAGTTCTGGAGGTCTGAGCTTGTGACTGGTGTCTGTGGGGAGTTGGGACGGTCTTGAGGAGTGAGCCTTCAACGTGTGGTATCTGATACTACCTGCAGGTAGATAGTGTCATAATTGAATTGGAGGACACCAGCCAGATATTAACAGAGAGGACAAACAGTAGCTGAGAGTAAAGAAATGAATAAATGAAGTATTAATTGAGGAAAATTCAATATTATATTAACAACTCGAAAGAGTCTCAAAGCAAGAGATGATATTGTCTCTCACCTTAATTATTCCAGATGCCTGAAAGGGTGAAGATATACATTTGCCAAGACTACTCCCACTTTTGGAATCTGACAAGATTGAAAGGAAGCCTATAAGCATGAGTAACCTCACCCTGGCAGACATTCTTACAATGTGGTGGAGTGAACTAATTATTAATGGTTCTGTATATTCTTTTGATGTAAAAGATCCATGGCCAAAAACCAGGGGGTGGCCTGTGGTGGTGATATATATATATATATGTTTTAATTAGTTTTCATCTATGGTTCCTGGTTAATAACTCCTAAAATCCTTGGGATTTCCAAAGTACTGTCTTTTGTATGTCTTCTGTCTGATAGGTTCAGGGTGGTGCTGGTCATGGGGAAGATTAAGGCGGGATTAGAGGACCGTACTTTCAGCCCCACATTGCAACCTCCAGGGAGGGGAGAGGGGCTGAAGGTCAAGTTGATCACCAATGACCAATGGTTTAATCAATCATGCCTACATAATGAAGCCTCTATAAAACTCAAGAGGACAGGATTAGGTGAGCTTCCAGACAGGTAAACATGTGAAGGCTCCTGGAGGGTCAGCGCCCCAGGGAGGGCATACAAGCTTTGTGCCCTTTCTCCCGTATTTTGCCCTACATCTTTCTTCGTTATTTGTAATATCCTTTATAATAAACCAGTGAAAGGAAGGAGGGAGGGAGGGAAGGAAGGAAGGAAGGAAGGAAGGAAGGAAGGAAGGAAGGAAGGAAGGAAGGAAGGAAGGAAGGAAGGAAGGAAGGAAGGAAGGAAGGAAGGAAGGAAAGAAAGAAAGAAAATAAAGAAAGAGAAATTTTACATTAAAAAATTAAATTTTTCTAAGACAAAAGGGCAAACACACACACACAGAGAAGATCTTCAGCCTCATTAATAGTAAGGAAAAGTAATTTAACCATCCTCCCAAAGAATTCCATACTGGGGCTACAAGCATAGATTTGCCAAAAATTTAGAATTCTGAGAATACCTAATGTTGGTAAGAATTTGGAACAAAATGTGGCTCTTACTCTTGTTAAAAGTATAAAATTAAGCTACATGTTGGAAGGCATATATCATTGTCACTGAAACTACATATCATTGGCTTGTACTTAAAGATAATGTATATGTCCTATAAAATCTCTGCAACGTCTAAACTAACAGATACGTACAAGAATATTCTTAGCAGCGTAGATCTTAAAAGAAAACAAAAACTAAAAACTATTCAAGTGTCTATGGACACGTGAGTTAAATAAACTGTTGTTTACTTAAACAAAAAAAAATAGACAGCAGTGAAAATTAATGTAGGAAATGCAGCTGACAAAAATGTTGCTAAGTGATGAATGCAAATAAGGGCAAATGCAAGCAAAAATATTCACATATAGAATAGAATCAATATTCCTTACCCTGACTTTCAATTTCTACATGCTCTGGTGCCATGTCATAACATCCTTATGTATAATTGATTGATTGATTGACTTTCTGTTTCCCCCACTAGAATGGCACTCCATGAAAAATATAGATTTTTTTTATTTTTTTAAATTATACTTTAAGTTCTAGGACACATGTGCACAATGTACAGGTTTGTTGTATAGGTATAAATGTGCTATGGTGGTTTGCTGCACCCATCAACTCGTCATTTACATTAGGTGTTTCTCCTAACGCTATCATTTGCACAGCCCCCCACCCCCCGACCAGCCCTGGTGTGTGATGTTCCCCGCCACGTGTCCATGTGTTCTCATTATTCAACTACCACCTATGAGTGGGAACATGTGGTGTTTGTTTTTCTGTCCTTGTCATAGCTTGCTTAGAACAGCGGTTTCCAGTTTCATCCACATCCCTGCAAAGGACACGAACTCATCCTTTTTTATGGCTGTGTAATGTTCCATGGTGTATATGTGCCACATTTTCTTAATCCAGTCTATCATTGATGAACATTTGGATTGGTTCCAAGTCTTTGTGATTGTGAATAGTGCCACGATAAACATACGTGTGCATGTGTCTTTATCATAGAATGATCCTTTGGGTATATGCCCAGTAATGGAATTGCTGGGTAAAATGGTATTTCTAGTTCTAGATCCTTGAGGAATCGCCACACTGCCTTCCACAATGGTTGAACTAATTTACCCTCCCACCAACAGTGTAAAAGCATTCCTATTTCTCCACATGCTCTCCAGCACCTGTCATTTCCTGACTTTTTAATGATCACCATTCTAACTGGCTTGAGATAGTATCTCATTTTGGTTTTGATTTGCATTTCTCTGATGACCAGTGATGATGAGCAATTTTGCATATGTCTGTTGGCTGCATAAATGTCTTATTTTGCGAAGTGTCTGTTCATATCCTTGGCCCACTTTTTGATGGGGTTGCTTGTTTTTTTCTTGTAAATTTGTTTAAGTTCTTTGTAGATTCTAGATACTAGCCCTTTATCAGATAGGTAGATTGCAAAAATTTTCTCCCAATCTGTAGGTTGCCTGTTCACTCTGATGACAGTTTCTTTTTGCTGTGCAGAAGCTTTTTAGTTTAATTAGATCCCATTTGTCTATTTTGGCTTTTGTTGCCATTTCTTTTTGGTGTTTTAGTCATGAAGTCTTTGCTCATGCCTATGTCATGAGTGGTATTGGCTAGGTTTTCTTCCAGGGTTTTTATGGTGTTACATCTTACATTTAAGTCTTTAATCCATCTTCGGTTAATTTTTGTATGTGATGTAAAGAAGGGATCCAATTTCAGCTTTCTACATATGGCTATCCAGTTTCCACATCACCATTTATTAAATAGGGAATCCTTTCCCATTTCTTGTTTTTGTCAGGTTTGTCAAAGACCAGATGGTTGCAGATATGTGGTGTTATTTCTGAGGCCTCTGTTTTGTTCCATGGGTCTATATATCTGTTTTGGTAACAGTACCATGATGTTTTGGTCATTGTAGCCTTTTAGTATAGTTTGAAGTCAGGTAGTGAAATGCCTCCAGGTTTGTTCTTTTTGCTTAGGATTGTCTTGGCTAGGTGGGCTCTTTTTTGGTTCCATATCAACTTTAAAGTAGTTGGGTTTTTTTTTTGTTGTTTTGTTTTGTTTTGTTTTGTTTTTCTGATTCTATGAAGAATGTCAGTGGTAGTTTGATGGGGATAGCACTGAATCTATAAATTACTTTAGGTAGTATGGCCATTTTCACAATATTGATTTTTCCTATCCATGAGCATAGAATGTTCTTCCATTTGTTTTTGTCCTCTTTTATTTCGTTGAGCAGTGTGATTTGTAGTTCTCCTTGAAGAGGTCCATCACATCCCTTGTAAGTTGGACTCCTAGGTATTTTATTCTCTTTGTAGTAACTGTGAATGGCAGTTCATTCACGATGTGGCTCTCTGTTCATCTATTATTGGTGTATAGGAATTCTTGTGATTTTTGCACACTGATTTTGTATCCTGAGACTTTGCTGAAGTTCCTTATCAACTTAAGGAAATTTTGGGCTGAGATGATGGGGTTTTCTAAATATACAATCATGTCATCTGCAAAAAGGGACCATTTGACTTCCTATTTTCTTAATTGCATACCCTTTCTTTCTTTATCTTGCCTGATTGCCCTAGCCAGAACTTCCAACACTATGTTGAATAGGAGTGGAGAGAGAGGATATCCCTGTCTTGACCCAGTTTTCAAAGGGAATGCTTCTAGTTTTTGCCCATACACTATGATATTGGCTGTGGGTTTGTCATAAATAGTTCTTATTATTTTGAGATACAGCCCATCAATACCTAGTTTATTGAGAGTTTTTAGCATGAAAGGCTGTCGAATTTTGTCCAAGGCCTTTTCTGCATCTATTGAGATAATCATGCGGTTTTTGTCATTGGTTCTGTTTATGTGATAGAGTACATTTATTGATTTGCATATGTTGAACCAGCCTTGGATCCTAGGCAAGAAGCTGACTTGATCGTGGTGGATAAGCTTTGTGATGTGCTGCTGGATTCAGTTTACCAGTATTTTATTGAGGATTTTTGCATTGATATTCATCAGGGATATTTGTCTAAAATTCTCTTTTTTTTGTTGTGTCTCTTCCAGGTTTTGGTATCAGGATGATTCTAGCCTCATAAAATGAGTTAGGGAGGATTCCTTCTCTTTCTATTGATTGAAATAGTTTCAGAAGGAATGGTACCAGCTCCTCTTTGTACCTTTGGTAGAATTTGGTTGTTAATCTGTTTGGTCCTGGACTTTTTTTGGTTGGCAGGCTATTAATTATTGCCTCAATTTCAGAACCTGTTATTGGTCTATTCAGAGATTCAACTGCTTCCTGGTTTAGTCTTGGGAGGGTGTATGTGTCCAGGTATTTATTCATTTCTTCTAGATTTTCTAGTTTTTCTGTGTAGAGATGTTCATAGTATTCTCTGATATTAGTTTGCATTTCTGTGGGATCGGTGGTGATATTTCCATTATCATTTTTTATTGCATTTATTTGATTCTTCTCTCTTTTCTTCTTTATTAGTCTTGCTAGTGGTCTATCTATTTTGTTGATCTTTTCAAAAAACCAGCTCCCAGATTCATTGATTCTTTGAAGGGTTTTTTGTGTCTCTATCTCCTTCAGTTCTGCTCTTTATTTCTTGACTTCTGCTAGCTTTTGAATGTGTTTGCTCTTGCTTCTCTAGTTCTTTTAATTGTGATGTTAGAGTGTCAATTTTAGATCTTTCCTACTTTCCCTTGTGAGCATTTAGTGCTATAAATTTCTCTCTACACACTGCTTTAAATGTGTCCCAGAGATTCTGGTATGTTGTGTCTTTGTTCTCATTGGTTTCAAAGAACATCTTTATTTCTGCCTTCATTTCATTATTTACCCAGCAGTCATTCAGGAGCAAGTTGTTCAGTTTCCATGTAGCTGTGTGGTTTTGAGTGAGTTTCTTAATCTTTAGTTCTAATTTGATTTCACTGTTCTCTGAGAGACATTTGTTGTGATTTCTGTTCTTTTACATTTGCTGAGGAGTGTTTTACTACCAATTATGTGGTCAATTTTAGAATATGTGTGATGTGGTGCTGAGAAGAATGTATATTCTGTTGATTTGGGATAGAAAGTTCTGTAGATGTCTATTAGGTCTGCTTGGTGCAGAGCTGAGTTCAAGTCCTGGATATCCTTGTTAAACTTCTGTCTCATTGATTTGTCTAATATTGACAGTGAGGTGTTAAAGTCTCCGATTATTATTGTGTGGGAGTCTAAGTCTCTTTGTAGGTCTCTAAGAATTTGCTTTATGAATCTGGGTGCTCCTGTATTGGGTGCATATATATTTAGGACAGTTAGCTCTTCTTGTTGAATTGATCCCTTTACCATTTTGCAGTGAAAAGAGCCTTTTTAGTCTCTTTTGATCTTTGTTGGTTTAAAGTCTGTTTTATCAGAGACTAGGGTTGCAACCCCTACTTTTTTTTTGCTTTCCATTTGTTTGGTAGATCTTCCTCCATCCCTTTATTTTGAGCCTATGTGTGTCTCTGCATGTGAAATGCGTCTTCTGAATACAGCACACTGATGGGTCTTGACTTTTTATCCAATTTGCAAGTCTGTGTCTTCTAATTGGGGCACTTAGCCCATATACATTTAAGGCTAATATTGTTACATGTGAATTTGATCCTGTCATTATGATGTTAGCTGGTTATTTTACCCATTAATTGATGCAATTTCTTCATAGCATTGATGGTCTTTACCATTTGGCATGTTTTCGAAGTGACTGGTACTGGTTGCTACTTTCCATGTTTAGTGCTGCCTTCAGGAGCTCTTTTAAGGCTGACCTGGTGGTGACAAAATCTCTCAGCATTTGTTTGTCTGTAAATCATGTTATTTCTCCTTCACTTACGAAGCTTAGTTTGGCTGGATATGAGATTCTGGGTTGAAAAATCTTTTCTTTAAGAATGTTGATTATTAGTCCCCACTCTCTTCTGGCTTGTAGGGCTTCTGCCAAGAGATTTGCTGTTAGTCGGATGGACTTCCCTTGCTGGGTAACCCGACCTTTCTCTCTGCCTGCCCTTATCACTTTTTTCCTTCATTTCAAACTTGTTGAATCTGACAATTATGTTTCTTAGGGTTGGTCTTCTCGAGGATTATCTGTGGTGTTCTCTGTATTTCCTGAATTTGAATGTTGGCCTGGCTTGCTATGTTATGGAAGTTCTCCTGGAGAATATCTTGAAGAGTGTTTTCTTTCTTGGTTCCATTGTTCTCATCACTTTCCACTACATTAATCAAAGTATATTTTGTCTTTTCACATATTCCCATATTTCTTGGAGGCTTAGTTCATTTCTTTTCACTGTTTTTTCTCTAATCTTGTCTTCTCTATTCATTAATTTGATCTTCAATCATGGATACCCTTTCTTCCACTTGATTGAATCGGCTATTGAAGCTTGTGCATGTGTCACCAAGTTCTCATGCCACGGTTTTCAGCTCCATCAGGTCATTTAAGATATACTCTATGCTGCTTATTCTAGTTAGCCATTCGTCTAACCTTTCGTCAAAGTTTTTAGCTTCATTGCGATGGGTTAGAACATGCTCCTTTAGCTCAGAGAAGTTTGTTATTATCGACTTTCTGAAGCCTACTTCTGTCATCTTGTCAAACTCATTAGCCATCCAGTTTTGTTCCCTTGCTGACAAGGGGCTGCAATTCTTTGGAGGAGAAGAGGCACTCTGCTTTTTGGAATTTTCAGCTTCTCTGCTCTGGTTTCTCCTCATCTTCGTGATTTTATCTACTTTTGGTCTTTGATGTTGGTAACTTGCAGATTGGGTTTTGGTGTGGATGTCCTTTGTGTTGATGTTGATGTTATTCCTTTCTGTTTGTTAGTTTTCCTTCTAACAGTCAGACCCCCAGCTGCAGGTCTGTTGGAGTTTGCTGGAGGGCCACTCCAGACCCTGTTTGCTGGGTATCACCTGCAAAGGCTGCAGAACAGCAAATATTGCTGCCTGATTCTTCCTCTGGAAGCTTCGTCCCAGAGGGGCACCCAAAAACCACCTGTTTGAGGTGTCAGTCAGCCCCTACCGGAAGGTGTTTCTCAGTCAGGCCACACGGGGGTCAGGGACCCACTTGAAGAGGCGATCTATCTGTTGTTGGAGCTCGAATGCCATGCTGAGAGAACCACTGCTCTCTTTCAGAGCTGTCAGACAAGGACATTTAAGTCTACAGAAGCTGTCTGCTGCCTTTTGTTCTACTATGCCCTGCCACGAGAGATGGAATCTATAGAGGCTGTAGGCCTTGCTGAGCTGTGGTGGGATCTGCCCAGTTCTTGCTTCCAGGCCTCTTTGTTTATACTGTGAGCTACTCAAGCCTCAGCAATGGCAGATGCCCTCCCCCCATCCAGCCGCAGCATTGCAGGTGGATCTCAGGCTGCTGCGCTAGCAGTGAGCAAGGCTCCGTGGGTGTGGGGACCACTGAGCCAGGCATGGGAGGTTGCTAAGACTGTGGGAATAGCAAAGTATTTGGTCAGAAGTGTACCATTTCTCCAGATGCAGTCTGTCACGGCTTCCCTTGGCTAGGAAAGGGAAATCTCCCAACTGCTTGTGCTTCCCAAGCAAGGTGATGCCCCGCCCTGCTTCAGCTCACTTTCCATGGCCTGCACCCACTGTTCAACCAGCCCCAGTGAGATGAACCAGGTACCTCAGTTGGAAACGCAGAATCACCTGTCTTCTGCATTGATCTCATTGGGAGCTGCAGACCATAGCTGTTCCTATTTGGCCATCTTGGAAGTGACCTCAAAGTACAGATTTGTATGTATCTTGTTCAGTAGAAGAGTGACTGATACTTAATGAGTCAATATACTATTACACTTACTATAGTTCAGTTTTGCATTGTTGCAATCTAATGCCTTTGCCCCATTGGATTAATATGCACAGATATATTGCGTACAAAATAAATTAGATTGTGGTATACTGTGTTGATGTTTTACCTTGCCTTCACCCTCTTTCTTACAGAAAATTAATATTGTTCAGGGCACTACTGTGCACAGAAAACCATCTAACCATCTCATTTTCCTTGTGGAACTTTCAACAAATATCAGACTTTTGGCCAATGATGTAAGCAGAATTTCACATGAACATTTCAAATACAGCAGATCTTATGGCATATCACATGTCTTTTAAAAAATCTCTATCTATATTTTCCTGCCTGGATATGTTCAAACTGGAAGATAATAAGCTTGAAGACAACAGCCACTCACTAAAAATCTGTGAAGCTAGAATAGGAAAAGTACCTTTGTCTCTGCTGCCAAGGTAGACATGAGCTTTTCATTTGTTTGCAATATGAAAAAAAATAAATAAATAAGTTCCAACATCAGAGGGAAAGGTACCTTGGGAAAAAAAAAAAAAAAAAAAAAAAAAAACCTGTATGTGTCAAAATTTGGGGCAAAAAGCAATACAAGAGTTTAAAGATAAATGAATAAAATCTCTAAGAAAATAGAACAAAAAGACAAAGAGATAAAGATCAGAAAAGGAAAAAAGAGAGAGAAATAGAAAATAAAACCAAGAAGTTGGATATGTGACTATTAGGATTTCCAGAAGAAAACAGTAATATGTAAGAATAATCAGAAGAAAGCTACACTACCTGGATTTGAAGGATCTGTTTTCTAGTAATAAATAAAAGGAAATCTACAACTATACACATCTTTTTTTTACTGAAGAATATTGAAATTACATCACCGTGAATTTGGACATGTGCATTGACATTCAATCATTCTCATCCACTCTATTATTAATTTGACCAGCTCTGAACCTGATTGATTCACAGCTCAAATAAATGTAATGCTCTATAACTTTTATAATTGTGAGGCTTCAAGCACAACATTACAAATTTTCCTGTTTTTAAACCTTTTTTGGCCAAATATTTGAAAAACTTAATGTCGTATGTGTATTATATATGCTAGTCCCCATTTAACCTTGGAGAATATGTTCCAAGACCCCTAGTGAATGCTTGAAACCATGCATAGTACTGAACCCTACATTTATCATTTTTTTCTTATATATACATACCTATGATAGTTTAATAAATTACTTTCAGTAAGAGATTAGTAACAATAACTAATAATAAAACAGAATAATTATAGCATTTTTAAGTAAAATAAAGTTTGCTTGAACACAAGCGCTGCAATACTATGATAGTTTATCTGATAACCAACAAGGCTCCTAGGTAACTAAAGGGCCAGTAGCATAGACAGTGTGAATGCCTTGGACAAAGGGAGGATTCATATCCTTGATGGAATTGGGCAGAATGGAGCAGAAGCAGGGATGGCACAAGATTTCATCATCTTACTCAGAACATCGCGAAATTTAAAACTTATGCATCACTTATTTCTGGAATATACCTTTTAATACTTTCAGACCACAGTTGAATGCAGATAACTGAAACCATGGAAAATGAAACTGCAGATAATGGAGGATATATTAGTTCATTTTTATGCTGCTTATAAAGACATACCCGAAACTGGGAACAAAAATAGGTTTAATAGAACTTACAGTTCCACATGGCTGGGGAGGCCTCAGAATCATGGTGGGAGGTAAAAGGCACTTCTTACATGGCAGAGGCAAAGAGAAAAATAAGGAAGATGCAAAAGCATAAACCCCTGATAAACCCATCAGATCTTGTGAGACGTATTCACTATCACAAGAACAGTATGGGGGAAACTGCCCCCATGATTCAAACTATCTCCCACTGAGTCCCTCCCATGACACATGAGAATTATGGGAGTACAATTCAAGACGAAATTTGAGAGGGGACACAGCATATCATTCTGCCCCGATCCCTCCAAATCTCATGTCCTCACGTGTCAAAACCAATCATGCCTTGCTAACAGTCCCCCAAAGTCTTAACTCATTTCAGCACTAACCCAAAAGTCCACAGTCCAAAGTCTCATCTGAGACAAGGCAAGTTCCTTCTGCCTATGAGCCTGTAAAATAGAAAGCGAACTAGTTACTTCATGGATACAATGGGGGTACAGGTATTGGGTAATTACAGCTGTTCCAAATGGGAGAAATCGCCAAAACAAATGGGTTATAGGACCCATGCAAGTCCAAAATCCAGCGGGGCAGTCAAACTTTAAAGCTTCAAAATGATCTCCTTTGACACGCTGTCTCACATCCAGGTCACGCTGATGCAAGAGGTGGGTTCCCATTGTCTTGGGTGGCTCCGCCACTGTGGCTTTGCAGGGTACAGCCTCCCTCCCGCTGCTTTCACGGGCTGCCATTGAGTGTCTAGGGCTTTTCCAGGTGCACAGTGCAAGTGGTGGGTGGATCTACCATTCTGAGACCAACTCAGCCTAGACTTTATTGTTCATATCACTATCAGCATGTTTTGTCAAGGCAAATCAACAGGTCTCTAGGAGGTTCCAAACTGTTCCAACCTCTGCCTTTTACCCAGTTCCAAAGTCAAGTCCACATTTTCAGGTGTTTTTTCAGCAACACTTGCACTCTACTGGTACCAATTTACTGTATTAGTTCATTTTCACACTGCTGATAAAGACATACCTGAAACTGGGAATGAAAAGAGGTTCCATTGGACTTACAGTTCTAAATGGCTGGGGAGGCCTCAGAATCATGGTAGAGTGTGAAAGGCACTTCTTACATGGAGGTGGCAAGAGAAAAAGGAGGAAGATGCAAAAGCGGAAACCTCTGATGAATCCATCAGATCTGGTGAGACTTATTTACTACCATGAGAGCAGTATGGGGGTAACCGCCCCCATTATTCAAATTATTTCCGACTGGGTCCCTCCTAAAACACATGGGAATTATGGGAGTACAATTCAAGATGAGATTTGGGTGGCGACATAGAATCAAACCATATCAGGGGACTACTGCATGTGTGTTGATAAACAAACACCTACACACACATATACATATATTTACGCATCTATAAATACATATGTGTGTATCCATATATATGCACATATTTTCTGGGTGTAAATATGTGTCTAGACACATATAATATATATGTATACATGTATGCATGTATAAATATTTATAGGAATATTATCAGTCTAGAAAAGAATTATATTACTACCATTTCCACCTTGTCTTTAATGAGCACCTAGTTCATTTAATTAATTTTCTAAAAGAAAAATAATTAGACCTTTTATTTTTTCAGAAAAAAACCCATATATATGGACTTTTAATAAAGAGTGTGTTTAAAAAAAATACTTCAGATTTGAAAATTTTAAAATGCACTTACCAGAAACTTTTATTTGTTTGATAGTTTAATAGTTAATGCTGTATTCTTTAGATTAGTTCTGTGGTTCTCAACTTTGGTGATCCAGTACAATCCCCTTGGAACATTTAAAAATCCTAATGCACACACTGAGCTGCAGAACAATTAAATGTGAATGTCTGGGAGTGGGATCCAGGGATCAGTATTCGTTAAAGCTCTTCAGGTGATTTCAGTGTACCACCAAGATTGAGAACCAAAATGCCTGAGGTGGATGGGATGGAATACAAGTAATGGTTTGTGCGTAATTAGGGAAACAACTCATAGTTGTAATTCAGTAAAATTCACTACAAGGCTGCAAAATTTTGATAAACAGACACACACACGTGCACACACACACACAAGCATACATACATACTGGCTTATATTTAGTGAAACTAAAATAATAGCTCCATTTCACTAAAATTCCAGCCCATTATGTTGTGCAGAAAGAGCAATTGAGAAGTAATTTTCAGATACTGGCTGCTTCTTCCAGATGCATCATAAATACTTGATATGTTGATGTTCCTTGTATTTTCAATCATCAATGCTATGGAAGCATTAAATAGATTATATTTCTCTATTAAAGTGAATTATAAACAACAAAATGGCTCCCCTAAAAATATAAAGGAGTGTTAAATAGGATTGATCAGAATTTAACTCTATAAGAAGAATTTTATTAAGAATCAGAATGCAAATTAACATATAAATATCTTAATACTTTGAATCAGTAGTCTTTTAGCTCACAGTGATTCTATACATTACAAAATTCATTTGGGGTCATTTTAATGTGAGGATAAAAAGCACAAAATGTAAAATGTGTGACTTTATAATGACATTTTCTCAAATCGATTTCCTGGTGCAACTAAATAAAGGATAATTTCATTTGTGTCTAACATGGCTGTGGCTATGAAGTTCAAATAAGAGACGTGTTTATTTCATTCCCTATACATCATTCAAAACAGGAAAACTGACAGTTTATTTGGATATCATGGACAATGATAAAATGCTTAGCAGTGATATTAAAATTTGGTAGTGCATTGGAATTACCCAGTGAGCTTTAAAAAAGTACCAGTGCCTCTGTCCATATTTTAAAAATCTGACTTAATCCTTTGGGGTGTGGTCTGACCTTTGGGAGTTTAAAAAAAAATTCCTAGTTTATTCTAACGATTACTGTAGATTTAGTGTGCATAAATGTCTTTGAATATGATAGGTCAATATTTGATGGCAATAATTCCACACATAAAAAATGTACACTTCCCTCCCTTGTAGAACAAGTAGTATTTTATATTTGCCTAGAGTTTATTAAGAGAAACCCCATAGAGTGCAGTATTTCTGCTGAAATCCACTAAAATCAAGAAACAAACTTTGACAGCTATTTAGTGCATAATATTTTCCTGCTGTCTGGAAAATCCCAGATGTGGTAAGACTACCTCACTTTCAGTATGAGGTATTTTCAGATATTGTAGAATTTACTATAGAGCAAGGATATGTGAAAGATGTTTTTATCACTTGCCAAACAATGTACCATATAACTCCTCTCAAAAATATCTGTTCTTTACTGCAAGAGTTCTCATTTGAGGTCAGCCACTCGACTCCATGTCCATTTCCATTTTTAACCTCTAATATCACCATTATTAATCCACAATTTTTATCTTTTATAAAGCCTCAAAACCCAGGAATTAGCTACTTCCTTTCCTCCTAGAGACATACCAAAGACTATCTATTATTACTTAAGCATGTGCTGGCTGAATCTCATTGTCTGCCCCCATCTCTGCAATTCCAAGCAAGTTATTATGATATTCAAAAGGAAACAGATCATGGTAATGAGAAAGGGCAGAAAAGAACAGTGAGGATATCAGTCTCTAGGAAGATAAAACCTATTCCACATAACAACCCTGGTTTTTGTACCTGTTTGAACCCCAATGTGTCCATCAGCTTGAAATATGCAACCCCTTTCAACCCTCTTTCACTATCTTTAGGTAACATAAACTTACCTAAGTAAATGAGGGAATGTAGCACTGTTGTATGTAAAAGATACACAAATGTATGTGAAAGATCTAACTAAATGAGGGAATGAAGTACTGCTGCCATTTCTGATTCACGTGAAAAATTCATGTGACCAAGAATGGAATTTAGGTGGAAACCCCGAGTGCCTATTAATTTTTGAGCTTTTGGGGAACTGAGCCTCTGGAGAACCCCTTCCAAAGTGCCACCAATTTAAGAGGGAAATGAAAGGAACTTTACTAGTTAGCCACTGGTGAAGCCTGGTAGACCTTAATAGACATAAATATAAATATGGTACCCTGATAAATTATAAGATAAATAATGTTGATTTTTATGTTTCAGGCAGTTACACTAGATTTATAGTGTTTGAATCTTTTATTTCTTAGATCAAGCCTATGATGTAGGTATTGGCATTATTCTTATTTTTAGAGAAGAAAACTAATGCTCACAGAATGTATCAGTCTGTTCTCATGCTGCTCTAAAGACATCCCCACGGCTGGTTAATTTATAAAGAAAAGACGTTTAATTGACTCACAGTTCACTAGGGTTGGGGAAACTTACAATCACGGCAAAAGGGAAAGCAAACATGTCCATTTTTACAAGGCAGCAACAGAGAGAAGAATGAGAGCTGAGTGAAAGGGGAAGCCCCTTAGAAAACCATCAGATCTCATAAGAATTTACTCACTATCGCAAGAATAGCATGAGGGAAACCAGCCCCATGATTCAATTACCTCCCTCCAGATCCCTCCCATGACACGTGAGGATAATGGGAACTACAATTCAAGATGAGATTTCGGTGGAGACGGAGCCAAATCGTATCACGGAGATTAATTAAAACAAATAATAAAAATACAACTCCACACATGATAAGAGAATTCTTCTGTATTGCGGTATATAGTGTTACTCAGTAGACCTAGACACATAATTTGTGGATAGGGTGTGGCATCTTACAAGCAGATATATTTCTCTGACCACTTATTTAGGCTGCTTCTGACATATACCAATTGTTTCTAAGTTCCTCCAAACTACAGTCCATGCACAAAATAAGCTTTTCTACTAGTCCAGGAGTTTGAAGTAACAATCCAACAAGGCCACACACTGACTGCAAAGGGTGAATGGGAGCAAGAGAGCAGGCCTTGCCCCAACAGGCCCTGATGTGTGATGTTCCCCTCCCTATGTCCATGTGTTTTCATTGTTCAGCTCCCACTTACGAGTGAGGACGTGTGGTGTTTGGTTTTCTATTCTTGTGTTAGTTTGCTGAGAATGATGGCTTTCGGCTTCATCCATGTCCCTGAAAAGGACGTGAGCTCATTCTTTTTTATGGCTGCATAGTATTCCATGATGTATATGTGCCACATTTTCTTTATCCAGTCTATAATTGATGGTCATTTGGGTTGGTTCCAAGTCTTTGCTATTGTAAATAGTGCTTCAATAAACATACATGTGCATGTGTCTTTATAATAGAATGATTTGTAATCCTTTGGGTATATACCCAGTAATGAGATTGCTGGGCTAAATGGTACTTCTAGTTCCAGATTCTTGAGAAATCACCACACTGTCTTCCACAATGGTTGAAATAATTTATACTCCCACCAATAGTGTAAAAGTGTTCCTATTTCTCCACATCCTCTTCAGCATCTGTTGTTTCCTGACTTTTTAATGATGACCACTCTAACTGGCGTGAGATGGTATCTCATTTGGTTTTGATTCGCATTTTTCTAATGACCAGTGATGATGAACTTTTTTTCATATGTTTGTGGCTACATAAATGTATTCTTTTGAGAAGTGTCTGTTCATATCCTCACTCACTTGTTGATGGGGTTTTTTGTTTGTTTGTTTGTTTTTCTTGTAAATTTGTTTAAGTTCCTTGTAGATTCTGGATATTATACCTTTGTCAGATGGGTGACTTGTAAACATTTTCTCCCATTCTGTAGGTTGCCTGTTCACTCTGATGATATTTTCTTTCACTGTGCAGAAGCTCTTCAGTTTGATTAGATCCCATTTGTCAATTTTGGTTTCTTTTGCAATTGTTTGTGGTGTTTTATTCATGAAGTCTTTGTCCCTGCCTCTGTCCTAAGTGGTATTGCCTAGGTTTTCTTCTAGGGTTTTTATGGTTTGGAGTTTTACATTTCAGTCTTTAATTGATCTTTAGTTATTTTTTTGTATAAGGGGCATTGAATATTTATATTTATGCCTCAATTTTAATCAGATAATGCTGGATTGAGTGGATAAAGGGTATTTTGATTCTTCAACTGATTTTTCAAAAACCAACCTTTGTATACACCAACTGTAAATAATGTTTTAAATTCCTTGAAATTTGCATAGTTGGCCCAATCAGTGGTAATAATGATCATTATTATAATAATAATGGCAACTAATTTAAAGCCTTTAAAAGGTATTATCTCATTTAATCACAGTAGCCTAATGAAGTCTATTGTGTTGCTCCTTTTACAGATGAAAAGTCTGAGGTCCTAAAAGGTTAATTACCTTTCCTAAATTCACATAATTAGTAATTGTATTAGTCAAGGTTCTCTAGAGGGACAGGACTAATAGGATAGATGTATATATTAAAGGGAGTTTATTAAGGAGTGTTAAACTCACATGATCACAGATTCCACAATAGGCCATCTGCAAGCTGAGGATTAAGGAAGCCAGCCTGAGACCCAAAGCTGAAGAACTTGAAGCCTGACGTTCAAGGGCAGGAAGCATCCAGCACTGGAGAAAGAGGTAGGCTGGGAGGTTAAGTCAGTCTAACCTTCTCACGTTTTTCTGCCTGCTTTATATCCTGGCTGAGCTGGTAGCTGATTAGATGGTACCCACCCAGATTAAGGCTGAGTCTGCCTCTCCCAGCCCACTGACTCAAATGTTAATCTTCTTTGGCAACATCCTTCAATCCAATCAAGTTGACGCTCAGTATTAACCATCACAGTAATAGAGAAGAAATATAAGTTTAGGGTCTGTACTTAACTTGTGATACTACATGCTTTAATTATCTTAGTGATGCAGCAGAATTAGTTTTTCTAAGCAATAACTCATATCTAACTGCTTTAGATTGTTGAGTATTTCAAGTAGTCATTATTCATAGAATTTAAAATATCATCTATATAAAATAGCCACTCTGGATAGTACATAAATAAAATTACTGACTCTTAAATAATGGAGGGATTCTTACACTTCATTTGACAGTAAGCGTTCATAAAATGCAGCACTGTAAAATGCCATTCCTCAAAAAGAATCTTATGACAATTCTTCTCAAATTTACTTGTACATTAAAACATGAAGGTCTTATCAGAAATACAGATTCCTGTGTTTCATTACAAACCTAACTGAAACTGAATCTACAAGTTTAAGAATTAAGAGTCTGTATTTTTAATAAGCTCTTCCTGTGGCCGCAAGTCAGACAATCCTGCACTGGTCCTTTTATTGATTTGAGATAAACCAGCGCTCTAGTGTTTAACAAAATGGGGTCCCCAGAACAGCAGAATCAACATTGTCTAGAAACTTAGGCTATAATGCATAACTTCTGAATTAAAAACCTTGGGGTGGAGACCAGCAATATCTATTTCAACAAGCTTTCATGTGATTCTGACACAGGCTAAGTTTGACAGCCATTGTGCTGACCAGTGCTTCTCAAATATTAATGTGAATATGGGTCACATAAAGATATTGTTAAAATGTAGATTTGGATACTGTAGGTCTTGGCTGGAGCCCGACAATTTTCATTTTTAATATGTTGTTTGATGGTAATAATAAACAGATCATACTATACGTGTGTGTCTATTTAATGTTTTTAATATTACAGAAAGCAAAAATAAAAATTCAAATCTTTAGCAATACATGGGTTCTACCAGACTGAACAGCACAGATCTGGAAGATTTACATCACTGCAGAAATTTTATTCAATAGAAGTGTTCTAGAGAATCTTGAACATGCAGTTGAAGGTTATGCTGTGCAATTGAGCACAGGAATCTGAATTTTCTCAACATTTTCCCCAAAAATGTATGAGAATAATGTCTCTGTCAGGGATTCTCAGAAAAGATTTCTGAGAAAAGATTCTTAAAAATTATTCCTCTAAGATGATCCACAAGACATTAGTTAGAGAAAGTTGGGAGCCTGCACATAGTTCATATTGAATATATGATGAGTGAAAACCCCTTCCGGCTATAAATTTTTCAAAATTTCTTTTCCCTTTTTCAGGTACTAGGAGTGCCCCAAATCAAAGGAATATGAGTTAAATTGAAAACAGCCATTTGGGACAGTTTCAGGAACAAAAACACTGGTTAAAGTATTTGAACATTTTCTACCTGTATTTTTTGGCAGATTTCTGTATGCAATCACCAAGTAGAAAAGATATCTGGATGTTCTATTAAGGTATGTTGGGTAAAACTTTGAAGACACACTTTGAAAATATAAAGTTGACTCTGATTAGCAGTCACCTTCATTATGTCTTCTCTGTAGGGGAAGAAAAACCAACCAAAAGCCATCAGTACAAGTCTTTATTAAAAGGCTACCAAAAAGAACAGCTCTGAGATAACAATTATAGGAAAACCAAGAAACTGAAAGAATTTACAAGGGATGGAACTCAAAGTTCACCTTGTTCTGAATATCGTTCACTGTTCAAATGCTCAGAAAGCATGGGGAATCTGAAGTTGCATTAGTAATGAGATGGTAGTGGCAGAAAGAATGGGATTATGGTTTAGCATCTGTTAGCTGGGCAATTTTTATTTAACAAGAAGGATATTAAGAAACAGTTGGAACTAAGTTCTTACTAAAGTTAATGAAAAACATTTTATATTCAGTATTCTTTTTTCTATTACTGTCCTGAAACTCATGTACCTTTAAAAAAACAACCTTTATAATCTCATATCCAAGACATCAACATTCAAAGCACTTGATGTTTTTTGCTCAATTTGCTGAAAGGTATATCAGTTTTGTCTTTGAACTACTTTGAACTTTTAAATATCATTGGTTGGCATTGCCTTTGCCCCTCATATTTTTTTCTTTTCTTTCCTGTAATAGTACACTCCCTTTAGACAGAACCCATGAAAGACCAAACTATCATATTTCCCTGGCAAGGTGATTTTATTCATCTATGCATTCATTCAATATACTAAATGTTGAAATACTAATTGAGCACATCGTATGCCCACTGTTCCAGATGCTAAAGATGCAGCAGTGATATTTCTGTCTTTAGGTATTTGAGGAATTACTACATTGTCTTCCACAATTGCTGAAATAATTTATACTCCCATCAACAGAATATAAGCATTATTTTCTCTCCACAACCTTGAACAGCATTTATTATTTTTTGACTTTTTAGTAATAGTCATTTTAACTGGCATGATATGGTATCTCATGGTGGTTTTATGGAGCTGGAGGCCATTATCCTTAACAAACTAACACAGGAATAGAGAAACAAATATATATTCTCCCTTATATGTAGGAGCTAAATGATGAAAACAGATGGACACAAAGAGGGGAACACCACATACTGGGGCCTTTTGAAGGGGTGAGGGTGGGAGGAGGGAAAGGATCAGGAAAAATAGCCAATGAGTACTACTAGGCTGAGTAGTAGTAATCTGTACTGAGTGACGAAGTAATCTGTACAACAAACCCCCATGACACAAGTTTAACAAACTGCACTTGTTAAACTGCCTTATATAACAAATCTTCACTTGTACCTCTGAACTTAAAAGTTAAAAAAAGGAAGAAAAAAGATGCAGCAATAAACAATCCAGTAAGATTTCTGAACTCATGATATTGACTGTCTATTACATGGCGAAAGAGAATAAATTAAAGATAAACACGAAAAACTCAGTAATAATCAGTGCTATGATTTTTAAAGGAGTCAGCACAAATAGCACCCATTATCACAACACCAGTTCTCCATGTACTTTTTTTGCATTTGGACTTTTTAGCCAATAGATCAGGCAGTCCTAATTTTCTAGGCTTTTAAATAGTCATACCATATTTCTATTACATTTCTAATTCTTGGAACAAAAGAGCATTAACTGTTGACTATACAATAGTATCACTGAGCACCAAATCAACTCCATTCATTCTGCATCATGAAATGATGAACCACCACGGATGACGGAATAAACCATCATTCCAGGTCTCGCTAATCCTTATAAGGTTTGCTCATCCTTGTTTTCTTTCCAGTAAGGACATTGAATCATTTAAACCATTCCTCTATTTACAATTAATATTAGAAGTAATTTCAAAATTAGAACAAATTTCAATAGGTTTTGTACTTGGGTACATATATATATTATATATACAAATATATAGAATTCATATATCATGTATAAATATAAATAAATAAATAAAAATATAAATAAAATAATATACCTTTTAGAGGTTCCTGAGCAAACTTATTTTATCTTTGGGTTGCTGGTTTCCACTAATGTCTACCCTTTAAGGGCTTGCCCTTGATTTCTTTTTCCCAAAAGATGTCTGGCCTAAGCTATATTTTGTCAGGAGTTTACCTATATTTGTCATCAGGATGTTTCATGGTGTTTCTGTAGTCACCTCAATTATTCCTGGCTTCCTCTTCTAATTTATTGGCCTACTGCCTTCTTTTTCTCTGCTCATCTCTAAAATAGTTCCAATATTTGGAAGAAGTTTGGGATAACAGTTGTTCTTGAACTGAAATATTCTTTTTAGCAATTACTCCTTCAGGACTCACTTTAGTGAAAATGCTGCCATTTTTTTCATTTCTAGTACCATTTTTGAATTAGAATAATCAATATTATTGTTAGAGAAATACCTTTTTCCCACCATCAGCAAGTGGTATGACTTCAGACCTGATCTATCCTATGATTCACAAATATCCTGAAGCATTCTTACTGCTTCATTTTTAACATTGAGAATGGCAGGTTTCCAAGGCCTTCTGTTTATCTCCTCCTCTCTTTTTAGAGTATTAAGAGCATGCCATATTCAGTTGTCCAATGCACTTTTCTCTTCTAGTGGGGTAGTAACCCCTAAGTTTAAGTTTAAGTACTGTTTCTTTTTTTTTATGGTGTTCATAACAGCTGGAATAACATTTCTCTCTCTCTTGGACCCCTGACTTGGGTGGATGTCCAAAGCCAAAATATAACCAAAGATTCTCTCTTACCTTGTGTGACCTTATTGAATACATTTTATAGTAAAACAGTAAATCTTTTGCAATTGGATATCTGAGGTAAGAAATTGAAAATCATTTTGCACACACATACTTTCCTGATATCTCCATAGAAATTACATAGCCATTTCAGCAAACTCCTGCTAGGTCCCATTCATATTAGTTTTCCTCTTAAAGATTTTAATAAGAACTTAATATCACTCCAGAAAATTGTAAACTACTTTAAATGTTTTCAATTTCATTCTTATTAGTTCATAGTATTTATCAAACCCATATTAAAATCTGGAAGTTCACATTCACTCCCACGTACCAAAGGTATTACCATTGTTTTGGTCATCAATTTTCTACAATTCAAAGACTAATAAGTAGATTTTAGTGCAAAAGTACAGTGACAATTCATGTAAATATTAAATAAAATTAGAAATTGTTTAAAAATCAACAGTGGTGCCTCAATATCTTTTGCTGGTGATTGACACCTATACCCTTAGAGTAGTACATACAACTCCTGCCATCACCTGCCCTACACACACACACACACACACACACACACACACACCAATTAATATACACACACAAACTAGAACAAAAAGCTTATGAAATCTAACAAGAAACAGCCAATTCCAAGCAGTACTGCTGAAAATCATAGCTCATGTTTTGTATAACTGATGGCAGTGGTGGCCTGTCTGGAGCAGCCACTGTGGGGATGCTAGCTGCAGCAGGGGAGGCACAGCCAGGGCTACACACTCCATGGAGCCAGCAGGAACCAGGAACATGCAGGAGCTTCACCCCATTCTGAGTTGGCAGGGCAGGAGCCCCACGCTCCCGGGCACAGCTGCAGCCAGCCAGCTGTGGCTGCCAACCTGAGCATCCCTGTGCTCTTAGGGACCCGGGAATCTCCTTGTCCCTGTAGACATAAGTACCTGTTCCCACTGCCTGGCCTCTCCCTGCTCCTGGCACCCGCTCCGACTTTAGAGCAAAGTTGAAGTGAAGCCTGGGCACTGTCACAACCCAGACAGGTGTGCATGTGTTCGAGGTGGTGCTGACACCCCAGTCCCGTGCCACCTGTCCCCTCTGGACTTTGGGCACCAACAAAATCAGGGAGGGAGGCCGGGGCTGGGGGCTAAGAGTGGCCTGGCATGGGCCTGCAGGTGACCCCTGACACAAACAGCATCAGCACTGTCGACAGCATGCTGACGGGGGGAGGCAGACAAGTTCCTGGGTGGAAAGAGGTGGGTCCTCAGTGAAGCCCCACTTTAAGCCAGGAAAAGACTGAAGTCTGGGTGCCAAGATGTGGCTCCAGATGAAGTCCACAACCTAGGGGGAGAACTTACGTGCTTTTTCTGGGCCCACCCATGGCCACCCTTGGACCAATCAACACACACTTCCTCTCTTCTGAGCCCAAGATAACCCAGGACCCAGCCAGACTCACACAGACATGGGGACCACCAGCTGTAGGAAGGAGCTGCTCACTTCTGGTCTCCTCAATTTGTCAGGACGACCTGCCTGCACAAAGGGTTTCCTCTCCATGGGACGACCTGCATGCAGAAAGGAGCCACCCACTCCAGGTCTCCTGAGAACCATTCTGCTGCTCAATGAAGCTCCTCTCCACCTTGCTCACCCTCCAGTTTTCCGTGTACCTCATTCTTCCTGGATGCTGGACAAGAACTCGAGACCTACCGAATGGCGGAACTGAAAGAGCTGTAACACAAACAAGGCTTAAACAGCCCCAGGCTCCCCATGTTGCTCGTGACAAGAGGGAGAGAAGAGCTGTTGTCCTTCGGGGATCTCAGACCTAGGGACTCTCAAAGTCAGGGCTATGACACCCTCTTTGGGAATCTGTGGTTCCTGGCATCTCCGTGCTTCTGCGCACCACGGTGTTCCCTTCGTCAATCTGCAGGTGCCAACAGTGGAAGCTGCGTGTGGTGCACCTGGTCTAGCTGCAGCCTCACATGGAGCCAGTACCTGTGCTGGCTCCCGAAGCTTCCCTCCCTACTGCAGCAGTTGGCATTCCTGGCTGTGGCCAGTGGCTGAACCACACGCTCATTCACACACACAGCCCTCACTGTTCTGCACCTGGCTTGCCCATGGCAAGTGTGGGATCTGGGCTGATAGCAACAGTCAAGCTCAGCCTGCTGGGCCAAGTGGGAAACATGAACCCAGCAGGAATGAGCAATACTGAGGCAGAAGGTGCTGTAGGCCACAGAGGTTTCCGGTTAGCAAAGCAACACCCCTATTAAAAGGAAGTGAAAAAGAAAAGATGATCATGCCAAAGAGATTTTCTCTAACCTGTCCAAACTATTACATCATTAATATTTATTAAACATAACCTGGCAATTAAATACCACATTAGGAAGAATGAAGAAATCAACTAGATATTGAAGACACAATAAATACTTTCCAAAAGTGAAAACTAAAAAATAAAAACAAATAAATGATAAATGAATCATATGAGGTAAGTTTAAATATATTATCACAATACAGATATGCACATAGGTAGCTTTATTTTTCTGAACTGAACTCAGTCTAGCAACATCTTATGGTCTAAACAAACACGAGCTTGTCCACATATGGCAGTATCATCACTTCCAGTATAAACTTAATTTCTCATATTTAATTAGTGTCTTCCAAGTCAATGCTCAGTCTTTCAGTGTTTTTCCTCCTGCCCCTACTCTTTGCCTTCTCCTATGGTGGCACCTGGCTGCATGGGATAGTTTACACATTATCATGGTATTTTTGAAGCGAAGCTCCACTTCCACATAAAGCACTTTAGATTCAATGATTTTCATTTAAGTGTTTCACCTTGTTTGGCCTAGGAGATGTGTAGACAACTGCTGTTGCCAATATCTATGTTTAATACCATGATTTCTCGATGAAAGATCCAGTTACTCTGCAATTTTCTCATCTTAATGCTAAAATGCTTTCAATCCACTAGCCTCTCAATACTTGGGGACTGTGTTGGAATGTTCAGATGTTCTCTACACCACTGTGGACTACAGGAATGGAGATGGGGCATAGGCGGGGGAATGGGGTTCTGGCAGAAGGGCTACCTAAAGCCCTCTCCTGAATTTTATTCCAGCACTAAGGCTCCTTGTTATCATAGGTGCTTTTTTCAGTTATCCTGGGCACAGAATTCCCATTGGGTAGCAGGGCAGAAACCACCTTTGTTTTAAAACTCCCAAAACTAATATAAAGGCCTTTATTCCCAGCTTTCCAGGTTGTCAGCTCACAGGTAATGGGCAGAAAGTAGATTCTTTCATTGTCTGATCTCTGAAACTCTTCAGCCTCCTCCTCCATGACAGGCAAGGGTCTGACTAGTCCTTTAGGGTAGGAATGAAAGCTGTTTTTAGGTTAGATTCTACATAGATCTATATTTGCATTATCCTTAATAAACTCTCCACTATGGATGCCCATATTCTAACTTAATATTTCACTCCAAGATCTTTCAGATTTCAAGGAAGAACTATTTTTCTATCTCACTGATGTGAGTTTGGTTTCAAGCCAATACTCTCCCTTGTACTTTTCTTTGAAGATAAATATAAGGAAATATTTTATTTTTTATTGATACATTATCATTGCACATATTTATGAGGCTCAGGTGATATTTTCATACATGTATACAATGTGTAATGATCAAATCATGATAACGGATATCCATCACTTGAAACATTTATAATTTCTTTGTGTTGGAAATGTTCCAAATATTCTCTTCTATCTATTTCAAAAGATACAAAAATTATTGTTAATTGTAGTCACTCTACTATGCTATCTAACACTAGAACCTATTTCTTTTACCTAACTCAAGTTTGTCCAACATGAAGCCTATGGGCTGCATGTGGCACAGGACAGCTTTATAAACTTTTTTAAAATGCTACGAGATTTTTGTGTGTGTGTGTGTGTGTGATTTTTTTTTTAGGTCATCAGCAATTGTTAATGTTAGCATATTTTATGTGTAGCCCAAGACTATTTTTCTTACAATGTGGCCCAAGAAAAACAAAATATTGGACTAACTGTATTTTTGTACCCATTCATCAACCTATCTTAATCCTTCTCTGCTCCCCTTACCCTCCCCAGACTCTGGTAATCACCATTATACTTTCAGCCATTGTGAAGCTGAACTAACTTTCATTCTCTAGAGTGTATCTGCCCTTCCCCTAAAGCTATAAAAAGCTTTCATTCAATGATCAGAGAGACTTGGGCAATATTAACAATTCTGGAAAGACAGAACATGTTGCAAAATCTCCAATTTTTGTTTCAGCTACAATAACATGATATCTATTACTGCAATCTATTAATTCATAAATAAAACTTTACAACTATATTAGTATAGCTCATGCAAAAAACCTACTTAAAATCCTTACTTGAAATGGGCAAATCAATTATGTGAAAATATGACCAGTATAAAAACACAAAACACATGATTTAAAGGTCAGGTTAGTGAGTAATCTGTCACTCTACTATGTAAAAAAAAAAATCCAAATATATCTGTAAATAAATCCAATATAAATTACATTTAAATCATAAAACTGTTTTACACGAGTATTATACTTTATTCTTGACATATATAATCATGAGTTTATTGATTTATGAGAAAAACTAAAATCACATGAATTTTTCAGTCATTTAGTCAACATTTAGATATTGATGTCTAAGTAATCGAAACTTGATTAGAGGCACATTGTATACAAAGCTAAACATACAAAATCAGTTCTATATTTAATTCATATCAGTTGTAAGTTTTGTTACAATAAACATGCTAATCGTATATTTCTGTAAAATGTTTTATAGACAGAAAACTATTTCAAACACTTTATTTTCTTATGCTGTGAGATATATATGAAATCCATATACGTTTTAAAAATTCAACCTTTATAATCTTATATTCAAGACAATAATAACATCAACACTCAAAAAACTTAGAGTTTTAGTCAATTTGCTCAAAAGTAGATCAGTTTTACCCTTTGAAGTACTTGAAAGTTTATTATATAAACTTAAGAGACACAAATGCACTTAGTACAGTTTCGTTACATGGATATATTGCATAGTGGTGAAGTCTGGGCTGTTAGCGTAACTATCATCCGAATAATATACATTGTACCTATTAAGTAATTTCTCAACCCCACTTTCCTCACACTTCCCCACCCTTCTGAGTCTCCAATGACTCTTATTTCACACTCTATGTATACACATTATTTAGCTCTCAACTTTTAAGTGAGAATATGGATATTTAACTTTCTGAGTTATTTCAGTTAGGATAGTGGCCTCCAGTCCTACACATCTTTGTGCAAAAGATATGCTTTTATTCATTTTGTGTATGAATAGTATTCCACTGTATATATAATACAGGTTGTATTTTAAAATTTTCAATATTGCAGTTGATATTTTCGTTGCCTGTCTTATCTTTCCCTCATCCTTATTGTAACAGAATGTTCCCCCTTCAATGGGAGACATAATGCACCAAAGTATCACATTTCCCTGGCCGTGTGATTTTATTCATTCATGCATTCATTCAATGTCCCATACTTTATTTTTAATGCTTTTTTTTAATGCTGTGAGGAGATCTTTTCTGCCTTAATTACATATTCCAAAAAATTCAGCCTTTAAGGCTCCACCTGCATTGCTTTCCAAAAGCTATGTATGTTGGAGCTAATTGTTTGAAAGTACAAATAATAGTGAAAAACCCCTAAGAAATATGAGAATCTTTTATTCATCAGTAGAAGCAGCACTGAATTAATATGTATTTCAGAAAGAGACTGTGCCAGCCATGAGGAAGTACCTTGCAGACCTCCAACTACAGGGAGCATAACTGGCCTAGGGCATAAGAGACTGCTCTGAGATTATGGCTGTGTTTGTGCAGAGACCATGCTTCTATATGCTACTCCCAACCAATTACTAAGCCCCACAGGATACTGAGCAGGCCATTTCCTGGGAGACATATGGCTCCTCAAGCTGAAGAATGCTTGAGGCCTTGTCAGACATGCCTCAGTCTAGGATTTTCCATCAAAACTCCCTTCTTCCCTTATCTGTTCATGTTGTGTCAGATTTGCATAGTGATCTGATGGTTATCCCAGTCTTTCCAACTTATTTCTCCTTTTCTCTTGGTTTTTGCTTCTCTGAGGACCTAGACTAACATAAAGCTATGTAAGGACCTGTGTCAATAGTAACAGGGAAATAGCCTACAAAGAAAGAATTAAGAACTCTACTGAGGGTGGATTCAATTTCAGAGGGGTAAATTGGAGTCTAAACTATTTTCATTATGATGTTTCTTTGTTTCTTAAACCCATGTTGTAGTCTTCCTCCAGGGTGGTATTGCGTGATAAACTAAGATTTAGATGAAGATTTCAATTTAAGTGCCTGAGCAAAAAAATGTAAACCGATTACCACTGTTTGGGGGGAGGTCCACCATAGACCCTGAGTGTTTTTGCACATTTTGCTTACTGTGCTCACCCTCAAGACACTCTTCTTTTATTCTAAGTAGTTTCCATAATTAGCCACATAGGCAACTATGTAGCTCAAGCCCACAAGGGAATGATGACCATGTAAAGTCTTGCTCCCCGTAGGGAGGAAGACTGGCTTATTTGCTACTTGCTACCAAGTTTGCTACTAGCTCAGAAAGTTCTGGGCCCTTGGCCCTGGCCCTTCTCCTGTAAGACAAACCCCTTCCTGTGCAGGTATAATCTGCCCGCACAAGAATCCCTCCATATTGCCCAGTGCAAATTAGGGGTCAGAGAACAAGCACAAACTTTCTGACACACTGGTTACTGCTTTCTCTGTGGCTAATAATGCCTTTTGTCTCTGCCTCAGAATTCTCATGTCTCCTTCCACTGTCTACACAGTGTGGGCAGGCTAAATTGTTAGCTTACAAGTAGAGTAAAATTGCATACTCTTCTCAGTTGGTGACACTCACTACTCCTTTTTTCTCAAAACTGCTTCTCTTCTATGTTCTCTTTTTAGTGAATGAAGCTATCAGTCATGCTACAAATAAGAAAATTTCTCAGATATCTAGGAATACCAATGGTGGTCCAGTATGACATATAAAAAAATAAATTTTCTTAAACATTGTTTTTCTGTAAGCAGAAAGCAGTTCTAATTAACTCAATATAACTGGCCACTATTAACAAATGACTTATCCTGTGGTATTTAATGAGGTTTCATTTATGTTTAAGCTATGTTTAAGAGACTAGTAATCATTCATTTAAAAAATACAGTGATATAACATCAGTTAATGAGTTGCTTTTTCACTCTAATGGTTTCATTTTAATCCTGCAATGTACTTCAGTTAAGCATTTGGGCCAAAATATAATTTAAAGGGTGCACAAACTCATTAAACTGTTCAGCTATTGAGCATGTTCTTGTTTGATCATAGGATCCTGGTTATGTATGCTTAAACTCCTGTGCAATATCTTCACAAAACTAAGTGTACTATACAATCATATTTTTCCTATTGGCATTTTGCCTATCTCGGTTAAGCATCCAAGTGTCCAGATGTTTTAAGAAATTCTCAGATAACTAGAGATTACATAAAATATATCTCAGCCAAATTAAATATTACTGTTTCTGCCAAAAGCTAAACAACATTTGTTAATGACTTCACAAAAGAACATAACTCTGGACCAGAAAAAAAAATTGAAATGTAGAATTTTAATTCTTCTAAGATCTAGTCATATAAAGATATTAAACCAAAACTTCAGTATTTAACATCTGAGGGTTTTTTAAACATGTAAATATAATATTTTTTTAGTTCTACTTTACATTAATTTAACTTCTGTTTTAAACATACTATGAGATACCCAAAGCCTCATGTGGCCAGGTCAGAGAAAGTGTAGCAAATGCTTGCATAGGAAAGCAAGGGTGAGATGAGAGAAGCCACACTGGTGTGAACCACCTGAAGTCCAGAGAACAGCCCAAGAGCAAACCACTCTCCTCTGCTGCCATGAAGATATGTAAGATAAGTCTTGTAAGCAGATGCTAACAAGGGAATAGTTAAGGAGTAACAAGAAAGAGGAACTAAGTTTCCATGGATCTCAGTATAGAATTTTAAGTTATTTATACTTTTAAATACAAAAGTAAAGTACTTGTTGTCATTAGCATAATTATTTCACAACATTCTTGCTTTTGTTAATTATATCTTAAGTATATTTCTGTATAGAAAACCATATGCTCCAGTTTGTGCAGGATAGTCCTGGTTATGTGTGTTGTCTCAGCATAAATGACTAATTAACAGACCCCATTTTCTGTGCAAAATATCCCACTTTGGACTGCATATTACATAATCAATATCCTTATTATATTTTCTTTGTATTGTGCCTTATATTGCTCATACACATACACTTCGATAAGTTATATGTAATACACATTACTTTTTGGCTTAGATATTATTTGAGGATAAAAATATTTAATGTTTAATGCATGATGAATATATTGCACATACCACACTTGGCCTTGTAAATAAGACAAAATTATTTTGTTACAGGTTCAGTTATAATTTTACTTAAAGCCATTCCCCATACAGTCTTTGAGTTAAGCCTAATCATAGCTCTATGCACAGGAGAATTCGAACATAACTACTACAAGTAGTAAAGTAGTCTCCTGAAGATGAAACATAGTTCTAATCCATTATACACTGATTGACTTATATTCCCATTCATCTAGCAGTTATCAGGGAGCATTGCTATAGCTGGAGGGGAAAACATCAAGCTAGTTGCAATAGACTTTATTTTTGACAATGCTTAAACTTCAGGTGTTCACCTACGCTCCCATAAATTGATTCCTCTGCCTGGCTATTTCCCATTTCAGTGAATAACAATGAACAAATTCCATTACACAAAAGTATTTTATTTTATGGTAATTGGAACAGAATGAACAAAGTATTTTAATAACTTGAAGATTTTCCTTACATCAAAGCTCAGTAATTGTTTCTCAAAATGATTCTCTTGCCTAATATAAACATCTAAAATTGAAAGCAAAAAAGAGACAACCTTAACTATCCATGTAGTTTGGCATCTGTAGTAATGCCATTTGCCAGGAGTTTTTCAAGAGAATATAATGGATATTGTCATATGGAACCAAATAGTGTCAACTGCAGTGTTCCTGATAATTAAAAAGATTGGTCACAGGTGTAAATTGGAGTACACAAGAAAAACAGTAAAAATCAGGTTTTTAGTCATTAAAGCAGTGGGGCAAAGGATAAAACATTACAGAGGAAAAACAGCTGCATGCCTGATTCATGCTTTATGAGCATGAGTATATTTGATGCTTAATTAAATCACCATAATTATAATTTAGGGTGCCGCCCTCAAGAAAGAATATCTGAACTTTAATTATCTGTCCAGGAGTTGCTACTCTGTTTTGCATAGATATGAGCAATAATGTTTAATCATAGTACAAAAAAACAAATTTTAAAGCTGTCTAAAAGATATTTTCTAAAACAAATAAAACAGTATATCATGCAATGCAATGTTTATCTACCTTTGTTTTTATAGGAAGCTCTAACATTGATTTTATATGTTTATGTATAAATAAAGTAAAATTAACTTGGGATAAATAATGAATAGAAGTTGCTCACTGTTCAATTCCCACCTATGAGTGAGAACATGCAGTGTTTGGTTTTCTGTCCTTGCGATAGTTTGCTCGGAATGATGGTTTCCAGCTTCATCCATATCCCTACAAAGGACATGAACTCATCCGTTTTTATGGATGTATAGCATTCCATGGTGTATATGTGGGGTGGGGGAAGGGGGAGGGATAGCATTAGGAGATATACCTAATGTAAATGACGAGTTAATGGGTGCAGCACACCAACATGGCACATGTATACATATGTAACAAACCTGCACGTTGTGCACATGTACCCTAGAACTTAAGTATAATAAAAAAAAAGCAGTTGCTAGCATAAAAGTTTTCATTTAATTAAAAAATAAATTTAAACAGTGTATTCATAAATTATGTTAATAGTATTAACTTTTACATTTTATTAGAGGTTGGGGTGATTTACAACTTACATGATTTGACAGTGTCCCCACCCAAATCTCAACTTGAATTATATCTCCCAGAATTCTCACATCTTGTGGGACGGACCCAAGGAGAGGTAATTGAATCACGGTGGCCAGTCTTTCCCATGTTATTCTCATGATAGTGAGTTAAGTCTCATGAGATACCATGGGTTTATCAGGGGTTTCCACTTTTGTTTCTTCCTCATTTTTCTCTTGCCACCACCATTTAAGAAGTGCATTTCACCTCCTGCCATAATTCTGAGGCCTCCCCAGTCATGAGGAACTCTAAGTCCAATTAAACCTCTTTTAATTTCCAGTTTCAGGTATGTCTTTATCAGCAGCATGAAAACGAACTAATACAACAGCTTCACATTTCTCCCTAAATTAAATGTTTTCCTTTCTGCAGGCCTTCACCATATAATATGGTTTTGTAACCAATACAAAATGGTTTTGTAACCGTGATTGAGTTTCTGAATCTCTCTGAACTCAGTTTTTCATTTATAAAACACAGATATTAATGACCTGCTTATCAGGACAAATTTGAGGATTTAAACTGGTTAATAAATGTAAATTTCCTAGAGTAATGCTTAGCACATAGTAAGAAATCAATACACAGTCAGCCCCTTCTCATCCCAGGGTTCCACGTCCATGTATTCCAACAATCATGGATCAAAAATTTTCCAGAAAAAATATAAATAACAATTGAACAAAATGTAATACAAATAAAATATACACTTTAACAACTCTTTATATACACTAGCATTGACATTATATTAGGTATTCTAAGTAATCTAGAGATGATTGAAAGTATGTGGGAGGATGTGCGTAAGTTATGTTCAAATACTACTCAATTTCATATAAGTGACTTGTCAATAAGTGACAATTTCATATAACAGACTTTGATATCGGCAGATAGGTGCTGGGACAAATCTACCAATATCAAGGGACAAATGTATGTCGCTATAGTTTTGAAGATAAAACCAAGATTTAAAAAGGCAAAATTAATTATCCAATATGCATACTAACACAAGATACTCTAAAAGCAATATTCAATTTAATGTTCATATCTTATAGACTAATTTTGCTAAAAGTGATTTTATGGTGTTGAGTCTTTGCTTGTTTCATGTTTCCTAAAGGTTTTCTAAATGAATAATTTGCAAAAAGCTTCTATTAGCAAAAAAGATAATTTTAACTAATACAGAAAACAGGGTAATACATGAAAAACTATAAAAAACCTCTTACCTTTAGTTATTGGACTTTATATCTGACTTGATAGTTAACTTCATAGTGCTTTGGACACTATTGTCATGAAAAGAGGAAAACTACGATTCAGAAGGTTTAAGTAGTTTGCACAAAGTCTTCTTGATAGTGTAAACTTGAATCTAGATACTGATATCAATATCTGTATTTTTTCCACTTAAATAGAGAGTTTGCGCTTAACCAATACCACCCTCCCACCAATATTTCAGTAAAAAGGTACACAGCAGACATGACAAGCACAGACACAAACGTTCATATTAACATGCACAAATGCTCCCACCCCACCCTCAACACACATCAGCATTTATGCGGTTGGACTTTTATACATTTGGGTCCTGAACCACTTATTACTTCCCTTTATTGCTTGTGTTGTAGCTAACGCCCAAACTGGTGATCAAATCAGCATTGAAAGTAGACTGCGGCGATTATAAAAATTCACCTTTAAAACAACTACTTATGGCTTCCATTTTATGAGGAAAATCAAACAGAGATCAGCGATAAGACCTCATCCTCATGACATAGAGAAGTGCTTGTTTTTTCTTTATTCAAAGTGACAGCCCTTACTTCATCCCCGAATATTTAATTCTGTACATTAGAGACCATCCTATACCAATATATTAAATCATGTCTTTGAAAATTAAAACAAAATTATTCATTTTTATTAGGTTATCTAACTCTCCATCATAAAATTTGGTCCTTACTATACTCTCTATTTGCTTATACCGAAGTAGTTCAATATGTGTATTTGTTTAGATATCTATCTCTCATTTCTAGGTAGTAGTCTCCTTGGTTTTGTGTGCTTTCTGATCTGCCTGGCTTTGTATATCCAGCATGCAGTATAGGGTATGGTGCACAGATGTCTTTGGAGAAAGGAATAAATGCATGAAAATATAGATACGGCATTAAGAAACTGCTCAATATCAAAGTGAATGTTCAGAAAAACTTTCTTGAAGACATCACATAACTAACCTTTAGTTTCTTCATATGTAAAAAGATGACAGCAGGAATACTAGTCTCATATGATAGCTGTACAGAAAAAAAGGTAGTGTAGATAATATTACTTTAGTAAAATGAACATTATAAAAACATGAATTATTATTTTTACATCTACTTTCTTTTAACCTTTTGATGGGGAGTTCTTGCATCCTCTGAAATACAACCCCACTTGATTCCACTTTTAATTCTGCTTCTTTTAGTTTCCACTGCCTTGCACTCCAACTCTCAAGCATGGCATTATTATCCACATGCACTATTGTCCCCCACGTCTGTTATTTAAAGGCTACTCAGAATATTCTTCTTAAAACATACACTGATTCATCATTAGCATGATCCAAATATTTTAGCCTTTCATTTCACTTAGAACAAAATCCTAAATACGTATAAAGATATAATAAATAGATCCTCTGTGTACACCTCCTGTCATTTTCCCCGCTCCAGTCTGATTCTGATACACGGACTCTCTTTCATTGCCTTAAACTGAATAACAAATGTCTACATTCGGCATTGTCCCTCTGCCTCACATCTTCTTCTTATCATGCCTAGTTATTTTTCTGGCCTACATTTAAAGGTACTTTCTCAACTAGTCCTTCCTCTCACTTAGCTGTTTTGGTTATGCCACCTCATCATGCTCTGTAATTACCTTCATAGAATATTGCTTTCAGTAATTTTATTTTGTTTTTATCTAATTAATGTCTGACTCCCCTCACTAACTAAATGACGGGAAGGGTAATGACTATTTTGATAAAGCAGAGAGGCTGACATTAGTAGGCCTTTTAGAGCTTTTCTAAAGGATATTGTCAGGTCTTATACAAATATATAAGAATTACAAAAAAGTACTAACTGGTGGTGCTTAGACCCAAAACTATTTTGTATAGTCATGTGTTATCCATATATTGCTTAACATAACTAGAATAAATTATTGTTTTTTCAAATGAATTAATCTATATGAATACATATCTCAGACTATACTTCGGGAAAGACATCTAAAATAAATGTGCTGGGCACAGTGGCTCACGCGTATAATCCCAGTACTTTGGAAGGCCGAGGCAGGTGGATCACTTAAGGTCAGGAGTTCAAGACCAGCATGGCCAACATGGCGAAACACGGTCTCTATAAAAAAATACAAAAAATTAGACAGGCGTGGTGGTGGGGGCCTGTAATCCCACGTAATCAGAAGGCTGAGGCAGGAGAATTGCTTGACCCCAGGAGGCAGAGGTTGCAGTAAGCCGAGATCGTGTCACTCCACTCCAGTCTGGGTGACAGAGTGAGGCTCTGTCTAAAAAAAAAAAAACAATAAAATAATAAAATAAAATAAATGTAAATTTCTTTATGTTTTCCCAACCAAAATAAAAGTGAAGATCAGTATTTAACTCTCTATAGGGAATTACCATTTTAACTACATCTCTAACAAATTTAGCATATCATCTTTGGAAAATCAGAAAAATTTTAGGATTTTAATATTTATTACTCAATAATACAATTAATCAACTGATATATTTTAATGTGTGGCATTTTATTTTAATTATTGTTTTAGTTAGAATAATGAAAGTTGGTTTAAGTTAACCTCAAATGTAAGTGGTTTTAAAATTTAGAAGTTTATTTTTCATTCACCAAACAATTCATCATAGCTCTTAGTCTGCAGGTAGCTTTTATCACATGGTAATTAAGGAATCCAAGCTCTTTTCATCTTGTGGCTTCTTTCCCCTATGTTTAGAGTCCCAGTTAGCTAAAGGGGAGGAAAGCAAAAATTGTTAAAGCACACTAGCTTGTTAACTACTTTGGTAAAGGAATGACACATGACTTTTGTCCATATTCCATTCACGGGAACTATCCACATGGCCCAGCTAGAAGCAAGGAAATGTAGTCCAAGTTTGTGTAGCTGCTTTACAATGTCAAAAGTAAAGCAAAGGTGTACCTGCCAGCTAGCTTTCCCAGCAAGAATCATATAAATATAGAAATAGTATTGATGTACATATACAATCTACAGAATATAAATAGTAGAATTGGATATAAAGTAATCTGGTTTTGTTTTTCTCATTAATATTTTTGAAGTGATATTAGGTATTAAAATTCAAATAGTTGGTGTTAGGTATTAAATTAGGTATTAAAATTCAAAGAGTTGGTAAATTATTCTGTAGTATAAATTTATCATTATTTTACTATTCTATTTTAATTTCAGAAAATTTTCCAACATTCTCAATTTTACTAAGTTAAAACATGATTTTATTGAAGATCATATTAAGATTCAAGATTGCAGTTTTATAATGAAGTGTATAATACTGTGGAAGAAAAATATTTTGTTTAATCATATTTAAGCATACCCTACTAGGAAAACTAGCCTTAGAGAAATTTCTATAAAAGTTAACATTAAATTAACAACCTCTAATTTACCAGATACACATTCATTAGCATTCATCACTTTTTAAAAATGAAACTGTATTTTATATTGTTTCATCTCTCTTGAAGTATTTAATAAAGTGACTAACTCATGAAACAGAAACTTTTTTTTTATGCCGGTGAACCTGATTTACAGAATAATACAAAGATTTGCAAAATACTAAGATTTCCATTTCAAAATGATTTAGCCTGTTTCAAAATGATAATAAGAATTTTATTTCAAAATTATTGAACTTACATACTACATATAACTATAAATAAATGGAATTGCAATGGTCGTGTTATTTCTCGAGCACATGATCTTACTAAGAATATTTATTTAAAACATTTGATATACCTAGAAATTCATAAGTATTTTCTTATTTTTGTAATTCCCACCTGCAATCTCCTCTGCCTCCATTTGCATATGACGTTCTCCCCTCGAGTTTCTGTGTCCCTATGTCTCTCCTCTTCTTAAAAAGGAACTAGTCATATTGGAGGGTCCACCATACTCCAGTATGAACTAATCTTAACAAATTACATATGCAATGACCCTATTTTAAAATAAGTCACATCCTGAGGTATTGGGAATTAGGACTTCAACATGTTTTTTTGGCAAGGGTTTTGGGGATGGTGGTGGAGAGACACATTTCAACCCTTTATGATCCCCAACAAATTTACTGTGAATCAGGAGAGCTAAGAGAAGGTTTACAGGATTTCTGCACCAGGATGCCGACAAAGGTTTCTTAATTCAACCCATTATATTTCCCAGAAAATTTACTGTGAATCAGAAGAACCAAGAGACGGTTTTATGTGATTTCTGCACTAGGATGCCCACAAAGATTTCTTCTGACTTTAGGCAAACAGAATATTAACCCCCCAATAAGAAAATAAAGGTTATAGTTCTGATATTTTTCCTATTTATTTACTCAGAGAGTTAAGAGATAAATAAAGATAAAATGTTTCCATCACATGTTTTGGAGGTTTCACTGCAGTTCCTTGACAATGACATAAAAACATATAAGACATTTTCTAATATACTGCTAAGAAAAGTGCAATGGTAGCAGATTTTCTGTTTGACAACAGCTTTGGTTAGGTTGAGGAAGATGGCAGCATATGTGAGGTTAGTAGAAAAAAGCCTGATAGTAAGTTGGTATACTCTGGAGATGGCAGGACATATCTTGATAATGACCTAGGTTAGATAATGGAGAAAAAGGTGACAAAAACCAATTATGTTTAGCATTATTGTTATGTGAATAGTGAAAATACAAGATTCCCTGACCACAAGCAGATAAAAGTGTATTTTTGTGTTGGATGTTCAAGGCTAGAACTTTAATGGTAATTAATTTATTTGAGTTGGAAATTTTCTAGATGTTAAAGAAAAGGATCTTCTCTATAGAGTTTAGAGAATTTGTTCACCACTAGAATTTGTGCTACAAGTAGAACATAACACTTACATATAACATTACTTGTAAATGCTCTTCTCCAATCACTTTTTGTTCGACTTTGCATTCCTTATTATATATATATATATATATATATAATGCAGAAAAATGATTAACGTATTCTAATAATTGACTAAAAGTAGCTGGCAAGAGTCATACTATTATGAAAAGGGTCTTCAGAAAAGTTGTGGAAAATACGTATTAGGAAAAAATATATAGATGGATTTCAAAATATTTTTGCATCAAAATAAACCAACAGGATCTAGTTTGAGGCACTAATGATAAGACATTAGTTTGAAAAGAACCCCTATCGGAGCAACACGAATTCTGCTAAAATAGAAGCAAGAACAAACCTCAAATTTGGTGAAGTGTGAATGGAAGAGTTAGGGATGGTCCTAACTGATGGGGGCTGAGAATCAACAGCTAAAACACCTAACACCATAGACATTTGGCTCAGCTTATGCAATTCTGACTGCAAAATTAAAGTCGAGCAAATTCCACTCAATGGATGCCAGAACCATTGCACCCAAATTGGCGGCAGGCGAGAACAGAGCCTTCAATGAAAATTTTAAACAAGTGGGCTGAACATCCTGAAACGTTTTCTTGAAGTACTATAAGAAGAGTTGAAGCAGGCTGGGCGCGGTGGCTCATGCCTGTAATCCCAGCACTTTGGGAGGCCGAGGCAGGTGGATCTCGAGGTCAGGAGATCGAGATCATCCTGGCTAACACGGTGAAACCCCATCTTTACTAAAAACACAACAAATTAGCCGGGCTTGGTAGCGGGCGCCTGTAGTCCCAGCTACTCGGGAGGCTGAGGCAGGAGAACGGTGTGAACCCGGGAGGCGGAGCTTGCAGTGAGCTGAGATCGCACCACTGCACTCCAGCCTGGGCGACAGAGCAAGACTCCGTCTCAAAAAATATAAATAAATAAAAATAATAAAAATAAAAAATAAAATAAAAGAAGAGTTGACGCATGGCTTTACCAGTAAAATCCTAAAGACAACGCACAATCAAAGCAAAGGATGCTAAGAGGTGGAAGTGGTCCAATCAAAACAAAAATGAACCAGTTAAGTGCAAAGGGCATGACAACAGTTTTTTGGGGATGTTCAAGGCATTTTGCTTGTTGACTTTCTGGAAGGCTAAGGAACAATAACATCTGTTTATAATGAGAGTTTTGAGAAAGTGATCCAAGGGTTTGGCCAAAAAACACCCAGGAAAGCTTCACCAGTGAGTCTTTCTCCACCATTACAATAACATTTTGCCAGAGTTTCAGTGAAAAATTATTAGGCATCCATCTTAAAGTTCTAACTTCGCTTCCTCTGGCTTCTTTTTGTTTCTTAATTTAATTTTTTTTAAGGTCACCCAGTTTTCTTTTGTTAATAATGTAAGAAGATTGCATTGACATGGTTAAATTCCCAGGACTCTCAGTTCTTTAGAAATAGACTAAATAGCTGATATCATCATTTATAAAAGTGTCTTCAACTTGATGAAGTTATATTTAGAAATAAAGTTTCTATTTTCATGTTTATCTTTTAATTCAATTTTTCACAAGCTTTTTGAAGCCCCCTCATATTCTACTTTAGTTGAGTTGGAATTATCAGAAATTCTGGACTACACAGTTCTTTTTCTCACTAGAAATGTTTTTAGGTTACATTTACCTTCTAATCTATTCCCTCTTTTAGATCACCTCATGCAAGAATATATCATCACTACTACACACATCAGGTTCTAAGTCCTCTTAAATGGCTTTTAAGAAATTCCTGCTACAATCAAAAACCTGATACTCTTGTTCTTCCCTAGACAAATCAACAATTAGTTGCCTACTCTACTTCTTGTATTCATACTCATTACCACATGTTTTTTTTTTTTTTTTTTTTTTTTTTTCTATATTTCTCTAATCTCTCCAGGGAGATTTTATATTTTGGAAGCACCAAAGCTATTCCCTTAATGCCAGCCATTGTAGTGAAAAAGTTTGGGGCAAGTCTTCTAAGAGAAGATAAATAATTATTTATGTAACGGTTTATTCTCTCTCTCCAAACACCAGGACTATTTTAAATAGCATAATATTGTTTCTGTTTTCAAATGGATTAGTTAAATGTGAAAGAATTGGTTTGATGATGATAATTCAATTCCATAAATGCTGCTTCTATCATCTTATTCCAGGGGTTCACACAGGCGACATCACACAGTTTAATCCTTTGAGATATTTAGCAGCAATGGGCAGATCAAAATTGCCCATTCTTTTCTCTAATTTTCTAGAATATGGCTTGAATTTTTATTTTGAAGAGAAAAATATCTTAAAATATTTAATTTAAATCATATATAGTGGAATTTCTAGAAATGACTAAAACTTCTTTGGGCATTAAAAACTGATTTATTAAAGTTATTTGTACATGCATGTTAAACAAGTACAAATACACGAGAGTTTAAAAATAAACTAAAAAATTTTGAAAGTATGCAGTTCTCTTTGAGAAGCAAGGATGAAATACCAGCTTGTAAGGAGGTGGTCAGTGTAATTTATCTGTAGATAAAACTGATTTAGTGCTTCAGGCTTGTATACTTACCCTGAGACACCAGTCTCATTAGGGAGGGAGAAAATGATACCTTATATTTCAAGTTAATGCTTTAAAAGTTCAAGATTCTCAAAGAAGCATTCAAGGATTTTTAAATCATTATTGTTTTATGGATGGAAAGTAATAAATGCAATCTTGTATTCAAAGTTTAATTAAAATTACTGTATGAATGCTTTTGAACTTGTTAATATTTTCTATTAAATCAAATAACATTGGATAGTACATGAAGTCTTGATATAGATCTGGTATTTTTTAAAAATACCATTAGTAATAGCAAGTTGGTGACTTTATTATCACTGATATAAATAAATTACAGATAATCTAAATTTGCAGTCAGCTACAAGCTATTTTCTATATTTTACAACTGGAAATTGCAGTTCAAATTAAATTTCTTAATTTATAAGTCAAAATATACAATTTTGATATTTGACAATATAATATTTTGCTTAAAATGAGCCAAATATTGATATATTAGGCTGATCATTCCTTCTGCGCTCATACAAAGGTGATGCTTGGCCGTACCTTTTTAAAAAAAGTCACAACCTCTTTTTCTTTAACAAAAAAGCCCAGTTGAAACACCTTTTGCTCACTTTTCTAGGCTTATATAAACCCATCCTATATCCTTCTACGTCCTTCTCTTCATATAATTCCAACTAATGCAAGTCCTATTAGCCACCTTTGAAATATGCTTAAATATTTCTTGTTCAATAAGTTTCAGTTAACACAATATGCACTAAATCATAATAATAAAATTTTTATTAATAATAAAATAGCATGTAATGAATATTAAGCTCCAGGCAGTGTGTGAACTGCTATATAGTCTTCATTCAATTTTAATACAAAAATCCTGTGAGTTAAAAATTATTATTCCTGTTTTACAAATAAGAAGACAAGGCTAAGAGAAGTTGAGTAGCTTGCTCAAGGTCATAAAGCCAATAATTGCCAGATTTGTTATTCAAAACTGGGTCTTATTGTAACTACTATGTTAGATTGCCTTTCCATGTTACTTAAGAATGAAGCAAGCTGCCAAATTGAACACTATGAGCACTTGGATCTTGTCTGTTTACTTCATCTTTGAAGTTTTCATGTCATTGAATAGTGTGTGTTACTCAGTAGACATTCGTAGAATTAATGAGAGTATCCATTATATTGAGTCAAAACTTTTCCATCATATGAAAAACCAAAATCCTATGTATCCAAAAACAGAAATCATAGATTGTGGTATCATTTTGGTTTTCTTTTCTCTAATTCATCTCCTTAAAGCAATCTTGCTCCAGTAATAATATGTGCTCCCAAGATTTCACTTGCCTTTGTTCTGTTTCAGCTTTGAGCAGACCCTCATTGCCTTCTGCTTCTTAAATAGTCATTTAAATTTCATTCCCTGCCATTTTATTCATGGGCAGAGATCTGTAATCTTTCACAAGTCACTTAGCACTTACCTTTCTTCATAAGGGGACACAGAAAATAATATTATATATGTAGATTTGTGAAGGTTTGTTCACCTGAAGAAGTGTGAAAATCTCTTGGTGCACTGAAGAATGTATCAGTAAAGCCCCTGTCATGCTCTGTACACAACTGAAGGACCATTCCTTGAATTCCTGCATGGAAAGAGAGAAAATAGTGAAGGAAGTATTACAGAGAAGAAAACCTTTTCCAGTGTAGTGAGCACACAGTGGTACACTGAGCCTTCAAGTACAAATATTGCAGTTATCAGAAATCTATGCCTGAAAATTCTTTTCTTATTTTTTTTTCAATTTTTTCCCATTTTTCTCCTTTCTTTTGTCCTTCCTTCTTTGTTTCAAAATAATTTATTCGCTTATTCTGACTTCCTGGGGATGTAACCACAGATGATTCTCTCCAATCCCCTCTGTCTCTCTCTCTCTCTTCTCCCACCTCTCTCCCTCTTTCTCTTTCTCACACTTTCTCTCTCTTTCTCCTCTCCTCTCCTATCATCTCTCTCTCATTCTCTTCCTCACACTGTCTCTCTCTCTCATCTCTATTTTCCAACTACTTTGAGCTACTTTTAGACTTAAACACATCCAACATTCTAGAAAATTAATCTTTCTAACCAGCTTTATGAATAGCAATTGTAAAGCATTAAAATTAATGTAATAATATTTCTTTCATTCTATATTAATTATTAAGATAAAAACTCAACTCTACAGAAGAAATCACCCAATAACTAAAATCATTTGGACTTATTTTTTAAACAAAATTTAACAAAATCTATATAACTCTCTATTGGTCTTAGTTCTAAAATAATGTTTAAAGTTATTCCCCAGAACTTAATGATTCTCTTTGCTGTCTTAATCAATTATCTGCTTACCAAAACATCTACTGAGAATCCTGTTGATTTATATATTCTAGGTCAACCAGTATTTATAGCACTAAGGAAAAAAATTCTTTCTGAGTTTGACTTACTGTCTAGCTTCTCCCAAATATCTGTGGCTACTAGTAGCACAAAAAATGCTTTGTAAAAGAACGATTACTGTATATTTAAATAACTTATGGGTTGAAGGATAGATAGATAGATAGATAGACAGCTAGAAGCATTCATATACTAGTTTAAATATTGTTATTTAATATAATTATCTTTGAATAATACTTTTTTTTTTCGTTCTTTTTTTTCTGCAAAAGTTTCCATATTTGAAATGAGGAGGTTAGGTACTTTCTTTCTCACTCTCGACCTCTTGATTGCTTGGTTAAGTACTACAGTTCAATTTGAAACAAAAGTTGAAATACTTACAATAAAAGTGCAAATAATTGGCCTGTTTGCTCTTAGATCCATTGCTTGGACCTCTAGAAGTTTACAGAATGTCTTTGATAATCATTTGACTCTCATTTGCCATTGGTCAAGGATTATCCCAGGGATGTAACATCTTTCATTTATCTGGACCTATGTAAGAGCTTTACACACTCACACAAGCATCTATAATTTCAGAGCAAGCATGGGCAGAAAATTGAGATATCAGGCATTGTGCTTGAAGCAAGATGTTATCAGAGAACAATGAGGCAAAGCCAATGCAGAACTGTCTATCCTATCTCTAGATAAAATTAGGGTTGAAAACACAGGGATGTAAGGCAGAGTACTCAACATGTCTAATACATTTATAACAAGATTTCTGATAGATATGCTATATGAGATAAAGAAAATTTACTTCTATTCTTGTTTTGCTAAGATTAATTTTCTGTAAAAAATGATTTTTAAGAATTTTTTTTTCTGTGACAATTGGGAGCATTATTCATCTTTTTCATTTAGTCTATTAGTGTGGTATATTTTAATGATAGATTTTCTCATGACATATTATGTTTGCATTACTAGGTTAAAATCAATAGGTTTATAATACACACAAAGACACATAGTTATGTCAGTGCAGAAGTAATTGTGGTTTTTACCATTACTTTTACTTTTTTGCCATTACTTTCACTTTTTTGCCATTACTTTCAATATACAAGGCTTGATAAAATTTTTAAAGGAGTTTTGCATTCCAACATTCAAAAATTAGATTATGGTAGGTAGAATTATTGCCACTCCCCTCCCACCACCAAAGATATCCATGACTTAATCGTCAGAACCTGTTAATATGTTGCTTTCATGCCAAGGGAACTTTGTAGATGTGACTAGGTTAAGGACCTTGAAATTGGGAGATTATTCTGGATTATCCAGGTGGGCCCAATCAAATTACATATATCCTTAACAGGGAACAACTTTGTCCAGCTCTTGTCAGAAGGAAATGCTACTGTGGGATAATAGTCAGAAAGAAAATGTGCTGGCTTTATAAACAAAAGAAAGGGGCTCCCACCCAAGGAATGTGAATGATTTCTAGAATCAAGAAAAGACAAGGAGATAAATTCTCTCCTGGAGGTTCCAGAAAGGAGAGCAACCCTGAAACGCCTTGAGTTTAGCCCAGTGAGACCCACGGCAACTTTGTGACTTCTAGAACTGTAAGTTTATTCTGACTTAAATATTGTATTGGAGAACTTTTCTTCTTATGCCAGTCTCTGAAAAAGTTTGCATTTCACAGAGGTTATTTTTTTCCTTAACAGTTTTGTAAACCTATTTGTAACACCATGTGACAGGAGTAATTGGATTTATTTTATAATTTAATTTATTCTATGATTGTTAATTTATTTAGAAATTATATTTTCTTATGGCTGATTTTTCTTAAGACCCACCCATGATCAATCATATGATGGTTTAAAAATTAAAGTTCTTTGGAGATATATATACATATATATGTATACATGTATACATATATATGTATTTATATACACATACATATGTGTATATATTTATTATATATATTTTATATACATATTATACGTATATACTTCATTTTATATATATGTGTGTGTATATATATTAAATGAAATAAGCCAGGCACAGAAAGACAAATATCACGTAATCCCACTCATAGGCCAAATCTAAAAATGCTGATCTCCTAGAAGTAGAGCATAGAGTGGTGGTTACCACAGCTGGAGTGGTTGAGGGTGGAGATTGGGGCAGATGTTGGTCATAGAATACAACATTTCTGTTGAATAGGAAAAGAATAAGTTAAGGAGATCTATATACAAAAGGGTGATTATAGTTAATATCATATTAAATTCTTAGAATATGCTTAGAGAGTGGCACATGTTAAATGATTTAGTTATTCCACAATGTTTATAAACTTCAAAACATTATGCTATATAGAGTAAATACATACAATTTTATCTGTCAATTTATTTTTTAAGAACGCTGAGAATTTATGAGAAATAGATGTTAGATACTAGCTAACACTTTTTCTACACATAACGAGATGATCATATGGTCTCTTAATATGGGTAATTACAGGGATTGAGTTACAAATATTAAATAAGACAAATTTGGAGGATTAAAAAGTCTAATATTCTCTATCATAATTATTTATTCATGATTAACTTTTTCATTTTGTGTTGAGTAACTTTACTAAAAGCAACTCAATTTTATTAGGTGTTTTTCGGTTTGTCTTAAAAAACAGTGTTTGATATTAATTGTCCTCTCAATGATTTCTAGTTTCTCTCTCATTAAGATTTAGCTTTTTCTTTCTCTTAATTTCTTTAGGTTAACTCTGTTAAAATGGTTCTAGTAAATTGAATTCACTCATTTTCAAACTTTTTTTGCTAAGTCATTAATGACAAATATATTTTATTCTATTTCAGAATTTTGACAAGTGGTAAATTCATTTTCATCAGTCATAAATATTAAATTATTTCTACCATAATCTTATCTTAACCCATGTGAATTAATACATATATTTATGTATAAAAACACATAAGACTTAATTCTTTAAAATATTTTTATATTATGGTAAAAAATATGGATTGGATGATATAAATTTTTGGAAATGTGATGAAAATGCCCTTGCAACGTACAATATGGTCAAACTTTGAAACTGTTGAAAAGGACATTTAAAATCAATATATTTTTATTCTGTATTTATTGAAAACAGAGTACTCTACACATCTTTTAGATAAAATTTGTTAACATAGTCTATATCCTCATTAATTTTTGTCTTCATAATCCTTTATTTTATCAAAAAATACAAATTGACATATCTGCTATGATTATGCATTTTTAAAATCTTAGACTTCTCTCTGTTTTCACTATTTATGTGAGACTTTCCAAGTTCACAAAGGTTCCATCTTCCTGTAATAGTGTTGCTTTTTATTTTTGCACTATGTATTTTTTTATATTTGTTATCCTTTTATTTTACTCTACTGTACAAAATTAATAGAGTTTATATATTGATTCAGATTAGAATTTTAGCTTTTTTTTTTTTTTTTTTTTTTTTTTTTTTTTGAGACAGAGTCTCGCTCTGTCGCCCAGGCTGGAGTGCAGTGGCCAGATCTCAGCTCACTGCAAGCTCCGTCTCCTGGGTTTATGCCATTCGCCTGCCTCAGCCTCCCAAGTAGTTGGGACTACAGGCGCCCGCCACCTCGCCTGGCTAGTTTTTGTATTTTTAAGTAGAGACGGGGTTTCACCGTGTTAGCCAGGATGGTCTCGATCTCCTGACCTCGTGATCCGCCCATCTCGGCCTCCCAAAGTGCTGGGATTACAGGCTTAAGCCACAGTGCCCAGGCTGAATTTTAACATTTTTATACCTCATTTCTCTATTCAACCTTCAAAAATACTGATATTTTATTTGACTGTTCTCAGGATTTGAGGAGTAGGTTCTGGACTATCCTCATGACTTGATGAACAGGGCTATACTGTAGCTTTGGGCAAGATTGAAACAGTAAAACTCTTTCACCATCTCTTTCTAAACTCTCTAGTGAAAGATCATATTTCAGATTTCACTGAAAACAAATAGACTATAAAGCACGGATTTCCTTAATCTCTTACTCTGCATAAAAAGTTACATCTCTGTCCATCATTATTTCTTTCTCTGGAAACCAAAGAATCGTGTCTTCTGTTTGAGGCTAATCCTTTCACCTGTGTTTCTGATACTAATCTCCTGTATCACAGGTACTTGCTCCCTTAGCCACCCACCCTGCTTTCTCTTGTATGTGTAACTTTTCCCTCTCTACTCACTTATTCCCAGTAGAATATGTGCAAATATTGCATGTCCTCTGCAACATTCCAGTGACTCTGTCTTCTACTAACTAAATAACATATGACGTAATATCATCTCTCCTTTTGCAGATAAGCTCCTATATCATACCCAATATATCACCTCCCTCTCATTCTTACAAAATCCGAGCTTATGTTTTATAAAGTACACTAAAATTATTTGGCGCACTTTTTCTATATTTCTCTATTTCCAGATCCAATGCATTATTAGGTTCTTATCAAGCAACATCTCTGAAATATTGATATATTGATATTCTCATTTCACTAGACCTCTGGGATGACACATTTTCTGAGTTTCGTACTTCTTCCCTCTCTCTCAGTATTACTACTACCATCATCTCCACACCCCCATGCCCAGTCAAATGTCTGTCTTTGGGTTCTTACCTTACATCCACTTTTTGTTGATCCAATTTTGTTATGAAACTCTTATTTACATTCTAATGACTCCTAGTTCCATATTTCTGACTTAGTTCTTACTTTCAAGATTCTAGGAAAAATATTTGTTTGTTTAAAAAGGAATTAAAACTTGTTTGCTGAATTACTTTATATTTGTGATAGGGAAAAAATGAAAAAAAAAAAAGGAAATGGCTTTTGGTGTCAGATTATAGCAGAGTACACTAGTGAAACAATTTGAGCTCTACTCAGTAGGCAATGAAAAATCATCAAATGTTTTCTGAAAAAGGCAGTGACTTTATGGATAATGTATTTTAGAGAATGTAATGTATCATTCTATGGTAGACAAATTAGCGAGAGATAGAAGAGAATAAAGATGGGGAGAAGTTAGAATAAAAAATTAGCATAGAAATTGATGACCTAAAGTAGGATATCAAATAAAAAGACAATTTAAATGGACAAAAGAGCTCATGGTGTTTGTAGAATGCATTATAAAATGATTTATGAATATTGGAGTGTGAGAAAAAAATAAAAAGAGACTAAGTATGGTGTTAAATTATGAAATGTGGCTGAACAGGAAAATAACACACCCATAGGAAAAAGGGTTAATTCATTTTCTCTCATTTTTAAGGTACCAGTTAGACATCTCTGTGAAAAAAAATATATATATATGCAGGCATTTACAAAAGCAGTTCTAATACTCAAGGGAGAAGTCATGCTAAGGACAAAAATGAGGGAGCTACTCAGGCTGATGATGGATGTTTTATAAATGAAGAAAGTCCTCTAGAGACAGTTTTTAGAGAAAGTGCATTGAAGATAGACTCCTCAAAAGTAACTGCAGTTGTGTATAGATAAAAAAGAGTAGTTGATATCAGTGAAAATACAGAAATAATCACAGAAAAAAAGAGAACATAGCATTAGAGAAGCTTAAGATAAGAGAGAGCTCCAGGAAGTAAATTATGGTCAATAGATATGAAAGTTGCAGAAAGGCCAATGCATCAGAGATTTTTTTTAAAAAGGCATTTTGGTTATATAACACATTTGGGCAACATAGAGCACACATTTTTTCATTTATTCAAAACATATCATTGAAGGTTCATGAGAGTGGAACAACAGCTCTTTCCTATTGCAGATTAGCACCATGGCATGCAAGGGGCACTCAGTAAGGTTTGTGCACTCTATTTGAAAAGTTTAGTAGACAATGGAAATAAGCCAAGCTTACTGCCCTTAAGGATGTCCTAATGGGCTTGTAATGGCTGCCACTTTTGAAGGTAGAAAAATCTATACAGTCTAATCCATGAACTCAAGTGATATGTACTGTAACAAAAGGAGAATTTTCAGTAAAAAACTGAGTTCAGTTTAGGCATGAGAAGAGAGTGGGTAGGTAGGTAAGACTCAGATCATGAAAAACATTGTACACTCTGCAATGGGGACTATTGTAGTATCTTAAGAAGGATAACCATATTGCAGGAGAATATTTTAAATTCTTAGCAATATTCACCTATTACTTTCTCAAATTTGCCTGTCCTTTTCAAGCAGAAACATATTCTGTACAAATTGCCAATGTAAAAAAAGAGTGACTTCACTGCCTAGAGTAGTGAAAAAGCAGCAATTTCCCAGAAACAAACAAGGCTACTTGATGTGTTTAAAAGGTGGGGCCCCAAATAGTGTTACTGAAATTCTCCCTGCGTTGCATGACACAGAGTAGCAGAATGATTTCTGAGTGTTTAAGAATAGAACAGATGTACAGAGAGCTACTAGGCCTAAAAGGACCACGTAATCAGGGTTCTGAAGCACCTCTAATGCAACCTGTCTCTGCAGACAACACAGAAGATATACCTACCTGAAATAGTTTAGCCTGCATGTTGCAAACAGCTTCCAGTTCTTTCAATGTTGACTCTATATGTTCTTGAAAACATTTCAAAATCAGGATCATGAATTCCCAATAATTTTGATTGCTATATTTACTTCTATTTACCACTGCATGTCACTTAATATTAGAAAAAACAAGAAAGTCTCTCAGCAAAAGGGATATTTCAGCACAACACAACCGGATGGCTATCTAACCAAAATTATGTTTTGACCTATTGAAAATAAAAAACGGATATTAAAACATCTCTAATTCAATTATGTACTGTGTGTGTGTATGTATATATATATATATACTTCTGTACTCTTTTACTGTACAATGTTAAAGTACTTGCATGCAAATTATATATTATGAGATTTAACTGAATAAAAGCCAAATTAAATATCTTAAAGTTAATACTGAAAATACATTCCCTGTAAAAGATGGCCTAATATTGAGATAAAAATGTCTTTGACACATTAGGAAAACTTTGATCCTTTTTTCCTTATTATGACTTCCTTCACATCTGAAGATATAGTGCAAGTTGATAATATATTAAAAAATAACCTTCACAAATCTATAATAATGACTGTCTAGAACAGATTATGGCATTGTAGATTACTCGATAAATAATGAAAGAAATAGTGAAACTGGTTTGACCCTGCCATTTCTATATATCCTTCCAGAGAGTCATAGTAATAGCTCAGTCCATTCATTCTCTATAATTTAATAATTTCTGATTTTAACATCTTTATAACTGCAAGGTGATTTTAAAAAAACTCTGGCAAATTTAATCTGATTAATAAAATTAAGTTAAATGGTAAGGCAAAGCAGCAAAATTTCAGGGACAATATTTTAATCAGAACCTGTTTTATCTGTAATGCCAACCACACGTTAAAATGGGAAACCTGCCTATATATTATACTAACAAAATCACGTTACCAAAATCTCTTTACCAAAATAGCTAAAATAGTAGGAGTTTTCCTAGAAAACATTTTTAGTGTTATTTAAACAGAGAGAAGCTAAAATAGCTAGACAAAATTCAATATGTTTGAAAAAAATATGTTTGTAGGACTAAATAATCAATGCAAGTTTGTCAGTTTACTAAAATATCAATTTGAATGAATTAACTATAGTTTGATATCGTGGGATAATGTAGATTTTCCTACAGTCAAAGATATTAATGAATTTTTAAGATGTAGCAAACATTTTTGTTGGCTATACTTATTTTACCAAAATAGAACTAAGTAAATCAAGATTGGCCAATTTCACATTAATACTTTTATATGGTGTTTTAAAAGTTAAAAACCGTCAGATACATTCCATGTGTATGATCTGCCTGAACGAAAGTGCTAAAGTAGACTGACTTAGGTTAACTTTCCTTTCCGAAAAGAATTAATATTTTTTTGTTTTCTTACAATAAAGACTGATTCATATTTTAGCTTTCAATGTCATATTGCCAATACCCAATTTTTTTTTTTTTTTTTTTTTTTTTTTGAGACGGAGTCTTGCTCTGTTGCCCGGGCTGGAGTGCAGTGGCCGGATCTCAGCGGGTTTACGCCATTCTCCTGCCTCAGCCTCCCGAGCAGCTGGGACTACAGGCGCCCACCACCTCGCCCGGCTAGTTTTTTTTTTATTTTTAGTAGAGACGGGGTTTCACCGTGTTAGCCAGGATGGTCTCGATCTCCTGACCTCGTGATCCGCCCGTCTCGGCCTCCCAAAGTGCTGGGATTACAGGCTTGAGCCACCGCGCCCGGCCGCCAATACCCAATTTTTATTACCTCCTCTACTATAAAGCATGTCCTCTTCTTGTCAAGCTCAAAAGGGCACTGTGATAAACCTTGCGTTGCGTCAGCTCATGATCATTTTTCTGTCAACATCTATCACAATATCACAGAAAGAATGTCTTTCCTACAGTTACCTCAGTGAGACTATTACATAATCAGCACTTACTATGACTAACATCACTGCTCAAAATTGCATTTATCAGAAAAATAAAAAAGAGAGGCTGGCCTGTTCTGATTAATAATGTGCAATAAGATATGCATGACACGTAATTACTTTTTAAAAGAAGCTCTCATTTAAAAGCAAATTTGTTTAATTATCCAAAAGTATCAATAAATAGTGAGAGTAGAACCAATGTGGGTCAGCCTCAAATCTAAATTTAAATGTTGCTTTATAGTTTCATAAAGCCAGTGGGATTTTTATGACTTCAGAGAAAAGGGATTTTTTAAATTAATTTCATAGGGAAATTGACAGAGCAAAATTAACTAGTTTATGAACCGCAAATAGACAAGATGAACAAACTGTGGGGCAGAAATGTTTAAGAGATTATATTCTAAGAAAACTGAAGGACAAGTCTACGAAACGTAGGCAACTTGTCAAGTGAATATTCTATGGCAGAGATGGAAAATCACTGTCATTCCCTCTCCACTGCTCATATATTCGGTGACCTGAGCATGCTTAGTCCTGAGGTTAGACTGTCCTGGGATCAATTTTGTGCTCTGCTGCTTTCTTACTAGTGCTGTGACACTGTGACTATAATTTACATTGCTCATGCTTTAGTTTTATCTTCTTCAAATGATGCAAACTTGATGGATGGATTAAGGCTAATTTTACAAGTATATATCATCATGCCTCGTGATATCTAATTTTATGATAGTAATAAAGGATATGAAAATAGTTTAAACAATAGTATTAATGAGGTTATTTTAGAATCTCTGGTCTCATGTCAAAGAATTCCCTTTGATCTTAAAGGTCTAGCGAATCATTAAAAAACAAAAATAGAAACAAAAATCTTGCTGAGATTATTCTGGGTAGAGAGCTTCTTAAATTACCTACTGGAAACTGTTCCTTCAAGATTAGATTAAAAGTGCCTCTTACCTACGTGTAGAGAGCAATTTTTATTTTTATGCTTATGAAGAGTTTGTGTTTCTCACTTAAAAGTCAGAAATTTCAGTCTTGGAAAACAAAAAGACCAAAAACAACTAAAAGTTAAACAATTTCAATTAAAGTAAAAGGAAATGATTTTATCTTAATCACTAAAATCCAACTTGAAGTTAATTAACTCTGGAGTTGACTTCTTCAAAATAGGCAGTCTAGGCAGATACCATGAAAGAGAGTGACATGAACCCTATCAAGTCCTCCTTTTGGTTTTAGCTTTCTGTCTATATTTCTGTATGACAATCTCATATTATAAATTCCGTTTTCTCCATAGAATTGGAACCATGTTCACAAATGGCCATGAGATGAAATATTTTTAGCAATATGACTTAGGAAAAACGCCCATTTCCAGGATTAACACCCTTGAAGACAGTTTCTATCTGGCCTAGGTTGGATTATTTTGTCAGTCTTGGTACAATTAACAAGTCCAGATATTTGAAACCACAGAAATTTTCCAGTTTTAGATGATTTGCCTATCACTGTGAGTTATAGGAAAATCTGTTTTTCCAATAGAAGAACAGTTTTGTTGGAAAGAGACTCAGTTGGCCTGAGTATAGGGCACTAAAACCAATGAGTGGGAGGAAATATGTCTTATAGTTACAGTGACAACTCCCTTTTATGTTAAACTTAGACATTTGTTACTTAACCATATGCAGCACAAGGCAATATAACTAAAAAAATGATGATCGTGAAAAGGAATGACAGTGATTGTAATAAAGAGAACAACATGGGTTAAGATAAAAAAAGAAAAAAGATGGGTATATTGACTTCTATATCTCAGGTAGATTTCTCTTTTTCTTTATATATTTATGCATGTATATAGAGAGAAAGTTTTAAAATTATCTAAATTACTTTCTTAATACATTTATGTATGTAATGCATAAGTCATATTTAATACATTTTTTTCTAAAATAAATATGTAACAGTTTTGTAATATATTGCTTTAAAGAATGATTCTCTGTACATTTTTATTTGCCTAGTCAGATGACATGTTACATGAATGTTATTATTAGTTTGGGTGTGTAGCCGGGTGCGGTGGCTCACACCTGTAATCCCAGCACTTTGGGAGACTGAGGAAGGTGGGTCACGAGGTCAGGAGTTCGAGACCAGCCTGACCAACATGGGTGTGTTCAGTCACAAATAACAGAAGACATTACAAACTGTGGCTTAGAAAGAATGAGTATGTATCTTACACAACAAGAATCCACACTGGCATGGAAATTTATCTTTGTCAACAGGAACCTATGCCCCTTTCATTGTCCTCCTCTATCAGCTTAACCTAGTAGCTTTCATCCCTATGGTCACAAGATGGCAGCCACACTTCCAAGTATCAAGTTTTCATTTCAAAAAAAAAAAAAGAGAGAGAGAGAAGGGGGGGGAAGCAAATAGAGAGCAAATAAGGTGTATTTCCTTTCATAAAAAAGTTTCCTGAAAGTCTGATCCAGCAACTTTTTAAAGTACATTGGCCAAAACTGCATCATGATGGCATTCTCTGGTCCTAAGTTAATGTGAGAAGATAAATAATTTTAATTAACCTATGGATACCCAAGGAAAATTAGAGTTCTTATTAGTAGGGTAAGAGAGACTGGTAATTGGGTAGGCAACTACTAGCATTGAGAGTCCACCATGACATGAACCTATCATCTATAGCTTACACCCCCACAGAGGCATTAACAGACATATGATGCTTCAGATGGAAACAGTAATCAGAAATCATAGTAGCTACCATCAGCTAAAGCTTTTTAAAAACTACTAATTATCACAGCCAATTTAAAGCTAATGCTGGAGAAATTTTCAATTTTATGTGTTCTACATGCCTTTTTGTTTATTCCAAATAGCTAATTTACGATATAGGCATATCTCTTTTTATAGACAAGAAAGCCAGCTTTCGAGGAGGAAAAAATAATTTTCCCCAAGTTTCAAATAAGTTGGGGCCCAAAATTCAACCCAGACATTTTTTAATTGACATTTCTTTTTTATTCATTGTGCTTTTCTTGCCATTAATACATTTTTAAGGCTGAAATATTTTTTGCCTTTCATTTCTCCCTCAGGTGTACATTCATATTCACTTAAACTTTAAAAATAACAAGTACAATTTAGGAAAGGCAAGTAAACAATTAAACAGATTGTTTAATTAATAAGATACATCTTTAGTGTGCTAAATGTGACTGGTAAAGAAAACTTTAAAATCCTATCAACATATTCATGGCAATACCTTCAATAGTCGTAACTGTTTAAAAATGGATGATTACTATTGTGATAGTTAATAATATACATAAAGATCTTTGTTTAATTCTAAAAAAAAAATGTTTTTGAATGGGGTAAAATCTATTGAAGTAGTTATTTAAGGCAACTAAACCCAGAAGTTCTTGAAGTAAATTAAAATTCAGTTTTACTAATTGTCTTATATGTGGCTACAACTATGAAAGTTCTATGGAAATCTAATAAACTGCTTTACATCAAAGAAATAATAAAAAAGGGGGCCTTTGTGACACCATGAGAAAATTAGAAAAGACAAAACATGTTTTATTTAAAAGTAAAACAATAAAACTCTCACTCCACTTAGCACTCATTAAAATCCCTGTCCTTTACTAGATAATTTAAAAGCAAATGATCTATACATAATATTGATTATACATCACTGTCCTTAATATGTAGATGCAAATTAAACTTGATCCTCTCCACTGATTAGGTTTGAGAAGAAATTATTTGGCACATCAGTGATCATATATGAAGTTTTGTGTTTTATCTGCTCCAATAAAGATTCAAAATGCAGCTGTAATTAGGGCTATTACCTGGTTATTTAGATGGTAGTCTACCTTCATTATTCAAGATCTATTTAGTTTCTTGGTAGCACTAATCTCTGAATTCTTTCCTTCTTGGTAATGCTGTTTAATTTTTAATATTTCATTTGTGAATAGTATTCATTCAGCCATAAAGAAAGAAAATCCTACCATTTGCAGTAATATGGATGAATCTGGAGGGCATTACGCTAAGTGAAATAAGCCAGACAGACAAAGACAAATACTGCATAATCTAACTTATATGTGAAATCTAAAATGGTGGAGCTCATAGAAGCAGAGAGTAGAATGGTGGTTACCAGGAGCTGAAGGAAGGGCTAAATGGAGAGATGTTGATCAAAGGATACAAACTTTCAGTTTTAAGGTGGTAAGTTCTGGGGATCTAATGTACAGCAATGCTGCTTCTGATTACTATATTGGTTGGTGTAGAAAAGGTCAGTTTTATGATTTTCCTCAAGACCCTTCAGATCATAATTTCTTCTTTTCTTCTTCTTCTTTCTTCCCATAGGTTTCAGGGTACTAGATTATCAGGCTTACAGACCCAAATATTCATCAGATTTAGAGATATGCATTTAGTCTCTTCCTGATTTACAATTAGATCATCAAAATAATTTTTCAGCACATTCTGCCCTTCACATATTCCACTGTAGTCCCCAGTTTTATCATTTCTTAGCATTGAAAGTTGGTAATCCTGGACCCTCCATTTAATCTTCCCAAAGTTTCCAATATTTATAACATCAACCGTCCAGATTCATACTTTTATATCATTGTTGCAATACCTTCCAGTTGCCATGCCGATAGCATATCCTAATACCATACCTAGAATCTGTATCCTGTCCCAACCAACTGCAACTTAAAGCCTTGATAATTTTAAAGTCGCTACATGAAAAGTATTATCACCACCTCACTTGCTACCAGGGATAGGGTCCCAATTGCCGTACTCATAAATCATTTTGTTTGTATATTAATTTCACTTTTATTTTCGTAGATGTTAGGGTATAAGTGGTTTTTTGTTACATGGATGAATTACATAATGGTGAAGTCTGAACTTTCAGTGTACCTGTCACCTGAATAGTGCACATTGTATCCAATAGGTAATTTTTCCTTCTTCATCTACACCCAACTCCCTGCCATGCCTTGCCAATGTCCATTATATCACTGTGTATAATAATCTAGCTTCAGATCTTATCCACAGCAGCTGCTTTCTAGAGTAATCCTGGCTTCAACTACCATGGCCTTCCTTTCTATGTCAGTAGCATCTGAAGCCAAGGAGGCTTTCCTCCTACTCCACAGAGTTGTGTGTCCTGGAGAACAGAAAGTGGGGGAAAAAGGAAGTAAAACAGGAAAAAATAACAAGAGAGTATTAGCATTTTTCAATTTTCATACAAAAAGTTAAAAAAACAAATTTATCACAGTAAAGTATCAGATGCTTGGATAAAAAAATAATATGGTCTATCTAGCAAGGTATTCAGATTATAATGTCAGTTAAGTGATTGGCTTATCAAATTTGTAATTTTTGGCTAAAAGTATATTGCTTATAAAATATAATTTCACAAAATTTGCAATTTTTGTCTATGTAAACTATAAGTGAATTTTTAAAAGATTGATTTATTTCTTTAATAATCAACTGAGGTGGGGCTCATTGGCTCATGCCTGTAATCCCAACACTTTGGGATGCCAAGGTTGGTGGATAACTAGGTCAGGAGTTTGAAATCAGCCTGGTCTCAAAAACCATCTCTACTAAAAATACAAAAATTATCTGGGTGTGGTGGCATGTGCCTGCTGCTTGGGAGGCTGAGGCAGGAAAATCGCTTGAACCCCAGAGTCGGAGGTTACAGTGAGCCGAGATTATGCCATTGCACTCCAGCCTGGGAGACAGAGCAAGACACTGTTGCAAAAAAAAAATAATAATAATAAATAATAATAATAATCAACTGAGTATTCTCAAAGGGACTTGTCACAGCATTAAAGTTATTTCATAAACTGGTGAGTATTTTTATTGTTATGTGGCTTTCATATGTGTGTGTATATGTGTGTGTGTGTCCAGTATCCATGGTCTGTCAGCCTTATCAGGTGATTTTGATATTTATAATTTCATTTAGCTGGTATAATTTATCTCTTCAGTGTTCTCACTTTTTCCCATTACTTGCAAAAATATAATTCTTCTTCCTTTGTTTTGTTATTTTTCACTTGACCTGTTCTTTGGTTTTCAGGCACTTTAGAGATGCTGTTATGCTCTGCTAGTCATTTTTGTTTCAGCCATATTCTTATTTCTTTTTTAGAATAATAAACCAAGATGCTGTGAGGCCAGCCATGGTGCCTCACAACTGTAATCCCAGCACCCTGAGATGCCGAGGTAGGTGGATTACCTGAGGTCAGGTGTTCGAGTGATGGTGGCACACGTCTGTAGTCCCAGCTACTCAGGAGGCTGAGGAGTATAGGAGAAGCCCTTGGGCCTGGGAGGTGGGGATTGCAGTGAGCCAAGATCATGCCACTGTACTCCAGCTTGGGCAATCAAGCAAGACTCCATCTACAAAATAATAATAATATAATAATAAAAAAAGATGTATGTATTTCACAATACAATATGTATTGTGTCTGTATGTTGATCCTCCAAAATGTCTACATTAAAGTTATGCATGTTGTTTTTAGAGTAAGTCTTCAGTAGGAATTTTGGGTTGTTACGTATCTTTAGAGAAAGTTATGCTCCAGAATGTAAGGGTTTGTTCATTTATTTAGGATTTGGCTCCTATCACAACTGACATTTGAAAGTAGATAATGTATTTAAATATGTCTATATGAGAAAACTTTTAGTATTTATTCTGGTATCAATCGCATGTTGAGATAAACGGAGTATAATTCTAGCCATCAATATGTATTTTCCACACATCTTTAATGTTATTGTATTGCCCTTTTTGAACCAATTTTGCAAATATTATTTCACACCAAATAATGTTTTATGACCTTTCTTTTAATGTAAGATACCATAATAAAGCCACATTTCTTGATATGGAAATAGTGTTTTACATTTCAATACTTTCTAATAATCATTTCAGAGGAAAATAGGGAATGATTTTTATGTCAAGAGAAAAAGTTAATTCTAAGAGAAGTAATCATATTAGGCTATCGTAGTTTCAATATGTACCAATTTCCTTCTTTCATTCACTCATTTTAAAAATATTACTTAAATGTAAGTCATATTTGGTTTACTAATGTTGGTACATTAGCAATATGGAAACTGAACAAAACATTCCCAGAGACATGCATACAGATCTCACCCTGCTACTTCCTCCTTTGTCTTTGAATATAAACCTACCCAATACATTTGTGATTGCAGTACACTTTCTTCATAGGTTTTATGATTCTTTAAGCTATCATTTATATCTCTTTAAGCTATCATTCAGTTTCACCTGAATTTGTTAATGTATGATCTACTTAGAGAGTTCCAAAAGAGTAAAGCTGATTTTAGCTAGATATGATAAGCAATTCTGCCCTAGTAATTTCAGAAACAGAGTCTTTTGCTGAAAAATACACACTCCAATTTAAATGGTTAACTGATGAGATTCACAGAGAAACAGCAAACACTAGTGAATTCTCAGCAAATGCCAACTTTTAAATGGATGCTCTGATTGGCATGTGGAAGTCTTTGTACGTATAATAGTTTAGTTATTTGCACTCTGTTATTCTGTAGGAGATTTTCTGTTTGGGTCATGAGGAATGTAACTGCTGGCTCTCTCTATTTGTATGTGTTTTTTGTTGTTGCCATTGTTTTGCTTCCTCTTACAGAAGTAGTAAGGGAGAGGATAAAGAAACAGTGAAAATGGTGGAGCATTCAGTCTTCCTCTTTCTAAACCCAACAAGCCTATTTGTTTGGTATCACTAAAAGAGAAAAGTTAGAAGAAAACATCTGAAAAAGTTTGCTGATCTGCCAAGTGTCATGGTGGTTAATTAGGGCAGTGAAGTAAAGTAAAAGTAACAGTCAAATTTTTATTCGTTTACTGTGATGGTGGAGGCAAGAGGCAAATAAAAATATGTGTCATATACCAAATGTTTCGTTTTTCTCCAAGGAATGCTATCAGGCACGGATCACTCAGATGACACGCAATTCAGGCGTGAGAAATATCTCACTGTGGAGGAGCCCTGAATAAAATCCTTTTGCAGTTTTATGGACCCGGGTGGCTGAGGATCCTGAAAGGGGGAGACCTAGGACTGGAAAAACACTGAGTTAGTGTGACACACAGTATCTCAGTCAAATGCCCCCGGTAAGAAAGTGTAGGCAAAGTTGCCTGAAAAATGCCTTGGTGGAGGTGTCCATGTGAAAAAAACAAAAGCCTCAGAGATGAGGTTCTTGATGTAGGAATGCCTATATACAGTATGAGCATGCCTGGCTTGAGGTGGGCAAGTGGCTTGAGTCTTTGACTGCAATTTTCTCCAGAGACTGCAGTGCACTGGCTGTGCACCAAGCCTGGTGTGAGGAAGACAGCTGTCCCTCATGAGGCTTTCCAGTTAAGGTCTTTTTAATTACCTGTAGTCAGACCTGAAATATCACACACAGGTTTTTGACCTTGAGCCAGATTTCTAAAAGTTCTTGTCGTCAAAATGTATGATAATTACACCTTAGGTTCCAGGATACCAGATAAATTGTAGATAATTTAATCTGGCAAGCTATAAAATGAAGACCTCAAGCTAGTCATTTGAGTAGCACCCAAAAGAACATTATTAGTAGTAAGAGAACCACAAGAGGTGTGATTGGTGCAGAAGATTGCTGTAGGAAGCACTCAAGTAGCAACTCAAAGGGCTGAGTGAAAATGTTTTGCAGTCATGTAAGATTCTGGAGACTTCTATAACAACTTTCCACTAGTAGCTGCAGCACTTCAGGCCACAAGCCACTTTGTAATAGTACATTTCTCAACTAATTATTGGAGGATGTGAGGAGAGCATTCTCATCTTATGCAACAATTTCCGCCTAGATAAATTACCTAAAATTTATACTTACCTTAAAGACAAGTAGGGGTAAACTGACCAAAATCACTTCCTTTCATTTGTCTTCTCATTGAAGCTATAAAATCTTGGGATTTAAGGCATTCACCTTGGTCTTCCCAGTGTTTGGTGTGGCAGAAGAAGCAATGACGTCTGATCAAACTTCCTGCCTTAGTCACAGGTATCAGGGATGCTTAACAAACCCGGATCAACAGATGGAGTTGAATACATTGAGAAAATCATTCTCAAAGTTGGTAGAAGGGCGTAAGTTGCAGAATCTGTCCTCAGGGATTTCCATTTAACCATATGTGGTTAGACAACATCAAAACTGTTTCAAAAGAAGTATAATAGTCTAGACACATTTTGAAATTCTAGAAAATGACTGAATTTTTTACTAGTCAAGATAGGTGATATGAACATTTATTCATCAAGAAAACCTAGAATATATATTGAGGTAGTAAAGAACGACAAATCATTGGTAGTTGTACAGTAAAATCTTATTTTTAGCTTCTGTAAAGTTGTCTGAGGTGCTAAGCAGCTTACCAGGGAAACCATTCTTTTTGCAGCAACTCAGTAATCCAGGCTAATGAAATTTCCACTACTTTGTACGTGTTCCATCTGAAGTTTGCCGTCTCCTCAGTCCACCTGGAAGAGAAAGGCAGTGCTAGGTGGTCTCTCACCAGTAATCAAAGGTTTTGGCCCTGAATGACATATTATTTCCATTCAGAAATCTCTGCCAATTCTAGTCATATGGCTTCATTTAACTGCAATGAAAAGTCATGGGTGAACAGTGAAAGTCTCTAATGCCGAGTATCAAGCTGTGAGGTATTGTAAATGTGACCTAATTTGTACTCAGAGTGGTAGAGCTTGGAAATACTAATAGCAGGTATTCCCTCCACATTAAAAAGATTGGGCGGGGGGATGATTCAACTGCCCTCAATGTTCTTTCTCCACCAAACAATGTGTTTCTCCTGTTCACACACATTAATGTTCCTTACAATTTAAGTCTATGACATTAATAAGCTTGATTTGATATGAACTGCCCTGAATCATTAATCAAGGAGAAATAAATGCAAGATAACATAACAATTCTAAATATATATACACTCAACACTGGAGCACCCAGATATATAATATAAACCAAATATTATTATATCTAAAGGGAGACATAAATCCCAATACAATAGCTGGGGAATTCAACACTCCATTCTCAGCACTGAACAGATTGTCTAGATAGAAAATCAACAACAAAACATTAGATTTATACTGCACTTTAGGCTGGATGCGGTGGCTCACACCTGTAGTCCCAGCACCTTGGGAGGCCGAGGCAGGCAAATCCCTTGAGGCCAGGAGTCATGTCTATAGACTATAGCTCTAGTGGACTCTTTCATAAAAATCAGAATTAGATTCTGGATGTTAACTCCCCTTCCTAAGAAATATAAACTTTTTTGTGATGTTAACATTTTTTGGTTTTAATAATTATTACTCTAACCACTAGAAAGCCAAGACCATTTTATATGGAAAATTTCAACCATTAATCAGCTTTTTTTGCTTAAGTGAAAAATAAGATGCTTTACAATGTTGGAAAAAAAATATGGATCACTTAAAAATACCTGTAGTCAAGACCTTTAAAAATGGTATATTTGTCAACTTAAATTGTTTTTTGATAGATCATAATTCCCCCATCCTTTCTGAGGGGAAAATTTTTGTGGAAGTTGTTACTGCACAGCTGTTATTTCCTCTCACTAATAATTAGCCCATTGTAAAGTTCAACCTGTTGTTACTTTAAGCCAGCTATTTCACTAGGTCAGTTACATAATGCCAAAATCATCATTTAACTTATTTATTCATGTTTATTTTTGAAGCTAGTGTGCAATATGTTTTGCCTCCTATCAGCATAATTTATTTTTATCTTTAGTGACTGGTATTTACCTGCATGTTTCCTCACCCTAACTCTTGTTGTTATGTTATATCACACTTGTTCAGTACTTCCTAACTTTCTATTAGTTTTGTGTTTTTAAGTATTAAATGCCTTCTTATACCTTAGCTCATTCTCATCTATTAATATGGGTACAACCTTGCCTGTAGGCAAAATTAGGCATTTGAGAGAGGTGTCTGGGCAGGAGAGAATAAAAAGCGTACAGTGCACGCCGGTGAAAGAATGGCTGAGGACATGGCTGGACATTAGGATGCATGTAAAGGTCATTTCACCAGGCAGTAAGAGAGGCAATGATGTACTATTCACATTACATCTATATCTCTAATGTTTCAGTCTTCCTCTGACTGTGATTGTATTTTCTCCCCATCACAGACATTCAAATATAACAGTGATGTTTTATCAAAAGTGACAAATAGCTAAGGATATTAAGTATGCTACAGAATGGGTATGGGTATGTATAGGACATGTGCATATACTTTCTAACACACCATGGCCAGACATACACATATTAGACATATAAACAAATGCGCATACGCATATACCAAACACACACCACACATGTAGCATCCTTTCTTTGTTTTGTATTTGTTTAAAGGTAAAATCATGTTGTTTTCTTAATAACATCTAATTTAATTTATATGTTTATTATAGTCTTACATGTTTTTATTTTTTAATTTTTTAAATATTCTCTTTGAACTATCCCGAGTTCAATATTTGTATATAAGTTTATATAAAGAAAACGTTACCTCCCTTTTCCAGTAGTTTTTATATCTCTAAGAAAAGCCGCTAATTATTTCTAATGTTGTTAAAAGTATTACTATAAAATAATAAAATCATGAAATTAGCTCCTAACTTCATAAATGACTTTTACTATAATACACTTCAGTATTAGAAAGTATTATACAAATAACATTTGGGTAATAAGAGATCATTATTTCAAATATTAAGTTAAAAATATTAACTGCGAATACTAGATATTTGTTTTTCTAGATTTATGGAAGATCACCATAAAAATGTAATTATAGACTTGTGAATATAGACATCTTTAATATCTCTTAGTCTGAGGAGATTTATTGAAATCATATTTTATCTCTACCACTTGACAAAGGGTCAAAAATATTAAGGAAGAAATAGAAAAATAAAAGAATTATGAGAATCATGATCACTGAACCAATTATATATTTTACCCCTCTTAATAATTATCCCCTTTCTTCTCTCCAGTCAAATTGGAGAAATTGAGAGAAATATGGATGGTCAGAGAAAGAGAGAGTGAAGAAAGAAAGCAAGAGGTCAAGAAAAAGTCCGCAAGAAACAGGGGACATGACAATTGTAATTTTTTTAAAGGAAAGTATCAAAAATTTCAACTAAATTAGGGGATAAAGGGGCCTATATTTAAACCACTGTGTCATAAAATATTCTTTCACAAAACTGAATACTTAAGATTACAAAAGACTATTGACTGCCACAGCAGCTGCAGCCCTGCCACAGATATCCATGTTGGACACGTGCACATACATATACATGCATAAATCTCTCCAAGTATAAGTAAACAAGCAAAGGAATATGATAGGCATGGCAAAGGGGAACATTGGAGAATAACTTAGAACTATTTTTCAATATTTGTCTAAGGCCATTAATGACTGTAATTCAGGTTCTCTTCTTCTACTGTGAAAAATAACTCTTGCTTCACAGTGTACACAATACCCCTAACATGTATGTTTCTACATAAAGAATAGAAATCCTACTTTTATATTCTTGAGAGAGTATTCTTCCCTCCAATGCCATATAAGAGGGTATATCAGCATAGCACAATTAATCCTGATGATTAAAGAGGTGAAGTGTCTACGATAATCCATTTCCTGGAGCTCGCAGCAACCCCGAATATTATTGAATTAGATGGTAGAGAGTAAATGTCTGTGTTGTGTAGTCTTGAAATCATTTCTCTAAATGTGTCATAATGAATCTTCTATGCTTATCATATAGAATTTTAAGGACAGTGGCTCCAACAATTTTCTTATTTTGGTTGCTTTGATTGTTTCCTATTTATTTTTGGTTAATTTTCCATTTTTTATACCATATCCTTTGCGTTGCAGGTGAAGTCTTCCAATACAAAAGCTATAGACGTCTGTACTGGGGAGTGTTGCACTAGCTGAAAAGTAAACAGTAAAAGCAGGGAAAAAGAGAAATTCCTGAATTTTGAGATAAATAATGGGAACTCTGAAAAATGGAAGTATATCATTCATGCTAACACCATATTAAAAGAATTTAGGTCTCCTCTTCATAATGTAAATGCAAAAAAATTAGAGAGGAAGGGCAGATCACCTGGATAAAATTGCTGACTGAGCAACACTTCTCAAGCACCCGACTTACTTATGGAGTTCATTACCTATCTCAGAATTGGAGGAACAGTAGACTATGACAATTGCATAGCAGTAGAGCAAATTATTCTTCCAATTCACAATAAATTTATAAATTCACAATAAACTTCTAGCACTGTAAGAATAGTATACAAAGTAAAAAAACAAACAAACCAACCCTCACTTAGCCATTCAATAGCCATTCAACATTCTCACTGCACCCATTCAACATTCTGTAATAGAAGAGAATTCTGTCTCCAGAATTCTGTCTCAAGAATTCTATCTTAGCATGACAGCTTAATTTCGTTGGATTGATTTATATATTAAAGATAATAAAGTCTAGTTTTATGGCGATGTTTTGTAGTTTGTTGCCTTGAAAATCTAAAAGGATAAAGGGATTCAAGGAAAAGTAAGCACTTAAAAAGGTACTCATAGGGCACAAAAATGTAGTAGAGACCTAGATAATTGGCTGTCAGTAAAGATGGATGTGCTCAACAAATTTTTGGAGTGATGACAGTGGCGATGATGTTTGTTCAAACTGGTTGCTATTCTCTGTTATAATTTCCTTGCATTACAGCAAATATTATATAAAAATTTTGTACCATGTATCACATATTTAGTGATCACTTGGAAGATGTCATACATTCCTTATTCTCACTCAAATAAAAGGTACAAGACATCACAAGACAATCCAAAGTCATTGATAAATGAACCTGAGGCAAACTTTCAGAATAAGATGTGATAGGCGACAAGAAGGGTAAACACTTACAAAACAAGAATATGTGAATTCTAGGAAACATTAGCAAAAGCCTGGGCTTTGATCAAGAATATGGGTTGGAAGCTCATGCTATTTGATATACACACTTTAAAAGAAAGGGGGATAGGAAACTACAAAGGAGTAGGGCATATGAGTAATAACTCTTTGTCCTCTTGTGAGAGACACTATACCACGCACCAAAATCGATCTCCTATCACTGGGCATTGAGCTAGAAATTTAGCAGCCTCATTTGCAGTTAAGTACAGCTGTGTGGAATTCTTTCCCACACAGTGGAACTGAAATGTGACTAGTAGTGATGTAACCCAATTTTTGGCCTATTGAAACCTAACACATTGCTTCTTCATCTCATTCCCTTTCCACTAGCTTCAGGCAAATAATTGTGTTTTCCTAGTAGAGGCATACCACAAAATGGAAGAAACTTGAGTTCCTAGATCACTACATGAAGGAGAGCCATGTCTTTATCTTGACCACCCAACTAAGACTGTGGCAATAAGCAAGTTCCTATTGTATTACGCTAGTGAAATACTGTGATTTATTTCTTTCTAGAGTCCAATCTCTCCTAACTAATGTCTGCCATCTTTTTGGGACCTCAAGGAAGGAGAATGTTTTTGAGAATACAAGTATTCAAAATATAGGAGGCCACTTTGATTTTGTGGTTTTGATAAATTTTTGAGAATCTTGTATATTAATGAAACTCTTCATTAATTCCAAAATAAATAAAGAAAATAAGACTGACATCCTCTTGAAGCTGAAGGTAAAGTTTCTACTAACAAAGATGTTGCAATAAAACTAGGCAGAATAATAAATAGATAAATACACAACATGTGATAAGGCCTATGACAGAAAAAGTAAACCCAAGGGAAGATAAAGGTGTAAACAAGGGAGAGGTGTTATCACAGGTGAGTCTGGAGGGCTTAGAAAAATGGGACATTCCAGATGGTGATTGAAAAAAGTATGAAGATCAAACAAATAAACAAAAGAAAGTAATGTACTTTCCAGAAACTGAGAGTAGTTGAATAATTTAAAGAATTGTGTATAATGAGTTTATACAGTGATCTATCAGGGTTACTATGTGAGACAGGGATTATATAACATGTTTCAGATTCTGGACTTTTATCTTGCAGGCTGTGAGAGGTATTGGAGAATTTTTAGCAAATAAGTGATGTCATTGCATTTTCTGGTGAGGAAAGATTACTCTGGTAACCATAAGGAAGGTAGTTTGGAGGAGGGATAAGACTGATGACAGGGAATGCCAATTAGAAGGTTGATGTATTAATCTACATATGAAATAATGAGGCCTGAGCCATGTCATGGCAGTGAGAACGAGAGAGAAGCACAGTTTGGAGAGATGTTGAGGTATTTCCTCAGTAATTGGATATATAGGATTTAAACAGCAGCAGCTTACTTTTTAGATGCTACCTTACTTACTTGCCATGAAATCTTCCCTGAACCATTCCTCAGTAAAAAACATACCTGAGATGTAATGTCATTTGGTGGTCAAGCGAACTTCTGCTGGTTTTAAACACTAAATGAAAAGAAATAACTGGACTCATTACCCTACTATGTTAGCGTCCCAAAAGAAACACACACTTGTTATATGGGAGCTACCATATTTCCTTCAAAGAAATAAAAATCAGGGAAGTAAAATTGCTCCAATTGCTCTGAGAGTTAAAACATAAAATTATCATAAAACTGGTAAGGCCAAAATCACCTTGAAAAGACAGAAGTGTCTCAAAACATTGAGATTCTACTGAAACCAGACAACTCTGTTCTGTATACCTTTGGTAACAAAAGATGTATTATTTAGTTTTAAAATCAGAAATATGGGATTGATAAATTTGAATCTAAATCTAAGCAGGCAACCAATTCTCAACTTAACAGTTCAAGACGTTTTATCTGTGGTTATATCCAGGGTTAGTTTAAGAGGAGTTTTTGTTTGTTGCTTAGTCTTCAGGATTTTTCATCCTAGTCATCCCCCAAATCATAAAATCTAGTTAAAATCAGTGTTCTTGCCATATACATGTCAGCCTAAAGATAGTCCCATAGATTCCAGCTATTCTCTAAGCACTGCTCCCTTGAAGTCCTTTCTTTAGAGAAATTATAGAGTAGCTACATTTATTCAGCTGACAATGATTATGGCCAGAACCCCCTATCTTAGGAAGTTCAATAAGATGATGGCATTCACAAGACCCCTGAGAACACAGTCGGCTTGTCTTTTCTTTCTGGTTACTCTATGGTTTTCTTCTTACATTGTTAAGGTGCTATTACTACTACAATCTCATCGTGCTTTCTTCCTGCGCTGCACCCTAGACAAACTGCAAAGTAAAGGCAATACTTTAGAAGTAAGTTTATCAAGAGCAGAGCTAAATTCCCAAGGGAAAGCATAAGTGACCCCTGCTGTGACACGAATCCCAGGCTCCTGAGGTGGAAATGGCCCTGCTTTATTCAAAATGTAGAAAGAAAATGCATATAAATAACTCTGATTCTTACAAAATTAGAAAATGATTCCCTTATTAATCTAATATTGTGTTCATTTTTTAAAATGCCTTAAGTTATCAAATAGAAATAGGAAAGGATAAGAAAAAATACAGTTCAGTAATATATTGAGAAACAAATACAGCTCAATACTAACTGGTAGGAAATTCTTTTTTTTTTTTTTTTTTTTTTTTTTTTTTTTTTTTTTGAGGTGGAGTCTTGCTGTGTCGCCCAGGCTGGAGTGCAGTGGCTGGATCTCAGCTCACTGCAAGCTCCGCCTCCCGGGTTCACGCCATTCTCCTGCCTCAGCCTCCCGAGTAGCTGGGACCACAGGCGCCGCCACCTCGCCCGGCTAGTTTTTGTATTTTTTTAGTAGAGACGGGGTTTCACCGTGTTCACCAGGATGGTCTCGAACTCCTGACCTCGTGATCCGCCCGTCTCGGCCTCCCAAAGTGCTGGGATTACAGGCTTGAGCCACCGTGCCCGGCCCATAATTCTTAATATAGCAAAGACTATATTAAACACAAGGTTGGATATAACACGTTAAATACTTGCTGAATGAAAAAGTAAATAGTTCTGTGAAGAAGATTGTAAAGTCATTTACTCCATAAGGACGTTTCAGTCAACAACAGACAGCATATACAATTTGGTACCATAAGATTATAATATCATATTTTTACTGTACCCTTTTAATGGCAGATATGTTTAGATATAGAAGCACTACCCATAGCCGGGACCATGGCCAGGCGCGGTGGCTCACGCCTGTAATCCCAGCACTTTGGGAGGCCGAGGCAGGCAGATCACGACGTCAGGAGATCAAGACCATCCTGGCTAACACGGTGAAACCCCATCTCTACTAAAAATACGAAAAATTAGCTGGGCGTGGTAGCGGGCGCCTGTAGTCCCAGCTACCAGGGAGGCTGAGACAGGAGAATGGCGTGAACCCAGGAGGCGGAGCTTGCAGTGAGCCGGGATCGCGCCACTGCACTCCGACCTGGGCGACAGAGGGAGACTCCGTCTCAAAAAAAAAAGTACTGACCTTTGCATTACAATTGCCTATAGTATTTAGAAGTAATATGCTCTACAGGTTTGTAGCCTAGGAGCAACAAGCAATACTATATAACCTAGGTGTGTAGTAGGCAGTACCATCTAGGTTTGTGTAAGTACTCTTATGAAGTTTGTACAACAATGAAATTGCCTAATGCATTTCTCACAATGTATCCCATCTTTAAGCAACAAATGACTGTATTAATTACAAACATGTCGCAAAATACTGTATCACACCAAATTCAGTGTAAAATGAGACGGGAAATTTGGGAAAAGTACTCTACTTTTAATATTATTAAATGTAGTTATACATACAAAGATATATTTTGTGTGGAATTTGAAGACATTCCAATATCCGCACTCCAGTGCACCAGCAGACAAGGAAACTAACTTGATATGTGATACCAGCAGTCAGTCCGGACAAATACTGGTCTCTGTCCCTGGAAATTTTTTAAGATAGCCTTTCTCAATATTGCTTTCTCCTGTATTTCTTTTTGTTTCAAGCTTCATGAGATAATTCTTCTCTAAATAAAATACTGAAAGGTAGTCTCTTAAATTTTGTCTTGACTGAGGTAGCTTAGCAAAACTATGTAAGTTTAGGCAAGTTATTTTTATCTGGGCTTGCAAAATCACATAATCAAGTTGGTGAAAACAACTGATCTATTGTATTCAAATAGAAACACAAAGTTCTGAAAAAAAAATCCAGATTGAAAAGTTAAGAATCATGTATTCAATAAATGGGCTCCATAGTCATCATCATAATTGCTAGCAAATATTCTCTATTTTTTTTTTTTTTTGACTACCAGTTATGACTTTGACAATCATTTCCCAAATGTGACTATCAACCAATGGATTTTTTTTTTTTACATGATATATTTGAATTGGTACAAATTGAGCATTTCTGTTTAACATCTAGCCAGAAAAGTATCAGAGTGAGTCTGTGTTACCTACTTATTATATAACAACCAACAGGAAAAGAAACAAATAATATTTAGAGAGTACTTACACTTGCTAGGCTCTGGGCTAACAGTTTTAAATGCATGATTTATTTAATCTTCATAACAGATGTATAAGTATAATCACCATAATTTTGCATTTACAGTTGAGGACATTGAGGTTTAAAGAAGTGAAGTAAGGTTTCTAGGGTTGCCTAATTGGTTAGCTGAAAATATTTTCTTTAGTATATTGACATGCTTTTCTAAAGGCCCATACAAGAAGTAAATACATTAAATATCGCTATAACTATATTAAGCAGTTAGCAACTTCGTTTTCATGTTTTGTTCCACTTCCTGAATTTGAGACGTCTCCTTACATAAAACCAAGATTAATCAACATGTATGCTATACTATAATCATTTAAATTCAATTTTCCCTTTCGGTTTTAATTTTTAAAACCTGATTTGAAAGTTGGTTTACTTTGAAAATATATATACACACATATGCACATAATGTATATATTATGAAATCTAGGATATATCATCACAGGTATGATTTGATGTCAACTTAGATAATAAAGCATAGTACTAATCAAATATCTTATTATTGTGCCTTCCTAATAAACCAATCTACCAATCTATTTAGGTATTCTATTTCTAAATGAACACCACTTTTACATGACTATTGTAAAGGATTAACAATCTCAAAAGATTTCCAGCTTACAATCGGAGAACTGTATAGGTGTTCCCAACTGTAAGCATTATTTTTCTCTTTATCTAAAAATAAAAAAAAAATTAAAGCACGAATATTGGTTTGAATTTTTTTAGCACAAGAATCACCTATTTCACCTACAGATTTACTATATTATGCATATAATTAACATATATTATGCATATAATTAACGAATTTCAAAAATTAATAAAATATTAAGAAATATTTTATTTTTGAAGGTTATTTTAGTTTCCAGGAACATGCTTGTTATATAAAATAAATTATATTGGCATAGGGACAATAAGGAACCACATGCAAAACTCAAACACACTATGAAAATGTGTTTGATTTACAGTTGAGGAAATTAAGAGAAGGATATTCATGAATATTTGGAGTATTTTATAGCTATCAGCATAAATTCAGTAAGAGTTTAAAGTATAGATATATTGGGCCGGGTGCGATGCCTCACGCCTGTAATCCCAACATTTTGGGAGGCCAAGGAGGGCAGATCACGAGGTTAGGAGTTTGAAACCAGCCTGGCTAACATGGGGAAAGCCAGTCTCTACTAAAAATACAAAAATTAGCCAGACATGGTGGCATGCACCTATAATCCCAGCTACTTAGGAGGCTGAGGCAGAAGAATCGCTTGAACACAGGAAGCAGAGGTTGCAGTGAGCTGAGATCATGCCACTGCACTCCAGCCTGGGTGACGGAGTGAGACTCTGTCGCAAAAAAAAAAAAAAAAAAAAAAAAAAAAAAAGGTATAGATTATATTTATCTAGATATTTAAAATATTTTGCATACAAATTCATTACCTAAAGTCTGATATGGTGTGCCCATGAATTTTATTGGGTTTTTTAAAGTCAGAATTTTTATTTGAAATGTGAGAATATCTTATAGTTAGATATAAAGAAAATATTCTCAAGATTTAAAAATTATGACTATAATGATGATGGTGGAAAAGATGACAAGGACAAGTCACTTGTACTTCTTCAAGAATGGTGGTTGGTTTCTTTCAAGAATGCGGGAAAGCACCAATATCTCTTTTAGAAACTGAATAGTTTATTAAGGAAAAATTAAATCAGATTCCTTTCTAAATGGACTATTGAAGAAAATGACTAAACACATGTATGATTTATAAATGGATAATTATAAAATTCTCATAAGGTAAAACTGTTTCAAATATTCTGTTCTATTCCCTTAAACATTTAGCTTACTGTACTTTGAGAAGAAGAAATTATTTATTTGCATAACACCACATCTTAATTTAGTGTAGAACAAAGCCTAATGTTGAATGATTATATTAGCAATTTTAAACTGTTTTTTGATTATGAGAATTGACTCCATTCTTTCTGACTCCACAGATAATATCAAGATAAATATATTTTCAGTGACTCACCTAATTTTATTGTCCTGACTTAGAGGTGGCCTTGGTAGAGAGTTTACTCTATCACTGAATTATGTCAGGGGACGTTATTGAAGAGAGTTCATTACTAAAATCATCATTTTTAGTTCATGTCTTCCCAAATGTAATTGGCTTAAGTTAACAGCTCTACAGAGTTGGTCACTGTCACCTCATAGAGTTCCTACTAATTTAATTTGGTAGTTTAAGAGAAGGTAAGTTTACTGAGTTTCCTGGGGATATAGAAGGTATTTAATAGGAATTTTTTATAGAACTTTTTATTACGATGTGAAAAGTTAATTTACCTGCTTTAAAATGTATCCAATTTAGGCTTAGTTCAATATAGTAGATTAAGCTGGCATAAAAAACAATCAATCTGTACCTCCAGATTTCTTTTTAAAGTGCCTTATGGAAACCACTTCTAAGAAATTAAATGTTGGCTTTATGTCTTGCTTTACATGAGAGGTATAAGTAGCTATACTCATTTTTTTTGTTTTTAGTATAGGTATATATTAAAAGATATTATCTATATTGTTATTAATTGTTTAGGACATTATACCAGACTCAATAACCATTTGTTTAAGCTATTATTCCAGAAGCCTGTGTTCCCAGCACATTGGCTCTACCTACACAATTATACATTCAGTATTTAAGTAATGTGTACTAAGATTTCACTATGTGTTAAGCAATGCAACAGTATTTTACGTGCATTTTATTGCACTTAATACTTCCTGGCACACATATGACCAAACTATGATTCAAATGAAAATCTGACTGGAAAAAATCACAGCCTCTTAAACTAATTTTGTGTTGCATGTCTTCTTACTGGTTAAATAAAATGCAAAAAGGGTTATAAATAATCATTACATGGTGATTTATTGCTTTTTTGGGGAGTAGTTTTCTTTTAAATAAAAGTATTTCTTCTTCATTACAAACTCTTTCCAGTTAATGACTTATTTCCCGTAATTTATACTAACAACTAACATTCTAAATTGTTTTGCTATTTTGCCCTGTAAAATAGCAATAGTGTAACAGTTACAATAGCATTCCCCAGTGATACTGCCTTTAGACAGGAGTATTCTAAGAGCTGTCCTCAATATGTTATTTTGTTCTAGAATATTAAAGAGCATAAAAAAGGGCAACACTTAAAAGTGGATTGTAGTTGCCTTGGTTTACAATACTCAACTCTGACAAAGAAACTATAAAATGTGTTAAAATTTTAGCATAGTCGGCTCAATTATGATAAGCTTGGTTTCTTGGTATTTAGGTGGACACCTGAAAACAAATGCTTATTCTTTACTCTCTTTGCAATCTTCTTAGATAGCAAAAACTGTCTTCATAGAGTACTTTTCTGTCTTTTGTGTTGGCTTCATTATGTCCTTGATCATCTAAAACAATGGAAAATACAGTATGTCTCACCTATTGTATACTATATTTATTTTTAAGTGTTTAATAATTATGTTAATTAGGTAACCGTGTATGGTTTTTCAGGGACCTATGATCTTACCTTAATCAAGTCTCTTCTCACAACTTTTTAAAAATTTTATTCTAACAAATCCTAAGCACAGAAAAGTATAAAATAGCATTTTCAGGATATCCTTTGTGTTGAAAAGTCTTTTTGAAATTTTTTTGAGAGCTTCTGAAAAATTACCAAAAAATAAAAATAAATAACTTTACGATTAGAGAGATGCTAAAAATAACTACATTTGCTTGAACAGTTTCCTGAGAGGAGTTGATAAACCAAAAGAGACATACAGCTTTTGCTAGGTTAAATTGTTATAGTTAAAATTCTATCAATATGAATATAGCAGGTCCTCAAATAACATTGGTCTGTTCAATGTCGTTTTGTTAGAAAGCTGATGGGGGCACTGTCTGTGTGGAATCTTCATGTTCTCTCCATGCCTATGTGGGTTTTCTCTGGGAACTGTTTTTCTCCAAGTCCTAGAGATGTGCACGTGTCCATATGGTCCCAGCCTGACTGTGTGTGTGTGTGTGTGTGTGTGTGTACGTGTAAGTGTGTCCTATGTTGGAATGACATCTTGTCCAAGGCTAGTTTCTTCCTTGCACCCATTACCCTGAATTGGAATAATCAAGCTGGAAAACTGAATGAAGGGATAAATACAAATTAATTCTCAAATAACACTTTGTAAAGTCATACAAATGCTTGACAATAAATGACATGGTAAGCAAGAACTGGGCCAGCCCCCAACATATCTGTTACTGTTTATGCTACAATTTGTGAACTGTAGGTTGTGCTCCTTAAAATTTTCCTTTGTAAACATTTATTCCTTCATTTAACTCACCACCACTATGACCACCATCACTCACCAATTCACTAAAAATTGGCAAAAAATTATCTTACTTGGTTTTGTGAATATTTCTTAAGTGTATATATAGCTCATGGTTATTTCAATGGGTGTTTGGGTTTTTATCTAGGAGTTTAGTGATGTTTTAGTGACCAGAAATATGCCATAGGAACTTAACACTTGTTTATATCAATTAGCCTATGTTAAAATTGGTTTTGTTATAAATCTTTTCATTTAAAGTCTCAGTTTCCAACAACATATCAATAACATTATGTGAGGGCTAGTATGTCTTTACTAGTAAGTCAAAACTTATGTGATTTGAGGAAGACTCCCTGTAGATGTGCCAATGCCCTGGATGTCCGTGATGTGTTTTTATTATCAGGAAAACCACTGCTCAGTATTTTTATGAAATAGTTCTTTCAAATTTTCTAATATTTATTGGAATCCTGATAATGTTTGTTTGATTATGTTATATAACAAAAGTATAAATTGTCAGTTATAATTTCAGTTATTATTTAAAATATTAACTTTGTCACAGTTTTTACTTCTTTAATTTCAATTTAGTCTCTTCTAGGCCAGTGCACCTTAGACTCATTCATGAATTTTATTAAAATACAGATATCTAAACTCAACCCCATGTTTTGTTGATATTCCTGGAATAATGTCTCAGGATTATTATACAACATATCTAGAGCTTTTTTCCTCTATACATATTATGTTATTAATTCATTTTTATAAAGCTGATGCAACATTCACCAACTTATTTGAAAACAGTCATTTTAATCATTATCCTTAGAAATATTTGTCTAATTCTTTGTATTTGAAAGGCTTTTTTATCTCTTTGTTTTGTGTTATACTGGAGGGAAAAATTTCAGTGTCAGTTGCATTATTCTTATGAACGTTCAACAGACTTTTTACATTTGAAAATTTTCAATGATAAAATAACAATTGTCATTAAATTTATGTTATCCAAAATAGTTTTATTTTATTCTAATGCTTTTTAAAAGACTCTGCTATAGATGAGAGTGTTTGTTCAACAAAGAACAATCTCAGAAGCTTATGGAAAACAATTTGACTCAGTACTTTATTGACGTTTCAAAAAAGATTCCTGGGCACAGTCTTTAAGCAGACTTTGCTTAGGTGACATGACATTCAGACCATACCCATATGTTAAGTCAAGATTTCCAGATTTTTTTAAAAATTCAAACACAGATAGTTTCATGCCATTGTTAATCAAAGATCAAGAGGAATATAAACTGATTATATGGGACTAAATGAACTGATCAGGGAAATTTTACCATAATTTGTTAGAATTTTTTTGATGTGGTTTTAGTGTTGTCTTTTGCAGGTACTTAAGGAAGCCCTTTCTGTTTCTTCTTAAGCTATTCTCTAACTTACAAAAATTTAGTAGATTCTGCTTTTATGAACTATGATTAAACATTTTAAAATTAAATTTGATTCTCATTGATCCCTCTAATTTAAAAAATCCCTAAGTCATTTTTTTTTCTTTTCATGCAATATTGTTATTAATACAGTTTCAGTAAGAATCTGTTTTCCTTTCTCTAGAATATAATTTGATACACTATACAAGATAGGCTTGACCTAGCGTGCCGTATTTGTAAATGATGCTCCTTTAATCATGTATGATAAGCCACTTTTACATTACTTGGTTGACTTAACTTATAGATTCTAGAAGAGACTAATTTCCCCAAATGTATAAGCAGTTGAGATGTTGTGCAGAGTCTTGGGCTTAGTTTCATAGTCTCTGGATATCAAACAATACAGACTTTTAAAAGTCTTACCTGAGATTCCAAAAGAAAATTTCCAGACAGGAGTTAGTTTTGTGATCTTGGTAAAGGTTCAATACCGTATGGCTCTAGATTTTTCAAAGCAAATTGAAGGAGGCTTCATATAGTAGAGTGATACTCTTTCTATGCCTATACAATTCATCAGGCCAAGCCCAATGTGAAAAACCTCATTTTGTGATTGAGTTTCTTTTTTTTTTTTTTTTTTTTTTTGAGACGGAGTCTCGCTCTGTCACCCAAACTGGAGTGCAGTGGCCGGATCTCAGCTCACTGCAAGCTCCGCTTTTAGGGTTCACGTCATTCTCCTGCCTCATCCTCCAGAGTAGCTGGGACTATAGGCGCCCGCCACCTCGCCCGGCTAGTTTTTTGTATTTTTTAGTAGAGACGGAGTTTCACCGGGTTAGCCAGGATGGTCTCGATCTGCTGACCTTGTGATCCGCCCGTCTTGGCCTCCCAAAGTGCTGGGATTACAGGCTTGAGCCACCGCGCCCGGCCTGTGATTGAGTTGTATTTCTATAGAATTATTATAATCACAAGGTGGGGACAGGTGGGTTATGAAAGACTTTGAAATGTACAAAATAAGACTGATGTAATGTGTACAGTGTTAAGCTTAATTTTTCAACTTTTTATTTTATTGTCTTTTTAAAGAGATAAAAAACTCTTTTTATAGAGCTTTAAGCTATTTTAAAACTCTATAAATTGTAGCAAATGAATAGTAATACCAATTATTCTTGATTATAGAGCTTCAAATTAATTGCATTCTGTGGAATGTGACTGATTATTGTCCTGTAAGTATTTGTTTTGCATCTATCCTTAAGTGCATTTTACAGTTCCTTATTCCTAATATGTCTCTCCTATCTCTGAATTCTCCTTTGTACTACTTGAAACCTATTGCCAGGTTCCTTCTTAATAAGTAAGTTTAATAAAATCTTTTGCACATGTTCAGTACATGTAAGTATTAGAATCATGATTATACACTAAACTGCTATTTTTTAACATAAATGAATCTAAAGAAAGATTATAAATGAGAATTACTATATTTAAAATTTGATTACATTAATGATCCATTTACTGCTATAGAACTTCTATTTTGCTCAAACTTACAAACAATAAGCTCTTAAACTTGGAATATGTATGGCATAACTAGTGAATAATGGTCAGTATTTCAAAAACAATCACTTTTTACAAAGCCAAGTCTTCAGGATCAGATGGATAAAGGCATCTGTTGGAATGATATAATACTTACTGTCAAAGGAATTTACTCCTGAGTGAAATAAAAGAAAGCTGTAAATGCAAACAGGCAGAAGAGAACGCAATTTTTTTTCTCTCTTCCTCTCTTTTTACCATAAGAGGCAGATCAGGCCAGAATGTCAGAAAGGGTAATTAGAAGATCATTCTACTCCCTACAAAGCGTGAGTTTCCCTGGAATTACTGCAAAGATGCTTAGAGGTTTCCAGAGCTATTTAAAAATGCTAAGAAGCAAATTAACACTTTCTCTCTAATAAACTGCAAACAGATAGTTAAGTCCCTTTAATAATGTTCCAAAGTCTCCCAAACAGCTGGAGTAAGCCCAGACAGATTGAACTGAACAAAGCAGGCAATGTGAAATAAAGGCACCATGCCCAGGGTATTTGGATGGCCAAAGACGGAGTGGGAAAAAATTAAGGTACATCCTAATTGAGAGTGTGAAGGAGCTTGATGAGAATACACAGAAGTTAGTAGAAATAAAAGTTTAGTAACCTACACTTTCTTTCAGCATTTGTTCAGTACCATTTGTGATTTCCATTACTATGGTTCTTTTCATTTTAAATACAGCTATTTATTTGTTATTTTCTCCATCTAAATCATGTGTCGCTTTCTGTTGATTTTCTAGCATCCAGCAAAGTGCAAAATCAGAATAGCTCTTTGATATTTTTCGATAAATAAATGGATGAGTAAATAAAAGAATTAATGGATTGATGATATAACACGTTTTTCAGGCAAAGCTTAGAAATGTTAAGAAAATACAATTTCTATTAAAAATAAAATATTTTGGCTTATAAAGTAATTCATCTTTTGTTTGAAAATGAGTTTCTATATCTCCTTTTTAAGCTGTTACTTATTTCCCACGAAAGGGCCAGAGTCACTCCTTTTAAATAATACAATAGATAGATCTTACCCTTCTGCCATCCAAAATTCTCCAAGGTCCCCTAAATGGCAGTTTAGTGACATCCAAACTCAACCCTCCACCCATGAGTCCCTAATTACCTGATGCATATTTTACCAAGCTGCCTCTTACCCACTCACTTCCTAGCTTTAGCGTCACCACCCATTCTGTGTCTCTGAGTCATGACAGTCCCTTTCTTGCCCCAAAGTCTTCCATTGTGCTCTTTCCTACTAATGGAATTATCATCTTTTCCAAGTTTATTCAGAACTCTGATCAAGTATCAATTTCTTGGAAAGATCTTACCTAAGGATTCTATCATTTTACTTTACTTTTTAAAACATTGGTAGCACTAATTCATCACTTAAAACGATTTTATGTATTTATGTGTTTACTTGTTCACTTTTGACCAAAAAAAAAAAAAAAAAAACCTTCTGTCTTTGTTCACATCTTTATTCCCACAGTAAAGACTGTGCCTAGAAAATAGTACATGTGCAATACATATTTGTTGAAGTAATTAATGTTTAGAAATAGGAGAATAAATTTAAATTTAGTAAGCAATGGTGTTTGTAGAAAGATTCAACAATGTAAAGGTTAAATTAATTTTTAGATTTTGAGATCTAAATAAGAATTAGCAACTAAGACTCTTCTTGACCAAATTAGAGTCAGGCTCTCCTTAGTGCTCTTTTTGAGGCCTTGACTTTGGGCTCTGTCCTTAGCCCACTTAGTCCAGTTTCAGCAAGACTGCTAGGTCGGTTTAGCAAAAATCCCTCCCTCTTGTTACTGACCAAATTCTAACACAGACACTAGTATTTATGGCTGGCTACTTGGTATAGGACAGGCTGGTATCATTTGTGGGGAAGCTTTTATGTGTGTGTATGTGTGTGTGTGTGTGTGTATACATATAGTATATCATGTTTTTAAAAGTTAATTTTCCTTGGGTAAAAAACAAACAAGTCTAGACTGCTACCTCTTACAGACAACAAAAATTTCGGTTGGGTCAAAAACCTAAATATGACAAACAAAATGTTGTAAAAAATTAAAAATATATATATTTGGAGAAACAACTTTATGACCCTGAGGTAGAGAAGTCTTTCCTAATAAAGAAAACACACACACACACACACACCCCATAATGGAGACAATAGATAAATTCAGCTATAACAAAATTAAAATTCTTTGTAAAGAAAAGACTATAGGCCGGGAGCGGTGGCTCAAGCCTGTAATCCCAGCACTTTGGGAGGCCGAGACGGGCGGATCACGAGGTCAGGAGATCGAGACCATCCTGGCTAACACGGTGAAACCCCGTCTCTACTAAAAATACAAAAACTAGCTGGGCGAGGTGGCGGGCGCCTGTAGTCCCAGCTACTCGGGAGGCTGAGGCAGGAGAATGGCGTAAACCCGGGAGGCGGAGCTTGCAGTGAGCTGAGATCCGGCCACTGCACTCCAGTCCGGGCGACAGAGCGAGACTCCGCCTCAAAAAAAAAAAAAAAAAAAAAAAAAAAAAGACTATAAAAATGTCAACAGATAAGCAACAGTTTAAAAAATATATTTGCAGCCCATAGCAATGAGATCAATTTTCAGGATACCTAGATATCAATAAAGAAAAAAACAAAGCAATAAGCCCAGTGGGGAAAAATGGTAAAGAATGTATGCAGGAGATTCATAAGAGAGGACATGACAAAAGAAAATAATAACACCTGATTTTAAATCATATATTTATAGACAAAGTCATAATCATCATTCTTCAGGTTGCTTAACTGTATTTTTATCACGCAAAGAATAGCAGACTCTGCCCTCACACCCAGCCAAAGTGCTCACTGTAGCAGGAGAGTGCGTTGTCTTTTAACTTGTGTCCTCTAGATCCTTTCTCAGTAGTCTATGGCTCAGGTCCATAGGATAATTAGCTGACAGTTCAACTTTATGGGTTAATTAGCTGATGGCTGAAATTACATACTGATTTTTACTTCAACTAAAATTATCACAGTTATGTGTTTTCCCTAGCATAAAGTAATTTCACAAGGGCATTTTCAAAGATAAAAGAAAAAGAACCACCATTTATTCTGATATTTTTGGAAGTGAATTTCTGAGTATAATGGTAATTTGCACAAATGTATTAGTCTCTTCGCCTTTCTAATAGTTCTACTGGGATACCAACTGCATATTAAAATTAGGAAATATCTTCATCCATGCTGGAAAACACAGATAAATAGCAGCCTTTTGCTGGAAAAAACAAATAATTTATATTTATAGATATATGTAATTCATAATGTATATATAAATATTTTTTTTATTTTTTATCTGTTTTTTTCAGAATTGATCATAATGAAGAAAGGGTGACTTAAGCAAAAATTCTTGTGAAGGAACAGTTTGTCTACGTGTTAAATGAAAAAAACAGAATTTCAGTAATCTTCCCTAACCTGAAAAGCCAAGACAGAATGTAGGACAGTCAGGAGATGCATCTGCTTAGAACCAGTAACTTTCTAAAGTGCGCTAGGTTAAAAGCCACTACATTTTTTTATCCTTGGCCTATTCTGGTTTAGACAGACATGCCATAGTCAATACTATTGCTCATGTCTGATGAAGAAGAAACTGCCAGGCAAAAGGCAACACTGGCTGGGCGCGGCAGCTCACGCCTGTAATTCCAGCACTTTGGGACGCCAAGGTAGGTGGATAACCCGAGGTTGGAAGTTCGAGACCAGTATGACCCAAGTGGAGAAACCCTGTCTCTACTAAAAATACAAAAAAAAATTAGCTGGTGGTGGTGGCACATGCATTTAATCCCAGCTACTTGGGAGGCTGAGACAGGAGAATCGCTTGAACCCAGGAGGCAGAGGCTGCAGTGAGCTGAAATTGTGCCACTGCACGCCAGCCTGGGCGACAGAGTGAGATTCCATCAAAAAAAAAAAAAAAAGAGTGGGGGAGCAACACCTCACACCTCACCCCAAATAACTGCTGGCTACCACTTGAAACTAGGGAAGAACAATTTTGTTTTTACTTCAGTATCAAACTAAGTGCCATGGCTGCCTCTCCTTAGGCCACATTCCTTATCTGCTATGGTTGCTCTTAACACTGAACAAACAAATTCAAATAATGACAACTCTGATCTCTGCTTTTTTTTTTTTTTTTCAATGAAGCTTAAAAGAACTGATCAGAATTTATAAACTCTTATCCCAGTACTGTCTAAGACTAGTCTTGATAGGGATGATCAACAGGAAAAGTCTACCTAAATTTAAGTTTACATGAATAATCAGAAAACGCTCTTTCTTGTGTAATAAACCTATTGTAAACTTGTAGGAAAAGATTGTGTAAAACATTTGGCTTGTGATCACAACAAGATAAGAAGGCATGTCTTCTATGCTACTAGACTTGGAAGTTGCAAGTTATTCTGAAAATAATTATTAAAGCAAGTTTTGCATATTGAAAATATTTATTGGTAAACTATGAATAGTAAAATGGCATAAAACTAATTGAAACCTCAGCAAATCCTGGTGTGAATTTTGAATTTTAAGGATTAAGAAATAATTCCATAAAGAGCCAGAGCAACCAATCAAAACATAAAAGCATTTGGCCATGCTTCTTCTCAACAAGCGTAAAGGTCACAACAGAAAGGAGTGAATAATAAAGAAAATAATATTAATAAAAATTTTGTTTCCCTTCTCGCCTGTGAATAACTGCTATTCAAACGTAGGCTATGTTTTCTTTTTTCTTTTGAGACGGAGTCTTGCTCTATCACCCAGGCTGGAGTGCAGTGGCGTGATCTCGGCTCACTGCAACCTCCTCCCCACTGGGTTCAAGAGATTCTCCTGCCACAGCCTCCCCATTAGCTGGGATTACAGGTGGGTGCCATCATGCCTGGCTAATTTTTGTATTTTTATTAGAGACTAGAATTTTGACATGTTGGCCAGGCTGGTCCGAAACTCCTGACCTCAGGTGATCCACCCGCCTTAGTCTCCCAAAGTGCTGGGATTCGAGGCATGAGCCACCAGGCCGCAACTGTTTTCTAAAGTTATAGTTTGTCAATGGCAGAGTTCAGGTTATGTTCTTCGTTTTCAAAGTCTGGATTGTTGACTACTGCGTTTCTCAGAATTTCGTGTGAGAATCAAAAATTCAATCTTCAGAAAATTGTTCTTCCATTTCAAGTACAGAAACATATATTTACATACTGCCACATTTCAGAATTAAATTTCCCACACAGTACTTTCAGATTAAAAAAATGCAAGCAATTAATCATAGTAAGTGCTCAAGAATGGAGAAGTCAAGATTTAATAATGGCAATGATTAAGAAAAAAATTACAAAAATCGCAAGACATAATGTAAATTCTAAATTAATCATTGCTAAATTTTAATGTAAGTATCAGAGCAACTTCTTTGAGAAAAATTGCAGTCAAAATTAATAAAATTATTCTACATCTAAAAATTGAAATTAGATTTAATAGGAAAGTTAAATGGAAGAAGTAAATGAGAAAGGAATAAGTATGCTACACTTTTTGGAGAAAAAATATGGTTTCAATTTTATATAGGTAATTTAAAAATTTAAGTCTAAATATGTTTTTATTATTAATTATAAGTAATCACTAATAGATAAAAATAGAATGTATACCTTCTAAATCAAAGATGGAGAAAAAATAAAATACTATAATATGTTGGGGAAATGTCTACTAATAAAATAATGTAAAAAATGTGCACTATGTGATTTTATTTTTTGTACCTTTTCCTTATACTTTTCGCATTATCTAAAAGAAATTTTATCAAATTTTGAGTAAGAAAAATATTTTAAATGATAGATTGCAAAAATAAGAGACTCAATTTTGTCAATTGAAACATAAATTTAGAAAACAAAACGAAGAGAACAAGGGAGGAAGGAAGGTGGAAAGGAAAATGCTCAATAGTTTATTTTGTTTTATATAAAAACTTTGTGTCAACCTCTAAGGACAAATAAAAATTAAAAAGAAAAAGCTTCATTCTTCCAGATAATAGTAAGAGAAGTCCTCTTTCCTTTTTTTTTTTTTTTTTTTTTTTTTTTTGAACCTTTAGGATACTTGTAAGTACTTTCTTTCCTCTTTGAAATGTATATAAATCCTTTTCAAAACTAGATAGGTCTTTTGTCAGCTTTATGACCCAGGGATGTCTTTCTCAAAGATCTGAGAGTCATCTCTTTGACATGTGAAAATCAGGGAAGATAGCAGCCCAATCTCCAAGTTTCTGTGGGAAGGCGGGAGCCTAACTTCAATGCCCTTATTCCAAGTTTTAAAACTATCTCCTGTAATAAAGAAATGAGAAGATTGTTTCTCCAGAAGAAAAAGGCAACTAGCCAGCATGGATGGTCCCCCTAATTACCAGGCAAAGTAAAAAGGAACTATGTGGACAAATGATGCTGTCAAGTCCTCTTACTTGAGTACTAGTTACTGTTTATCTTGGAACGATGTTACCAATCTGCTTGGCTATATAAAAGGGTGAGATTTATTTCTGTCTTTGCAATTTCTTAGCAGATTGCCTGTGATGAACATCACATTCTGATGTGATACTTATTCGGTAGTGAAAGAATTTTCCTTCTTATTACCTTTGTGGAGAGAATTTCTGGGCTGGGAGAATGTGTTATTTTAAATTATATTTTCCCATCAACCCATAGCAATTCATCTGAATTATGAGTTTCAGGATATTATCTCCTTTCTTTCTCTCTTCCTCTCTGTCTGAGCAAATAATGGATTAATTGTTCTCTATTTAGTAAAGAAAAAATTTAGTGTAGAAAAAAAGAGATTAAAGAGCTAACAAAACTTTAGGTACTATTAATACATTACAAGCATTGCCTCATAAAAACATCTGAGGAATTATTTCACAAAGTTCAGCAGTCAAGCTCTAAATATGAAGTCTCTGATGCATAGACATTCCTGAGATGATGAACAGTATGTGCCTGCCAAAAAACCCTTGCATTTTACAGCATTCATCTCCCTATCTTAAGGAATTTAGGAGAACAAGCTCTCTGGCAATCAGGAAAAAACATTGTCTGAATTCAATTTCTATGGACTTCCTGTATCTCTCTTAGCCTGCTCCTCTCCTCAGACAAGGATCTCTTCTTTTTTATTGAGGAGCAGAGCTCTAGCAAAGGTTGATTAGGTTGATGTAATATGTGTGTTTTCTTCTATAAGATGTATTTATTTTGTTTAGACTCACACATGGGCTCATCTTTGTGAAAATTTAGAGGACATTAGTTCTACGTCTTCCATTGAAGAACTAAATATTTGTTATTTATTTAAATGCCAACTGAAATTATGAATAATGAAAAGTTTGCTTGGCTCTAACAAAGAAATATATTCATCTATAATATAAATACTGACAAAACTTGCCTAGGAATAGAACTTGATGGCATTCATTATTTGGCAAATTTTCACTGAAGCCAATCCTCAATCCATACTGGGTGCCAGTACCCTAGATTAGCATTTTGAATGTTTTCCTTCCATTTCTTCCTTATGTCTAGCCACCTACCATTCTTAGAATCCATGTCCTGGATTGGATGAAAAATCATAGCTCTAGATATTTCATCTAAGAACATATTACAGACTATAGTACTGTTTAAAAAAAACACATACACAGGGAATTGTGAAAGGTAAATTATACTGAGGTACACCTCACGAAGACTACTGAACATCCTGTTACGGCGATCTTTCAGAAAATGTTATTCATTGCCAATAGATCAAAAATAATACCTGCATTAATTGCGAATTTTAAGAACACATATAGTCCCCATTTACTTGGAAGATAAGTTATAAAAAAAAAAAAAAGCTTTGGTAGATTTAGTGATTTATCACAAAATTGACATGTGACAACCATTAATCTATAAATCACAAAGCTGTGGTTTTGTTACTGGTAAATTAGGATCACAGTAAATATTACATTAGCATGACACAGAAATGCTGGGTGAAATGTATATGCATGCCTATGCACACTGGTATGTATATGTCTGTGTGTATGTGTGTGTGTGTGTGTGTGTGTATGTCTCTGTGTGTGTTTGAGCCCATAATAAAGAAAATGTCCTGGTGTGCAAAACCGAGAACAAACTGCCAATAGAGCCGGAATGAACCTATTGCTGCTAGGGGACAGAAAGTGGATAGGAGAGAAGAGGTTATATCATCTCCATTAACTAAAAGTCTTGCTTTCCAACTCTTCCATCCATCTCTTTCTTTGCAGAAGGATGGAGATCTTGGACTTTAATACCAATAGAGAAAACACAGATAAACTCTTGAACTTCATAAGAAAACTATTAACTGGAACCCCCAAGGGGAGGAATAATTGGTTTAAAAAAAAAAAAAAGACAATATGGATTAGACAAAACGGTGTAAATCTATCCAGGAAAGAGTGCTTTTCTGTACTGACCTAGTCAGCCAACATTTTTTCGTAAAGGGCTTTGTAAGTGGTAAGGTCTCTGTCCTGACTTCTTAACTCTATCATTGCAGTGTAAAGGCAGTCAAAGACAACATGTAAATATGGGTGTGGCTATGTCCCAATAAGCCTATATTTACAACAGCAGATGTTGGGTGGGATTTGGCTCATGAGCTCTAGCTTGTTTTTCCCTGTCCTACACTTGAGATTAAATTAAATATCTCAACCGGGAATTCAAAATTCATGGTATTGAATTTTTTCCTCATAAGAAGAAGGTTAGGGGGACAAAAACTTCAGATCCCGCTGCTGCAGTTGATTCTGAGGCCATAAGTGGTACTTGTCATCACCTTCTTCTATCACCCATTCTAGATTCCTTCTTTCTTCTCTTAGTACCTGTGCTATATCTGTATGTGGTATTTCTTAAGGAGTGACCCCGCCCCTTATAACTCAAAGATCTGAGTTCCTGGGTACTGTGCCCCTATCAAATCATGTTCCCACATTTGTGCATTTACAGATAAGTGGAGAAATAAGCTACAAAAATGGGACCCCGTAAATTACCTGAGCACCAAAAATATTCCTTCCTGTCCCCATTATGAGGCAGTAGCTTACTTCTCATCATGACTAAAGTCAATTACTTCCACAGTGTAGTAGTTCCTTTCTGTGCTTATTGTTCTACCACTGCCAAGAAGACCCACATGAACAGATGGAAGCTTGAGCTCTGTGTTATGCAGGATTCTTCATTTTCCTCACCTTCCCCAGGAAAAGTGTTATCTGTTTGAGAGCCAGCATCACTGTGGCCATTGACCCCAAGGAGGAGGAGTACAAATCACCTCTGTTGGTTTCTGAAAGCAATAGTGACTAGAGGTACTTCTACTCCTATGATCTCACTGTAAGATCCATATATTCTACTTAGTAAAACAACAGCATATAATGAGCATTATTTAAGATGGATACTGTACCCTGAAGGATAATAGCCCATTCATAGAGGGTGTCATCTCCAAGCTGGTACCTAGGCTGCACCTAAAAGATGCTGCTCTAATTCTCTATTTGATGGCAGTTTCAGAATGATGCAGTATATGGTAGGACCAATGCTTCCCATGGCAAGGAGTCCACTGCTACTATAGTGGGAAGCATCAGGGTTTCTAACTGGCCTTTTCTATTAAATCATACTTACCTAGTGACTAAAGAAACAATGTGAAGGTTCTGTCAAATGCTATGTCCATTATAATTACACCACATTGACACTGGGAAATGACAATGGGGATACTATGTGGAGAACCTGCAGGTAAATTAAGGTTCCAGTACCAGAGCAGGTAGCAATGCTGCCCTAACATAAAACAAAGGGGAATTGGGCATAGATGTTTATAGTGTACCTTTCATGGAATACTTCTTTTACCTAGCACATAGCCTAATTTATAGATGCCCTACATGAGACCAGGGGGTCCCTCATGCAGAAAATGTGTTTATACTGATAGATGCCCTTGTAGTTCTTATCTCACCCATGTTCAGTTTATACCTGCATGACCATTGCTTTGTTGCTGGGAGAGCACAATGTTCTCCTTAGTGTTCTCAATAACAAAGGATAGGGGGAGATTCCTGGGACAACTGGCCTGGGATAGCACCTAGTTCAGATGGAAAGTGCAAATTTAATACATCACCACTGTAGGAAATAAGTTCAAAGGTGTTTACTTACAGATCCTGGGGAAGGAGGGTGTAATTAGCTGGGAGGGCAGTCCTCCATTTCTGGGTCACTGAAAGCAGGAATGAAGAGTCAGCAGGCAGAAGGAGAGAAAGAGAGCGCTCATGGGCACATGAACATAGCAATTAGCAGTATACATAAGGGAATAAGGTGTGGGTCACTTTAAATATGTGGGCAAATGCCTGAAAACTTAAAGTCCCTTTAAAGGAAATGGAAATCCGATTGCTCAGTCTGCTAGGTGAGACAGATGCCCCTAAGTTCTTATCTCTGGCCACTGGCTTGAACCATGTGAGTGGGGTGTAGAACTATAAACTGTCAAGGGTGACTGAGCCCTGCTTCTGATAGGAGAAGCACTTTTGAACTTGTATTAAAAAATGATGCAGAGACAACATAAAAGAATTTACTATAGGTGCCAAAGAAGCCAAGGATTCTTTGAGATGGACCTCATTTAGGATTCTGAATATTACCTGGCCCCTAAACACTCCCAGCTTAACATGGAGCTATGATTACACTTTAAATATCTGTGTATCTACATCAAATCAAATTGTATGCTATATATTGAATGTTTGTGTCCTTGCATCCCAGATTCATAAGCTGAACCCCACCCCTCAAGGTGATGATGTTAGGAGGTGGAGTGATAGGTCATGAGGGTGCAACTGTCATGGGCAGGATTAGTGTCCTTGTAAAAGGGGCCTGAGAGAGGCCCATGACCCAATTGCCATGGAAAATTAGAGTGAAGAGAGGGCTGTCTATGAGGAATTGGTCCTTTAGCAGATGACAAATATTCTGGCTGGTTGATCTTTGACTTTTCACCTTTAGAACTGTTAGAAATAAATTTATGATGTTTATAAGTCACCTAGTCTCTGGTATTTTGCTTCAGCAGCTGAAACAGACTAAGACACCTTGAATCAAATAACCTTAAAAAACCTACATGTTTTCCCTTTTTAAAAAGCATATGACTACCCAATAGAACAACCACATGGTCCTTTGTAGGAAGCCGGGGACTCACTACTGCAAATGCTTCCTGTGGTGCTGCATGGTCATTTCGCATGAGGTCTCAACCTCTCCTTCAGTCACTGGTTTCTAAGTCTGAGAGCAGGTTCAGTTCAGAAAAGTGGGTAAGGGACATGTGAAGTGTGAATTAACTTGGGAAGGCTTGTCTCAATCTTTTGCTCATCCATTCTTGATCTTTTCTGTATGTATAGAATATATATGCAGAATCAATATATATAGAACATACGTAATCTAGATATATAGAAATGATCAATAATGGATGAGCAGAAGGCTGACATAAGTCTTGTGTTTCTGTCTGTGCTTGTGTGCATATACACATGTTTAAATGTACATGTGCTCTAGGTGTATGAATGTATACAGGTACATATTCCTATGTATATATATAGAAAAGATCAAGAACATATTTGTGTACACATATATATGTATGTCTGAAGACTGGATAAATACATAGAGATACAGAAAGATACAAATATATAGATATAAATAGATACAGATATAGATGATATAGCTAGATTGAGATATATTGATACTGATATTATTGTTGGCTTCTAATATATTTTGCCCCTATGTATATTACATTCTCTATGTAAGTTCCAAAGATCCTGTAAGTCAGGGCTTCCTTGCTGCTATTCATATATGCTACTTATAATTACATCCACATTGTTCTGACAGTTAAATGCTCCTACTTGACTCAATAATTCTGAAATCCTGTTATCTCTGTTGTTACTAGAAGGTCCAATTGTTTTATAGCATTTCTTTTCATTACCACAACCTACAGAAGATGACAACCACTTAGCTTCTCAATAATGCTTGTGCCTCTCTTATCAGGGCATTTCTCACTGACTTGGTAAATGGAATGCCCTCCAGCTTTCCTATAGAATATAATGAGTTTGGGACTCCTATAGAGTACACCTATTCTAGCATGCAGGCTTCTCTGAGCTTTTTCTCTTCCTCCAAAGAGCATAGCAGATCTGGCATCATTTAATATGTGCTGTCACTTTTATACAGCCTCCAGGATCCATCCAGTTAGTGTATCACAACATTCTCCTGGGTCCTTGCCAAGCTGTTAAATACAATGTCACAGAAAAGAGCCCCTGCATGTTTAACTCACAATTTAGGAAAAGATCTCAACATAACTCAAATAGGGAACAAACTTTCTCTTATCTAGGAGGAAGTGGCTTTTATTTGTTTGTTTGACGCAGGCCAGTTGAGATCTATTTTTGGGCTTGTTTTCCCAGTTTCTGCTGGTAATATTAGCTAGTACCTACAGTTTCTTTAGTATATTTCCCCTCTCTACCTTTAAAAGGAACAGAAATCCTCTAGTTAAATTATGCAATTATGCTGAGATTTCTCCTAGCTGTAGGGACCTGCAGGTTAAAGTTTCTGAACTACATATACATAGTATCCCTGCCCCAAATCTCACATCTGACCACTTCCCTCTCAGGTCTCTGGCTTTCTTGGGTTAAATAATAAGGTTTCTTTGAAATTTTACCACTCTTAAAATTAATATTCAGCTCTGTCTGCTATCCAGATGTAGGAGAGAAGTCTTTTGCAATGCTGCCAAGGAAGCACTCTCGCACACTTTGCATGAAAATATTCAAGGCTAAGGCCGGGCGCGGTGGCTCAAGCCTGTAATCCCAGCACTTTGGGAGGCCGAGACGGGCGGATCACGAGGTCAGGAGATCGAGACCATCCTGGCTAACACGGTGAAACCCCGTCTCTACTAAAAAAATACAAAAAATTAGCCGGGCGAGATGGCGGGCACCTGTAGTCCCAGCTACTCGGGAGGCTGAGGCGAGAGAATTGCGTAAACCCAGGAGGCGGAGCTTGCAGTGAGCTGAGATCCGGCCACAGCACTCCAGCCTGGGTGACAGAGCGAGACTCCGTCTCAAAAAAAAAAAAAAGAAAATATTCAAGTCTAAAATAACATACAAATAATAAAATGTGAGTAAAAACTAAAAACACTGATGTTTATCATTTGCACAGATATAAGACAAAGGAATTCATATGCTTCATGTTATAAATTATATATTATAAATATAAATTGGTAAAACACTTGAATAGAAACGTGGGGCTAAGTAATGTGTTAGCTTTGATTATTATTCAGCACATATTATTTCCCCCTTTCCTTCTAACCTCCATAGAAAGAGTATCTTTCACCATGAATTTGGTACTGAGCTTGACCAGTGAATTTCTGTAGTCAATAAGATGTTAGCAAATGAAACAAAATGAGACATGAGCAGAGACTTTCAATGTGCTTCCCTCTAGTGTTCCTTCCTTTTATCAAAAGAATAACATGCCTTAGGTAGCTGCTGATCCAACAAGGATAAAAGACACATGGGGATGACTTTGACCCAATCCTCAGCTTAAAGCAAAGCCCAACCAAATGATTACCTGAACATCAACCAAGTTGCAGACATATAAGTGGAAAGTAAGTGTCTTCTTCTACACACCACTAAATTTTCCAGTGATTTGTTATACATTATTATTGTGGTAATGGATAATTGATACAACTTTTTAAGTGGAACATGGTTATATTCTATGACCCAGGAATTTCATGTATTATGATAAAATAAAAACTTCAGTTGAATTAAATTTAAAGGAGTTTAATTGAGCAATGAACAATTCGTGAATGAGGCAACCCCCATAATCACAGCAGATTAACATAGACTCCAGTGCAGAAGATTTATAGACAAAAAAAGAGAAATGACATACAGAAATTGGAAGTGAGATACAGAATGGCAGGGTTGGTTACAGCTCTCAGCGTATGTCTTATTTGAATACAGTTTGAACACTCAGCAGTGTATGAATGGTTGAATATGGCCACTGGGATTGGCCAAGGCTTAGCTATTGTTACAGGAGCATACTCCTAAGTTAGGTTGTCAATGTTGTCTGACTGTTAAGCTAGGTTACAGTTCATCCACAAGGACTCAAGTATAGAAGTACAGAGTTCTTCTCAGGCCACATTTAGTTTGCTTTAACAATGTCTATCCTGGACAATTTCTTATACATGTGTAAGGAGATATGTAAAATTATGTTCACGGCAGTACTATTTGTACTGCAGAAACTGCCTCGCCTGCATGTTTGACATTTTTAAGGCCATATCGCCTTTTGAAATGTGTGAGCCATCCAGCATTAACTTAGAAGGTTTTAACATTGTCTTGACCCTGGGTAATGTGACCATACTTTTATTTATTTATTTATTTATTTATTTATTTATTTAGTTAGTTAGTTAGTTTTGTCTTTCAGCCTCATAAGTCAATGTGTCAATTATACTTTTAAAAATTGATTGTCATCTCATGAATTCATAAATCTAGCCACATTTTAGTATTTCCATAACTTTATGACATGCTGTAAATGTTATTTGAGCAATTTCTGATGTGATCTGCTGTATAATCAATGAGTTTCCTTTTCCTTTTTCTGAATATACCTTATTTTTGAATCATTAATATTGAACTCAAGGCCAACTGCACTTTGTTCCGCTCATACCTGAACAAAGCTTATGTAACACATGCCCTTTCTTTATAAGGCACATTACAGCCTTCTTGTGCTTAAAAAAACTAGACAGCCAGTCTCTCTAGTACCGTGCTTAAGAGCCATTGTTGGCCAGGCATGGTGGCTCACGCCTGTAATCCCAGCATTTTGGGAGGCTGAGGTGGGTGGATCACAAAGTCAAGAGATCGAGAGCATTCTGTCCAACATGGTGAAACCCCGTCTCTACTAGAAACACAAAAATTAGCCAGGCGTGGTGGTGCACACCTGTAGTCCCAGCTACTCAGGGGGCTGAGACAGGAGAATTGCTTGAACCTGGGGGGACAGAGGTTGCAGTGAGCCGTGATCGTGCAACTACACTCCAGCCTGAGTGACTGAGCAAGACTCCATCAAAAAAAAAAAAAAAATGCAAAAAATTGCTAGTAAATAAACTGTAAAAATGACACATATTTATAGTATGAGAACAAAATGAAGAAATTAGAATGAGTGTCACTTTATACAGCCTCAACTAGAAACAGCCATAATGGGTAATTAAAATTTCTTGTGCTTCTGTGCAATTCTGAGTGACCATGAAAGTCTAGTGAGTATCGACTGTGACATTACAAATACATTTCAGCAAGAGGACAAATTCATAAATATGTAATCTGTGAAAACAATAAGGATTGACTATATTTAATTCCACTAGAATGCAAATATATCCATGGAATGATACCAAAAACTTCAAGATAGTGCTTAAGTCTAGCAAGGAAGGAGGTAAAAAGGATGTTTATGTGGATCTTAGTTTTATCTGTAACATTTCATTTGTTGATGGAGAAAAATATTTCAAACAAATATTACAAAATGCTGTCTCTATAATCTCTAATAAGTATAATTGTCTTTGTACTCTTTTCTCTAGTTTTAAAATATTTGAAACACTTTTAACATTATATGTTAAATTTTAAGGACATTTACAAATTCTATTTGTAAAAACTTTTAAAAAATAATAAAAAATTTCATGGGAAGTGGAAACCTGGGCCATGCTGTCAGTTTTGGCACAGAAGGGAGATTTTGAAATATCTATTGGTTGAAGCACAAATCTGACAAGTGAAGTTACAGAGGCCTAGATATACACAGAGTACTAAAAGGGACTCTTCCAATACATTTAGAAAACGGTATAATCGTTGCAATTTTCAATACATATTTGACTGTGAGATATTAACATTCTTAATATTCAGTGACTTAAAAACTTAAATCTATTAAAATACCCTAAGAAGGCCAATAAGGCAATCTGCAATTATTGATAGCGTGCTCTTCCCACATATCCCCAATAATTTTGACCAACTCTGAAATGGTGACTTCCTATTCCTTAAAAACATCAATTTCTTTCTTTCCTGCATATACTAATAGAATGCCTGCTATTTTCTTGGACAAGTAGTAACCCACTATTACTGATCAAATACTCTGAGGACCAGGGTGTATTTAGTTACCATTTTTTTTTTTCCCACACAGATGATTGCAATACTTTATTATAAACTCCCTGAGGAAAAATTGTTTATTTTTTTTATCATTATACCAAAACTATCTGGACCTTGGCCACTGTGACTAGAAATAATATTTATAGCCCAGGCTGCACAAGTTCAATAAAGACTATGATTATTTTCAGCACTCAGAAACTGCATCTTCTAGCTGTAGTGTAGTATCAAACATGGCAGGAACATTGCTTAAATGAAGCAGTGAGAAATTTCAAAAGGTGTAAAACAGATTCTCACCATCCTTATTTCTTAAACATTATTTATAACCATATTGAGATCAATTTGTATGAGTCTCTGTTAATAGGGAAACAAATATTTGTTTTTGTTATCTATATGTTTTTAAATAATGAATCAGCATAAGTAATTTGCATGCAGGTCATTATGTATTGATAGTTACATAGAAATAAATTTGGCCTCATTCAAAGAGACATCTGACATTCTTTTTTCTGGCTCCGAGGAGGTAAAGTCTAAAACATTGGAATTTCCCCAGTGCTAAAAGTTTCCATATTATTTCTGATGAGTTGTTCACACCATACCTAATAGTTGATGTTAACAAAGTGACTCAAGATGGGACTGGCCACACATGATAGTCTTAGAGTAGAGGCTGTCCATGCCAGAAAGACTAACCAAAGGAAAGAATTAGAGTGGGCTTTTTGGTCATGGTATATCATTCCACCTCTGGGAAGGGAGGGAGATGGAGACTGAGTTCAATCATGTGAATAATATAATCAATCAATCATACTTAAGTAATGAAGTCATAATAAAAACTCTGAAGACTGAAGCTTGTATGAACTTCCCAGATTGGCAACATGCTATGCTTATTGTCACATACTGATACTGAAGCATAACGTGTCCTGAAGATAAAGAAAGCTTTCTGTTTGGAACCTTCCCAGACTCTGTGCTATGTGTTTCTTCCCTTGGCTAATTTTAATGTATCATTCCCTGTAATAAACAGGACTGTAAATATAATAGGTTTCTGTGAGATCTGTGAGTCTTTAGTGAATTATTGAAACTGAAGGCAGACTTGGTTGTCTGCAGAACTGCCTCCTTACCTCAAAGTTTGGCAAACTTTGAAATAATGATGTGTTATTTTCTAGAAGTAGGTTTAAGCTGAACAGAAAGCTAACAGTTTGGTTTTCTGACAATTGGGAGAGAAGGGCTGCAGATCAACTATTCCAAACCCAAATACATCTTGTTATATATATATATATATATATATATATATATATATTTTTTTTTTTTTTTTTTTTGAGGCGGAGTCTCGCTCTGTCGCCCAGGACTGGAGTGCAGTGGCCAGATCTCAGCTCACTGCAAGCTCCGCCTCCCGGGTTTACGCCATTCTCCTGCCTCAGCCTCCCGAGTAGCTGGGACTACAGGCGCCCGCCACCTCGCCTGGCTAGTTTTTGTATTTTTAGTAGAGACGGGGTTTCACCGTGTTAGCCAGGATGGTCTTGATCTCCTGACCTCGTGATCCGCCCCTCTCGGCCTCCCAAAGTGCTGGGATTACAGGCTTGAGCCACCGCGCCCGGCCTATATTTTTAAATATTTAATAAGGTTATAAGTAGTATGTTTATTTATAATAAGATACTTTATTTATATTCCTTGGTGTATATTTCCCAAAAGTACATCCAGAATTGTTGTAAAATAATGTTGCCCAAAGTGATACACTCTCTACATGAATATATTATGCATATTTTGTTTAAGCTGAGACAACATTGGATTATCCCTGACTTAAAATCTTTCTAGGTAAAACAATTTCAGCAATGTTGAGTGGAAAGAACTTGAGTGTCAATTGCTCATCCCTTTATATATGGGAACAGAGTCAAAACAATCATCTAAAAATATCAAAGCTTGTTTTATAACTATGCACTAAGCTCACCTCAGACTAAGAGAAGAAACGCTTCTATTGTGGTACATATCCTAGTGAGGCAACTTGTCTTAACTCAAAAATGAAACAAAATAGTATGGCGTCGCAGACATTGGAGATTCTGTGAGAGGATAAAAAGGGGGTGAGGGATGAGAAATTACATAATGCATATAATGTATGTTATTCAGGTGCTGATTACATTAAAAGCCCATACACTAAAACCCCAATATATCAATGTAATAAAACTATGCTTGTATGCCTTAAATGTATACAAAATAAATAAATATCATGATAGTCTACCTACTTTCAGTTTGATTGCTTATTCAAGTGTACATGTCTGTGTAACTAGTAGTATGGAATAATTATTTCCATGTATGTATTAGTGAGTATGATTTTGAGCTACCAACAATCAAATCAAATTTCACTTAATAAAAGTATTGTTATCTTTTCTTTTTCATTATTCCTATTATATAAAATACATGTATCACAACTGTCCTTTGGGTATTCTAAAATACTTCCTAGATCAAGCCCTTCTCACAAAGAACAGGACACTGTGACAGAGACTACTTATTCTCTGCTAACCATTCTACCCAGTCACCACAACAAAAAAGAAAAAGGAAAAAACAAAACAACCCTGGTTATCATCTGGACACATCACTCCCCAGGATAAATATTATATTTCTTATTCCTTTAGCTCTAGATGTGGCTGTGTGATAGTGTGATAGAGCCTTCTTTTTTTTTTTTTTTTTTGAGACGGAGTCTCACTCTGTCGCCCAGATTGGAGTGTAGCGGCGGGATCTCAGCTCACTGTAAGCTCCACCTCCTGGGTTCATGCCATTCTCCTGCCTCAGCCTCCAGAGTAGCTGGGACTACAGGTGCCTGCCACCTGCGCCCGGCTAATTTTTTCTGTTTTTAGTAGAGACGGGTTTCACCTTGGTCTCGATCTCCTGACCTCGTGATCCACCCGCCTCGGCCTCCCAAAGTGCTGGGATTACAGGTGTGAGCCACCGTGCCCGGCCGATAAAGGCTTTTTAATGACAGCCTTGAAAGAATAGAACAGGATTAAGATCATAAATAGACAGTTCTCCAAAGAAGATATACAAATGGCCAAAAAAAATGAAAAAATCTTCAACATTACTAATGATCATGGAAATGCAAATTAAAACCACAATGTGATATCACCTTACTTCTGCAAGAATGGCTATAACCAAAGAATCAAAAAAAAAAAAAAAAAAGTAGATGTTGGCAGGATGCAGCCATCAGAGAACACTTCTACACTGCTGGTGGGAATGTAAACTGGTACAACTGCTATGGAAAACAGTGTTGAGAGTCCTTAAATAACTAAAAATATAACTACACTTAAATCCAGCAATCCCACTACTGGGTATCTCTTCCGTTCGGGAAATGTGTGAGGGGCAAGAAAAAGGCACACACACAATACCTTTAAGGGTAAAAAAACCTTTATCTCATGTAAAAGGCAATGCAGATATAATAAGCAAATGATATAATAAGCAGATGATATAATAAGCAGATTGATATAATAAGCAAATTGTAATAGGAAGGGGAGAAGGGAAAAGATATGTACACTTACCAAACAATGGAGGATTCACCACCAGACGGGGAAGCAACAGCGTGGGCTCCAGAGTCTGAAGCAACAGCGTGGGCTCCAGAGTCGGCCACTGGTCCGTGCACAGACAAGGAGAGGTCTCATGAAGTATGGGCACAGTCTGGGACCCCAGCTCTTTTTGTAACAAGTTTTTTGATATGAGGCCCAGTCATGAGGGCCCTTGGAGACTGAGTTCAAGGAACACAAAAAGGTCAACTTGTTTTTCAATAACTAACGTATAGGAATAGATTGAAATAGAGATTTCTTGGAAGCAGAGCTAGATGAATGCCTCAAGGGGCTCACACAACCTGTTCCAGTACTTGGTGACCATTGTTTGTGTCCATGTTCAACTGAGTTCAAATTTAATGTTTAACTTTTCCTCCACAGTATCTACCCAGAGAAAAAGAAGTCATTATTCAAAAAAGATACTTGCACACGCATTTTTATAGTAGCATAATTCACAATTGCAAAATCATGGAGCCAACCCAAATGTCCCTCAGTCAATGAGTGAATAAAGAAATTGTGACATCTATCTATCTATCTATCTATCTATCTATCTATCTATCTATCTATCTATCTATCATGGAATACTACTCAGCCATAAAGAAGAATGAATGAACAACATTTGCACTGACCTGGATGAGATTGGAGAGTGTTATTCTAAGTGAAGTAACTCAGGAATCAAAAATCAAACATTGTATGTTCTCACTGATGTGTGGGAGCTAAGCTATGAGGACGCAAAGGCATAAGAATGATACAATGGACTTTGGGGACTTGGGGGGAAGAGTTGAGGGGTGAGGGATAAAATACAATAGATGCGGTGCAGTGTATACTGCTGAGGTGATGGCTACCCCAAGATCTCACAAATCACCACTAAAGAACTTACTCATGTAACCAAATACCACTACTACCCCAATAATTTATGGAAAAATAAAATAAAATAAAATAAAATAAAATAAAATAAAATAAAATAAAGAAAGGAGAGAACAGTTACCTTGCCATACAAGGATACAAGCCTGCAGTCAAAGACAGGAATAAGATGTTGTCATCTCACCCAAGTCTCTTTAATCATATGGTTTCCAAAGATATTCCAACGATTTAGAGAAAATGAGGGACTGGGATGTAGCTGAGCATGGTGCGTAAGGAAAGAACCACAGTTTTCAGACTCAACCTACATCTAGGCAAGATCTCTAGCTTTTATTAGTTATATATAACCCCAAAACTAAGTTGTCAAAGAATCACTTACACAGAAAATCATTCTTGGCTTGTCCCCCCAGCCCCACCCTACCACCATACCCACAACTATTCCATCAGCAGGATGCTGGCTAGGAATTTTGCAGTACCCATAAGGAGCATTAAGATTAACTTAAGATATGACCATGAAAAATCAATAAGGAAGAACTTCCCAGGGAGATATGGATTGCTAGGTAAGCTAGCCAAACACTTTGTACTTTATAATTCATATATGGTAAGATTTGATCATTGCTATAGACATATAAGAACTATATGTTTCTCATTATACTTTTTCCCAAATGAGAATATTGTCAGGCCTCTGAGCCCAAGCCAAGCCATTGCATCCCCTGTGACTTGCACGTATACGTCCAGATGGCCTGAAGTAACTGAAGAAGCACAAAAGAAGTGCAAATGCCCTGCCTCTCCTTAACCGATGACGTTCCACCACAAAAGAAATGAAAATGGTCTGTCCTTACCTTAAGCGATGATATTATCTTGTGAAATTCCTTTTCCTGGCTCATCCTGGCTCAAAAAGCTCCCCCACTGAGCACCTTGCAATTCCCACTCCTGCGCACCAGAGAACAACCCCCCTTTGACTGTAATTTTCCTTTACCTACCCAAATCCTATAAAACGGCTCCACCCTTATCTCCCTTCGCTGACTCTCTTTTCAGACTCAGCCTCCTGCACCCAGGTGAAATAAACAGCCATGTTGCTCATACAAAGCCTGTTGGTGGTCTCTTCACACGGACGCACATGACAAATATCATGATTATTTTGTGTATTCATGCTTTTGTGGGTGGGCAAACTGTGCCCCAAGGACAAATCTGACTTGTTGCATTGTGTGTGTGTGTGTGTGTGTGGGTGTGTGTTTGTATGTGTGCATGTAAGTACAGCTTTACTGGAACATAGCCATGCCCATTCATTTTGTCTCTAGCTGCTTTCACCTTTCAGTGGCTAGTAAATAATTATAATAGAGACAGTATGGCCTGCAGAGCTTAAACTATTTACCATCTGGCCCTTTACAAAAAAAGTTTGGTGACCTCTGGTCTATATTCTCATTTTACATTGAGCATCTTAAGACCAAATTAGTTGTTTCTAAACTAATGGTAGCTATATCATACTGAAAGGAAAAGATTGCACATTGACTAGAGTGTTAGAGAAAAGTCCATTTTTTCTCCTTCCTATAAAAATCAAAAAACTTATATAGTTATCTACACTGCATGTTGCTGGACCCTTGAAAAAATATAGTTTTCTTTAATTATCCTTTTTAGTAATAACATCTATTTATATTAAGGATTCTTGTAATAAATAGTCCTATGAGCTTTTTATTGTATATTATAAAGATATTATTGAGTTTTTAAATTCATCGTGTTATATCATACTGTACATTCATTTCTCCCAGGAGAAATTATCATGGTGCCTAATGATATCAAAAATCTTCTCAGAAGTTTGTTTTTATCTCATGAATATAATAAATTGTGTAAATGATACTAACTTTGCCCTTTTTTCAAATTAAAATTTAAATGACAAATTTATACTTCACTTCTGATGAACTGGTAAATTCTGAAATTGAAAACCACTCCAAAAGACCATAACATAGTCATTTTTAATATTGCTGAAACTGCTGAAATATATGTCATCAGGCTGAGATAGGCTAAACAACGTCCACAGCTAGAGAGGAATCATTCCCTGCCACCTAGCATCCAGCTGTCAATCCAGTTTTCTTCTTGTATTTACATAGGCAGTAACTCATAAAAATAAAAATAACATTGTATTTTTGCAGTTGAAAAGAAAGCACTTGATAATGCTTTGAATATAAAACAAAGGGACCTAAAATGGTCCTTATTTAGAAAATTTAAAAAAGAAATTAAAAATAGAATAACAAATTCTCAAAACTGCCCCGATTTATGGCATTCAAAAACATATACAGTCATTCAATAAAACACATTTGTGGAGTTTTATCACCACTGCAAAAGTTGCTCAATAGTAGTGATAGAATTTTAGTAAAATTTGAAAAGGCTGGTAACTTGTCCTTTGAAGTTGTGTAGTCCCAGGAAACGTGAAATTATTTTAAAAAGTTCTTTGCATTTGTGAAAGCACAAGAGAGAAAAGAGCATTAGTGTTTCTTCTTGACTGGGAAAAAATACTTAGAAAAGAGGGGGTATGACCAGAACAAGAGAGTGCAACAGTGATGAAACTCACTTAGTTTTAAAGCAAGATGCCTCTGAAAGGGGAGTATCATGGTTAAATGCAGCCAAGTACATACTGATTCTTCCACTGTGGCTACGTGGGATGTTTGGGCTCTGCCTAATCTATAGTCTTGCTAATCAAAAGTCAAGAAAAAAACAAACAAACAGAGAAACCTTATTTTTCCATTGAGTACCCCATTAAAATACTTGCATCATGGCACAACTTATTTTAACATGATTTCACAGTTATATGTGTACTAAAGAGGCAATTCACAAATGTAAGATTTTGAAAAGATCTGTAAGTGATTTTCCTTAGGAAAGTCAGCATTCTACTTAGGTTGCTTTTGCCAAAGTCACCTAAATTGAAAAGATCCCTAGCTCACTGGCATAGCTTCTCCATATCCAGTCTTTAAATAGTTTCATTTCAACAATCTCACTGAAATCCAGCTGGCTCATAGCCTGATCATAATAAAAATCCAAAGTGTTGCTAATTGGCTAGAGAACGGAATTTGAAATTCTGACAGGAAATATTTCCTCACCCTCGATTGAGAAAAACAGTGCACAGATGGTCAAGGTGATGCACGTTCATGTGCCCTCAAAGATTTCTTTCTTTCCGATTCTTATGTCAAAATGGTGCTTAACAAAAAATATAAATAAATAAACAAATAAAAGGAAGCTCATCTCTAATCTCTGGTTTAAAGTGTTCATTGTTAACTCCTATTATAATTTAAGTTTTTAACGGATTCACTCACCCTTGCCTGCCTGTAGTTTAGATTACTGCATGAACTTCCAATTCTACCACAAGTAGAAGTTTCTATGTCAATTATAATTCTTTCTGAGGACAAGAACACTGAGGTCACATCACATCAGTACCTTCTGCCCTGTACTGATACCGATCAAATTCTGAAAATAATTTAAGGTTTTGATCCTTAGCCTTAGGGCACAAAACTCGATAGCATCTAGCAATTTCAGAAACCTTATCATGTTCTACACCACATTACTCATAGCAGCTATTTTCAACAAGCAGTCTGTGGTATTGATCCTAAAACTGAAATAGATAAAATTCTAGGTCAGAATATTCCTTTAAAATCAATAGAATTGTAGAAATTAGTTTGAAAATTTCTATCAAGATATGAGAACATTCTCAGAGAACTTGGCAACAATTTAGCAGGTTTATTATTTCACTTGTTTATCAAAATATTCTTCAAGCCATAACTTTGTGAAGTTTCTTCTCCTATTTCCAAACTACTTTACTGTTTCTCAAAGTCCCCTCCTCAAGCCTGTAATCCCAGCACTTTGGGAGGCCAAGATGGGTGGATCACGAGATCAGGAGATTGAGACCATCCTGGCTAACACAGTGAAACCCCGTCTCTACTAAAAAATGCAAAAAACTAGCCGGGCGTGGTGGCGGGAGCCTGTAGTCTCAGCTACTCGGGAGACTGAGGCAGGAGAATGGCGTAAACCCGGGAGGCGGAGCTTGCAGTGAATGGAGATCACGCCACTGCACTCCAGCCTGGGCAACAGAGCAAGACTCCGTCTCAAAAAAAAAAAAAAAAAAAGGCCCCTCCTCCATTCACTCAGCCTAATTCTCCACATCTTTACCACTTACTTGACAAAAAATCAAAAGTCAAATATCAGGAACACCTTCTCTGTCTACTCCTCTCTTCCACCCAATTATATCTGTATTTGCAAGCAGACTGCAAAAACAAAAATTGTTTAAGCAACAAGCTGCTTATTTAAAAAATATATATAGCCCTATTTTCATCAACCTATGCCTATTATTTTATCTGTCCTTTTCCATCTCCTTTCTCTCTTTTTCCTCTCTCAACAATGGAACATAAAAAAAAAAAAGCAAGTTACTACAAAGTAAAATTAGATTTAGGACAAAACTAAAAATAAGGACAGCAAACAAATAGAGAGAACCTGAGGTCACGGTTGCCTGGGTAAGAGATATTCACCCTTACTAATCCATGAGACTATGTGCTTCAGACCAAACTGATCCATCCCAGAGAGTGGATCTCGATTAGTTGTAACCAATATCTTCAGACATTACCATGAAAAGTGTACCTGGTGGCTCCTGGAAAGTTTTACTCACTCTTTAAAGACAAACAAGTAGGAAAAGATGGTTTCTGCTTATATCAGTCATAATATAATCAGAGAAGCAGAGCCCTACCCATTCTTGATTTCTTTTTAGTTGGGGGTGGGCAGGAGTAGGAGACTCAACAAATTAGAAATAGAAAATAACTTCTTCAATATGATAAAAGATATCTATAAAAACAGGCCGGGCGCGGTGGCTCAAGCCTGTAATCCCAGCACTTTGGGAGGCCGAGACGGGCGGATCACCAGATCAGGAGATCAAGACCATCCTGGCTAACACGGTGAAACCCCATTTCAACTAAAAAACCAAAAAAACCAGCCGGGAGAGGTGGCAGGCGCCTGTAGTCCCAGCTACTCGGAAGGCTGAGGCAGGAGAATGGCGTAAACCTGGGAGGCGGAGCTTGCAGTGAGCTGAGATCCGGCCACTGCACTCCAGCCTGGGCCACTGAGAGAGACTCCGTCTCAAAAAAAAATAAAAATAAAAATAAAAAAACACATTATATCATGTTTAATGCTGAATCAATGTGCTCTCCCTAAAATTGAGAAAAAGGCAAGCCTGTCCCTTTTACCATTTTCATTCTGCATTGTACTGCAGACTCTTTCTAGAGCTATCAGACAAGAAAACAAAAGTTATACAGACTGGATTAATTTTTTTAATTAATTAACTAATTTATTTATTTATTTTTGAGACAGAGTCTCCTCTATACCAGGATGGAGTGCAGTGGCGCAATCTCGACTCACTGAAATCCCTGCCTCCCAGGTTCAAGCCATTCTCCTGCCTCAGCCTCCTGAGTAGCTGGCACGACAGGCACACTCCACCACACCTGGCTAATTTTTTTGCTTTTAGTAGAAACAGGATTTCACCATGTTGGTCAGGCTGGTCTTGAACTCCTGACCTCGTGATTTGCCTGCCTCAGCTTCCCACAGTGCTGGGAATACAGGTGTGAGTCACCGTGCCTGGCCAATTAAAATTATTTTTTTATTCTCAGATGACATGACCCTGTGTGTAGGAAATGCACCCATACTAGAGCTAATAAATATGCTTAGGAAGATTGTGGGAAACAAGATCTGTATACAAAATAAATGAACATTTTCACCCTGAAAACTAAAAAGCTTTGCTTAGAAAAAAAGGATCTAAAGGAAAGAATTATTCCATGTTCATGAATTGGAAGACTCTTTTATTACAATAAAAATTCTCCCCAAAAGATTAATTGCAGATGTTCTTTTCCAAAATTGACAATCTGATTCTAGAATGTATATGGAGAAGCAAAAGACTAAAAGCCAAAACAACCTTGAAGAAAGATTAAAGTTGGAGAACTTTCACTCCATATTTTCAAAAATTACTGGGAATCTACACTAACCAGGATAGTATGATACTGGAGTAAGAATAGACACACAGGTCAGTGGGATAAAATTGGCATTCCTGAAATAAATCTTTACATTTTTGATCAATTGATTTTCAACCAAGGTTGAAAAGTAATTCATTGAAGGAAGAATAACATTTTCAATGAAGTGCTTTTCTCCACCTCTCCTAGTTTAGAATTAGTCTCTTATATTCTATATTTTAGTGATAGTCTTTTATATTCTATTATTTTTTACCAGCAACAGACCCTAATAAATTTTGAATACTCTTTTTTTTTAAAATTCTTTGTTTCAAAAATCCTTGATTTGATTGAGAACTTCACTCTACAACTTCATGTGAAAGTTTAGCAGCTGAACCTAAGTACGTATTCAATAGAATGTAGGAGGAAATACTGGGTCAAGACTTTTTTCTTTTCTTTTTTGGAGACAGTCTTGCTCCGTCACCCAGGCTGGAGTGCAATGGCACAGTCACTGCTCACTGCTACCTCCAACTTCCAGGTTTAAGTGATTCTCGTGCCTCAGCCTCCCAAGTAGCTGGAATTACAGGCATGCTCCACCGTGCCTGGCTAATTTTTGTATTTTTAGTAGAGATGGGGTTCACTGTGTTGGCCAGGCTGGACTCGAACTCCTGGCCTCAAGTGATCCACCAGCCTTAGCCTCCCAAAGTGCTAGGATTACAGTCATGAGCCACTGCATCCAACCTGGGTCATTCTGTAAAAGCTTTCTTTAAAAAGGGGTCTGAGTTAACTGGGAGGTCATTTTGCCTTTGACACTTCTTAGTAGCTTACTTAATTGCTTGATGTCTTGCAATTGGCCATGATGGGAGATGATGCAATCACTGACTTACAATTAGTGCAAAATATAAAAGGGGAAAGAGTCTACATTTCTGATGACAATATGGAGCTGCCATCTTTGCCCTAGACTGCCGTCCTATTATTTTATTTTATATGATAGAAAATAAATCTCTAACATGTTTAAGACAGTCGTTTTGGATTTCTGTTACCAGAAGCCAAACATAATTTCTAATAATACTAAACAAACTTTATTTTTAGTTACTAGCCTCATACCCCGCTCCAAAAGTTACTTAAAACAAGTGAAAGCTAATCAACTTCATCCTTTGTTATCTTTAACTTCACTTCAACATATTTTTGGTGCCTTGTTTTATTAAGCCCACAAAATAGATTTCTTAATATTGCTTTATAACTTGATATTTATTTCAATTTGTTTGGATTTGTTTCCTTGTTAAAATGGCTTATATCCAAAAGACAGGCAATAACAAATGCTGGTGAGGATGTGGAGAAAAGGGTACTCTGATACATTGTTGGTGGAAATGTAAATTAGTACAACCACTATGGATAATAGTTTGGAGGTTCCTCAAGAAACTAAATATTGAGCTACCATATGAACCAGCAATTCCACTGCTGGTATATAGCGAAAAGAAAGGAAATCGGTTTATCATTCCTTGTTGACCTCAGCTGTATCTTATGATTCATTTCCTTTCTTACAGAAGTACATTCTTTATACATTTTTGCTGTGTATCTGTGGACAGTATACTCAATTTTTATTTCAGCAAACGTTGATCTGGTTTGAGAAAGATAGATAGCTTGGGACTTGACTCAAAGTTGAACTTTCCATCTGTACTTTTAGGATACTCCATTACTTTTCTGTCTTCTATTATTTCACTTGAGAAGTCTGCATCCAGTATAATTTTCTATTCTTGGAAAATGATCTGCTGATCCTCTCTTGATTATTGAATTCACATTTTTTATCAATTCTGGAATGTTGTTAACCGTTCTCTGTATTACCTATTTTTCAAAATGGCTATTTAACTCTGTCCACTAAATCCATTAAGTTTCTTGCCATGTTTTGGATATGATTTTCTCTCTGTTCTGCATTCCAAGGAGATTCTTCATGGAGTTCTTTTTTCAAGCTGCCAAACGCTATGTTCATCTATTCATAGTCAATCAATTAGCCCATTCACTGTACTGTCTAATTTTACTTTCTAAATTATTTAGCTTTAGAAGTTTAGCTTTCTCTTTTTAATTTTTTTCCAAATTATCCTAGCAATGTGGATAAACACTAGTTTTCTGCTCACTGTTACTAGGTTTATCACTTATCTTTTTGAACATCTTATGTAATATATTTCTGATGATTCCATTTTCTTAAGTTATTAGAGATACTAAATTTGTTGTGTTTTTGCTGTTTTTGTTATAGTTGCACTGTTGTTTCTCCTGATTTTCACTCATTGTTGGTGGTTTCTTCTATGTTATACACAAGTGTACTTTAAAAGAATAAAGGATTTTGAGAATGATCTACAATAATCATGAGAGGCACTTATACCCGCTTGATGATCCTGTGTATATTGATCATGAGAAAAATATGTTAAAACTATTGCTATGTGAGATGACTGAATGAGCAAGAAGTGTCTCCAAAGGAGATCTATGCTTCATTTAGAGAAAAGGGATAGGCACATATTCAGAGAAGAAGTAAGGCTATGGGAAAATTTTTGTACATATTTTTAGGTGTGACAGGCACAATAGAGGCATTTACGAGAAGAGGGGACAGGTTGGTGAGTGACTGAATCAGATCAGCAGATAAAAGAGGAATATGGGAATAAGTGAGTACTGGATATCTAGGGGAATGGGGATCCTACAGGGCCTAAGGTAAACAGGAAAATAACATATGATGAAATTCTCCTTGATTGTCACTTAGGACAAAGTCTAAAAATTTTTCTCTCTAGGAACTACAGTCTTAAAGAGTATAGAACTTGAGCAAAATATGATCTCAAAAGGAATATATAGAGTTCAGTGGGCCTGACTTAAATTGTGCTAATGTTAGAACCCAAAGTCTTAATAGGTGTTAATAATAACAACCTACTTTTTGCTAAATTATCAACAACAGTAGAAGATAATTAAAATAGACAAAAAAAAAAATCTCCATTTCAATTTCTGTTTTACCTGAAGTAACATCTTAACTCTTCTGAGCTCTAGATTCCTCCTCTTTAAATGAAATTAGACAAAATAATTTTGCATTTAGAGCTTTGTGTGACTAACTCTTCTAAATATTCTTCAGTATGCACAATAGGAACTCATCAGAGTACACTAATTTGGATTTTACAGCTCAGTATCTAAAGTATTTTTTATACTTTTTGTGTTAAAAGAATGATGGAAAGAAGATTTCAGACTGAACTCTTAAAATTCTCTAGATCAGAGAGAATGGAGAGAAATGCGTGTTATAAAATAACATGTCTTTTAGAAATAAGAAATTTTTGAAAGATTCATTTTTTAAGTACTTTTATAAATTTTATTCTTTCTACAAAAAACAACTTAACAAATAAGAATTTGCTGTATGCCAGCCATGATCTCCATTTATTTCTCCCACACTTGTGTGACAGACACCGTGTCCCCATTTTGCAGTTGAAGATGTGAAGCACTGGAAGTTTAACTGTCTTCGGTTGTACATTAGTTTGTTCTATCCTCACTTTGGATGTAGACAACTGGTGTCTGTATTCTCCTTCCTCATGCTTTCTAACAGTTATGATGCACAGCTCCAGGTAACAGGACTTATGCCTCAGTTTACCCAAGGTATAGTAAGTTTCTTGTAGCTCCTGAGGAAAGTATGTTATTTTTTAAAAATAACATAATATTAGGTGCTCCGTGGGACACAGATATTTTCTTCTCAGCAGTCAATGTTGCTATAAGCCTGTTGGTCTCTGCCCAAGGATTTTCACTGGTCACAAGAGTGTAACCGCCCAATGGGTTCACCTTGCTGGCTGTCTAGACAGAACTGATATATCAAGACTGGAATTGCAATGGCAAAAGAGTCATTCATGCAGAGCCCCCTGTGCGGGAGACCTGAGCTTTATTATTACTCAAATCAGTCTCCCCGAGTATGCAGGGATCAGAGTTTTTTGTTTGTTTGTTTTGTTTTGTTTTGCTTTTTTGTTTTTGATACGGAGTCTCGCACTGACGCCAGGGCTGGAGTGGTGCAATGGCGGGATCTCGGCTCACTACAACCTCTGCCTCCTGCGTTCACAGGATTCTCCTGCCTTAGCATCCCAAGTAGCTAGCATTACAGCCGCACACCACCACATCTGGCTATTATTTGTATTTTTTGTAGAGAAGGGATTTCACTGTGTTGGACAGACTGGTCTCGAACTCCTGACCTCGTGATCTGCCCCCATTGGCATCCCAAAGTGCTGGGACTACAGGCGTGAGCCACTGCATCCGGCCTTAGGGATCAGAATTTTTAAGGATAATTTTGCAGGAGTGGTGATTGGTCGGGTTGAAGATGAAATCATAAGGGATAGAAGTGAGTTCTTGCTGACTTCTGTTCCCAGGTGGGATTGCAGAACTTGTTGAGTCAGTGGTGTCATCTGCTGCATTGGAATGCAGGATCTGCAAAATATCTCAAGCACTGATCTTAGGTTTCACAATAGTGATGTTATTCCCAGAAGAAATTTGGGGAGGATCAGACTCTTGCAGTCAGAGCCTGCATGGCTCCTAAATCGTAATTTGTTAGTCTTACAAAGGCAGACTGGTCCCAAGGCAAGAAGGGGTTTTTCAGGAAAGGGCTATTAACCATTTTGTTTCAGAGTTTAAACTATAAATTGAAATCCTTCCAGTGCTAGTTCGCCAGTTCCGCCTATACCCAGGAATGAACAAAGACAGTTTAGAGATTAGAAGAAAGACGGGGTTGGTCAGGTCTAATGTTTTTCACTGACATAATTTCCTCAGATATAATTTTGCAAAGGCAGTTTCAAGAGCATGCTTACTTTCACACAGAGCAGGCGGGAATTGCCAGGAATTAACACTTTCAGGAGTATCCTTCAATCAATGGTGAACAGAAATTGGTGGATAAATACAGGAGAATATTTGCTTATCAGTGGGACAAATATCTCCCACATTCCCCAGTAGAATTTAATCCAAATTGGACATACTGGCTGCCTGCTTAGTAACATGACTTGTATTGGTCTCCATACTTCCCTAATCTCACATCTTGTTCAACTACCAGTGCTTGATGAAATGACCTCAAATAATCTACCTGCATCTAAATTCTTGTTTCAGGCCAGGCACGGTGGCTCACGCTTGTAATCCCAGCACTTTGGGCGGCCAAGGCGGTAGATCACCTGAGGTCAGGAGTTCGAGGCCAGCCTGACCAACATGGCAAAACCCCGTGTCTAACAAAAATACAAAAATTAGCCGGGCTTGGTGACGGGCAACTGTAATCCCAGCTACTCAGGATGTGGAGGCATGAGAAGCTCTTGAATCCAAGAGGTGGAGATTGCAGTGAGCCGAGATTTTGCCACATGCACTCCAGCCTAGGCGACAGAGACGCCTTCTCAAAATAAATAAATAAATAAATAAATAAATAAATAAATAAATAAATAAATAAATAAATCTTTGTTCCAGGGTCTTCTTGTGGGAAAAACAGTAAAAGTCAAATATTGTTTAAGATTTTATTTCATTATTTGGTTGCTGCTTGAGATTGAATAATATTCTCTATGGACAGATTTTATAATTTATAACTAGACCTTAAGCTCTTCTTTCTCATGCATGAGATATTTCTGACTGGTCACATTTTAGGAGGATACAATTTATGTGTTAAAAATGTTTTCCCAGCAAAACAGAACAACACATCCTCAAATGGAGTATGTAGACTGAATGAGGATATCAGCCTTGACCAAATGAAATAAAAGCCACAGGTCCTTCTCCAGATTTTCTTGTCTACAGAGGCCTCCAGAGACTATTAAATAAGCTATGTGTTCAATAACAGTTTTTTGGATTGGTAAATTAATTCCTTTGTTCCACATTAGATTTTGGCAGTGGTATTTTAAATATAGAAACAGATAGTTATTAGATATTTCAAGGAGGTATAGGGAAGTTAATAAAGAAAAAAAGTCAGGATAAATGGAAAAAATTGAAAGCATGCCCCTTAAGTATGCAAACAGGACAAGGATATCATTCTCACCATTCCTATTTAACATAGCAATGGAAGTCCTAGCCAGACCAATCAGGCAAGAGAAAGAAATAAAAGGCATCCAAATTCGAAACTAATAAGTCAAATTATCTCTGTTCACTGATGGCATGATTATATACCTAGAAAACCCTAAAGATTCCTCCAGAAGATTTCTGAACTTGATAAACGACTTCAGTGAAGTTTCAGAATACAAAATCAATGTAAAAAAATTAGTAGCATTTCTATACACCAATAACATTCAAGCTGAGAACTAAATCAAGAACTCAATCTCATTTACAATAGCTACACAAAACAACGAAACACCTATGAGAACACTTAGCCAAGGAGGTAAAAGATCTCCACATGGAGAACTTAAAAACAATGATGAAAGAAATCATAGGTGACACAAAGAAATGGAAAAACATCCCATTCCCATAGATAGGAATAATCAATATAGTTAACTGAAAGGAAAATAAATGTTGGAGCCCCCAAATCACTAAGCTAAAGGAAAAAGTCAAGCCGGGAACTGCTTAGGGCAAAACTGCCTTCCATTCTATTCAAAGTCATCTCTCTGCTCCCTGAGATAAATGCATATCTGATTGTCTCCATTGAAGAGGCTAATCAGAAACTCAAATGAATGTAACAATTTGTCTCAGCTGCCTATGACCTGGAAACCCCCTTCCCTGCTTTGAGTTGTCCAGCCTTTGCTTCAAATTGTCCTGCCTTTCCAGACTAAACCAACCTTCATCTTACATGTGGTGATTAATTTCTCATGTCTCCCTAAAATATACAAAACCAAGCTATTCTCTGACCACCATGGACACATGTCGTCAGGACCTTCTGATCTGTGTCATGGGCACACATCCTTAACTTCGGCAAAATACACTTCCTAAATTGACTGAGACCTGACTCAGATTTTTGGGGGTTCACAGTTAAAATAACCATACTGTCCAAAGCAATGTACACATTTAACATAATTCCTATCATATTACCAGTATCATTTTCTACAGAATTAGAAAAAAAGAAAAAAAAATCCTAAAGTTTATATGAAACCAAAAAAGAACCCAAATAGATAGGCGATCTTAAGCAAAAAGAGCACACCTGAAGGCATCATATTACCTGACTTCAAATTATACTACAGCATATAGTAAATTAAAAAACAGCATGGTACTAGTACCAAAATAGACTCATAAGTCAATGTAACACAACAAAGAACACAAAAATAAAGTCACATATCCACAAGCAACTGACCTTTGATAAAGTCAACACAAATAAACAATGTAAAAAAAAGGACACCCTATTTAATAAATGGTGCTAAGAAAATTGGCTAACCAATTCTTTACCAAGAAGAATGAAACTGGACTCCAATCTCTCATCATACACAAAAATTAACTGAAGATGTATTAAAGACTTAAACATAAAAACCTGAAACTATTAAAATCCTAGAAGAAAACCTAGGAAAACTCTTCTGAGTACTGACCTAGGCAAAGAACTTAGAACTAAGACCCCAAAAGCAAATGCAGTCAAAACAAAAATAGACAAATGAGACTTAATTTACCTAAAAACCTTCCACACAACAAAATAAATAACGGAGTCAACAGACAACCTAAAGAATAGGAGAAAATATTTGCAAATTATGCCTCTAACAAAGAACTAAAAGTATCCAAATCTACAAGAAACTCAGACATCTCAACAAGAAAAAAACAACCCCATCAAAAAGTGGGCAAAGGACATAAAAAGACATTTTTTCAAAAGAAGACATACAAGCTGTCCACAAACATATGAAAAGATGCTCAACATCACTAATCATCAGATAAATCCAAATTAAAACCACAATTGTTACAGTAGATAGCTAGTCCGGCATGAGCAGAGCAGTAGAGGGCTCCCCTCACCCTCCAGCCCCCGATGGGAATATTAGGCGACCATCAGGTGACAGGCAGTTGTTAACCTATCTCTTTGAAATAGTATTTGGTCACAGCCAGCACCAGGGAAGGGCAGTCTCCCAATAAACAGAAACACCTGAAGCTTATGATCAGCAGCTTCCAGATAAGATCTCAGGATTTCAGTGAGTGGGCTCACACATATGCACTAAGAGGAAAAATGGCAGAGTTTAACTGGTATATGATCTCCTAGGGACGTGTGGCTGGTAAGCGAAGAATGCCTCAAGTAAGCATGCTTACAACTCCAGTAAACACTGTACATGCAGCCCCTCCCAGGTGCTGGCAGGCTACTGCACATGCGGACAGCCCACCCCAAGAGAAGAATCAGGGGAGAAGGCATGCAATTTCCTGGAAGTATGCCGACACATAAAACCCCAAGTCAAAAGGTCAAACCCTACACTTGGCTTTCAATCACCTGCTTGACCCTCTTCCTAGTGTTCTTTTTATTCCTTCCTTCCTTTGTTCCTTTTGTTCCTCCTCTAAAGCTTTTTAATACATTTTTACTCCTGCTCTAAAACTTGCCTCAATCTCTACTTCTGCCTTATGCCCCTCAGTCGAATTCTTTCTTCTGAGGAGGTAAGAATTGAAGTTGCTGCAGACCTGCCCCAATTCACTGCCAGTAACACAATGACATATCATCTTACACAAGTCAGATGACTATTATTAAAAAGTCAAAAAACACCAGATATTGGTGTGGATGCTAAGAAAAGGGAACACTTACACACAGTTGGTGGTAATGTAAATTAGTTCAACCTGTCTGGAAAACAGTATGGAGATTTCTCAAAAAACTCAAAATAGAACTAGCAATTCCACTACTGAGTATCTATCCCCCAAAATAAATCATCATATATAAAAAGATAGCTGCACTTCTATGTTTATTGCAGCGCTACTCACAATAGCAAAGTCATGGAAATAACCTAAGTGTCCATCAGTGATTGATTGGATAAAGAAAATCTGGTATATATATGACATAGAATACTATGCAGCCATGAAAAAGATTTCCTTTGCAGCAACATGGATGGAGTTGGAGGCCATTATCCTAAGTAACTAAGAAACAGATAATCAAATATGACATTTTCTCACTTATAAGTGGGAGCTAAACAAGGGTACACATGGACATAAACATGGAAATAATATATATTAGAGGTTCCAAAAGCAAGGAAGGTGGGAAGGAGTAAGGGCTGAGAACTTACCTATCGGGTACAGTTTTCGTATTTGGACGATGCATACACTGGAAACCCTAACCCCAACATTATGCAATATATCCACCATGTAACATACTTACATGTATACCTTTGAATCTAAAATAAAATACAATTTTAAAAAAGAGAAAAGAAAAATGTGAGGTTTTATTTTCTTTATTTTAGATGGATTAGGTAATATAATGTTTAATGGACCCCAATATAATTGAAAATAATTCATGAACATTTTATACTGATATATTCAAATATTTCTTGTTTGTTGTAATAAAAAAGTATGTGTTTTAGGAATAAGTTTGAATGCGGCAATTTCAAGAATTAAGTATTTTCTCTTGTCGAATATTTATTTCACTCAAAATTATGTCTATTAAACAATTTCATTGCAGCTTTCCTGATGCATGACTCTAGGCACAAGAAAATGTATTTCTTAAAATATTCATTACCGTTTACAGGAAAGAAAATTTATAGGCCTAGAGTCATGCATCACGAAAGCTGTGATGAAATTGTTTAATGGACATAATTTTGAGTGAAATAAATATTGCCTTTCTGCTCTAATTTAATTTTATAAAGCCATTAGAGTCACTTTAAAAAATTATATATACCTGGATTAATGCTTTTACTCTCTAATAACTTCCCATTGTACTTAAAATAACCCAAAACTCCTTATTTATTTACAATACTTTTCATAGTGGTGCTGTTCTTATATCCCTAACATATTTCAAGCTACACTTCACAGCTTAACCCGTTCTGGCCCTCTGGCCTTCTCTCGGGTCCTTTCCTACCCAGGCTCTTACGTACCTCTGGCCTGCACTGCATGTAGTAATTCCTTGGACAGTGATCATGTTAGGAAATTTATTTTAAAAATTTAAAAACCAGTAAAAGGCAGTTCTCTAACTTAAACAGTAAGAAGTGTTAAAATAATTACCAGAATTTATTTGAAGAGACCTATTTCCTACCAGTTAATAGGTATGTCAGGAAAGAAGCTTTAGGCTTGTGAAGATCTGTAGTACTTTTATCTGTGAAGATAAAGAACATTTGTGTCTTTAGTTGGGAATTATCTGTAGTATTTCTTCACAAGTTTTGCCATATATTTTCATTTCTCTGTAGAGAAAACAGGTTCAAACTGTTGCAATTTTAGATACCTTTCAAGTGATTTATTTCTCGATATTCCAATTATTTTGTTGTTTAATGGATACTTAGGCTAATATTTAATACAACTATCAGATCACTAAATTTAGCACTAGCTATCCCAAATTAAGCCGAATAAAGTGATCTTTTTTGTCATAATCATCATTACTAAGTCACCCATGGCAATATAATGCATTATCACTTTGAAAAAATAAGTTAGCAATATTTCAATTTGTATATTTTTATTACGCCTATTACTTGGACCTATAAAATAGATCCTGAAATTAAATGTTTTACTAGCTTTTCCTGCTGCAGTAAATGTTATTTTGAACAAGTCATGATTTTTATGATTCCCTCCTATAGACGGTAATGAATATTTTAAAATTTAAAGTGTCAGTGCTAAGGCAAAGTGAGGACTAGTTAGACGAGTTTGTTGGCTGCCCTATTAATGCACTGTCTCTACTGATTTCAAATTATTTATATGGAGGCAAGTTGCTTCTGGTAAAAAATAACTGAAATGGTAACTATGATTGGTGCTGAGTCAATGTCTGAAAAGAAAAAGGAATTCTGAATTGGTGTTGAGTGATAAAAGATATGAAGAGATTAGTTCCCTTGGTCAAAGAGTAACTTCAAAAGTTAGGTATAGTAAATAGGTAGAGAACATCCGAGCCTCTGGGTGCAGCACATACATACAAAGAGACAGATAAATCTGTGTCAAATTTAGATAGTCCCTGACTCTCTCTGGTAGCTGATGAACTGATAGGAAGGTATTGTCCCATGACCATAAAGCTTTCAGTTTAAGCTATATTTGGAGATGCCCTTAGTTGTGTTGGGGAAAATTAAGAAAATAACCATACATTTGTAAGTAGGACAAAGTGGTACTGAGTTTAGCAGCATCAGCTCAAGGGACGCAGTTGTAGAGTCTTCTGTGAAGTGTTCTTTTGCTCGGAAACAGTCAACTGAGAATGGAACTGAATTCAGAATACTATGATCAGCTGGCTGGGCAATGTAGTGAGCAAAGGACAAATGGGTCGTGGAGTTTATAGGCACTCCTAAAAGTAATAGTTTTCAAACTGTGAGCTCAGAAATAACAGCATCAGCATCAACATGGAACATTAGAAATATATATTCTTGAACCCAACCTACCCCTACTAAACTGAAACTGTGGTGGAGGATCCAGCAATTTCACTCTTTGGGTGATGGGGATGAATGCCAAATGTCAGAAACATTACCCCAGAAATCTCCCCCAAAAGAATATGAATTTGGAAAAAAGACTGAATTTTTAGCAGCTAAGCAGTATGATAGCTTTAAGTAAAAGCCAGTGAAACAGTGGTTTCAAGTAATACATTGATAAGATTTGGGCATTTGAGTTTTATACATTAATATAACTTTATTTAAATAAAAGGCTTGAATGAATTTGGGTTGCAGAAAATTACTGTTTTCTCCGTTAAAGAATAATTAACAATCCAATTACACTCTTTAAAATTCCTTTCAAAATAAAAAAAAAATGACTACTTTAAAAATATTGTGTTAAAAGTTCAAAAATAGTCAATTAGAGATACTATCCCTAAAGTCTAATTTTATATATCTACTAATATATTCAACATCTTCCTAAATTTACTTAAAAATTTCCTTATTTCTACAATAAATGTAGGCACCATAAAATCATGGTAGCTTGGCCATTAACTCTTTACTCAATCTAATTGCTGTTCAGAAAAGAAGAACAATCTTTACCAATAAATGTACGATTCTAAACAGTCCCACAAATTAGCATTGCATCTACTGCTCACATGAGATATCTAGACTTTAGAGATGAACAGCTAATTTTGTAATAATTTGTAAAAATTATGTGTCCTTGCAAATGGTTAGAATATAAAACTTGATGTTATTACAGTAAAGTCAGAGTGAGCTGCAAAGTTTCATGGTAACATTTACCAAATTATCTCAGCTGTACACATTTCATACCGTGACACCCCATTCAGATAAAATAGTGCTAGCATCTCTCTCTTTTGTGTTCTGATCAACAGATAATCCAGCTAGAAATCTTTTTTCTTCTCCATTTTTATCTTTCCTTCACTCTGATTTCTGTCTTAAAAAATAATTCAATAATTCAATGATGTAAATAGTTTTTCCCAAACACTGCTATATCATTCCCTTTAAGTAAAGTGTCTGCTATGCAATGTATTCAGTATAATAAAACTAAATATGGAGCTAAGAATTTATTTAATTTTTTCTTAACCTAGAGTTTTATGCACTTATAAGTATTTTGTAGAATATAACTAATTATTCTTTTTCCTATATGTAATTATTAATACATTCTAATTTGATTTTTGGACTCTATAGACATTCCTCCTTTAATAACACCATAATATCTATTACATTATTAGCATTGGAAATTATAGATAATATTTTAAGCTCTTCTTGATTAAGTCTTAGGTAATTTCAGAAAATAATCACTTTTTTAAAAAGTGGAATACAATATTTTATTTTTTATCATCGTGAAAAATCTGTATCTTACACAAGGCCATTCTTGACTGCATACATGGTAAGATTTAATACAATCAATCATGAATAGAAGATTACATACTTCTCACATCAAAAATGTATCACTGTAATTATTTTGAATTTTACACGCTGACTCTAAATCTTGGATTAGTAACAGGGCAATGGTTTATGTTATCATCAATACATAAAAGAAGAAGAACACAAAAACAATGATAAAGCAATACATTCTATCAGATTCTCCTGTATTTGGGCATTTTTATCATCCAATTTCATAATGCATAAAGATCAACAACTTGTTTTGCTAAGTTGCCTGGAAAGATGGAACTTAGACAGTTACAGTGGAAAAAAACACATGAAAATGACACATCAAAGGCTGGTCCAGTAATGCCATTAATTCACTAAAAGTTGCTGATGACAATTAATCATGAATAAAATGAGGATAACATCCATGAAAACAAAGCAAGTTGAGAATCAGAAATCTTCTAGCCTTTTATTAAATTAATTATCCACTTTTGAGTTGGTCATATTGGACAAACATCTGAAAGTTCCTTTGGTAACATCTAAAATCACCAAATGCAATAAGCATAGCTGTATAATTCTATATCCAACACAGTGCCAGGTAGTATCACTTAACATCTCTAGAAAACACATTTTCTAGTTGATTGTATTTTAGGATCATCTTAGAGCCTCTTATATGTCTGAATTAATGAATCGACATTAAAAAATTATGCTCCAAAAAACTTTTCATCATTTTGTCTTCAACCTGACACAGAGAATGCCACGTAGGAACTTAATATGACATGTAAGGGATGTTAAAATATTGACCTGAATGCTGAATTCGTATTATCATCTCACTAGGGAGCCATCAGTCTCATAGGTTAAATAAAAACAAATAGGAAAAAGAACCCATTCTTTTTGGTTGCCAACAGAAAAGTTTGCTTCCTTTTTAATTGTATTCAATTGTCTTTGTCCTCAGACACCATGCATTGAAAATGTAAAAGAAAATATTTAATTATTGGTAAAAGAATAATAATTTGGTGCTTTCTCTTAGAAATAAAAGCATTAAAACTGTGGTTATACAAAATCATTTTTCTGTCTATGAAGTTTTCAGATTTAAGACTTTAAAATGCTTTGGGAAACATTATCTCAACATGCCAGTGGCATAATGTTTTAGAGTCCTCATTTAGAAAGGGGAAACAGAAAATATTTGAAGCATACATATGCTAACAGGATTTTCTGAGCTCCCAGAAGTCAGGTAGAGCTACCACGAGTGATGATATCTAGGTTATCTTCACTGCATAGCTTTTTCTTCTATCAGAATAATTTGAACAAGGAATCAGAAAGCTGGATTTATAACCTCAAAAGAGTAAAATTGCCTTACAATACAAAAAAAAAAAAAGATCAATTTTTATTTTTGTCTCACTGTATGAATTTCTTACTATTGTTATATATCTGGTTTCAAATAAAAAAATATAGACTGTTGTGGAATTGCTAATCCCATAAGGAGTTTCTGTTAATAAGAAATAAAAGGAACAATTTTTAATTTTAACATGTAATAAAGTAAATATCAACATATAAGTCCAGCTGTATAATTTATACAATAAAAATTTCTATTTCAAATTCATGTACTTTCAGCAGAACATTCTCATTCGAAGACTATTGGAAAAATATGTAAGTAGTTATCAAAATAAAACCTTTATTTAAGAGCAGGATAAACTTCTATGTTCTTAAACAATTTTTAAAATATTTTAAGTAAAGCCAACCTAGTGTTTTTTTAAAAATTATTTACACTTTAAATGAACTGTACTTAAACCTTTACATTTAATTGCAAAGCTTAAATGATTTCATATGCACCTGTAATTCCCTGTGTATCAGAGATTTGTTGTAGTACAGAGTTTATATGTCTGTGCTTTTTCCCTACATTTGGTATAGCACACGATTAGCAAACATTCAGTTGGACTATTGGGTTAGCTATTATTGCTTGTCTTACCAAATAAAATTACTTGATCTGTTACTCGGACTTTGAAGATACCCAAAAGAACAGGTTCACAAGCCTTCATGAGGAATGTGACTGACCACATACCTCTTTTTCTAAGTCACTTGATAAACTTTCACTCGGTTTGTTTAAAAGGGGCTGTCCCTGTCACTCCTTTTCACCAGAATACAACTTACAATTTGGAAAAGGAGAAAATAGCATACTCATTACATATGCTATAATAACCGTGCACTGTAGATGTTATCATTATTTTAAATATTTTTTACAAAATGAAACTAAAGCTTAGAGAGCTGAAGTGGATTGAGCAATGTCACAGAGCTTCTAAATAGCATATAATAAATATGTTAATTTACCACTATCTGGAAACAAATTGCATGTTATTGTAAATAAATACTTGGCTTTCCCCAAAGTCAACTCTCTGATTATGGACATGAACTATAATTTGATCTAATATTCCTAAAATATAATCACTCTGAAGAAGCTTCCCCATAAAACTACCTCAGTATTGTCAACAAAGATGTGATTCTCTCAGATTCCAATACAGAGATTAACATATAACAAAGCTGGTTACTTAAAGAGCTTCAATGTATGTGACACTTCAAGAAAATCTAATTGAATTCCAGATTACTTCATTTGTCCAGAAATTTCCCTCATAGTTATTTACTAAATGGAAATGAAAACATTCCCACAAACACATCTGTATAAGAGCATAGAAATCATTATTATTTGTATTAGCCAAAACTAGAACCAATCCAAATAACAATAAAGAGAATGATTAAATAAAGGATTTTATCTTTACATAATAGGATAATATGCCACATACAAAGGTAAAATTTCTGATACAGCAGCAATACATATGATATAGCTTGGCTCTGTGTGACCACCCAAATGTCATCTCAAACTGTAATACCCACGTTAGGGAGGAACCTGGTGGGAGGTGATCGGATCATGGCAGGGGGATTTTTCCCACGCTGTTCTCATAACAGTGTGTGAGTTCTCATGAGATCTGAGGGTTTTAAAGTGTGGCCCTTTCCCCCTTGGTCTCTCTACTGCCGCCATGTTAAACATGCCTTGCTTTTCATTTGCCTTATGCCATGATTATAAGTTTCATGAGGCCCCCCAGCCATGCATAACGGTGAGTCAATTAAACCTCTTTTGTTTATACATTACCCAATTTCCGGGAGCTTTTTATAGCAGTGTGAAAACAGATTAATACAATGTATAAAACTCAAAATACCGTGTTGTGCAACGTAAGTCAGGCGCACACACATGTATTTAGTATGATTCAATTCATATGTAGTTTAAGAAATTCATTGTCCTGACAATAATGACTTGGGTCCTTGGAGTATAACAGTAACCAGAAAGAGACAGGAGAATGTCAAGATAAGAGAAATGTTCCATGTCATGAACTTTTGATTATGGTTACACGACTGTTTACATTTGTGAAAGCTGACCAAATTATGCACTTAGAGTTTATGAATTTAACTGTGTTTTTAACATACCTCAATAAAAAATTCCAACTGATTTAATAATCAATTAATGTGTCCACCTGCATGTCCTAACACTCACTTCATCTCTATTATTTCTCATTAGTCAAGAAAAAAAGCTAAACATCTATATCAGGTTTGAGGGTTTCAATTATTCATATGCCTCACCAACATAATAATCTAATAATTCTATCATTGTTTGTTAGATTCATGATTTAATGGTATTGAAAAACTTTTCAGTGTGGCAAAAAAAGCCATGTTAAAGCTTCTTACATATCACAATCGAATTCTAAGCAGCTATACCGATCCTTTAAGCAACCTTTGCTACTTATTCTTTTGAATGAATAGCTTTAAATATATTGGAGCAATCATAGAGTTCATTGATCCCTGACTCAGTTTTGGGAGGCAAAAAAGAAACGCCTCTTACTAGGGCAAATATTTTGATCATATTACTTAACAAATGTATTGTGATGCAGCCTTGCTTAAAGTTTGTGGATTATTATTTTTCCAAATGAAAAACCAAGTCACTCAGCAGAAACCTTTCCAGAGGAATTCTATCAAAACAATTTTAGAGACTGTTGATGGTTTTCAACAGAGGAAGTTAACACAGAATGTATATTTTACTGGATTGTTTTCTAGTTGCAGAGAAAGAATAATACATGACTGGGAACAGGAATTATCTGTTCTTACCTATCGACCAAAATATGTATTTATCTATAGCTTGTAAAATGTTTTATAATATACAAATACAGACGCGTAGTTGCCATCTTCATAAAAGATCTAGTTTGATAAAAGTTCTTATGAAATATTTTAGCATCAAGATTTTTGCTTTACTTTTCTACCAGAAGTTGAATAAGGCTAATTTTTGCTTTACATTGTTAGTTGATGGCATTAGCAAAAATGAACGTTAACTGTTAGAATTTGTAAGATTCTCAGGAGTGGAATTGCTGTTACTTGATTTCTTTTCAGAGGATTTTTCTCCTAGAATCATTTTTCTCTTACTGTTTCATGATGATAATAGAGTTTTGTAGTTCTAATTTTTATAAAAGTGTGTCTGTGTCCATATCTATCTATCTCTATCTATCTATCTATCTATCTATCTCTCTATCTATCTATCTATCTATCAATCAATCATCTGTCTATCTTCTATCTATCCATCCATCCACACATACACACACATACATAAGCACACACACCATGCATTGGATATTTGTACTATGCTTAATCATTATACAGATACTTTGAAACTCTAGAATGGTTTAATTAGTAAGTAGATTTCAGGATATACTATTTATTAAAGCTTTTATATTCTGTGGGTGATTAATTTAATCTGACATTGTGTCCAGGATATGTGAAGAGGGTGGTAAAAAACTAAATAAGAATAAATAAATTAATAGGCATATTTGATAGATAATTTGCCATACATTAAATTTCATTTCAGTTATTATCAAATAAGCACCTTGAACACAAATTAAATTCAAAAGACATCAATTGAGCACTAGGTTAGGTACTGTTAACTTAATAATAAATTAAGATTACAAGAAAATTCTTAACTTCAAGGAATTTACAATATAGTAAATATGCCTCAAATAAGAATACAAAAATATCCTCACTTTATTAAACAGTAATTAATATTTTATTTAAAAATGCACACTGAGTGCATATACAACGTGCAATGTATGTATAGTACACACAATGCACCCATAATTATACCAGGTTCTGAAGCATCAACAGTAAGTTGGACAATTTTTTTTTTCCTAGAAAAGCTTATATTATGGTAGAGGAGACAGCCAGATAAATCAGAAAGTACAATGTAATGTGGTAAATGCTCAGATGAAGTTCTTTATTCAAAGTAAGCAGAAAGAGCTGAGTGAATGATAGGAAGAACACCTAAAAACCAGCCTAGGTCAATTGAGGGCCATAGAAGTCTTTCCCAGGGAAAGGGATGTTTAAAGATTAGTTGGAAATGGCTAGATGAAGGCAATGACGAATAACAAGAGTTTCAGGCAGCAAGAATGACATAAGAAATGCCTCAAATTTAGAAAAAACAGAAACACATTTGTAAAACCACAAGTACAGGTTGGGTAGAAGAACACCAATGAAGAAACTGATAGACATTCTAATAACTTTGTTTTTTATACTTGAAATATAGTGTCTTGGGTGAGGTCTACAGGCATTCATAGAAGAAGCCAATTAAGGATCCAGAAAATCTTTACGTAGGATCTGAAGTTTGTTTAGGAACAAATTTAAGAGTAGATTACATTTGTCTCTTTCAATAGGGTTATGACATATGGAAGAAAAGAATGGAAAACAATGGTGAAAAGGCACACCTGAGTTGTTGTTAAAGGTCTTGATGAGCTGCATAAGATTCCATGGTATTTCCTGATTAAAAAAATACTTCTCTAACATAGTCTTTTTGACCTAAAGAGGAAAAATACAATTTTAAGGCATGATTAAAATGTTCTAAAATTTCATTTGTGTGATGGTTACACAGATGTATACATATTTCAGTACTCATAAATGTGTATACTTTAAGATTATGTATTTTCCATAGGAAAAAATACCTAAAATTATAAATCTAAGAAAAATGCTTGTGTACATGCATATAAATCAAAAGCAAGCAAACCCATGATTAAGGAAATAAGTTATAGCTGCTTTGTTTGATGGTTATCACTGCAACAATTTATGAAAAGAATAAGTATGCCTCTAGAATATAAAAACATAATTTCTTAAAATAAAAAATATTTTTATCAAAGTGATAAATACTCAAAACTTCAAAAGCCAATTAATAGTAAGTCATATAATAAAAAAAACAGATCACTCAGATATTTATAAGGGAGAAAACCAGAAGTCAAATCCACCTTTGATAACCTCAAATGACATGTCTGTCCACTGTATCATAATTACTATCTGGTTCAACAAATACTAAAAGTCCTATAAGATTAGGCATTCCTTATTTTCTTTCAGTCATGAGTACAAGCTACTCTATAAATATAAACCCATGAAAAAAACGTAAGTATAGATGAAAGACATATAAACATTTATATGGCTAATGGCTAATTACTAATAATAACTCAGATGTAAAAATAATTTTATTACAAATGCCCTATGGAACTCTGCAGATTCTATTTCATATATGAAAAATACTATTATTATGCAATGTGAGTTCTATACATATGAACATATTTAAAATATACTTCTCTATTATGGTTGGCGAAAAATAATGACATGAATGGCTCATTGAGAATGAGGTCAAGGGTCTTTCAATATTATATTGTTTGCTAAAATGAGTTTATGTTGAAAAACAACTGAGACAAATGACTGTGATTTGTTAACATTTGCTGTATTAGTAGAAACAGTTCATTTAAAAAAAGCATCATGTCTATGGAAAGACAGAAAATGGTTTTGGTTAATGAAAACATACAGAAGAATTTCTTATTAGATGCATGGCTCGATCTATTTCAAATGAGCACTAACAGGTGCTCTGCTCATATTATTTGGAATTCTCCCAGTGCCGTGCTGGTCACAGACATGCTTGGCTTCCTTCTGACGCAAGTCAGTACTTACATGGACTATAATTGCAAAGTAGTTTTCCTACTAGAATTGGTGAAAAGATTCAAGGAGCACAGCTCTAAAATGTAGCTGTCAAATATAATGCAAGACATTACCCAGAAATGAAGCCAGAAAAGTTCAGACCAGAGAAAATAAACTAGCCCAGATGAGGAAACAAGAAAAAGAAAGTCCTAAACTCTTGAATTAAGACAATGGGTTTAACACTTACTCCATGAAAAGTAACTCTGAGTCACGTGAAGAAGCAATACAAAGTGTTCTATAAAGCTGTATATAAATTCAAGGAAAAGAATTGATTGCAGACATTTGATTTCTAATTCCAAATATCAGTGGTAATCGGTGACTCCCTGTTCTGAAGTACAAAGGCAGCCATGTGAGTACATGACACCTATCTGTAACAAACATGATTTTCCTCAAGTGTGTCTCAAAGTAATGGAGACCCTTCTGAGACTCATAAAAACTGTGACACCAATTCTGTTGATTTACTTGGTGACAAGTGACCAGAGACAGAATAACCATAGTATCCCTTTCAAGGAAGTAGAATTTTATATACAGTAAACTGAAATTTAGGCATAGAGTTCATTATTCCTTGCAACTGAATACCACAATAAGTGGATAGTAAATAGTAGGTTACCCAGTGGAATAAAATAACTGAATTTGGGCTGGGTGCAGTGGCTCACACCAGTAATCCCAACACTTTGGGAGGCCAAGGAGGGTGGATCACCTGAGGTCAGGAGTTAAAGACCAGCCTGGCCAATATGGAAAAACCCTGTCTCTACTAAAAACACAATTAGCCGGGTGTGGTGGCGGGCACCTGTAATCCCAGCTACTGGAGAGGTTGAGGCGGGAGAATCCCTTGAACTCAGCAGGCCGAGGTTGACGTGAGCCGAGATCATGTCACTGCACTCCAGCCTAAGCTACAAGAGCGAGACTCCATCTCAAAAATAAAATAAAATTAAATTAAAAATAAAATTTTAAATTAAAAAAACCCTGAATTTGATAGCAAAAAAATAAAAAACAGTGCCCATTAGAAAAAGGTAGAGGAAATTTTTACTATAAAAGAGATTTTGACTTGACCAGCATGGCTTTAAACTGAAATTCTGGAGAAAAATATTAAAATGTCCAGTTGCAGAAAAAACTGCATTCTATGTAGAAAAGTAGATTTGACGTAGAAATAAATATAGAAGACATATTCAGTGATTCTCAGTATAATTTGTTAAGAGTATAAAAGAGTACTGAGACAAAATGTTAGAACCCTCTGCTTTGAAAGTATGGGCAGAAAATGGAAGACATAATTGGAGCAATGGTTTTCTACTCCCTACTTTTTTATTGCTAAAACACATATGATAGATGAAGTTCACATGCAAAATAAACCCCAGTGGGGATACCCTAATCATATGTAATCTCTAGTGTAAACCTTTGTTTTTCATACACATGAGAAATATGCTAGTATCAAAATCTGTGGATAATGATATTATTATAAAAATAATCTTGAATATGTTAAATTTATTAAAGAAACAAGCATGGCCTATGCTTCTGCCACATTGACCTTCATGTTTTCTAAACATTACAATTTTTGGCCAATTTTAGGGCCTTTGTCTGTGATCTTAATCTCCTTCTTCACCTTTTAGGTATTAGGTTAAATGTTTCCTCTTCAGATAGCCTTGCATTTACTACCTATGTAAATCTGATACAGCCTAATACTCTTCATGAGAGGATTCTATTTTTAGAGTAGTTTTCACAATTTGCAATATGTAGGATTAATATTTTTGTTATTATTATTTTGTTCTTTTTATAAATCCTAAATTACATGAGTGTAAGATATATACTACATTTTGATAATCATTTTATCTTCAGAGCTTACATGTGGCACATAGTTTATTAGTTTTAACCTCATCCGTAATTATAGTATCATCAACTTAATGAATCCTAAGTGTTTTCTTTTTCCTTAAATAAGTTTAACAGTAATTTGGCTATTTTAAATGATTTATATACTACTATTTGAATTTATCAAAGTTTTGCTACAATTTCTAATTCATTAATTCATTTTTATCAGCTTATTTCTCTTGTTTCTTTTTATACATTTTGTTATACTGTAGCAACTTTATCTGAATATTGTTTTTTTTAAAAAATACATGTTTGCTTTTTCTTTGTTCTTAACTACTCACCCTTTCTAATAATATAAGCATTACCTTTTATAATAAACAGTGTGTCTTATTTCTGTCATCTTGCTTTATCTGTTCTTTTACACTTCCTATACTTCCTGTGCTTGGACATTTACGTACTGCTTCGTGTCCAGTGTTTTGGAATATATTAGGAATTTACTGTTTGTCTTTCCATAACACATATTGGTTAATATATTGTCTTATAAATACTGTCATTCCGAGTAAGATGGCTCAACATCCTTTTACTCCCTGCACTTGACCCTCTGATGTAATGTTATCCATATTATTCTTATTATTGAACGGCTACTTTAAAAATAATTCTTGATATTTGCATAATGAGATACATAATTGATAACCCTGTTTATTAACTCACAGTACAAATCTGAAATATAGTATATGTAATGTATTATATTTTATATAATATACATTTCTATTTTCATATAATTTTATATTATTTAATATAATATAGATAATGTTTCTTTATATAATTATATAGTTTATTATTACACATATAGCATTGTTTGTGTTTATCAAGTGTGCTAGCCAGCAATCTTGCATCTCTTTTTGATGTCTCAGTCATATTATATTAAGGGGCTTACTAGACCCAGTTGGAGTTAAATTTGCTTGTAAATAGGAGAGTAAATTGCAGCCTTTTGTTTTCATTAGGGCTGGTGATCTTCTTTCTTACTGCTACACGGTCAATCCGAGATTTACAAACACGTATATATTTAGTTGCGTATCTAGCTCCCTCCCTACCCAGGTTTCGGCAGTGCGCTATGTTGATGGCCAAGTTTAAAACAGTTTTTATTTCACATATGCCTGCCTGTATGGAATCTCACTGTGGCAAGTTAGCTTGGCATGGAGATTTCAGTATCTACTCTGTATGAGGACAACCTTATGATATAAACTCTTATGTCTTTATTTTAAACCAGTGCCACAGACCAGACTCACCCTTTCCTCTGAGGCTTTATTGCCCTTATCGCTAGACATTTATCAAACCATCATTATTCATTCTAACATATCCCCCTAATGTGACCTATTATAAAACAATAATTTGTGGCCTAATTATCTTTCAAAAAAAGTCATGCCACAAGAGAAAATCCTAGACTTCTATAAAATAATAGCAATTAACAGAGCCAGAATTTATGGAGCACTACTATATATCAGACCTTGTTTTTAGCATTTTATAGGTATTGCCTCATTTGTTAATTTATTTGTTTTCAAATGAAGAAACTGAGGCATGAAAAAATTGACTCCAATTCACACAACTAGTAAGAGACAGAATCAATAATTAACTAAGCTCTTGACTTTGGAAACGACGTGCTTAACTAGTATACAAACAAGCACCCAGTTACAAATCAGTTTATTCCCTTTTCCAGATCCCTATACAGCAAGAAAAACCTCAGCTCTGTGTAGTTCCACAAGACAAAGGGTGTATTTGTCCAGGATTATAGATATCTACTATTTTTACACTTGTATAACCAAGAGAGCTACTGGAGTTATTTTGTAAGACAATAAAGATTTGCTCAAAAGCAACCTTCCCCACTTGTCAGCTGAAAAATTAGTAATATTTTTATAGTTGACTTATAATAATAGAATAAATTTGGTTGGAGTCAGTACACTCACATCCTTGTGTTCCTACTCTTAATCTATTGTTTTGCTTTATTTTTCCTGTATTTAGAAATTATGAGCTTAGATATATAACTGTTTTAATTATGTAAAAATCATAGACTAATCATGTTGACATATAAATGTATGTCAATGTATAAATTATGAGCTTAGATATATAAATATGTTTTAATTATATAAAAATCATAGACTAATCATGTTGACATATAAATGTATGTTATATACATATATATGTGTGTGTATATATATACACACACACACACATAGCTCATCTAACAGCTCTTGCTAAATTTTTCTTCTACAAGAAAAGGAAGAGATATTGAGAAGACATTTACATTCTAGTGAGAAAGAAGATGGTAGATAGATAGATAATAGGCAGATAGACCTCAAGTGAACCCAAGCTTTTATTCAAGCCTAAATCCAAAGAAACTCTGCTTCCTGCTACCATGAATAGAATTCCTCTTTTAAATGATATTCTCTTGGGTTAAACAAAGCAAATTATTATCAGAAATGTACATTCCTTTAGGATGACAAGGTTGCAACCTGGAATGAGTCTTGCTCTCTGAATTACCATGCAAAAAAAAAAAAAAAAAAAAAAAGTCACACAACCAAGAAATATCTGTGCTGGACTTTCTTCCTAGGGTAAAATAAAATTCTATTGTTTTCAATTACTGACATATGAATACGTTTTTACATCAGCTGGTGTACTCTAACCAATAATCTTCAAATAAAGTAATGTTTTGCTAAATCTCAGGAATTTAATCTTAATAAAGAGACTTGTAAATTATGTTGTTTTGAGAAACCATATTGTTCATTTGGCTATAAAATATGCTTACTATGAGAAATTGAATTTGAGTCATTAAGCTATAAATAAAACCAGCAGTCTTCTAACAATTAAGACACTGTGTGTGTGTTGTTCTGAGGAAAACCTTTTCTACCTACAATTTCACTAAATTGTGTGCAAGTGTAAGTATACATACACACACACAAAAGTGAACATACATATCGTTTTGACCTTTAGCATGTCTAGACTTGGTTTGGTGTAAGACAGAAATCTAACTTGTTATGCATTTTTTCTGAAGGTACTAAAACAACTTAAATTTTTACATTATGGATACATAATTTCTCTCCTGATCTGACAATCTGATGTTACCATAAATAAATACATCTATGCATCTAGCTAGCTATCACTTATAGAGGTTTCTCCAGTTGTTTTTGCATATTTTCTCAATAGGTCTCTCAGAAGACTGATTTGCAGCCTGTAAATATGTGTGGAGTTTAATAAATGGCAGCTTGGACTTGGGAAGTAGTTGGGTGAGTTAACTAGTGAATGAAAATCCTGGAAAAATTAATTTTGTTTTGAGCACTTTTATCCACTCTGCAATCTAAACATTAAAAAATTCTGAGATTAGAATTTGGCTCATACTAATTTAGAAAAGAATAATCTGGACTTCTTCTTATCTTCTTTCCATTAACTGGAACACAAATATGGCAGTAACCAACCTTTAAACATTCAGTTAAGAACAGCAACCGGAAGAGCAGTAAGTCATAAAAGAAGAGAAATTTGATGTCTGGTAATTTGGGGGATATGTGTCCTACAATCCCAGATATTACACAGTGATGACAAAATTTTAGGGTCACTGTTACAACAGCTAATAAAAAACTTGGAGTATGGCGATAAGAAAAACAAGGCACTTCATGAATAACTCTTTTTTGAATAACTTATCAAAAACTTTTACTCATTAGGCATAGTAGCAAATGGACAGCATTATTTACCAGTAATCTTGGGATATGAAAAAATTTCCCATGATCTTCAGAAGAGAAGAGAAGGTATTCAGGAGGATATCATAAAAATATTAAAATATTTTAATATAGAGATAATACAGAATGTATAAAAATATTATGCTTTTATTCTGTCCAAGTATATATCAAGGTATATTTATGTAGTAGGTACCATTAAACATTTATATTATGGTACATATATAATATTATATTAATTAGTGGTTAGAATTAAGTATTTTACATTGTGACATGCCAAAGACAAAAAGAAAATAATATAATACACAAATGAACAAATTCATAAGTTAGTATATAGTTGATATCTCTGTAACTACAACCAAGTTTAAGGAATAGAATATGGTTCCCACTTGTTCCCACCCCAGGACACCCTTGCATGTGCTTACAAAAATCAAAATGTCCTTCCTTTACCTTACAGTTAACCACTATATTGACATTTATGGTGAATAATTTCTTATTTTTCTTCATAGCTTTCCTGGAAATATGTATTCCAAAACAAACTAGTTAAGTTCTGCCTGCTTTTTAAATCATACTGTGTAATATTTTATGTCTGATGTCTTTCACTTAAAATTATGTTTGTAATGTTTATCTACTTCATGTACACTATGGTTTGTGTACTGCCATTATCTAACATATTGTAATCATGATACCACACTTTAAAATCACTGATCGTAATTAACATTTGCATTTTTTTTTTACAATTCTTAAATGACACTTTTGCATTTGATCTTAATTAACATTTTACATTCTTCTATGTCTTCTAGGACACATACATGGATACATTTCTGTGTGTGTAAACCTCGCCACGTTGCTGTTAGCAGCATGACATGGTACAACCACCTTGGAAAGTAGTTTGGAGTTGTTTACTAAAGTTAGTGTTGCATACTTATCTCTAATCTGCTCTGGAGTCCAGTCTGTTAATTCCTAATATCAGTCACTTTAATTGGTAGTTCTAGAATTTCTACTTGATTTTTTTTTTCCAAACCGGCCACGTCATTTTTTATGGATTGTAGTTCTCCACTTTAAGTTTTTGGAATGACTTTTATCTACTTGAAGTCAAGAGATAGTTGTTTCAGAGTCCATTTTGATAATTCAGATATCTGAGGACCTAATTAGAGTGTTGCTATTATCTGCTGTTTATCTTTTATGTTATCTCTTTTAATCTTGTCTGTTTATCATTGACTGTGTGCTAACATATAGGTATTCGCACACACAGACACACAGACACATAGAAACACTTATAAAAATAATTTGAGAACTAGAATGGGTTATTTTCTCCAAAGATAATTTTTTTTTCTATCACCTGAAGGCATTACCAGGTATAGTTCGGGCAATATTCTGGGCCACCAGACAACACAAAACCAGAAAGTGCTGCAGTCTCTGTGATTACTCCACATGGCCCGCGCCATTCCAAAAGATTAGGCTTCTAAGTGATGGCCCAAATAGGAGTAATTAAACATGGCTCCTACTCTGGGTGAAACTTGGGTAAACTTTGTTTACTTAGACTGATAAGGATTTCAAAGCTATGCTAAGGTCCCAACATGTAGGTCAGCAAATCATCCCAAGGCAAAAGTCCTGTCAAATGCCATGTCTGTCTCATTGGATTTTTACCTACTCCTGAACTTTCACCAAATGATGCTTGTCTTTCTTATTAACACTTTAACGTTTCTAATACAATTATTTTTCCAAGTTTTAAAGTTTTCAATAATGAAAGATTTATTGATTAAATAATTTGCTATTACAGGCTGTGAAACTCTAGTTAACTTAAAGGTAAATTTATGTATCTGATATTATTAGGACATAGGTTCCTTGACAACAAGAATACCGTCAGTTTTTTAAAATACTATCACCACTTCCCTATCACCACAAATAAAGGACTCAATGAATATTTGCTAAGTGAAAGAATAAAAATTGTCAACCCAGTATTTAAACCATTTACAATTTAGTAGGAACTTCACATGAATTTTCAATTAATCAAATCTAGTGAGAAGCTACTGTATTCCCAGTATTGGAAGAAACTGTGAACAAACCAAAGCTGTTGAGAAACTAAAATGTGTTTTCTTGGGAAGGAGGTAACTTACTCACTGTGGCCAAATGTTTTATATTTTGACAATGATGGAGCGCAGGAAATGCTACCCCGAAATATGCTACTTTGGTATACGATTACTTAACCAGAGGGCACTTGGGGCACAGCAGATGCAGTGTGAGGCTTTCTCTGAGCTCTCCTTATGTGAATAAGGATCCTGCAAAAATAATTCAATTGTCATCAGTCTCCTCCCCAGGAGTTTCATCAACCAGGAGACTCATATCACAGGAGGGGAGAGGAGAAATTGACACCCCGGCCAGAAAGACTGTCACAAAAAATCATCTTTTCACCTAAGGACCTATTTATCTTTCCAAAACATTATTTACCTTCCCTGAAGTTGCTTACACAGTCCTCTCTTCCCCGCTTCCCTACGAAGAAGGCATACGAGCTTCTGGATATCACTGGGCTTTGGGAAATTCACCTTTCTTTCCTGTGATGTCCCCTTGCAAGTAATAAATTTGTATACATTTCTCCCATGAATCTGCCTGTTGCCGGTTTATTTCATGGACTCAGTTATGCACCCTGAGAAGACAGGGGAAAGTCTTCCCTCCCTTAAATCAGTATATTCATAGGAATTGAGTCTTTTTTTTTTTTCGGACTAAGTCTCAGTCAGCCAGGCTGGAGTGCAGTGACGTGATCTAGGCTCACTGCAAACTCTGTCTTCCGGGTTCAAGCAATTCTCATGCTTCAGCCTCCAGAGTAGCTGGGATTTCAGGCATGCACTACCACACCCGGGTAATTTGTGTATTTTTAGTAGAGACAGGGTTTTACCATGTTGGCCAGGCTGGTTTCAAACTCCTGACCTCAAGTGATCTGCCCACCTCAACCTCACAAAGCCCTGGGATTATAGGTGTGAGCCACTATGCCCAGCAAAAATTGAAGGTCTATTTCTTTAGTAGTTTGAAATATTGTTTAAAAGTTTCACAAGAAGTGCAAAACTATGAATGTTCAAATCTGGACAAGTTTAGTTTTCATCAGTGAAATTACAAGATTTTTAATTAATAATAAAGCATCAAACTGGAAAACCAGGTACACCTCCACAAACAGAAAGAAAGAGAAAATGAAAGAAAAGATAAGAAAGGTCAAATATCAGTGCCATTTCAAGGTTATTCAGAGAAAAGTAGTTTGCTATTTCCTTTGAGGTAGGATAGAAACAATAACTGCAAAGCAGAACTCATCTAATAAATACAATTCTGATGTGACTGTAGCTAAGCACATCATTGGCAGAGGCTTAACCATTTCTTATTCCCTGTCATCAATTTTTTTTATCCATACCAATTAGGAGGTAAACATAATCAATTCTTCAATGACACTTTATTCATTTAACAAATATGTATTGAGTTTCTTCCATGTCCCAGGTACATTCCCAAACACTGAAGATAAACAATCATGAACAGGAAAGGCAGCACTGCTATTCTCATGAAGCTTACATTCAGTGGTCCATACGCTGACTGTGAGCAAGTGAACAAACATAAGTGACTTTTGACCAATCATAAGTGATAGAAGAAAATGGATCAAGATGAGGTGATAGTAAAGACTAGCTTTATATTTGATAGTTGAATAAATCTCCTCGTATGAGATGAAATGACAGTCAAAGAAAAAACTGGATGGTGAGAGAGTATAAATCCTGCATAGAGCTAGAGAAGGAGAGTCTGAGGCAGAAGAGATAGCTGATGCAAAGTATCCAGAGTGAGAACAAACTCGGTCACCAGCAAAGCACCTGTGACAGAACCATTAAGGACAGCAGGATGATCTGTACAAGATGCAATTAGAGAAAATGGCAGGGATCATAAACTTCAGGGTTTTGATTTTATTCCAATTGGAATGGAAAGCAACTAGTGGGCTTTAAGTAGGGTAGGACTATAATCTTACAAAAGTTTTTACAAACTCTATCTTGCTACCATGTAAAGAATAAACAATAGTGGTAGCAAAAAAAGCAAGATTTTGCAGTATCCTAGATCAATTAAAACAGTCTCTACTAAAGAAAATGTAGCATTTACTATTTTCGAATGCTTATTATAATAAGGCATGGAACATTCAGTCCATCAGATTACAGATTCTTATTAAAATACTCTGCTTTTCTTCAATTTCAACATGTTTTTTCTAGGAAATGATTTAACCAAGGCTTATTTAGAATCAATCTAAACATATATATGTTTAGATTATATATAGATATATATTTTAGAATATATATGTTTATATATTATTATACATATATTTACATTATTTCTCTAGTTTCCTAACTCTCTTTTTTTTATGGCTTTAGTACTCAGCAATGTAGAGAACAGTGTTATTAACATCTTGGGTAACTGGGTTCTTTCCCCAAAAAAACGTATATGCGTAGGAAATTTTGCAATTTCAGAGGATTCACACACTGCCTCAATTACATTGATGAAAGCCCCCAAGTAAGAAACCTTGCTATAAATATCTCTCATAATCTTTTCTTAGATGTAGTTGTCTTCCATTGAAAACAATTAAGATATTATTTAATGAGAAATAAATATAAGAATATAATACATGCCTCAAAAATTAGCCTGATATAAAATCCAATGGCACAAATAAAATGGTACAATTACAAAGAACAATGGTCATAACCTAGAATCAGTAGTTTTTATGTTGATTACCATCCAATCATATATGCATCTTTACATCAAAATATTTTAAGATAAAAATCAAATTGGATTAACATAAAGAATGAGTTTCAACTGTGCAAATAATATAAAAATTAAATTATCCTCTGATACTGAAACAATGTTAACTCAGACACTGTGATTTACCTGTAGCTGTATTTTTCTAAAGTGATATTAAAAGATAGAAAATGAGCATATATGACCACACTTTCTAATTTTGATCTTAAAAGTAAAACACAGGTAATAATGAGAAACTCTAGTTATGGGATCATTAGCATGCAGATCAGATAGTAGTGTTTTCTCCAGATTTAACAAATAATTGTGTAACCATAGTCTCTAGCTTCTGGTAAACAAATCATGAAGTTGACTTGCCTTGAAAGGCAAACCAGAAAAATCAACACTTAGAAGAAAAAGCAAGTCTTCATTTTTCTTATAAATGTGATTTATAAGAGATCCTTATTTTAAATGTTCAAATCGATCTCTCAGCACACACACTTATGTTTAATAATCACCTAACCAAGAGCCAGTCTTTTAAAAACAAAAATTAGACACACTTGATAGCAAACAGAGAAAAGATTCCGTTCAATATACACCATTGAGCAAACCTCAATCTCTCAGCAAAAATTGAAAATTGAAAGTGCATGAACCATAGCTATTAGGCTTTCATGAACCCAGTAAGTATCATTATTGGGCTATTTAGGTGCTTTTTGTAATATATCAAATATTGTAATTGAAAGAGTGAAAGACAGATAGTCCTATTCAGTCCCCTCAGTATTAGATAAAATAATAATCTGAGGCTTTTCTGTGTCATAGGCAATCCATTAAAGGTTATGGAGAAATTGAAGGTCAATGAATAATGAAAAATATATTCATATAAGCAGGTGGAAAAACCCGGTAAAATAAAATAGTAACAAATAACAATAAAATATTTAGTGCTTGCTTTGTACATGAAATGCAAATTTAGAAAAATTATATAAATTGGATTTTTAAAATCAAGCACATAATTTTAAATGCATTAGGGGAGATAGCTTTGGAAAATAATACCACTCTGAAAGCTTTTAGAAAATGGGCACTTTTTCATGAACAAATGCTCTGAAGCTTCCTACTCCCATCGATAGTTCATGAGCATTTTAAGAATAGAATAATCTTAACAAAGACACTAACAGGAATAATAGTAATATTTGCAAAACAAAAATCATTCATATTCAGTCTTATAAATGGGTTCCATAGAATTCCTTACACCAAGAAGAGTTACACTCATTTGACTTACAAATGGTTTTGTTTTGTTTTGTTTTTGGAGTATACATTTTATGACAAATAAAGCATTTTTGTATACAGTTTTCTGGAAGTAAAACTCTTCATTTCACAAAATTTAGGAAGTGTCTTCTATGTATAACGAATTAATTTTGTGTGCTAGATATGAATGAGATGGAAAATTTCATTAACATAAAGTACTATCACTAAATTATTATTTAAAAATACACAATATATAGAAGTTGTTCTGTAACCGTTTCTTAATGTTTCTACCAAATCAACATTAAATGGTGATATCTTAGGTCCTTTTCTTTATCTCCTTATTAAAATATTTGTTTGCTCTATCTATTCGACCGTCTCCTATCAGAAAATAAATGCAATTTGAGTTTGTCATTGGAAAGGTTTTTAGACTTCCTCATTTTTCTGGGTCAAATATCTCCAGGATAAGACAAACTTTAGCTTGTTTATATGGACCACATCTGAAGCTGATGCATTGTTTAATAGAGTATATGACTCTTTCTTCTGCATGGTTGAGATGGTCTTTTGAGAATGGGAAAGGAAAAAAGGGCATAGATAAGAATTGGTATAATTGGTTTTGTCACTTAATTGCAGTCATTGTGTACATGAAAGTGACTTGGAAGTGGGGAGAGGGATATTCAAGTTGGTTCCAACAAGACCAGAGATAGATATCTAACTAAATAATTAAAATTCAATTTGACCAGTAGTTCTATGAGAATAGTAAATACAATTTATGGAAGGTCATTGTCAATTTAGACTGAGTGTCTGCACTAGACTCCAAAAGATCAAACAGAAATGGAGTCACTCATGCTAAAAGTTCCATGTCATCAAACTGAAATTAAGTTGTTTATCTGACCTTCTGAGAAATCAAGAGAGATATGATAGCCAAATCCCCAAACAGACCAGTTTTAGCCAGCATGATAAAGAAATCTCCTCTGCTTTAAAGCTTATGAGGAAAGTAACCTAAGATACCCTGATGTTAACCAGTCCATTTTTTTTTTATATTACGTTGTTTCCTTGTTCCTGCTCAAGTTAGCTTATAAAAACTGACTGTTCTACTGTTCCTAATGGAACATCTTTCAATATTTTATAGAATGTTCCCTGATTTATGAGTCACGAATAAAAGACAGTTACATTCTTAAACTCAATTTGTTGAAATTTTGTTTTTGCAGGATCATCCCTACTATGAAGGACTAATGAAAACTTTAGAGAAAATAACAGATCTTAACCTTTAAGGGTCCTTGAACCAACCCTGAAGTATCCATGGTCTGAGATATTGAAGAGCAAAGTCACAGCAACACTTCTAAATACAAAATGTACATAAGATTGCTAGGGAAATTTAATACTTGATGCACATGTTGACCACTGAAATTGAATCCAAAAGACAATAAATATGAAGAAAAATCCATCCATCCTACATGTATTTTCCAGAAAAGCATGTGTCCTTACCAAACAGCATCCACACAGCCAACTCTACATCACGAGAATTGCTCCCTATGGTGAGCATTTCTGCTGTCTCCAGTCTTCATCATCACCTCCTATTCTAAGTCCATTTAAAACAGAACCTTCATGTAATCAAAGCCAGGAGTGAATAGATATGATCATTAGGGCATTATAGAGATAGTTTACAAAGTAGAGGGTTAAACACTCAGGTTCAAGGACTACCTGGATTTAGATCCTGGCTCTGGTACTTGCTAGCTAAGTAACTTGGCAACTTATTTAACCAGACTGTGCCACATTTCCTTCACTACCTAAGTCCTAGAATTGCTGTTCCTAGAAAAATCAAAAGACTATTTGTACCATTGTACACATGATACAATTAGATTAGACCACTGTACTAAACCTTTGAAGGTTTTAGTACCATGTATGATTCAGAGCTTTTATTATTTTAGAGCATTTGGTGCAATAATTAGCAAATATGACCAATTTTCCAAATAAGAACCTGCCTAATTTATGATACTTAAACCATCTTTGTAGAAAATTACTATTTCTATTCTCAATGGCAAGGGGAAAAACATCTAGTTCAGTTAATTGAAAAATGACTATAAATTATTAATATAAAAATCTGACAGAAAAATATTCAAAAATTCCCCCCAGTGTGATACTCTTCACTATGTTATCTGATCTGTCAGGACACTGTCACTATACTGTACTGGCTTTAATGAAGTTTCTGGAAAATTCTAGGGATAACAAGAGTTCCTTGATGAGCTCAGTCATTGTAGCTCATTTTTAGTTCATGTCCACAGATTCAAAATCAATAGAAACTACGAAGTATCTTATGCACATTTTTATACAAGGTAGAGATTACAAAAACTGGCTGAGTATTAAAGCTAAAGATGCCTGCCAATTGTTATATTTTTAGGGTGAGAAATTAATGATTATGATTTGACAAGGAGAAAACTGGCAAAGACTTCCGATATAGTTTGGATCTCTGTCCCTGCTGAAATCTCATGTTGAATTGTAATCCGCGATGCTGGAGGTACGGCCTGGTGGGAGGTGTTTGAGTCATGCCGTCGTATCCCCCAATGCTTGATGCTGTCTTTTTAAGTTCTCCCAAGATCTGGTCATATAACAGTGTTTCTCCTCCACACCTCACACCACTTGCTTCTGCTTTTGCCATATAACATGCCTGCTCCCCTTTCACCTTCCACCATGATTGAAAGCTTCTTGAGTCCTCCCTAGAAGACAAGCTGATGCCAGCACTATACTTCCTGTAAAGTATAGTTATGCAGAACCATAAGCCAATTTAACCTATTTTCTTTATACATTACGTAGTCTCAGTTATTTTTTAATTGCAATTCGAGAACAGCCTAATACAAGTTTAACGGTAATGCCTAATGAACTAATACAAATATGCTCGGGTGGAAATGTGAAGCTTGTTCTTTAAAAGAATGGCATATATTAAAATCTAGATTAATTTTTAGGACCATCTATGTAGTTACTCAAACTAAACAAGGCTACAAAGTTTGAGAGCCCTGTTCAAAAGGAATGTATTAAATATATAAGGCAGGCCGGGCGCGGTAGCTCAAGCCTGTAATCCCAGCACTTTGGGAGGCCGAGACGGGCGGATCACAAGGTCAGGAGATCGAGACCACCCTGGCTAATACGGTGAAACCCCGTCTCTACTAAAGAATACAAAAAACTAGCCGGGCGACGAGGCGGGCGCCTGTAGTCCCAGCTACTTGGGAGGCCGAGGCAGGAGAATGGCATAAACCCGGGAGGCGGAGCTTGCAGTGAGCTGAGATCCGGCCACTGCACTCCAGCCTGGGCGACAGAGCGAGACTCTGTCTCAAAAAAAAAAAAAAAAATATATATATATATATATATATATATGTGTGTGTGTGTATATATATATATATATAAGGCAAATAGCATAGCCAATGGTGTGTTGCAAGATTTTTAAAAATGCGATCTCACATCTAATAAATACATCTAATCTTTCTTTAAGCATTAAAATACAAGATTTAGGTAAAGCAAAGATTTATTAATGGTCAAAAAATATGTGACTCAGGAATAATCAACAGAAATATTTGTTTAGTAGAAAAGAAATCTACAAGTCTGGTTATAAACTGAAGGTAGTGGGGTGAAAGAGAACATTTCTGATAGATGTAAATGGTTGTACATAACTTCTATATCTGTCTCTAAGGAAACAACCATTGCTTCAAATGCACATGGAGCCTCCAAATACATGCATGTTCAATAGGTTGATACTGTTCAACACATCACTGGTTTTAGTTAAACCATTGTGTTATAGACTCCAATCTGTTGTTTAAATCAAAAAGTAAATTTTTCATTTCAGATATTGCATCATTTAGCATTATTTAGTTCTAAAATTGATACATAGTTATTTTTTATGTTTCCAATTGTCTACTAAGATTATTACCCATTCCCTCATTCTGATAACCTTACTTGTAAGTCTTTGAAAATACATATAACAACTATTGAAGATCTTATCTGCTAATTCTAACATCTGAGTCACCTTGTGTTTGTTTCTTCTGACTTATTTTACTATTGTTGATTACGGCTTATATTTTCCTTCTTTTCGTGAGTGCTAATTTTTTATTGTATGCTTTATATTGTAACTAACGGACTTTAGAGAGCCCAGTTTATTGTCTTCTTTTAAAGGATATTAAATTTTATTTTAGAAGGCAGGTAGTTAAAATACTTGTAAATCATGTGATCTTTTGGGCTTTTTTTTTTTTTTTCTATAGGGTTTATTTCAGTTTTTCTCTTAAATCATAGAGTTTACACTAAGGCATGGCACGCTGTATTTTTTTCTGGACTTTCAGCTGAATTGCCAAGATGCTCCTCAAGGTCTCTCTACATTCTGAGCTCAGTCATTGTAGCTCATTTTTAGTTCATGTCCACAGATTCAAAATCAATAGAAACTACGAAGTATCTTATGCACATTTTTATACAAGGTAGAGATTACAAAAACTGGCTGAGTATTAAAGCTAAAGATGCCTGCCAATTGTTATATTTTTAGGGTGAGAAATTGTATTTTAGCACCATGTGACCTCTTACATGTCCATTTGAGTCTTAGTCATGCAGCAGAGTCACTCTCTGCTAGGCTTTCTATAGTCTCAACTTGTGATTGCTGATATAATAAATCAGTCCTAAGACAAGTGTCCATAGGAAATCATCATGAAACTTCAGTCATGCCCCAGAAAGACGTCACTCTCCTTTCTGATACTTTACCACCTAAAGTATCAAAGTTTTGAAGTCTGAAAGTCTCTTCTTCAGGTTATATTGACCATGTTTTGCAAGGACTTCACTTACCCTGGTTATTATCTGGAAAATGATTCCAGTGGAGAGCATGAGGAAGTATGGGGCTCACTTAATTTGCTTCTCTTCTATCAGACATCAGAGTTTTGCATTGTCTGCAATATAATGCTTACAAATATGTATTTCAGGTATTTTGTCAGTTCTATAGTTGTTAACCATGGAAGCAAAATTCTAATATGCTTGCTACATATATGTAATATGATATGCTTAATATTCACATGACAATTATGCTTCTATGGTTAACAACAACCAATGGCACTTACTGCACCATAGCCAGAACTTTTAAAAAATGCATTTATTTAGTAGCCATTGAATGAATCTTATTAAATAACTAGGCTTTTACATTATAATATTTAAAAATATAATTTAAAAATATAAAACTATATTAAAACTTTATTGTATAAAACTTCTAATAAAAATACATTAAAAATAAAAATCCAGGAAAACGTTAAACCAATGGAATATCAGTATGATAGTCTTAAGTAAAGACTATATGAGTATATAAGGATATATTGCAAGCTAAAGAGAGGGAAATTTCAAAGATATTTCCAAGGTTTCTAGCTTGTGCAACCAGAGTTTTCATGGTGACATTTTTTCAGTGAGCATTTTTAAAAGGGAAACACATGTTTGTTATTGTTTCTTGACATTGTCATGTGTGGATATAATTGTTTAAATCCCCATAATTACTGCAGCCTTTTTGCTACAAAACTCAGTGAGGGTCAAAGTCAAGAAAATCTGAAGAAGAACATCTGAAGTCCAACTCTTTATTTTGATTTTTGGTTGTTTAATATCATAAGGTTTATTGCTTACAGCTGAAAACATTTTTGCCTGATAAGAGTTCTCTAGTCATTGACTCCTTTGTGCCCACCAGACCAGGAACTATATAGATCTGCCCTTGATGCCCAGTTCTGTCTGGATTAACTCATGTTTGATAACTATTCTCTCCAGAAGATTATTACATACATAATCAAGACTGCAAACTAGTAAGTAACTGTAATGATATAATAATTTGTAATAAGTTCTTGCAAACAAATTCACCCAAGCAAAGACTGCTTATCTGTGAAAAACTGCTCATCTATCAAGACAACATTTTTTATCAAGATTTATCTCAAGACCCCCATCTCACTTTTTCCAACAATCCTCGTCTCTAATGTCACAAATGTTGTGCAGTCCCTATGAGATTCCCACACTGAATGAGCCAGCTTAAACAACATAAGCCCAAACTTCAAAGCTTGATGAATACCCTTCAGTCCATTTAGTCCTTTTGAGATATTACCAATAATTAATCAAAGTGGTGTTTTCCCTTGCTTCAGTAAATTAAATACTCAAATTTAATTAATCAGTAGGTTTCTCCAGTGATATTTCAGAGGACAGATAGTCTTAGAGGACCCACTGAGATGAAGCCAAAGATCCTCACTACTGAAGCAAAATCTCTCAGCGTGTAAACAGTATACTTCTCCGGATACCATTGAATTTACAAATGTAGGGTCTCTCAGACTGCAAAGTTGAGTTTCCACATTGAGTCTGAACTCTGATTACTTTTTTTAGCCTCCTTTTTAAGGGATCCTTAGATTATTTTATCAGACTTGAAAATAATTTTTCTTGGCCTTAATTTTTCTTGTAACTACGGAAGTTAGTACCTTTTCTGTTTGTCTCTCTGCCTTTGTCTCTTTCTGTTTTGCATCTATAAGAGCAAATCCAAGGATGGAAGATATACATAGTTGTGATAAATGCATCTCTGGAACTTATCTCACAGACTAACTGGTAATAGTCTCTTCTAGACCTTTCATTATTGGATAGGTACATCTACCAAAATTTATGAAAACTTCCCTCAGTCTTATCTGGTTTTGTGAAAGTCTAGTTAAAGGAAATATCTCATCTGAAAATTTCTTGTCTATCAGGAGTTGCAGATTAATTGGGTCTGCAACAGAAAATGGCCAGTCCTTAGGTGGCAACCCCACATATAAAATGAATAAAAAAATTTGATGCACTGTTTCCAGACTCTCATGGGTTTATCTCAGCCTAAATACACACTTTGTGCAGCACAGACTCCTGTTTTTTTGTGCTATAAACATCACTTTTTTGCTTATATTTATAAATGGCCTAATTTCACCAGAATAATTTATAGTTTTAGTGGTCACTTCAGATAACTTTAATAGAAAGGAAATTGAAGCAAAAGGTGAGCAAACTTCCAAACATTCGATAGTCTGAAATTTTTGTATGAAAAAACTTCCAAAAGAAATCAAGATTCCATAATTTTATCCTGAAGTGATTCATTGGCCAAGACAAATTAAAAAAATACAAAACTTAAATATCTTTCCCTGTGTATGCACTAAGGAAAGGCCACGTGAGCACACTATGAGAAGCTGAAAATCTGCGAGCCAGAAGGAGTGCCTTTACCAGGAACCGAATTGGTGACCCTTTGATTGAGGTTTCCCAACCTCCAGGACTGTGAGAATACATTTCTGTTTAAGCTCTCTAGTCTAGTGTTTTCCTATGGCAGCCCAAGACGATTATTAATGTACCTTGCTACTCTCCTTTTATTACCATAAGGGGAAAGTTAATATTGGCTTTTGTTTGTAAACTCTGTTCTAAGGAAACTTAGAAACCTTTCTAGAAAACCCAAATCTAATCTCCTATGCTTTTAGGTCATACCTTAAGACTGAAATATACAAATTTCAAATTCTACCACCAAACTAGAAGTCCATTCAACCATAGAAAATTATTGCTTTTCAGAAGCATACATCAGCAGAAATGGTAACTTCATTGCATTCATCAGAGCTTGCCAATTGGCTAGTGATAGAAGAATCAACACATAAATTGGTAGCAACATGCTATTGTGGCAGTACCTAATTTTGGAATACTTTGGAAACAATGAGTGTTCTTGACATTACCTAGGGAACCTAATTTAAATGGTCAACAATTAAGTGGTTTTTTCTTAGAATCGTCGTAGGAAGCTACAGAGCACTTTGTAAAGTGTTCTATTGCTTCCTAAGAAGACAGCTAGTATAAAGGTGGGAACACATGTATAAAAGGAAAATAGGAAGGCTAACGGAAATGCCCAAGCTGATCAGCATGACAGGCAGGCAGTTGCTCCTAACATCCTATCTCCCACTACATCTGAAAAGACCAAAACTTTGGAAAAGTTCAAAGAGGCTATATAGAGTGCTAGTGATCTAGATGCAGAAAAAAAAAAAAAAAAAAAAAAAAAAAAAAAAAAAAAAAGAATTTTTGAACAGTCTGATTGCAATTTACATGATGATAATTTCTGGCACTTTCAAAATAGCTGCTGAATAGTACCAAAGTAACTCAAAAGAAATCATCCAAAATTTTAAATAAAATTGCCTACCAAATAAAGTACAAATTGGACAATAGGCTCAATGAATATTGGTGGGGAACGTTATAAAATTTGCTGAGTAAGTCTCTGGTGCCTGACTCACCCATCACTAGTATAATCTTGCAAAAATGATAAAAACAAGGCACTAACAAGATATCAATATCCTAGGCCTCTTTAACATTTCCAAAATGTTTCATAAGACTAACCCTAAATAGTTTTGAATACATTCCTGTCATTGTCTGCTGAGCCTAAGGATAAGGTGACAATTTTCCTTGCCAGAAAGCTACCTAGCAAACATCTACACTCTGATCATAGCAAATAAAGAAATAAACAAAAGCTTAAATTTGTGTTTTACTGAGATGGTTATTAAGAGCTTTGCAATAACTTTGTAATAACAAACTCAGAAACTTCACTTTCTTATCACCCTCAATCACTGCAAAATGTAAGAGAATTGAATTCTCAAACTAAAATCAGCAAAGTTTGGAGACACTCAAACTTCCATGTCATAAAGTAAAGCCATGGACTTTAACAACAAAATCAACTTCTGGGGTTAACTGGCTCTTTCTTCACGGTTAAGGAATAGGGCAACTCAACACAAACATGGATGGATACTGAAAAACAATACATTACATATATTGATATTGGTTATACCAATACCATACAAGCAATATACCATATCTGATCATCAGCTTTTCCTCAACATCCTTCCAAACAACTCTTACATGACCTAAAGACTGAAGATCTAGTCTTCTAGAAGAGATACAGATAAATACAGCTCTTGAAACACAGTTGGAAGGACCACATCAGGTAATGTCAGCTACTAGAGTATCAGTAAAACTCCAGAAACTTAATCCTTGGGTTCATAATTTTCAATAAAAGAAACATAAGCCATCCTCAGATTACTGGAAAACTATCTCAATCGGACATCTCAAGCTGAAGATTTTAGTGATTGCTCAGAAGCAGATCATCTTTGGAAAGGAAATAATGTCAAAAAAAAGTCCTACAGAATTAGATTGACGTGAATGGGGTCAAAGATCACCAGGTTTCAAGTAACATGTATATGTTCTCTAGTTTTACAGCTTTTTTTTGTTTGTCTTTTGTTGATTTAATGTCCTGGACTACAGCTTCTCTTACAATTGACTAAAGCACAAAACCAAACCAAATAATAGATTTATACTTAGTTTCTTTTAGAATATTTTTTTCATTTTTAGAATTTACCTAAAAGGAAGTTGGTATAAATCTCTCTCTCTCTCTTTAGTACAAAGTTCATTTTAATAAATGACTTTACTACTTAGGTAATTGCGTGTACCTCAAATGTGATTTTCTGTGTTAAATACACAATAATAGGCCAGACATGTCATACCAGAAAAGAGAGGTTGCTAGCTCCACTGAAATAATACTTGAGCCCTTTGAAACTTTGTAGACCTTAAAACTGATGTTTCACAGAAATAGAGATTAGAAAGCACCCTTGGAAAATGGTGTTGTTGTGGAAGCTTACTTTACAAACCATGCAAATAATTTCTCCCAATTTAAACTGAATCTCATGTTCTTTTGCTTCAATCTACCTGGTTGGCAATCTCTGTACTATTAATCTTATTACATGTGTGCCGGTACACTCCTTAGTGACAACCAATCTATATAATAGGTTTCACCAATCCCATTGGAATATTTTGGCTGAAATTAGGTTATTGTGTGTCTCCACCATCACTCCCATCAACTGGTACTAGCTTTTTTTCCACAAAAGTCTATCATTCCACAAAAGCCTATTGGTTAAACTCTACAAGGAGATCAGTAATTTGTTTTCTCAATAAATTAATGTGTGCATTCGATTTCTTGTTTCACTTAGAGTTTGCTTTATATCACCACCTTTCTGCTCCTAGCAAAAGAGGTCTTAAGATAACTTAATTTAAAAAAGAGGAAAATTTGTTCTCTATTTGAAACTCTGAAACATATCCCCCCGAAAATAAATTTGGTGTTAACTTCTTCAGTATTCTATGTCCTTTATTTAATGCTTACAATAAGTCTGAAAATTGGTAACTTCTTCAGTATTCTATGTCCTTTATTTAATGCTTACAATAAGTCTGAAAATTGGAAAAAATAATTTTATGTGAGATTTGCATGGAAGGCATTTCACTAAGAGCATAAATTTTCCTGTCCTTGAGACCTGTGACCTTGAATAGGTTGCATTTCAAAAGAGAAGAGTGCTAAACGTAATAGCAGTCTTTGAAGGTAAAATACAGGTGTTCTTTAGTGAAGAATGTTGTACGTAATTCCCGGACACTTCCTGGTGTTATTAATATTACTAAAAGATTGAAATAGTAAACAAGGACATTAGGAAAATAGGTAACTTGACTATCATCCCTATATTGTTTTTCTCTGATTTACTCATATTGGGAACTAATTTCATTTTCTTGGGTGAATGTGGACACGCTATTCTACTAACTGAAAGTACAAAGCAAACTGTAATAATAATAATATTTTTCTTAGATGCTATATTATTTAGCTTTATTTCCTTTTTGGGGGGCAAATGTGGACATACTTGTCTACTAACTGGAAGTACAAAGCAAACTGTAATAATAATATTCCCTTTCTTAGAACCTGTCTGTATTATTTAGTTTGGACTACAGTAACAAAATATCATAGGTTAAGTATATTAACTGGCAGAAATTTGTTTTCTGATGATTCTGGAGGCTGTTAAGTCCAAGGTGAAGGTGCTGGCAGATTTGGTTATTTGTGAGGGCCCTCTTTTTGTCTTGTAGATAGCTACCTTCTCACTGTGTACTCACATGGCCTTTCCTGGGTGCACGCTCATGAATAGAGAAAGATCTCTTCCTCTTCTTATTAGAGCACTAATCGCATCATAAAGACCCATACTTATGACCTAATATAAACCTAATGAGTTTCCAAAGGTCCCACCTTCTAATACCATCACCTTGGGTGTTAGGGTTTCAGCATACGAATTTTGAAGGAACACAAACATTCAGACTGCAGCAGTTACAATTTTCAAAATGCTTTTGCCCAGAAGTTGTCCTATGAAATGATCCAATGAATGATTATTGAGAGAAAAAAATGACAGCAAGAGAGAGAAAGACAGAAAAAGAAATAGAGAAAGAAAATAGAAAAATCTTGATAATATTAAATATTAAAACAGCTGCTTTCTAAAACATGATCCATAATGATAATTCCTCAGTCCCGAACCACATTATCCAAAGACCAGTAGCAGTAACGTAATAAGACCAATAGCCCACTGCTTGTACCTTCTATTTTCTTTAGTATTAGTTAATCCTAAGTACTACCCTTCCCAATTCCACAGTGTTCTGGTAGAGCTGTCATTCACTGTGCCACAAAACAGGCCAATCAATCTCTCTCCCTCCATAGAATTTTAATCTCAATCATCATGGCAAAAAGACAGGAAGGTTTTCGGGTTCTCTTTCCAACATGAATATGGAAACTAGTCATCAGCTCCTGACTTGCAGTCTGGGTTATGCTGACTGCTACACAGGTTTTCCAAACCTTTAAAACAAAATTCTTTGTAATTCCTAGTGTCTGATAATAAATTTGTTATAATTTAGCTTGAGTCAAATTCCGTTACTTATGAAAGGCTTCTCATTGATTTCGTATTAGCATGTGTGCACCAACATATGCTCATTCTCAAAGCCTTTCTATGCTCTGAATTAATTTCTGAAAAAGAAAAGGGAAACAGTTCCAAGCTGCATTAGGCTTAGTGAATTGTATCAGCAGCTGTAGACCAAAGGGTCCTCTTTAATATTCTAACAGCATAGAGAAAGCTGCTGCAAAAGGCTCCAGGTTTTCAGCCACACCCCAAAACCTAGAATGACAATACCAGTCACAGTATCATTTTCAAATGCAAAGGGGACAAAGTCTTTTATTATTAATGTCTTTCTCATATTCTATTCTTAAAGAAAATCTATGATTAGAAATTCCTCTCAGACTAAATCCTAACCTGATCAACTCCTCACCCTCTAAAGCTGCACCCAGCAATAAATGGAGATAGAAAATGACTGACTCAACAGAGCCCTCATAGACCATCAGAGCTATAAATATTAATTCCATAAGGAAACTTGGAGGAAGGGAAAAAAATTCAGTGATTTGCAATGGAGAGAAAAACCAGGTCTGGGGAACTGGCTAAGGAGGCTAACTACTTAAATTATCAATTTACATTAAAAAGCAATGACAATAAACATTAAGAAGGCTTTGGGCTAGCTATTTAAATAGAATTATTATTTTTAAACCCTGTCTCAGTCTGAAACCTTCTCTAACTACTTCTAAACATAATCATGACTAGCATATGAGCCAGTGCAGTTAATGTTTGTTGAAAGCATGAGTATAGATTAATGCTATGTCTTCACTTTATGCTTCTTTTCTTTCAACGGCCTGGTTCTTTTTATGTCTGGCCTAACGTTTTTCAAACTTTGGGCCTTAGGGTCTGTGTTAATTTACATAAGGGTATGAAGAAAAAACACTTCATAAAAATTTCACGTAGAAATCGAAAGACTTCTATGGAATGCACTAGTTAAATTTGGTAATAGATTCCTTTTACTGGCCATCTGGTTTAATTCTGCAAAATCCAATATGGTCTTCATGGGAAAAAAAAGAAATATAAATGCCAGAGGGGATTGTTTTTTAATTGGAAAACACAAAAAGGTGACAGATTTTGAAGAGTTCCCTATAAAAAGATCCCTTAATATTTTTATTAACTATTTTGCTTACATTGAAGTACATTAATGATTGCATATATGTTTAAGTAGAAAAGTACTCATAGATGTTATAGCTAATCTGACTTTAATAGCTTTTTTTTTTTTTTTTTGAGATGGAGTCTTGCTCTGTTGCCCAGGCTGGAGTGCAGTGGCACAATCTCAGCTCACTGCAAGCTTCACCTCCTGAGTTCATGCCATTCTCCTGCCTCAGCCTCCCAAGTAGCTGGGATTACAGGTGCCCACCACCACACCCAGCTAATTTTTTTGTATTTTTAGTAGAGACAGGGTCTCGATCTCTTGACCTCATGATCCGCCTGCCTTGGCCTCCCAAAGTGCTGGGATTACAGGTGCTATTTTCTTAATCAGAATTGTAAAGGCTAATTTAGTTCCTACTATCTTTCAGTTTCAAAGCAATTAATGAATGTCATACTAAAAATGTTTAAGAACAAAGTTGTCTACCTTAGCAAGCTTCAAAAATGTATAACTTATTTCTGTGCTTTTTGCATTTGACAGTCAAGTAAATAGGTTATTAAATCTATTGTAATCTACTAAGTCTAACAGAAACAGAACAATAGTAAGAACTAGTAAGTTCCATTGCTTAATAGTTCTTCGTTCTGATACCTTCTAGTACTTTTCTTCTGAAACATTCTTTCTCAGGATTCTAAGCAGTAGGATATACATTCAATACAAAATTATTTAAACAACTTATTTGTATATTCCATATCACCAAATAATATATAGGAAAGAAACAGCATCCTAAGATAACCAGAAAAGTCCATTTTATTTGACTGAATTTTTGCACTTACTTCCTTTGTGACTTACTCTCTTAAAGTATTTCTATTTTAGTGTTTACAATAGTAAACAATGGGCAAGCAAGGAAAAAAACAGCTACAGCTTTGATTAAATATTTCCCTGAACAGGATCATGTAAAAATAGCTTATTTATGTAGCTTGTATGAGAGGGGGAATTTGTTATAAGGGACAATGTGGTTCTTAATTTTTCACATAGCCCATTTCATCTATTAAATAATAAAAGATAATGCATTGGATGTTATTTTATTTTATTGTTTCTTTGAAAACATGAACTCTTATCATCATAATATTATAGTTTTTGGTACAAGATAAATTTTCATGTTATTCAATCATAAAATATTAGACAGCACAAAATTGCGTGCCTTCCATTAGCAGATACATTTTTAACCAGAATCAGCTCATTTAGCCATCATCCCTGACAAAGATTATCTTTTTCTTCAAACTAAATTAGGTTCCTCTAAGCCCTCTTCTCAATTAGGCCTGTTTTCAGTAAATACCGCAACATCAGTTTAGCAAGAACCCCTACCCTTGATTTCTGATCACTTAGGCTTGCCTTCAGTAAGAATCTGTTATCCTTGATGTTTCCTCGTAATAATTTCCCATCCTCTAATTTCCTCATTCTGCTCCTTGGCTATGAATTGCCAGCTGTCTTTGCTGTATTTGGAGCTGGACTCACTCTCTCTTCCCTATTACAGTAGAATTGACTTTTATTGCAATAGTCCTGATTAGATTCTTCTTTACTGTTTTAATGTGTCAGAATAATTTTTTTCTTTAATACCATAGATTGTCTGTTTTTCTCTTCTAATGAATAGTTGGATTATTGGTATCACTTAAAGTTCATCTGAGAAAAGGAGGCATTGGTTCTCACCGTTGTTAAGTAGTAAACCCTCTTCTCCTGCTATTTTAGCTTAGGATGAGAATTTGGGTCTACTTTACCAAAAATTTAGAGATATCAAATACATGACTCAACTAATCCAGCATAGGATTATTAGGCAGGCTTGAATGCCTAGATAATAAATGGATAGTAAATACCAGTGGAGAGTGTTGATAGTCAAAATATAAACCAATCACATACAAAGAAATCAATAGCCACTGATACAGATACTATGAACCAGAGAACTGAAGAGATGGAAATGCACGTTTCTTAAAAAATGGAGGGTAGGGAAGTCAATTAAAAGCGCCATTTCTTGTACCATAGACATTTCCCTCTTTATTTCTTCCCACCTATCTTTTACACACATTCACGAGTATCCCCCCGCACCACCACCCTTCAAATGAATCTTTCAGTCCTCTAGTTTCAGTCTTTTCTCTTCCCATTCACATACAAGACTCATGAAATAAACATTCCCAGTTTTTACTTTTTCACCACTTATTTACTCTTTATCTCAAACCACTGGACTCTGTGTCCTGCCACCATTAATTCTTTGAAATTGTTCTTACCAAGTTCACTAGTTCTTCCTTCCAAATTCACTGAATATTTTTGAGTTCTTATCCTACTTTCTATCTCATTTTACAGCACTGACAACTCTCTTATTTTAGAAATGTTCTTTTGGCATATATTGACACTGGTTCTTTTTATTGTGTTCTAGTCATGGCTTTTTAAACTCCTTTGCAACTACTTGCTCCTGGACTTACCCCCTAAACAGCCCGTTAGTTTTCCCCAAGCGTCAGCTACCAGCCTCCTTCTTTTCTCATTGTGTACACTTTCTGTGAGTATCCTCCATCATCCTGCATGACTTTTAACTACCGGCATTAAGCCGATAACACTCATTTTTTTTTTAACAGGTCTTATATCACAACTGAAAATCAAAACCGTGTATCTAACTGTCTGTTGAGGTAGTTACCTTTCAAATTCACCTACCAAAGACAGTCACCTTTCAAATTCAACGTATCCCATTGTAGTTGATTATTCATAGGGAATAGTTACCTTAGTTACCCAGGGGGAGTCCTACAACTATAGCAGCTCTGGCTTTCAATAATGAAAAGCAGCCACTGCCTATCTGAAGAAAGAGAAAAAAGGTGGAGAAATAAACATGAATTCAGGAAAATAAATATCTAAACTTTACTTTCCTCTCACCCGCTGATTTATCACTAGTTCTTGCCATTGGTTAAATCTAACCGGGATCCAGAGGGCAATTGCTTGCTGATGCAATCTCTAAAGTTAAAGCCTCCCCAGGCACAAAGCAGAATGAAGCAGAGTGCTGGTGGGTCTGAAGTATCTAGCAAAGTCCAGTACTTTTACCTGTTGGTATCTATTCTTGTCATTTGTCTGAATAAACACTTCTGTCTCTGCAAAAATAAAGCATGGCCTGGGCAGCTGCTGCCCTGTCAGCCTTGTACTCCATAAAGTAAAATGGGGACGGCACGGCGCGGTGGCTCACTCCTGTGATCCCGGCAATTTGGGAGGCCGAGGCGGGCAGATCACGAGGTCAGGACATCCAGACCATCCTGGCTAACACGGTGAAACCTCGTCTCTACTAAACAAAATACAAAAAAAAAAAAAAGCCGGGAGTGGTGGCGGTCGTCTGTAGTCCCAGCTACTCGGGAGGCTGAAGCAGGAGAATGGTGTGAACCCGGGAGGCGGAGCTTGCAGCAAGCTGAGATCGTGCCACTGCACTCCAGCCTGGGCGACAGAGCGAGACTCCTTCTCAAAAAAAAAAAAAAAAAAAAGTAAAATGGAGACACACAAAGTCTGGTATCACCAGTCCTCCTTTGCCAGCACTTTGAACAGTATGCCATGATGTCATTTTGAGTTTTTGGGGATTAGCAGGAGATCAGAACCCATATCTCTTGTCCCCCTGAAAGTCTCCTCATTTCCCTTTCTTCAGTGCACAGTCACCCTAGTGAATGAAAAAATACACACACACTCACACACACACACACACACACTTGGTTTTGTTACACACACTCCTTGGTTTTGTTACAGGGTCCTTACTCAAAGTACGCTGTTCTTGCAATTGTTCAAAAGGCTTCAAGTCTGTGAACAAACACACAAAAACTCAGCAGAAATCCTTGAATTTACACTATGGAGACTCAAGTTAGGTGTCTATCTACAAAATAAATGTACCAATACTTCCATCAAGATGGAGCCTAATTCTCCTCCTGTTGGTTATAGGCTGTATTTAGTGACTCCATTTGTAATGAAAAAAAAATGTAGCAGAACTGATAGGATACAACTTCAGAGATGAGGTCATAAAAGGCATTTTGGTTTCCTCTTTGCTGACTTTCTCAGATTATTCCTTCTAGGGAAGTCAGCTGCCATGTCATGACAGAAACTCAGGCAACCTATAGAGAGTTCCATGTGTCAAGAAACTGAGGCCTTCTGTCAATAGTCATGTAGGCAAGCTATTTTGGAAGTGGGTTCTCCAGCCTCAGTCAGGCCTTCAGATGAATACATTCCTGGCTGACATGTTCACAGCAACCTCATGAGAGACCTGGAAAACAGGCACACAGATAAGCTGCTCCTACATTTCTGACCCTCAAAAATTATGTTAATAAATGTGTTATTTTAAACTGCTAAATATTGGGGTAATTTGTAAAGTATGTAACAAAATATAACCAATAATCAATATATCTATATAAGTCAACTATCATTGCTCCTTTCTGGAGATCTCATGATCAATTTGTCAGTGCCAAAAATCCCAACAAATCAAAATAGTCTACTATTCTGTTCCTATGGCTTATTTTGATTACTGTATTGTCTCCATCTATTTTTATCCCTGTAGGTCTCATTATTTCCATTAAGATCAGGGCATCCCCCATAGTCAACTCTAGCTTACTAGCATAGCTACCATGGTACTCATCAAGAACCCCTCATGACTGCTTTTTATAATAGCCTAGCAAAGAGAATATTCTCTGGTCCTTACTGAAGAGTATACTGAAGGAGTAGTTAAGCAATTTGCTCATAATCCATTCAAAAATTATCATCTTCCTAAGCATCCAAATTATTTTTCCAGCATGATAGTGGAACATCTAGCATTTTACCCTCATTAACTATGAGACGATCAATCAGTCCAGGCATCAATTAATCAATTCAGTGCATTATTAATACTACTTCCAACTGCTCAAGCTACTGTTTTCTTTTTTTTTTTTTTTTTTTTTTTGAGATGGAGTCTCGCTCTGTCACCCAGGCTGGAGTACAGTGGCCGGATCTCAGCTCACTGCAAGCTCCGACTCCCGGGTTTACGCCATTCTCCTGCCTCAGCTTCCGGAGTAGCTGGGACTACAGGAGCCCGCCACCTCGCCCGGCTAGTTTTTTGTATTTTTTAGTAGAGACAGGGTTTCACCATGTTAGCCAGGATGGTCTCGATCTCCTGACCTCGTGATCCGCCCATCTCGGCCTCCCAAAGTGCTGGGATTACAGGCTTGAGCCACCGCGCCCGGCCCAAGCTACTGTTTTAAGTCCTGAATCTCAGGTGTGTTTACCCATGAATTTGACTCCATCTAATCTAATATTTCAATCTTCCTTCATCTACTTCCCATGGAATTCATCACTATATACATTGCTTATATTAGTTTTGTAAGGTTGCTGTAACAAAGTATCAAAAACTGAGTGGCTTAAAATAACAGAACTTTATTTTCTCACAGCTCTAAAACCTAAAAATCCAAAATCAAGGTATTGGCAGAGCACATTCTCTCTGATGGCTCTATGGGAAAGTGCTTTCTTGCATCTTAGTTTCTGGAATTTGCTTGCAATTCTTAGCATTCCTTGGCCTTTAAATGCATCATGCCAGTTTTGTGGCCATCTTCTCTCTCTCTCTGTCTTCACTTTATCTTCCCTCTCTCTGACTTCACTTTATCTTCCCTCTGTGCATGGTTGTCCTTTTTGGTTCAAATTTCCTCTTTTTATAAGGATATCCAGTAATATTATATTAGGGCCTACTTTAACAACTTCATTTTATCTTGATTACTTCTATGAAGACCCAATTTCCAAATATGATAACATTCTGAGGTACTGAGGGTTAGAACTTCAACATATCTTTTTTGGGGATGGGTCACAATAAATCCATACACAATCCCCAGCCTCTTTCCAATACAAAATGGTAAAGTCCCACGTCTTTTTTCACTGTATCTGAATTCTAGTGTTTTGCTTTTGTCTGTCCTGGGGTTTAATTCTCTTGGACCTGGAGGAGGTGAAGGTTGCATTCTGAGAAAAATTGGCATCCTCCTGTGAGGCAAATTCCATAGCCAAGACTTTCAAGGAAAGAGAGGAGTAGATTGCTTCTTCTATTAGCAAGAAAAATTCAAGGAGATTTTGAATTCCAAACTTCTCAGCCAATTCTGTGATGGCCCACACATTCCTTTCCCAGGTACCGTGCACAATTTGAACTTCCATCAGCAGTGCCTGAGTTTCTGTTAGTTTACTCCCTTGCCCTTGTTTAATCCAAATCATTTGGTGAACTTGCAGTAGTTTCCCATTGTAACTTTAATTTGTATTTTCTTGATGTCTAATGAAATTTGACAAATTTTCTTATCTTTTGACTACATGAATATTCTCTTGTATTCCTATTTAAGTTCTTGCCAGTACTTTTATTTCATAATTTCTGACTTTCTCTTACTAATTTTAGAAGTTCTTAATATGCATTTGAAATGTAATTTCTTACATGGTGGCTTAAATTTTCACTTTTGAAATGATATCTTTGGATATACAGAGTCTCTCTTTTAATCTTAGTCTAATTTGTAAATTTTTTAGTGTTTATTACTTTTTATAAAGTTTTAAATAAGTTTTTACCTGTATCAAGGTCATTAAGCATGTTCTATATTGTATTCTGAAAAATTTATTATTTTTCACCCTGAAGACTATTTGTTTAGGGGAGGGTGTGAAGTGAAGTTAATTTTTAATAAGTTAAAGTACTATTTTATATGAAATTACTTAGACTTATCCTTAGTTGTTTGCTGTTTTCTATGGTTATTATAAAAAGTATTTTAAATTTTTTTCTTAAAAAAAATCTAATAGTTTCATGAAAATGATGAGAAAACACAGGTTGAGTTTACTTCAAGGAAGTTATTTAAGGCCATACAATCACTTAAAGGTATAGTGCATGCAAAAGTCACTCCCAAGTATTCTAATTCTTCTGTAGCATATATTTTTCATTGCTATGTCATATCTGAAATATTATTTTAAATTTTCCCATAGCAGATTTATTCTGGTATATATGAACCATAACTCAATGATTCTTAGTCCTGACTCTGACCAGTACCCTATCCTGCTGTGGCTGAGCTGGTGTCCAAGATGCAAGACAGAGCCCTCTCCACTGTTCCCTCTCCTCTGCTTAAGCGGAAGGAAGGAGTCTCTTCTAGAGCCACCATCTGTGCAGCCTGGGGTTAGGGAAGGGGTGATGCCAGCACTTCCTTAGCCACCCAGATGGTGTTTCAGTAGGTGGCATGCCTTGTCAGTCCAGTGTTTGGGCCTGCTTCAGCACTAGGACTTACCTAAGAGTTGTAACCTTTATGGCTTAGACTGCCTTTCAAATTTAATTAGAGACAAAGAGAACTGTAGCCTTCAGTGACAAGGTTTGTGGGTACTCAAGTTAGGATCACTGGGATAGGCGATTCTCTTCTGGCTAGGGCTGTTTAAAATGCTCCTTCCATGAAAGGTCATCAGCTGAGTTTGGGTTGATTTTCCTTGCTGCTTTAACAAGATAACACTGAGTTAAATGCCTTCCCCAGTGAACAAAGAGACTCTCCACACCATACTGCTGCTGTCAGGGATGACAGTGGAGGTAGCTGTGGCCTGGGGATTGGGGGGCTGGGTGGCTTGGGGTCAAGGTCAGTGTAGCCTCCTATCCCTTCTTCTTGCTTCACCTCCCGTCTCTATTTTACTTTCTTTTCCATTGATTACTTCTTATTATTTTTTTTCCATTGGTAGCTTGGTATGTACTGTTTAAAACTTATTTTAATTATTTTCCTTGCAATTTTAGCCAGCATCCTCAAATAATCAAAATCTAATATGAATTGATAATTTACTCTCTTTCTGAATAATTTAAGGAACACTAAAACACTTTAACCCAATTCACCTCCTTTTGAGTTATTGGACATTATTTCCATGCTTTATTCTATGTATGTCTAAAATTCAACAGGATATTTTGTCATTTATTTACTCAATATTTCTTTTGATTTACTCATTTTATTTTATTCCTTCTTGTAGTTCTAAACTCTCATATTTTCATTTTTTTCTTTTTCATTTTTGTGGGTACATAGCTAAGTGTATACATTTATAAGGTACAGGGATATCTTTCAAATCAATAAAAATAAGGCCACTATATGATCCAGCAATCCCACTGCTGGATATATACCCAAAAGAAAGGAAATCAGTATATCAAAGAGATATCTGCCCTTCCATGTTTTTTGGACTTTTATCTTTGATTATGTCTCTTCTGCCTGAAGAATCTTTCTTTACATTTTTTGTTTAATGTGTCTGATGGTGATAAAGTTTCTCACTTTTCTCTTATTTGAAATTAATTTTAATTCAATTAATTCCTGAGATTTTTTGATGTTTTTTGAAGATAATGTTATTTATTTTTCCCTTTGTGGTTTCTTTTAATTGTTTCTGTTTATCTCTTTTTTCTCAATAATTTTAATGTGTGTGGTAGGCAGCCTCCTAAGAAGACCCTATCGTTCCTAGTCTTTGATGTACAAACACATTCTTTCTGTTAGTCAGCTAAACACTCAGCCAGGGACTCCTGTGAGGGATTTTACAAATGTAATTAAGATATCATATTAGTTGATTTCTTATTTGTTGATTACATTAGTTATAAATTAGTTGACTGGGTCATAGGGAGTTTATCCAGGTGGCTCTGGCCTAATCATGTGCACCCCTTAAAAGCAGAGTGTTCTCCAGCTGATATCAGAACAGGAAGTCAGAGATTTAAAGCACCAGAAAGGTTTGGTGCACTATTGCTTCCTTAAAAATTGAGGAGGCCATGTGACAAGAAATATAGGTGGTCTTTGGAGAGCACCTCCCAGCTGGCACCCAGCAAGGAAAAAAAGACCTCATTCAGTCCCGCTATCACAAGAAAATCAACAAAAAGAATGAGCTAAAGAACTTGTTTCCCTAGGACCCTCAGACAAACACCCAGCTCAACAGACACCTTGATTCTCATTGCCTTGTGATGCTCAGAGTAGAGAACCCAACTACACAGAACCGTGAGCTAGGAAATAGTTATGATTTTAAGCTGGCAAATTTGTGATGCCACAATAGAAAGTCAATACAGTATAATGTTCCTACATTAGATTTTCTTCTTGTTTTTTCTTCTTTTTCAGATGGATTCTCCCTCTGTTGCCCAGGCTAGAGTGCAGTGGCACAATCTCTGCTAACTGCAACCTCAACCTCCTGGGTTCAAACAATTTTCTTGCCTCAGCCTCCTGAGTAGTTGGGATTACAAGCCTGCATCACCACGCCCAGCTAATTTTTGTATTTTTAGTAGAGATGGGGTTTCCCCATGTTGGTCAGACTGATCTCAAACTCCTGACCTCATAATCCGCTCGTCTCAGCCTCCCAAAGTGCTGGAATTACAGGCGTAAGCCACATCACCCAGCCCATTAGATTTCTTTATAATTTTTCTGCTTAGAATTTGTTGAGGTTGTTGCATCTGAAGTACAGTATCTTTTGATGGTTTTAAGAAGATGATCAGACATTATTTTTTCACATATTAATTCTTCTGTCTACTTTTTTTTATCTTTCTGGTTTTCAGGATAATATATATTAAATCTTTACCTAGTATCTTCTATGTCTTTCCCCCCCCTTCTAATTTTAAAACCTTTTTTTCCTCTACTTTATTCTCAATAGTTTCTTGTGACATATTTCATTTCCATATATACAATCTTCCGTTTAATCAACACATTTGATTCTTTGAGTAATAATTTGGTAACTTTAGAATTTCTACCTTTATATATTTTCCAGTTTTATGCTTATATTCTTATTCTTATCTTTTATTCTATTAAGCACGTAAATAAAGTTACCTGAAGTGTATGTGAGGTGTCCAATGTCTCTTCCCCTGTGTATTTGGCTCAATTGTTAGTTGTTTTTATTATCTAATGTTTACTATTTTATGTGATTTTTGTTTTGATTTTGTTTGGTTTTGCCCTCTTATCCCTTTGTGGGTCTAGTAATTTCTGTATGTGTGTCCAACATTTGTTTTTAAATATTTGTAGAAATAATTTTGAGAACTAGAATCGTATTGTCCTTTTCCATAGCATATTTTTGTGTGCTTTCTTGAGGAACCTATTAATGCCTATAATTTAAGATTATCTTTATCTAACATCATAGATTTATATGTTCAAAAAGTAGCTCTAGGTTACAGAACACCTATTCTGGTTGACCCTTATTCTCAGATTACAGTTTTTTAAGTTCTCATCCTAAAGAAAGGAAGATCCACTAGCCAGTCCTTCACCTTTGATAGAACCTGGACATCAATTTCTGTCACTTTAGTTTTTCAAAATCCTCAAAAGAGCCTCTCAGCACCTTGCCTTCTGAATTACTCACTCCAGCAACTATAACAAAACCCTCAAATCTGGGTTAAACTTCCTGGTTCTTTCCCCTCACCCAATTCTGATCCATTATTTTTTGTTATTTTTTAGTTCACCAATACTATCAGATGACCTTAGTAATTGTATTTGTCAGGATTCTCTAGAGAAACAAAATAAGTAGGATGTAGATAGACATTTATTGTAAGGAATTGGTTCATATCATTACAGAGGATGAGAAATCTCAAGATCTGTAGGGTGAATAGGCAAGTCAGAGACCCAAGACAGCAGAAAGTATAGTTCCAGTATGAGTCCAAAGGCCTGAGAACCAGGAGATTCAATGTTGTAGTTCCAGTTCATTCCACTTTGACAGCTGGCATAGTCGAAATTCAAGAGGAGCCAAAATTTTAGTTCAACTCTGAATGCAGGGAAAAGCTAACGTCTCAGATGAAAGGTAGTTAAGCAGGAAAAATGTTCTCTTATTCAAGGGAAGAGTCAGCCTTTCAGTTCTATTCTGGCCTTCTATTGCATGAAACCCACTCACATTAGGGAGAGCAATCTGATTTACTCACTTTAACAGTTTAAGTGTTAATCTCATCCAGAAACAGCCTCATAGGAACACCTAGAATAATATTTGACCAAATATGACCAAATACCTGAGCACACCATAGGTCAGTCAAATACCCATAAATTAAACATCACAATAATTTTCCTAGGTTTTCTTTCTATACTTGAATCTGAAAGTAAACATGATTTAAATTTAAGCTAATATTTCTGTGCTTATGCAATATAATCCAAATTTTTTAGTGTGTGAAGCTTGGAACAAATCTGATCCTAGTGAATTTCTCTGACTTTTTATTAATAATCCTACTTACACCATGGCCACCCCTTAGTGCTTGGTTTTTCTGCATATTCTATGCAATTTTACAATTTCTTGTCATTATTAAATATTCTTCCTTCTTGACAGAGGGCAGAATATTCCACCTTATTACCCTGACAAAAGCCTACTTACTCTATAAGGTCTCTTTCTCAATTTTTGCCCCTTTTATGGAAATTTTCTTCAACCTTCTCAAGTCCAGAGAATAAATACCATTTTCCTTTCTTTTCATGTTGTACATTTACTGTAAGTATGTGTAACAGGTTATGACACACATACACACACATATATATATAATGAAACATAAAAACAATAAATGATCATCTGGTAATTTGCTACCCACTTTAAACTAGACCACTATCAATCTACTGAAACTATCTATTGCTCTTATCTTATTTCACATTACTCTTGCCCCAGAGATAATCACTCTGACTTCCTTGTTCATCTTTTTCTTGATTTATGGTTGTTTTTTCTAAGTTTCCATCCTTATATCATGCATTTATTTTAAGCTATCTTATTTAATATTATGTTGACATCACGGCTCCATAATGGTGCATGTAGCTGAAGTTGATTTATTTGCTCTACTTTTTCACGGTGATGAAAGAGTGCAATTAATTTGTCTAACTTCTTGTTAATGAATATTTTATTCACACTCTCTCATTTTTGATAATAAACACATGAGTGAGGGATATTTTGGTATAGATCCAGCATATCTTGGGTTAGAATATTCCAGATACAAGAGATTCTCATATGAAGGACTTTCTCTAGAGTTTATGGCGAGAATTGAAATTGTTAAGTCTTAGTGTGTACCTGTGTTCAATTTTAGGTAGTAGCTGATTGTTTTAGATTCTTATTGTCCTAGTTCGCACTCACACATAAACCAAATAAGTTCTCAATATTTTATGTCATTATCAACATTGATATTTCAAGACTTTTAAGCTTTTACCAATCTGGATCATAAGAATAGGAACATCTTGTATTAATTTCCCTTGATCTGATTACTAATAAAGTTAAACATCTTTTCAAATGTTCACTCAGAAGTTGTTTCCTCTTTCTAAAAATGCTTTAAGTCTTTGGCAGCTTATCTGAAGGTTTGCTTAAATTATTTTTTGCTTGACTTATGAGTTCCTTTTATATTTTTGTACCAAACGTTTATCAATATTATGCATTGCCAATATTTTCTCCTGCTTTGTATCTTACGTTTTCAGAGACTTTGTGGTACTCTGTGTACAACAGAATTTTAGTTTTCCAATGTGTTCTAATTTCATCATCTTTTTATATTTAGCACTTTTGTTAATAGTAAATTCTTTCTCATCCTGAGGTCATGAAGTTATTTTTTAAAATATTTTATTCTATTTGTTTTAATTTCCTCATCTTTTTCCCTATATATTTACTAAATCTCAAAAAAGTTTTATTCATTTTCATTAAGAAATGAATTTAATTTTGTCTATGGTTTGATTAATTTATCAACACCCTTACATGAATGGAACTTCCTTTCCTCAGTCATCTAACATATCTGTCATATATTAGGTTTCTACATAGGCATGGGTTTTTCTAATCTTTGTATTTTGTTTTGCTTATGCTAAAACTTCATGACCTTTACTTTAGGTTTTAATAGGCATAAATATAGGGAGACATCTGGTAAACATCGCAAACCTTCCACCTTATTCTTCTTTAGGACAATCTTGGTTCTTCTTAGCCTTTGCTTTTAAATATCAATATTAAAATCAACTAAATAAATTTCTTAGAAACTTTGTGGGATTGTGATTTAAAATTATGGCAGGCACAGTACATCAACCAAATAATCCATATACTCTCTATTACAGTCTGAATGTTTGTGTCCCCCCAAAATTCATATGTCGAAACCAATACCCAAGGTGATGTTAGTAAAGGACAGGACCTTTGGAAGGTAATTAGGCCTTGAGGGGGAGTCCTCATGAACGGGATTAGTGCCCTTTATAAAAGGAGCCCTTGAGAGCTCTGTGCCCCTTCTACAATGTGAATACACAGTAGGAAGGCACCACCTATAAAATGGAAAAAAGGCCCTCACTAGACACTCAGTCTACCTTGGTCTTGAACTTCCCAGCTTCCAGAATCATGAGAAGTAAATTTCTGTTGTATATAAGCTACCTGGTTTATAGAATATTGTTATAGCAGCCCAAATGGACTAAGACACTCTCATTTTAGGGAGCAGGGCAGAATCTGTAAGAGAAAGTATTGCTTGATACTTCTGGATGAAGTATTTGAGAGTGTGTGTGATTTCTTCACATTCTCTTCCCCAGACTTAGTGACAAGGTTTTGTGTGGGAGATGGAAGAGTGTTACAAGATGGAGAGAGTTTGAATCCTTAAGGATAAGATTAGGAGGATGATTTTACTCTACTGGGAGACAATTATTCTCCATTGGCCTCTTGCATTTTTGCATGTTTGAAGAGCAGAGGCATTGATTGCTTTTGTCTGGACTATGTTTCCAAGGACTATATGTATGGCAAACAACATTGGAGGACAGAGATACTCTCATGCTGTTTCACAGGCCAGGCATGCTCATTCTCCAGTATAAGATTCAGGTTTTCTAACTCAGGGTTCCTCCCTGTTATACAGCTCCCTTAGTATGAGATGTTACCTGGCCTTCTTTGAGTTGTCCTGGGGAAGTGGGGCAATAGGAATTAAACAAACATGATGTGCATGCTGCTTGCTACCATGAGGAATAAAGTTCATTTTTTCTGATACATTGACCTAATTTATAGCTTGCAAGTAGCGTAAAATATCATACCCTTGACATTCTTGACCTACTGAATTCAATATTATGTGATAAAGAAGTAAATATTTATTGTGTTATGACACTGGAACTTGGAGCATTTTTATGTTACTTCTGAAAGCTTAGCCCAACTTCATATAAAATAGCATAAAATCCTATTATGTTTTTCCCATGTGGAATTTATTTTTCTTGTCTTCCAGTATTGTTTAGGGTCTCTAGTATGGTGCTAAATAAAAGTGGGATGGGGGTACACTTTTTCCTAATTCTATGAGGATTGCTTATAAAATTCCTCCATTAAAATAATATATGCTGTAGGTCTTAATAGATATTTCTTAGCAAGTGAATGGAATTTTCTTCTAAATTTAATTAAGAAATTTTTTTTATCGTGAAAAGGTTATTGTAGTTTATCAGAATCTTTTAAAGCTGTCATTGAGATGATTATACATGTCTTATCCATTAATATGCTACATATTTTCCAATGTTAATTGACCTTTGCATCCTAGGACAAAACAAATTAGGTCATGATGCACTATCTATTATGTACATTAATGGATTTGTTTCGATTATAATTTGTTTGGAACATTTCATAAATATTTGTGAATAAAATTTGCTTGCACAAAATTGTTTGTCTATCTTTTGCAGAATAATGATGGCTTCTTAAGGTAGGACCATATCTTATTTGCTTTTATATATTTAATGCTTAGTAAAATGTCTGGCAAACATATTGTACTAATAAATGGTTTTTCCAAATGCACAATTGAGCAATTACATTCTAATGCAGAAATGCACTCACAGATGGGTTTTCAGTATTCTCAACTTTAAATGAGATAGCAAATATTTATCAAATTTCTATAGTGACTTTTCCAACTCTCTATTTGCTCAAACCACAGATGTGAAAGAATTTTAACACCTGACTATACTAGACTCTATAAATTCTACCCGCAAAATCTTATTCTCATACCTGCACTTCGTCTATTTCCATTCTCCCACTAACACAGAATAATTCACTATCACCTCCTACTTAAGCTATTGTAAATGTATTCTAATTGGCTTCTCTAATTTTTAAATGTTTTCACCCCCCACTTCATTACCTCATGTGATTATCATACATTAAAAAGTCAAAATGTCTTAATCAAAGACTAGTAAGATTTTTATCCCTCCATACTCCACTTAAAACCTGTAAATTGTTTCCCCTACACTGGGGAATAACTTCTTAAATATTGCACTGACCTGTAAGCCACTACATACCCACATAACCTCTTGCCTACCTCTACCACCCCTTCTCACACATCTCTTGTCTGGTTCACTACCTGACAGACACACTGACCCACTTTCAATTAAAATATAGCCTTTCTACTGCAGCACTTCCCCCTTGGCTCTTTGCCTAGCAGACAGACTAGTGGTTTAAACCTTAGATTACTCTTTAGATTTCTAGGTCCAAATTAGCGTACTCTCTCTCTCTCTCTCTCTCTGTTTTCCTAATTTTATTATTATAATGATTTGTATTTGCACATATCTAGTTTTCTAGTAATTTTTCTGTGTTTACATTATTGATGTCATAAATATAGAAAGCAGGTCAATTTTGCCTACCATTATGTATTCAGCTTATAGTTGAATGCCTTGAAGTTTTATATGATCAATATATTTTGTGAATGAAAGAAGGAGAATGTATAACATGTATCTTAAAACTTTTCATTAGTTTTGCTCTAGTTACTTCTCTTTGAAGATAGACCAACAAACAAACAACTGAAAAAAGGATTTTGTTACTTATAAAGATACAATTTGTAAATGATACCTAAAAGCTAAATAGAGAAATGACTAACTGAAATTCATTAAAATTACAGATGTATAAACTAAACCACATTGGTAAATGCAGAGTATTTACACAACATAAATGTAGCAGATGTCTCTCCTATGGTCTAAGCTTTATTTGCAGCTCAATCTGGACATATCTGGAGATAATTGGCACCTGCCCAACTGAAATCTCTTTGCATTGATTACTTAGGATTTTGTGGGAGACAACGCAATCTATTTTTAAAAAAATACTCAGATGAGCTTGACTTAATGTCAAATTTTTAGTCTTAAGCAGGGCTAGGTGACTTTGAAGAAAATATGGTGCCTGACATTTAGATTTGTCTCTTGGTCCTGAACTCTTATATTGAAAGACCAGCCTCATACTGTTATATTTGAAAATTTAAAGAGTCTTCTATTTAAATTTTTGTATTTCTATTTTAAACACTGATTTGATTATTCTCCTGTAGCATGCATTGTCAAATGCAGCCCAGAAGACAGAGAAGGTAAATCAACTAGGGAGACAGGACCATAGCATGAGCACAGAGCATCTGGCAGAAAAATCTACTCTCCCACCTCCCATGGTCCCAGGCTTCCTCATAGATCAGGTATGTAGAGACTGGACAGCTGCATGGTCTTGGCAGAGGTAAATGGGGCTCACATTTGGCTTCAGCCTGGAGCTGCATACTATTGCATATACTCCTGTTTTTTTTTTTTTTTTTTTTTTTTTTTTTTTTTTTTTTTTTTTGAGATGAGGTCTCACTCTGCCACTCAGGCTGGAGTGCAGTGGTGCCATAATGGCTCACTGCAACTTCAACATCCCAGGCTCAAGTGATCTTCCCAGCTAAGCCTCCCAAGTAGCTGCTTCCACAGACACGTAACACCACACCTGGCTAATTTTTGTATTTTTGTAGAGACAGGTTTTCACCATGTTGCCCAACTGGTCTTGAACTCCTAGGCTTAAGGGATCCACCTGCCTTGACCTCCCAAAGTTCTGAGATTACAGGTGTGAGCCATTGTGGTCAGCCTATAAAATTGTATGAAACAAAAAAATTTAATCATAGCATGTCTCCATCTCCTCAGCCACCTTCACTCATCCCTTATGCCTCTGACTTGACCAGTCATTATATTCATAAACTCCCTCTAATCAACAACCAATTACACCTCACTTGCTCATAGATGATGATCTTTTCTTCTTACATGACCAAATCTCAGACTGTTTGTGACTCCAAAGTTCTTCCAACTTGAAGGGCACTTTGTCTCTGAAGGCTGTGATGAATGAAGAAGACAGGAAACCGCAGAGCTTGCCTGATAATTTGGTGTTTGTGCAAAATACAGTGAACCCTAATAATGCATCAGTGAGCAGGCAGGAGCCATAGCAAAAAGCAATAGGGTTGGTGGTGCCTAGGGGTCATGATCTGTCTATGTCCAATGGGGTTGGGGAAAAGAATGGAAAGAAAACCAAAGTTGCCACATCATTACTGAATGTGTATTCACATACAGCTCATAGTCTGCTAGCATATGTGAAACAGACTTCAGAGAATCTAGAAATATTAAGGGTAGAATGAAGAAGAAAAGCAAAATGTGAATTATATATAATTATATATGTATAACTACATCAACCACAGATATAAGAGTAATAACATTAGCTATAGTTTTATATAGAGTAGTTTTACATGGTTTCATATATATATTAAATTTAATCTTCTTTTATTTGTGTTTTAATTTAATTGAATAAGATTTATTTTATCATTAAAAGGGATATGCACATATTAATGTTTAATAAAAATATATAGTTTTGAATCTCCAATATACAACCTTGAATATTTCCCCACTTTGGAGATAAAAAGAAAAGTTTGTCACTGCTGTTGGAAAAAATGAGTCAATCCTGGAGAAAACAGCTAAGCAGCTGAGGCTATGGATCTAAGGAGGGCCTTTTTCTAAGGTGAATGCAATGTTATCAAAAACGAGTAACACCCTGGTGTCAGGCAGTCTGAAAGAATATTAGGAGACTGACAGTTGGTACTAGAAATGAAGTATCTATGAGCTGGCTAAGCTGGATTCAATCAGAAAGTATATATCTCTAAAGTGGTTACTTAAATGGAACCTTTATCTAAAGTAAGGGGTTTGTAGTTTTGCTACAGAGAAAAGGGAAAAAAGGATGGTTGAACATGTTCTGTGAACAGAGTGACTGAATAGAGTTCGAAAAAAGTGTTATGATAAGCTACCAAGACTTTACCAAACAAGTCAGATTTTTGGACAAATATTTAATTTAATAGAGAGTTTGTTTGTTGTCTCAGTCCATTTGTGCTGCTATAACAAAATACTATGGACTCACTAGCTTATAAAGAATAGAGATTTATTTCTTACAGTTCTGGAGGCTGAGAAGTCTGAGATGGAGGCAGATTTGGTGCCTGGGGAGGGCCTACTTTCTGGTTCATAGTTGGTAGTGGCTCCTTCTTGTGTCTTTGCATGGTAAACAGGAAGCTCTGGTCTCTTCAGCTCTTTATAAGGGCAGTAATCCATTCATGAGGGCTCCACCCTTATGACTGAATAATCTCTCAAGAGCCCCTCTTCCTAATGCCATCACATTGGGAATTACGTTTCAGCGTATGAATTTTAGGGGTATACAAACATACGACCCACAACACTTGTTAACATTTGATAATGCCCTTCCAACAAATTCAGCAAATTAAGTGCTAGTTTATACACTATTCCTATTAAAAATAAATGAAACACAGTTTCATTTCCTCCACCCCAATCTTATTATACATAGTTACTTAACCAGACCACTTTATTAAAGTGGTTTACACTTGTTCCTAATTGGTATCATTGTATAGAGCTGAAAACAGGAAACAGTCTCAGAAAATATTGAAGACAAAAATAAATCTATGGGACAGTGTCATCAATTCCCAGTATTCTTTATGTAAATAATTATCCTTAATAATGTTTCTTTAGTAACTGAGATAAATGAGTACTTAACTCAATAATTTTATCCTACAAAATAATAGTGGATAATACAAAGACTGAGTTATAGTATCTCCCTTCCACAAATTTCCTGTAAGTAAAGCCTTTGTCCACATGTCAAGCCAGCCCTTCCTCCCTTTTGACACCTGTCCGAACATACATAATATCAAAGTGTAAATAGAAAATAATTCAATTCTTACACATTTTTGAAAAGTAAAAATGATTATTTAAAATCTCATGGTAATACATGGTAAGCTAAGGCAGAAGATAGAAATACAGATAAAAAATAAAGTTTTGATGAGGCTGTGTAGAATGTTCAAGTGGAAATGGAATAATTGTGCTTTCTATCTGAATTGCAAGATGGAAACATTTCTATGCCAAATGTGGGAATGATCTGGGAGAGTAATATGCATACTAAACTAAAATTTAAAAATCCCAAACCAGATTCCAGTTAATTAAAAGGCAGATATCCACATTCTAACCAGATACAAAGAGAAACAAGGATCCAAAGATACAATGCATATGTTAAGTGTCTTCTCTTTCATGCACACCAGGAGTACAGAGAATCCTAATAGGAATCAAGGCAACTTCTTTCCAGATGTTGAAGCAGTGTTCCTCATTTTAGGGGTTCCTTCGCATATGAACCCAAATGAAAGGTATATCAGTGGAACACTCATCCTAAGTCTAATTGGAGTGATAGCCACTAGCTTCACAGCCTCAATAACATAAACTAGGGCTATTTATCAGGACATTGCTGAAACTTAAATCACTTCTAGAATGTTCATAGCCCATTGGTGAGAAAATAGATGTGTAGTTTGAACAAATAAGTTGTAACTGCAGGAATATTCCAAGTATTCTGAAGAATCTGCACAAAAAAAATGTACTGTAAAATGGTAAGACAGATACTTAATACTTTGACCACAATCTGCTATTTTTTTTTTTTATTATTATACTTTAAGTTCTAGGGTACATGTGCACAATGTGCAGGTTTGTTACATATGTATACTTGTGCCATGTTGGTGTGCTGCACCCATCAACTCGTCAGCACCCATCAACTCATCATTTACATCAGGTATAACACCCAATGCCATTCCTCCCCCTCCCCCCTCCCCCCTCCCCATAATAGGCCCCGGTGTGTGATGTTCCCCTTCCAGAGTCCAAGTGATCTCATTGTTCAATTCCCACCAATGAGTGAGAACATGCAGTGTTTGATTTTCTGTTCTTGCGATAGTTTGCTGAGAATGATGGTTTCCAGCTGCATCCATGTCCCTACAAAGGACACGAACTCATCCTTTTCTATGGCTACATAGTATTCCATGGTGTATATATGCCACATTTTCTTAATCCAGTCTGTCACTGATGGACATTTGGGTTGATTCCAAGTCTTTGCTATTGTGAATAGTGCTGCAATAAACATACATGTGCATGTGTTTTTATAGCAGCATGATTTATAATCCTTTGAGTATATACCCAGTAATGGGATAGCTGGGTCATATGGTATTTCTAGTTCTAGATCCTTGAGGAATCGCCATACTGTTTTCCACAATGGTTGAACTAGTTTACAATCCCACCAACAGTGTAAAAACGTTCCTATTTCTCCACATCCTCTCCAGCACCTGCTGTTTCCTGACTTTTTAGTGATTGCCATTCTAACTGGTGTGAGATGGTATCTCATTGTGTTTTTGATTTGCATTTCTCTGATGGCCAGTGATGATGAGCATTTTTTCATGTGTCTGTTGGCTGTATGCATGTCTTCTTTTGAGAAATGTCTGTTCATATCCTTTCCCCACTTTTGATGGGGTTGTTTGTTTTTTTCTCGTAAATTTATTTGAGTACTTTTTGTATCAATATCATGAAAATGGCCATACTGCCCAAGGTAATTTTATAGATTCAATGCCATTCCCATCAAGCTACCAATGACTTTCTTCACAGAATTGGAAAAAACTGCTTTAAAGTTCATATGGAACCAAAAAAGAGCCCACATTGCCAAGACAATCCTAAGTCAAAAGAACAAAGATGGAGGCATCACGCAACCTGACTTCAAACTATGCTACAAGGCTACAGTAACCAAAGCAGCATGGTACTGGTACCAAAACAGAGATATAGACCAATGCAACAGAACAGAGTCCTCAGAAATAATACCACACATCTACAGCCATCTGATTTTTGACAAACCTGAGAAAAACAAGAAATGGGGAAAGGATTCCCTATTTAATAAATGGTGCTGGGAAAATTGGCTAGCCATAAGTAGAAAGCTGAAACTGGATCCTTTCCTTACTCCTTATACGAAGATTAATTCAAGATGGATTAGAGACTTAAATGTTAGACCTAAAACCTTAAAAACCCTAGAAGAAAACCTAGGTAATATCATTCAGGACATAGGCATGGGCAAGGACTTCATATCTAAAACACCAAAAGCAATGGCAACAAAAACCAAAATTGACAAATGAGATCTAATTGAACTAAAGAGCTTCTGCAAAGCAAAAGAAACTACCATCAGAGTGAACAGGCAACCTATGGAATGGGAGAAAATTTTTGCAATCTACTCATCTGACAAAGGGCTAGTATCCAACCTGCTCAATTTTTAAAATAATTTGTTTATGAAATGTCCAGATGCTATCCATTGATTTCATGAATGATGTTTTACTATTTTTTTAGCTACTTTGCAGGTTAGCATTTGTAAGAAGAAAACAGACAAGACAGACTAACCACATTAAGAAAGGCAAGCACAAGATAGGCAAATTTTGAATTATTTAACATGTTATAGTAAATATTTCATGCTCATAACATCAGTTTGGTTTTCTGAAAAGCACCTCCACCACACAAACTTCTCAGTATATACATTCTTCCTCTTAAACTGTGAAGATTCAATTGATGTTTTTGTGTATGTGTATGTGTTGATAGCCAAGGAACCCATAAAATAACAATAGTGAGAATTTTGAATGTTCAGAATAGAAATAATTATAATTTCATAATTAAGATTTAACTTAGAAAAATAACTTCAAAATTAGGGAAATATTCTAAGTATAGTAAACAAAAATCAAAGAGAAAAATACTTAAAGGAGAAATCTAGACAATTTTGATAAATTTGACCTCTATCTTCTCCAAAATGCAAATGCTTTAAGAATCAGGTAGGTAATACTCAGGTGAAATAGGCAAGGAGAAGATTATGGAAAATGGACAGTGTAGGAAGAGACAGGCTAGTATGGTGAATTCAAAAGAACTTACCTCATTCAAAAGAGGAAAACTGTTTGTAGTGAACTTTAGTCATGCAGAAATGAGAAATCACCCTTCTAATTTTTCAGTATAATTTATAACATAAATTTTCATATAAAATGTCCATATTCAAAATACTGGCTTTAAAAAGTGAGCACTCTGCAGCCAAGTTCAAACAATTTTCTGAGCCAAATTTTGCCCTTCAGCCACAGTTTGTTACCCCTGCAAGAAAATGGAGACATGCATCAGGAGAAATAGCTAATGCATGCGGGGCTTCATACCTAGGTGATGGGTTGATAGGTGCAGCGAGCCACCAAGGCACACGTTTACCTATGTAACAAACCTGCAAGTTCTGCATATGTATCCTGGAACTTAAAATAAAATAAAATTTGAAAAAAAAATCCTGATAGACTTGCTCAACATAGGGTAGCCACAAACCCTCAGCTTTTGAAAAACACAATATCTCCAAAGTAAAATAAAGTGCAATGAAACAAAAAAAAAGAAGAAAAGAAAAGAAAAAAGAAAATGGAGACAAGCAAACCCATTTAGAGAAAGAATTGAAGTAAGATGAGTAAAAATCTTAAGACTAGTCAAAGAGAACTGGATATAAATGATCATGAATCCATAATTAACTTCTAATATAATAACATAAAATATAAACTCTAGCCATCAGTAGTGAACATACATTCTTAATATTATCTTTTCTTTTGTTGTATCTACAAATATTTTAATACACAATATACAATAATATAAATATTTATTTAATATTAAAAAGTTAAACAGTTTCTTATACATGTAACCATTTTATTTACATTAACAAGTCACAAGGATAGATCAGAGACTCTGATTTTACTTTCTGAAAACTATTTTTAGTCGGGAACAACTACGTTATTCTCTCAAGAATCTTAGAAAAGCATATTTATAAAGAAGATTTTAAATAGTATTTATCATGATGTATGGATGCTTAAAATATTGTCTCAATAATTACTATTAACATCTAAAATGGAATATGTAACTCCCTTCATAAACCACCAAAGACTTGGATCAATATCTTAAAATTATAACTATTAGGTAAATCCTTTTAAATATTAATAGCTTAGTTATAAATGCAATTTCATAGTAATTTTGCATTTATTTTACCTATACGATTTTGTTTAATCCTCACAACCACTGCATTTTGATGATATGATTACAAATCAATTGAGTTATGAATTAATAAATGAGTTCTCTAAATTCACAAACTAAGGCTCAAATGAAAGTTTCTGACTGCCACTCTTTTTGTAATATTTCACAATGCTATGAAGCCCAGCTGGAGACTTTGAAGTTACATATAGGATTATGTGGTAATGCAAGAGAAAAAGAATGAGTATTCATAAGTCATTTGCATTTATTGTCTGGCATAATATTTAAACAGCAACACTGAATCATCTTCAGATATAGAGAAAGTATAAATAATAAATAAATATATTAATAAAGAATGTTCTATAACAGGAATTCAAGGGTTTTAGTAAGGCAAATTGCATGCAAAAAATCTCATGAGGCCTAAGAAAAACATGTCTATCATAGATAAAGGCATTTTTATGAGGAAACCCATTGTTGGAATGTGATTGCTATCTTGGCTTTGTAACCCCCGTACCTCATCACTGCAATACCACAGAGAAAGTTCATGTGGAAATAAGAGGCAATAGAGCACTGTAGGGAATTTTAGTGAGAGAGTAATTAATACCAATCTGCCTGGGCTTTGAACAGATCCAGAAATAACACAAGAAATAAGGCAGAAGAGGACCATCATCTCAATTACTGATAAAGTATGTGACTTTATTTTAAGATAATTTGGTCCCCCAACTCCCTGTCCTCCCGAAAGATAAAGTTAGAGTAATTTACTCCCTAAATCTGTTTGTACTAGACCAGGCTAGGGCCAGTCTCTCTTTTTAGGGACTTTATTCTTGACATTCTTTTAAACATTGAGAAAACAACAAAATTTGCTTCCCACAGGTAGGTCACTCCAAGGAAAAGGAGAGAGATTAAGTCATTTTTCACCAAGGAGGAATGAGTGAGTGAGTAAGAGGGGTAATTGGGCGTAAACCAGCTACCATGCTGTGAAAACACTCAAGCAGCATCACTGAAGGACCTGCATGGAGAGAAATTGAGGTCCCCACTCAACTAGCAAGTATCATGTTACCAGCCATGCATAAGAGTTACATCGGAAGTGAATCAGCAGCTCCCTTCCAGCCTTCAGATGACTATAGCAGCAGTTGACATTAAACGACAATCTCACAAGGCACACCCGGGTTAAAATCTCTCTGCTCACTCAATCTCAAGTTCCACAGGAATCATGATAAATATAAATGATTATTATGATTTAAGTCATTAAATTGTAGGGCAATTTTAATGCAGCATTAGATGACTAATATGGGTTGATATGTTGTTTTCTAATACATATTTCCTCTCAGTTATAGCTAGCTATTATTAAATAACTTAAAAATAGTACCTATTCTATATAGAAAATATTCTAAGCTATTTATGCATATAAATGTGTATATAAATATAGATACATAAATTCATTTAATCATTAATTCAAATCTGCTATTACCTCCATCTTATAAATGTAGAATCTGGGACACAGAGAGTAACTTGGCCAAGATCACACAGGTAGAAATGATCAGAACTGGGATGCATTTTCTTAACCACTAAGCTATATTACCTCTTTGTCCACAAAAAGGAAGAAATAAATCAATGTCTGAGCCTAGGACAGAGTGGAGAACTCACCGGGCTAAATGTTCCCTTTCTTCTGTCTTTGCATCTAACTACCTGAACTTGCCTAGCAATATCTGAATTATTCTCAAAATGCACATGCTTGCAGTGTATCAGGACTGACAGAGGAGTGACACAGTGGAGGAAGATTACTAATTATTCCTAATTATATCAGATGGGTACAGAGGACAGGAAGAACCTGAAAGGGGAAGACAAACTTTTCCTTCACAATGTCAAAATGTTTTCTTGACACAAGAAAGAAAAGGCTATTGTATTGACTTTTATTATATTCAATTTCCAACCTCATGACTCCTCTACACTTGGTCACTCAGTGATTCAGCAAGATATTGGCTTCTTGAAATGGGTGGTTAATCCTTTCAAGCTTTATATTTTTGCATTTCTATTTAAAGATCTAGCCTACAGCATTTTGAGAGTCACAACCCAGAAAACAGAGACCTTTGATTTAATTATTTGGTAATGTTCTCAGGCATAGTTGGCTCTTTTGATGAAAAAAAATCCTTGGTTAAATTAACAAACTGTGAAAAGAGCTGTCATATTAACCACTTACTGTTTTCTAAACATCTTATTTAATGTCATATAAAATGTGCACACGCAATTTCTGTCAAGATGAAAAAAATAAAGCAAATAATTCATTAAAAAAATTAGTATTTATGATTAAGCATGAGCAAATCTTCTATGATAATGAATTGAAATCCCATCTCTGTGCATTTCACCATAAGAAGAAAGAGTCAAGAGTAATGCGTATATTTTATAATCTTATTTTATTCTATAAAATAAGCTATTTTTAAAAGGCAGCAAGATTGTAAAGTCTACAGACCTAGATTAAAAGTCCAATTCCGTCATGTATTACTTAAACACCATGTGTAGCTGTTATTGTTCATAGCTATTTACTCCCTTCCTATAAGAGGATTACATTCCCAATGATTCCCAACAGTTGTACTGCCTACTGTAGGAAAAGTAAAAATGCCCACCTCACTGACACTGAGCTTGACCATGTGACTTCTCTGGCCAATGGAATGAGCAGATAAGACATTTGTCAAGTTTGAGCAGAAGTTTCAAAAGTCATTTTTAAAAAGCTGACTTCCTCTTTTCCCTCTGAAATGAGGATTGCGTGTTCCAAATAGAGGCTGATTGTTCATACTGGGTCCTTGAATAAGTATTTGGCTCACACAAATGAACACATAATGTGAATAAGAAAATAGTTCTCACTGGAAGTCATTGAGTTTGTGTTTTAAATGCATGAACACACATGGTAAGAAATAAACATTATATTACTCTCTATTTATCAAAGCTTAACAGTAACTTCAGTCTTAGTATCACTCTGAGCATTAAATGCATGCTCGGGAAATGGTAGATTATCTACCCGAAAACTTCCATATGACCTTCATAAAAAATTGCAGTAACTCAAGTAAAGACTTCTTATTTTACTCGGCATGAAATTGCTCTGATTTTGAAAGGTATCTTGAATTCATACAAATGAATTCCAGTTATGGCCCTGTCACTAACCTCTATCATTGACTCTCTTTGTGCATCAGTTGTCACATATATGAGATGGAGGCAATAATATCAATCCTACCTCCCATCAGGGTTAGTGAATGGCTTAAGTGAGAGGGCAGATGATAAACTTCTGGAGCAGCTCTGATATAGAAGAGAAAGCATAGATCTAAGTAATGGTACTCATCCTAAATTTGAGGTCTGATTCCACTTTTTACAAGAGGTATGAAAATAAGTATATTACAGCATCTATGAGTCAATAAATTTATTTATCTAAGCACAGGTTGTTGACTCACAGGTTGAGTCAAATAAGATGACGTGATTTATTATGTAAATATGAATTATTGGTCTTATCATCAACACAACACTTTATTCTAGTATCTTAAAGAAAACATGTTGATCTATTTTCCTACCACTACCATCCTGTTTCTTTTACTATAGCCTTGAAATATAATTTGAGTTCAGGTAATATGATGACTCTATGTTTTTTTTTCTTTTTGCTTAGGACTACTTAGGCTATTTAAGCGTTTTTCATTTCCATATGGATTTTAGGAATTTTTTTCTAATTCTGGGAAAAATGACATTATTATTTTGATAGGAATTGTTTTTAATCTGTATATTCCTTTGGGCAGTATGGTTATATTAACAATACTAATCCTTTCAATCCATAAGTATGGGATTTTTTAAAATATGTGTCATCTACAATTTCTTTTATCAGACTTTTGTAGTGTCTCTCATAGAAATCTTTCACCTTCTTGGTTAAATATATTCCAGCAATACAGCCACACACAGCCAACTGATCTTTGACAATGTTGACAAGAGCGTACATTGCAGAAAGGGCACCCTTTTCAATAAATGGTGCTGAGAATATTGGATAGTCATACGCAGAACAATACAATTTGAACCTATTTTTTTCACCTTATGCAAAAATCAACTCAAGATGGATTAAAGTCTTAAATGTAAGACTTGAAACTATAAATATCCTAGAAGAAAACCTAGGGAAAGTTCTTCTTGACATTACATCAGCAAAGAATTCATGAAGCAAAAGCAGAGGCAACAAAACCAAAAATAGACAAATGGGATTTGTTAAACTAAAAAGCTTCTACATAGAAATAACTAACAGAGTAAACAGACAACATGAAGAATAAGAAAAACATTTGCAAACTACACATCCAACAGGAGATTAATATCCAGCATAGACAAGGAACTGAAACAACTCAACAACAAACAAATAATCCCATTAAAAAGTGGGCAAAGAAGATGAATAGATATTTTTCAAAAGAATACATACAAATGGCCAACAAGCCTAAGAAAAAATGCACATTATTGCTAATCATTAGAGCAATGCAAATTAAAAACACAATGGGATATTAAACTTATACCAATCAGAATGTTACTATTAAAATGAGTAATAATAACAGATGTTTACAGAGAAAATTACAGCGAAAAGAAGTCATACCCTTTTGATGGGAATGTAAATTAGTACAACCTCAATGGGAAACAGTAGTGAGATATCTCAAAGAATTAAAAAATGCGCTATTGTTTGATCCAGCAATCCTACTACTGTATATTTACTAAAAGGAAAAGAAATCATTATATCAAAAAGATACCTGTACTCATGTGTTTACTGCAGCACTATACACAATAGCAAATGTGTGGAATAAACTAAAGTGCCTATCAACAGCTTGGATTAAAACTGTGGTACATATGCGCAGTGGAATACTAATCGGCCACTACAAATTTTGAAACCATGTATTTTGCTACACCAAGGTCTCTGACAAAACAAACTTTAAACAAACAAGATCAAAAAAAACAAAGAAGGGTATTATATAATGGTAAAGGGATCAATTCAACAACAAGAGCTAACTAACCTAAATGTGTATGCACCCCATACAGGAGTACCCAGATTCATAAAACAAGTTCTTAGAGACCTGCAAAGAGACTTAGACTCCTACACAATAATAGTGGTAGACTGTAACACCCCACTGTCAATATTAGACAGGTTAATAAGTTCGAAAATTAACAAGGATATTCAGGACTTGAACACAGCTCTGGATCAAATGGACCTAATAGATGTCTACAGAACTCCCCATGCCAAATCAACAGAATAAACATTCTTCTTAGTGTCACATGGCAATTATTCTAAAATCAACCACATAACTGGAAGTAAAACATTCCTCAGCAAATGCAAAAGAATTGAAATCATAACAAACAGTCTCTCAGACCACAGTGCAATCAAATTAGAACTCAGGATTCAGAAACTCATTCAAAACCACACAACTACATGGAAATTGACCAACCTGCTCCTGAATGATTCCTGGGTAAATAATGAAATTAAGGCATAAATAAAGAAGTTATTTGAAATCAATGAGAAATATGTAGCACTAAATGCCTACATCAGAAAGCTAGAAAGATCTCAAACTGACACCCTAACACACTTAAAAGAGCTAAAGATGCAGGAGCAAACAATTCCAAAAGCTTGAAGAAGACAAGAAATAATTAAGATCAGAGCAGAACTGAAGAAGACGGAGACACAAAAAACCCTTCAAGAAATCAATAAATTCAGGATTTTTTTTTTAAATAACAAAACAGACCACTAGAAAGATGAATAAAGAAGAAAAGAGAGAAGAATCAAATAGACACAATAAAAACTATAAAGGGGATGTCACCACTGACCCCACACAAGTACGAACTATCATCAAAGCATATTATAAACACCTCTACGTGAATAAACTGGAACATCTAGAAGAAATGGATGAATTCCTGTACATATAAACCCTCCCAGACTAAGCCAGGAAGTTGAATCCCTGAATAGATCAATAAAAAGTTCTGAAATGGAGACAGTAATTAATAGCCTACCAACCATAAAAAGCCGAGAATTAGATGAATTCACAGCCGAATTCTACCAGAGGTTCAAAGAGAGATGATACCTTTCCTTCTGAAACTATTCCAAACAATTGAAAAGGAGGGACTCCTCCGTAACTCATTTTACGAGACTAGCATTATCCTGATACCAAAACCTGGCAGAGACACAACAACAACAAAAAAATAAAACTTCATGCCAATATCCCTAATGAATATCAACGCAAAAAATCCTCAATAAAAACTGGCAAACTGAACCCAGCAGCACATCGAAAAGTTTACCCACTACGATCATGTTGGCTTCATCCCTGGGATGCAAGCCTGCTTCAACATATGCAACTCAATCAACTTAATCCATCACATAAAAAGAACCAATGACAAAAATCACATGATTATCTCAATAGATACAGAAAAGGCTTTTGATAAAATTCAACATTGCTTTATGTCAAAAACCCTCAATAAATTAGTTATTGAAGGAACATATCTCTAAACAATAAGAGCTACTTATGACAAACCCACAGCCAATATCATACTGAATTGGCAAAAGCTGGAAGCACTCCCTTTGAAAACCAGCACAAGACAAGGATGCCGTCTCTCTCCACTCCTATTCAAAATCGTATTGGAAGTTCTGGCCAGGGCCATCAGGCAAGAAAAAGAAATAAAGTGTATTCAAATAGGAAGAGAAAAAGTCGAATTGTATGTTTGCACACAACATGATTCTACATTTAGAAAGTCACATTGTCTCAGCCCCAAAACTCCTCCAGCTGATAAGCAACTTCAGCAAAGTCTCAGGATACAAAATCAATGTGCAAAAATCATAAGCATTCCTATACACCAACAATAGATAATCAGAGAGCCACATCATGAATTAGCTTTCATTCATAATTGCTAAAAAGAGAATAAAATATCTAGGAATACAGTTAACAAGGGATGTAAAGGACCTCTTCAAGAACTACACACCCCTGCTCAAGGAAATAAGAGAGAATACAAACAAACAAACAAACAAAATTCTATCCTCATGGATAGGAAGAATCAATATCATGAAAATGGCCATACTGCCCAAAGTAATTTACAGATTCAATGCTATTCCCATCAAAATACCATTGACATTCTTCACAGAAATAGAAAAAAAGAAACTACTTTAAAAATCATATGGAACCATACGGAACCAAAAAAGAGCCCAAATAGACAAGACAATCCTAAGCCAAAAGAACAAAGCTAGGGGCATCATGTTACCTGACTTCAAGCTATACTACAAGGCTATGGTAACCAAAACAGCATGGTACTGGTAGCAAAACAAACATATAGACCAATGGTACAGAACATAGACCTCAGACATAAGATCACACATCTACAATCATCTGATCTTCGACAAATCTAACAAAAACAAGAAATGGGGAAAGGATTCCCTGTTTAATACATGGTGCTGGGAAAACTGGCTAGCCATATGCAGATAACTGAAACTAGACCCATTCCTTATACCTTACACAGAAATTAACTCAAGATGGACTAAAGACTTAAGAGTAAAACCCAATACCATAAAAACCGTAGAAGAAATCCTAGGCTGTATCATTCAGGACATAGACATGGGCAAAGACTCCATGACAAAAATACCAAAAGCAATTGCAACAAAAACCAAAATTGACAAATGGAATCTAACTAAACTGAAGAGCTTCTGCATAGCAAAACAAACTATCACCAGAGTGAACAAGCAACCTACAGAATAGGAGAAAACTTTTTGTAATCTATCCATCTGACAAAGATATGATATCCAGAATCTACAGGAACTTAAGGAAATTTACAAGAAAAAATACCTCATTAAAAAGTGGGCAAAGAATATGAGCAGATACTTCCCAAAAGAAGACATGTATGTGGCCAAGAAACATATGATAAAAAGCTCAACATCACTGATCGTTACAGAAATGCAAATAAAACCACAATGAGGTACCATCTCATGCCAGTCAGAATGGCATTTATTAAAATATCAAGAAGCAATAGATGTGGACGAGACTGTGGAGAAATAAAGAATGCTTTTGCACTGTTGGTGAGAATGTAAACTAGTTCATCTATTGTGGAAGACAGTGTGACGATTCCTCAAGGATCTGGAACAAGAAATACCATTTGACCCAGCAATCCCACTATTGGGTATACACCCAAAGGAATATAAATCATTCTACTATAAAGATACATGCACACGTATGTTTATTGTAGCACTGTTTACAATAGCAAAGACTTGGAACCAACTCAAAAGCCTATCAATGCTAGATTGGATAAAGAAAAGGTGGTATATATGTACCATGGAATACTATGTAGTCATAACAAGGAATGAGATCATGACTTTTGCAGAGACATGAATGAAGCTGAAAGCCATCATTCTCAGCAATCTAACACAGGAACAGAAAGCCAACACCACATGTTCTCATTCATAAGTGGGAGTTGAACAGTGAGAACACACAGACACAGGGAGGGGAACAACACACTCCAGGGCCAGTTGGTGGGTAGGGGGCAAAGAGGGAGAGCATTATGACAAATAGCTAATGCATGCAGGGCTGACAACCTAGTTGACATGTTGATCGGTACAGCAAACCACCATTGTACACATATACCTATGTAACAAACCTACACGTTCTGCACTTCTATCCTGGAACTTAGTAAATTTTTTTTTTAAGTTATACATTTATTCAATAAAATGAGTACCAACGCACACAATCAGTATTTTGAACATTTTCATTGTCTTTATCCACTCATCCATTCCCAACTATTCTTATCAAACTTGAAATCAAACTAGATCTGGATCCTGATGCTTTCTATTATGGGTGATCCCACCCATCCTCCCCAGCCCCATGCATCTATTACAAAGTTCTAATTTCTTTGTGGATTTCAATAAGAGTTTTGCTGGCACATAAATTAAGCACATGCTGATCTGAACAATTTCATTAGCACTCAGCCAAACAAAAATATTTAATAGGTTTGAGATTGTGGTCTTCACATGAGAACATAACCAATAATTTTATCATCTTGTTACTAATTTGTGATTGGCAATTTCATCCATTATTTAGCTGTAAGGAGAGAAAATCAGCATTCATAATAATCTCCAAATTGTATCTGAAGTATTATAAAGTTTTACATATGATTTCTCTTTATAATCAGTTGGGATTGTATAAAGATGCAATAAAAATAGTTTACTCTTTTGGACCATGTACACATCTTGAATACAACTTTTTATAAAGTGAAAATTTGGGTAATCAAAAGTTGTTTATATCAACAACAATCATAAAGAAAAAAACAAATTCAAGACTAATTTTTCTTTAATCTGATTTATATAGCTCCCCCCCCCCTTTTTTTTTTTTTTTTTTTTTGCCAGACAACCATGCATTTCTCTAGAAGGACCACAAGTATGTGATGGTAACAGTTTAAAAACGCAGTGTTCTGTTTTCATTTACACCTCCCTTCACTATACACACACACACAAACACACATGCACACACACATATACACTCTAGAGACAAGGTGGGCCTCTAAAAATGACGTGATAATCATCCCTATTTTCAAAGAAATACACTTTCATTTGACCCAAGACATTGTGTTATTTTGAGCTTTCTATTACCTTTATCCTACTATCCACTCCCAACTATTTTCATCAAACCTCAAAGCCCAACTAGATTTGGATCTAGGTGCTAGGTATTATGGGTTTTATGGGTGACATTTTTCTTTTTTTTTTTTTTTTTTCCTGACTATTACAAAGCTCTAATTCATTGTGAATTTCAATGAGAGTTTTCTTGGCAGAGAAAAGAAGCACCTGCTGATTTTTCTGCTTTATCAAGAAACACCTGCTGCTTTATCAAGACTGAGTAGAGGTAAGCTGCAGTATGTATCTGATTATCAATGCACCCCTAGTAGATAATTAAGAAGTTTCCCTTCACTTAGACACACATTCATTTTTGCAGTCAATAAATATCTATTGAGTATCCAAAAGGAAAAGGTGTTAGGTACTGAGATAGTCAATGAAACATACATGCCATTCACAAACATCAGGAAATTCGATGAATATTATAAGAATTTTTTTTTTTTAATCTGGGGTAGTGGGGACATCAAGTTGAATAGCATGATTCTTTCTGTTAAATGGTTTGCAATCTAGTGAAAATGGAGTTTTGTGGAAGTAAAAGTCAGGACAAGGAGTACGACAAATTCTTAATAAATATGATAAAAAAGGAAATGTGGTGTCATGCTAAATAAATGGTTAAGAAATTTAAGCTCAGAAAGAGGTGAGAGTATTTTTTTTGAATAGATGATTATTATCATTATTTCAAAAGATAATGGAGGCAGCATTATACAAGTTAAATTACAGATGAGAAAGATTGCTCAATAGAGGAGAAATAATACAGAGAAAATGTAGAAAGGGTATAACATGTTATCAGACGTAAGAAGGGAGAGAATTCTATATGCGTCCTGTGAGTTTGTGTGTATGCACAGAGATTCACATTCCTGTCTCCTCAAGAGCATGTTTTGGCAAAGTGATTACCAGCTTTAATAGGTGGGTTAAAATTCCAGCTCCTTTACTCACTGGCTGTATCACTTTGGCAAGTGGTTTGTCATCATTCTGGTTCTTATTCCTCTTGTGCAATCTCAAGTTTAGAGGAATAAGAATTAAATTTTATAATGCATGAAAGCACTAGGTTCAATCCCATAATGAGGTCAATACTCAAAAAGTCTTTTAAAAATAATCTGTTCCAAAATAAAACAATAATAAAATACAACTCTAGAGGTGTAATTATTGATATGATTGCTGTATCACTTTAGCATTGTCTTACTAAGAACACTGAAGAGATGAAGTAGAAATTTTTTTTATGTCTTCCTATTTTGAAACAATAAAAATACTAGTAAATTAAGGCCTTTAGACATAACCTCCATTTTCTATTGAAAGTTATTGTCTACCATAAATTTAGGTTGCCTGGAAGTTATGTGGGCAAAATCTCTAAGGACAATCTAATGATTAAACCCCCGTTCTCAGTCATCCCACTTGCTGGAATTCAGCAGCATTTGGCACCATCAGGCTTTCTGTTTAGAATCCCCATTTATGTTTAGTTCTTGGGGAAGTTTATTTCAATTCAGTTTCTACTTTCTTGACTACTCTTTCTCTGCCCTCCTTGATGAATCCTCTTCCTCCTCTCCTGCCTTCAGGGAGAAAATTCTTCAGATTTTTCTAACATTTTTTTGTAAGGTAATTATAAGATAATTGCCTTTACCATCTCTCTCTTTCTCTCTCAAAAAATAGATAGATAGATAGATAGACATAGATATTGCTATATGCTCTCTCTTCCCTCCTCCCCTTGCCCACATAAACAGATATATCTGTTTATAATAATCTCCAAATTGTATTTCAAGTATTATAAAGTTTTAGGTATATCTGTTTATATGGCAGACAGGAGAGAGAGAATACAATCTGTTTATATGGGGGAGGGGAGAGAGACTACATATTTTAAAACTCAATTATATATATATAAACATATATATTAAATATATAATTATATAATCTTAGAAAACTCATTCCCTCTCATAAATTAAATTATTATGCCTATGAGAATGATTTCCAAATCTTATCTCTAGTTGTTACTTTCAACTGAGTACCCTCATTTTTCACCTGCCTATTAGATTTGACCATTTGAATGTCCTTAATCTTGCCACTTTAATATGTCTAAAAGGCAACTTATTGTCTTTCTCGGAAACAAAGTTTTCATTGGATTCTCTTTTGATTTATAGTTCCACTCTTCTTCCATGCTAAAAATGCCAAAATTGTCTTTACTACTTATTTTTAATATTCTCAAATTATATTACATAGACACTTTTCATTCCCATTGCTAGCACCATAATTCCAAAGTCTGTCACCTTGTACATGTATATTGCCTTAGCATAAGGAGTTTTCTGTTTGTTTCTAGACTTTCAATAAAATTATATTTGGTCAGGAATTCTTTTTCACATCTACCTCAATGTCATAATGGTCTTGCTACACATCTTGAGCATCTATAAAATTCAAAATTGGGAACACATTAAACACAATATTCTACCTTGGATTTTTATTAAATGACAAACAAAAGTGGTTCTCCAAGGGTAGCACTGGCCGTGAAAGCCATCAGCTTTGCTGATGGAGAAGGAGCACATAAACTGATGGAAAAGAAGAAAAATCTAGCAATGTTTTCTGTAAAAGAGTGATCTTGGTGAGAAGCAAATGACTCTATCATATACAGGATTTTCCTCTTAATTTTCTGACTTTCTCCATTTGCTTCTCACCAAGATCACTCTCTTACAGAAAGCATTGCTAATATCTCCATATATCCCTGACTAACCAGGAGTCTGCATATATGTGCAGAAGAAACACAAGAGGGCCTAGCAGAAAATAAAGCCAGGATAGATTCGAAAATGAGCTTTGAAATGTGCTCCCAACCCACACTAACGTCCATTCATAAGGGGTAGAAGCCTTCATGTTTGAGGTGTTTGAAGACAACATATGATCATTTACTGCATGACCACTAAGCTATGCAAAAACTGCCACAACTTCCTAGGAAGCCAACCAAGAACGATTAAAAGTATTCAAAAATATTAGGCAGATGCATTAGTTGCTGCACACCATGGAGAGAGGCAGATACTGCAAATTTAGTCTAACCAAGTTGTTAAAAGAAATCAATCAACAACAACTAAATAAAAATGAAAAATCTCGGGAAAATATCCAGAGTTGTTACAATGTATTTTCAAAAATATGCAGGTAAAAAATGTTATGAAATATGCAATTGATCCTGAAGCCCTTCTCCAGCATCTTTATAGTATCTTCTCAGATGGTCTCATCAGTTTCTAAAGTTTGTAACCAATATGCTGATGATACATCATTAAGAATGAGTATTCTCAACAGATAATTCACAACCAACTGATTGTCATTTCTGTCTCCTAACCTGTCCTGTTTTAAGGCTTCTAAGCCAGCAAACATCTGAAGTTTTTCGTATTCTAAATTACATTCTAATATCTAAAATGAACTTCTAATTTATCTATTGTCAAATATTTTGCCTCATAATGAATGCAGAAAACCTAATACTCAGGTTCTTACATACACTTTGGCCTAATGGTGCTTGTAAATAATGCATTTGCATAATGAGCAATATTTATAAAAGCCAATTACTGCTAATACGTATGACCTTTTGGCATCAAGTATGCTAATAACCTTTAAAATGTTGGCTAGATTACATAGTGCCAAAACAAAACTTAGGTATAATAGGAACCAGGCTCCTTGTATATATAAGAATGAAGGTTAGTTTCTATTTTGGCTGCACTTATAAAGAGGTGTTAATTAGATATGTGATTTGAATTAAAAATTCTGGTACATTTTCAAATAGAGAGCATTAAAAATGAATTATGTGGAAATGACGACAACTAGACGCAAGAGCCCTACTTTTACAAAATAATTTCTAATGAAATAGAATTAACTTGCAACATGAGTACTGAGATTCAAATATTTTCAAAGTATTAATCCTCTAAAGTTGCTATACAGTTTATATTTATAGACAGAAATTTTGTAGTTTTTTGTTAATTCATATGTACTTAATATAAACAAAGATTAAAAATAATCATTAATCAGGTTAAATTTTAATGTATTTTTTAAAGGCCATAATAAGTATCCTCAAACATTTAATTCACTTCTTTTTTTGTTATGTTGTAAAATGAATGCATTTCACCTAAGTGCTGGTAGATTTACAGGTCCTTGTATTAAAGCACTTTAGTTTCTGTATATCACATTTTAAATTGCTTATTTACAACTATATACACTTTAATATGGCAGCTTAGCCATAATGAGTTCATGTAATAGCACCACAGAGCTGATTGTGTTTTGTAGCAATAAAAATACTAATGCAAAATATACTGTAATCTGATTTTTGCTTCACTTCTGTGCTCTATCCTACTTGAATTATTTAGGGATCCAAATTCAATTTTCCAAAAACAAATAACTTTCAACTACTTATCAAATAATTTTCAACTTTGATAATATTACCACAGGTCTGTTCTCATCTATCAGTCTAACCCTAGACAAAACAGCCTAACTAGGGTGAATTATTTTGAGTAATTAATTCAGTTAGATTTTCAGCTCTATGTTCACCTTTTAGTGACTTCGTACTGAACACTAAATTCATAACCTGAGCATTAGCAATTATTCAGTAATTATTTAAGTCTACCCCCTGCCCTCAGTCATGGGGATCCCTGCAGTTATTTCGTCTTCTTTTATCAATCTTCTTTGTAATTTTCTTTTATTTTCTTCCTAAATTATTACTTATATTCCATTTTCTCAACATTTTATTTTTGTCAACTCATGTGACAAAATAATTGCAACAATTTAGTTTTTAAAAATACAGAATGTGCAAGCCCAGTAGATTAAAAAGTAAAAAGTAATTTTACTTTCTCAAGGCTCATGAAGTCTAGTGGTGAGCTGCAAGTATAAAGGGTAAAGTATAATAAGCACTAGAAGTATCAAAGTTGATGATACAACTGACTTGTTAAACAGTTTTAAAATAGCCTCAAATCACCATCTTTCATGTAATACCTTTATGTAGAGTGTCAAACCCCCTCCCTTTGTAATTATTCTCCATATCCTGACTTTTTAGCAAGGTTTTATTTTTGACAATAGTCAAAAAATCTTTGCAGAATGTTCTGAAAATTACAGACTATCTCAATTGAATACACTATGTGATAATGGTAGTAATTTTATTTTTGCCTCAAATATTTTTTTCCTCGTTTTTCAGTTTCATAACTCTTTAGATTACTTCTCTGACTTTTTATGCTTGAGGTTGGTATAGGCTGAAATGCTGCAGAGACTCCCAACTTATAACTCAAAGCCTGAAGCCTATATTATGCTCTCTCAAATGGATCAAACATCTTTAAAAATACCACTAAAGGAAAAGGGAGAAAATGGGTCAAACATTTTGTGTTTGTACTATTTTCGGTGGAAGCATTTCTATTACTTAAAACCTCTGAACAGAAGTTAGCTGTCAATTCTGCAAGAGTCACTCATGACTAACAGGAAAACACAAAATCATCCCACAGCACATGATGCTTTATACCTTGTTAGTGAGCACTCACAATTAGTAGGACATGAGGCTGTGAAGGCCACCTTATGAATTGCAAACTCCTCTCTAATCCCCTCAAGCTCTATCCTTATTTCCTAAAGTTTTCTCCACGCACGTATGAACACACACAAAAAATGTTTTCTCTGTATTTTCTTCATTTTTAAACTTTTTTTATTGAAATATAACCTAATACAGAACACATAAATAAATGTCTAAGCACAACTTATGAGTAAACTGTTCAGCTAATTTTCACAAACTGAATACACCCTTGTAATCAGCATCTGGATAAAACATTTGTGTTATTATGTAAAAGCTTTTGTGATAATAACTATTTGGAGACATGTTGAATTAAAGCTAGTCAAACAAGTTTACCACATAGGAGATATTCACAAATTCAGACTCCAGTGTCTGCTCCCTGATGGTTCTCAAGTCAGGAGAGAAACGAGGAAAAATACTTCTTGTCTATTCTTATAATTATTTTTTTCTACCTGGATAGAACCGTATTAGTGTAAATTGTGGCCTCTCCATCTTTTACACTTTTTCCCCCAGGAGAATGAGTAATCAATTGATAAATTTGGGACAAATGAATTAGACATGCTAACATTAGTTCTTCCCAAGAAGTAAACTCTGTCTTGAGAGTGAGCTACCTCCAGAGAGCAAGCAGGATTGGCTTCACAAATGTATCACCTGTGTGGTCACATAGAACTTATTACTGAGAAGCGCCCTTCTTGGTTTAATTTTCTACTGTTGCCATCTTGAAATTCTTAATAATTTCACCTTTAACCTGTATTATGGAAATGAAGTCCAGGAGCAAAATGGAGCACACTTAGGAGTAGAGTAGATAAATGCAACATATACGTCTACCATTGCTGTTGCTCCGTCAGCATAAGGTATTCTTAATGCCCCATGAACACAGAATTTCTGTGGACCCACCTTCCATGAGAGTTTAAAGAGATTTAAACAGAGTTCAAGGTAAGCCTGTTACCTCTCAGACTGAAAAAGTGGGAGTACTGACAACCTAGAGAGACCAAGTTTTCCATTCAAACCAGAACTTGCTTTGCATGCAGAAATAAGACAATGGTGTTGTAAGAAGCATGGACAACCAAGAGTCTTTCATATACATTATTACTCATGTTACTTCTCTGTATTAGCCAGCCACTACACTGAAATGAGGGCATAGATGGAAGGGGGAGAAATAGAGAAACCCTTGGTTTCTTTTCCTTTCAACCATTCCTTATTCATCAGTAGGCCAAAGGCAAAGTGTTGGTAGAATGGGTATATATCAAGAAGTGAAATAAAAACAGTTGAGTTAGTTTTGTGCATCATTGACACAATTGTGTTGAGAACAAAATACATAGATTATATATAAGCTACAAAATACAGATTGAGTAATTGTGATAAATCTGCTGAGTTAAATTATCTTATAGTTTCACTTAAAACTGCCATTGCACAATATAAAATTGAACAGTAAAATTCATGCTAATAATTTAACTTTTCAATTTTCATTTAGTTAGAAAGACATTAAGTAGCAAATAAAAATGTCCTCATTGGGAAAGAGAGACAGACCGTGAAACAAAGAAAAGAAACTTTTAATGTTTTGATACATTTTTCCAACTTACTAAAAAAGTGACCCCACATTTTCACTTTGTGTCAGGCACCACATAGTATGCAGCTGAGTCTGGAGGAAAGCATTCTCCTCTGCCCTCAGGGACTGGATGTAACCCTCCAGGAGGGGAAGCCTGCTGTTATGACCAGGTAGCTAAGTCTACCTAGTTCTTAGGTTTCATCGGTAAGCCATTATGCTCTCATACTGAAGTGCATTTCCCAACCTCACTTCTGTGAGTAATAAAGGTGATATTTGGGATTTTTCTGCTACTTTTTGTTTTATTTTTCAACATCTGAATGTAGGAAGATACACAGATGTAACTGATATCCAGTCTAATTTTGGACTACATTACATCCATAACTCAGGAAATCTGAGTAAAATCTGTGGATTGTACCAATGTCAATATCCTAATGCTGAAGTTGTACTGTTTGGAAATTGAGTAAAGTATACCTGGGGACTTCCCTGTACGTCCTTTTGAAACTTCCTGTAAGTCTGTAATTATCTAATAAAAAGCAAAATTTTAAATAATTTTAAATTTATTAATTTTATTTTAATTAAACTACTTTATGTTGGCTATTTTCCTGAAAATAATGATAATGTTAATAATACTTAATAATAACAGTTAATATGAACTATGTTTACTACATACCAAATATTATATTAAGACAGAACATGGTATAGGTAATGTTTAAGTAGTAGGTTTTCTACAAAGATTTGAATAAATACATGAATTAAAGATAAGTAAATTATAATATTTGAGGCTATCAAGGAGGTAAGAAATTACTATAATATTATCGCCTGTGAGAAGAACAACATTACAAAATGAGTTTTGTGTTTAATGGCTTGAGGGAATTAGTAACATTGGACTTCAGTATAAAACTTGAACTATTAATTTAGTGCTAAGCTATAGTATATTTTTTCCAAAACTCTAATATAAATTTGATTAAATTGCAACCACCTTCCAGGAGTATGAAATTCCAATTATCAAGTCGGTATTAACAATTTATTATAGTTTATAAAGTATCACAATGACTCATGAAACCTAGTGTTTAGATAACTGTTTCTTTTTTAAAGCAGGATAGCCAATCTCTGCGTCTAGAAAAGGCAACTCTTCAGTGAGGGAAATTTTGGAAAACTAATATTAAAGTTAATCACCTGGTAATTACGTTAAAAGATTATTCCATGAAGTGTGAATTTATATGCTGACAGGCAAATAAAATTCAATTGTTGGTTCACGGTACACGTTTGTACATTTGGGAAAACCAAGGTGTTTAAAAAAAGTCATATTTTCAGTCAATATTTAGAGAAAGATCTTCATTACTCAGCAGAATTCAAATTATGCAGTGATATAATATTATTTTAATTATAATTGAGATTCACTTAAATTATTACCAAATCCAGTTATATTCTTTCTACTGACTCAAGATCCTCTATTATGTGTCATCCCCACCTATCTACAAATGAGTTTTTAAATATTGCACCCCTGTATATCTATTTCCTTCAAATATGGCACCTCAGTACTTTTCCATGTGAGTTTCATTATGGCGATTTTGTTTGGAGCATTCACTCCACCCCGCATACCTTTCTCTCTTCATTATACCTAGTAAAATCTCCCTGTGCTTTAAAATCCAGCTCACCAAAAACCGTTTATAGGTATTATAACTTATATGCCAGGCATTGTGCCAACATCCAAATTACCCCCTACAGTGTGGTGAATACAATTATTATTCTTACTTTCCAAATGAGGAGATCTGGGGTTTGAAAATGTAACGTAAGCCCAAACCTCAACAGCAGGATGCTGTGGATTTGGATTACATAAGAATTCTGACTACCCAGCCACACAGAGAGGCCCTGTGACTACAGAAAAAGGCAGGTAGGTCCAGTCATCATACTCATCAAGGCTTTAGGCCTGTGAGGGAAACCTACTTTTTTTCAATCAAGACCAGAGTAGCTGCTCACGAAGCCAGTCAATGTCTCATGGAGATGCTTAATTTTTTACTTGGACCTTTCCCAAATTCCTGACCCATAACATTGTAAGATTTAAGAAAGCATAAATTCCAAGAGAATTCAACATCCAGCCAGTCCTCTAAACTAATACGCTAGATTATAGTCACACTCAAGACTCACCTTCTTAATTATTTAATTTACTCATTTCACTGGGGAGGAGGAATTAGATAGTTAACAATAAACCTTAGTAACCAAGGGACGGATATTGCAGCAAAATATTTCAGTATATTAATTTCTGTCTCTTGCCTGGAATCCTATATTAGTTGTAGTCTAGAATGCACAATTCTGTGTATAAGTTTAATTCTAAGTTTAAGTTTTAATCCATCATTTTTCAATGGTTTCATACTTAAGAGAGTAGAAAGTCTTCTGCAGTATCCTTGAAAAGCACTCTGAATAAAATTTGCATTATTTCATACTTTTGAATCCTAACACCATTTTGACTTGCCTAGTAGATTCTGTCATAAATGGTGCTATCCAGAGAAATGAAGGTATTTATTTTGAAAACCCATAGGTGTAAAATTCATAGACAAAATCAAATTTAGAAGTTAATTTAGAAGTTGGATTTCAAAGGCAGCAATATCCCAAACTAGCCCTTAGTTGATTTTACCTTTCTCATTTTCTGCTTCTAGTTATTTTCACCTTCCTTTATCCCTTAAGAAAATATTTTTATTACTCCATTATTTTTTTAATGACAGCTTCTCTAATTAGTGTGTACAATGGCCTAAATAGGAAATTAGAAAACAATTGCTTAGCATGATAAGAACATTATTATGCTAAAGCACACAGTACTATCTACATAAAACCCAGATGACATTAGCAATACCTAGAGTACTTGATACCTACACAGGTGCCAACAATATCTATTCCTGTCTATCACAGAGCCTGACATAACAGTTTACAGGGTTGATCTTTCAATTTCTTAATGCCATTCAAGCATCAAGAATTTCCAACTAAAATTTAAAGATTCATTTTTGTTCTGGTGATTTTTAAAAAAATAAAATTTTTTCGAACCTTTTTGATGATATGAAGTGAAAGGTGTATGTGTGATCGTACTTAGTGGGATTCAGAAATAGGTGCAGAGAGTTATCTGTGGGTGGTGAAAGTCCCTTAACCACCAGGAATATTGATCCACAGCTCGAGATTTAGGTAAGCGAGAGAATAACCACACACACATCAAAATCTACCTGACATCCAAAAGTAAAACATTAGAGAAGATTTTCCAAACCATTATTAACAAGTTCAGCTAGCTGTTAGGAGCATAGACTTTAAATAAGACTGACTTACGTTGGAATCCCAGCTTTGTTACTCATTATCTGTAATTCTAAGCCTTGGTTTTCTCACTTGTAAAATAGTCACAGTGATACTTAGTGATACTTTTATTACAAAAGAAATTTATTTATTATGTATTAAGTGAAGAACATTATATACTTGAGATAACAGTGAACACAGTGGACAAAATACATGGCACTTACATTCTTTCAGAGGAAAAAGATGATATAAAGAAGGCAAGAAATGCTATGAAAAAAAAAAGCAGACAAAAACATTAGAGGCTGCTGAGAAAATCGAGTATTAAATTTTTAAAAAGGCCTGTAATCCCCAAACTTTGAGAGGCCAAAGCGGGTGGATCACTTGAGGTCAGGAGTTGGAGACCTGCCTGGGTAACATGGTCAAAATACATCTCTACTGAAAATATAATAATTACCCTGGTGTGGTGGCACGTGCCTGTAGTCCCACCTACCCAGGAGGCTGAAGCAGGAGAATAGCTTAAATCCGGGAGGCAAAGGTTGCAGTGAGCCGAGGTTGTGCCACTTCACTTCAGTCTGGGCAACAGAACAAGACTCTGTCTCAATAATAATAATAATAATAATAATAATAATAATAATACATAAGTTGGTATTAAAGCCTATATTAAGAATGTGACATTTGAACCACCTAGAAGGAGGTAAGAGAGAGCACCACTGTTCTTCTATATTAAGAAGCAAAACAAAAAGTGCATTCTAGCTGGAAAGAACAGTAAGTGTAAAGATTCAGAGGTGGGAGATTTGAGCATTCTAGTGCTGAACACTAGCAGGCAGGCGTACAGTGACTAGAAGAAAAGGAGATCCACATACCCTTTTCCTGGCAAGTAGAGTCCCTATAAACTTTATTTTTCAAAAATAAGTGTCAAAAAACAAAATGTTAACAAATTGAATTTAATGATCGAATTGGCTTTGCTAAATGATCCATGAATCAGGTAGCATCTCATCTATAAAATAGAATGGCGCTCCTGTGAGCTGAACAGAGAGGATGAGCTTTACAAACAGAAAAGGTTGACGAAAGCCAAAACAGGGAACAAAAAGGAGATTGGCCCTTTCAAAGTTCCTTTCCTTAAAGGACTAAGGCAAAGGGGACTTCTTATCATGCAGATTCATGTTGACTGGGCCCCTTTTTATTGGTTGCTATAAATGTCCTATTTTTGGAAAACTGGCCAGTTTCTAAGTTACATTTTATTACGTGGCACCAAGCACAAGTGACTCTCATGATTTGGTCTGGTCTCTTTGGGCCATGTGGAGGATATCAGTTCAAAACAATGACTTCTCATAAATTTTATTTAACATAAGTAAATCAAACACAAATAATAGGAAAAAAAAATTGGAAAAACTGAAGAATAAGATATTGAAGCTTCAGAAAAATAATATATTGTTTCACTTATCCTAATACACATAATTTTAATATATTTTAACATGTCTGAAATTAGCACTCAGCTAACAATCAATGCATTAAGAAATTTTATAACTTAATTTGCAATATTTTTTCTCTGTTATACAAAAATAATGATGCATCATATAGTTAACTATTGTAGATTCAATAAAATATGACAGCTATGAAAATTACTTGAAAAAAGAGCAGGGATAAAAAATTCAGAAAAATTTTACGTCTTTAATGAGGGGTAAGAGTCTCAATTTCTAGGAAATTGAGCATTCTATTGCTGAACACTAACAGGCAGGCAAACAGTGACTAGAAGAAAAGGAGATCACATACCCTTTTCCTGTCAAGTAGAGTCCTTATAAACTTTATGTTTCAAATATAAGTGTCAAAAAACAAAATGTTAACAAAGTGAATTTAATGATCAAATTGGCTTTGCTCATTACAGTGAGCATACACACATGAGAAAAACAAAACAAAACAAATGAGAAAAACACATACATGAGAAACACAAAACAAACAAACAGAAAAAAAACAGGCAAAAGGACAGAAGAAGCTGAGCTAAAAAAATGATATAATAACACAAACCAAAAAGAAAAGAGATGGAATGGAACAAAATGATCAAAAGGAAATCCATATTTTATTATGAAAATTAAATGTCTCCCTGGAGATTGTAAGGATCAGAATGACTATGGCACAGCTATGAGGAGGATAAACTTAAGAAGCTATCCTTTTCCTAGAACAGCAGAAAAGACCAAAGAGATAAGACCAATCAACAAGAAGGTGGTAGATACGATGAAACAACATAGAAGCCTAATAGTAGGTGTTCCTCAGGGGGAAAAAAAAAAAAAATGCAGAACAGGAACAAAAGCAGTAATCAGAAATAAAACTGGAAATAAATATTTTTCATTTGAAAATGATACTTATAGGCTGGGCACAGTGGCTCACGCCTGTATTCCCAGCACTTTGGGAGGCTGAGGCAAGCAGATCACTTGAGGTCAGGAGTAGGAGAGCAGCCTGGCCAGTATGGCCAAATCCCGTCTTTCCTAAAACTACAAAAATTAGCCAGGCATGGTGGTGGTCACCTGTAATCCCACCTACTAGGGAGGCTGAAACAGGAGAATAGCTTGAACCTGGGAGGTGGAGGCTGAAGGGAGCTGAGATCATGCCACTGCACTCCAACATGGGGAACAGAGTGAGACTCTGTCTCAAAAAACAAAACAAAAAGGAAATGATAGTAATATATATAACAAAATAATTTAACCATTTGTCTAGAACACATGACAAGTTCTTAGGAGAAAAAGACCTACAAGTTCTCAGTGAAGAGAAGACATGAAGTAAAATGAGATTATTAATTAACACGTGCCAGGAAAAACTCCGCATTTCTTTTACATTGGTAAATGCTTGAAATTAAAGCAACAATGAATACAAAAACTTAAGGAAAAATATGCTTTCCTAAGAATTTCACACTCAGACAAACTTTATTTCCAATGTGAAGGCTGAAACACTCCTTCCAGTCAGATGATATCTGTTCTGGGTGCTTTAGTTATTTTCATAATGAAGGCAAACTCTACCCTCAGTAGATTAACTACATTTGAGGACTTTGTCAGAATATAATCTTGAACCTGATTCCACTCAAGAAATTTCAAAACCTTGACTGTGACAAGCAATATTTATGGAGAACTTTCTGTAGGATATACCTTCCAATTTCATTGGCAAGCATTCCTCAAATTATGTTCATGTGAATATTAATATTCCCAGAATCATTAGTAGAGAAACATTAAGGAAAATTTCTGTGATAAAACGTCAGTAACACCCTAAACTCACCTAAGTTAAAAATAATTCTCTTCCACAAGACTCCTCAGAGCCTGATAACAAACTACGGTGATTTGTACATCTACAAGAGCAATATAAAGTGTGGAGCATTCAAATGTATTCACTTCTGTATCCTCAAAACACCCACAAATCACTTGTCATGATTTCACATGATGTCAGTATTCCACAAACCATAATTTGCAATAAAATTCATTCCTGCAAAAGTCATGTTTGTTTCCATCAGTACTGTCTGTTTTGGGAGACATAAAAATTTTAACTATGAAACTCTTGGTCATATCAAATTCGTTGCACAGAAGTGTCATCTTTTATAAAACAACAGGAAAAATGTTTCACTTGTCTTGATATGAAGAGTGGTTGTGTTTCTCCTAAGAAATACATCGTTTGTTTATGTTGGTTGCTGTGAACCTCATAATGTACTGTGTTTTCCTTTTGACGTTGGTTGCTAAAAAGGTTACAGAAGGCAAACAAACAAGAAACAACAACAAAAACACTGTGGTCAACTTCTCTGGGAGTGTGTAAAGAGGAAAGGTGCCAACAAGAAAGAGAAGAGTAGGCCCAGTGCAGTGGCTCATATCTGTAATCGCAGGAAGTTGGGAGGCTGAGACAGGAGGATCTCTTGAACCTAGGAGTTCGAGACCAGACCGGGCAACATGGTGAAACCCTGTCACTACTAAAAGTACAAAAAATTAGCTGAGCATGGTGGCTCATTTCTGTCCCAGCTACATGGGAGGCTGAGATGGGAGGATCACTTGAAATCAGGAAGTTGAGGCTGCAGTGAGCCAAGATCATGCCACTGCACTCCAGCCTGAGTGATGGGAGTGAGACCCTATCTCAAAAGAAAGGGAACAGTAGCACAATGATAGGGCATGACAATGTCTGTTCTGTCACCCAGATCTAGCCTTTCCACTGGACTTTGCCCTGTCAGTCCTACTGGAGTGGTACAGAAAAGCTTCAGAAGCTTTTTCCAAGAGGAATCTTGTGAGACTCTGGCTATAAGCAATGCTCCTCTGGACCCAGGTACCAATGGGAAACACATAGTAGGAGACATAATTTATCTTCCCATTTGTGCTCCAACACACTGAGGAAGGACTGCACTTACTGTTTTACAGTTATAGCAGCCTGAGCATTGTGCTAGAGAAAGACATGTTCTTCCCAGAGGGGCAGTGGTAGCTGGCACAGCTGAGCACCAGTGGAGACAGCAAAGACAAGATGCAGCCTGGTAAAAGAACATTGACTTGAAGCATGTCCATCTTCAACACTGAGACATATTGAACCTCAGGAATGCTTGAGGAGAAATTCTCAGGGACACCAGTTCCTACGCTTATGATGGTGAGAGGTAAATAAAAATGTGAAATTTGGGTGCAAATGCTAATATTAGTGTATCTGTGCCCCAGAGTGGTGGTCTTTGGGATTATTCAGGCTCTTTAGTAGTTGTAACGCTAGCTTGCATTTCCTACTCTTACTTTTTTTAACCTCACTTTTTTTTAAGTTAAAACGTTTAATATTGTGATATTATTATATGCTTTTTCTTAAGCAAAATTAAATATTTTCTTAGAATAAGATAGTACTAAATAAATGATTAAGTAATTGATATTTTACAGTAGAAGCTCAAATAAACAATAAACATGTAATGCAAAAGAAGTTTGTGGTAGACCAAGTAACGACTACCCAAAGATGTTCACTTCCTGTTTTGCAGTGTCTCTGAATATGTTATCTCACATGGCAAAAGGAACCCTACAGATGTGATTAAGTTAATGATCATAAAATGGAAGATTATCCAGGATTTATCGTGTAGGACCAATATAATCACAATGGTGCTTATAAGACAGAAGGTGGAAACAAATGAGTCATGGAAGGAGGTATGATGATGGAAGCAGAAATCAGAGAAATGCAGCCACTAGCCAAGAGACACAGGCAGAGCCTAGACATTGGAAGAGGCATTGAACAGATTATCTCCTAAGAGCCTCCAAAAAGAATGCAACTCTGCAGAAACTCTGATGGTTTTCGTGCTGTAAGAGCCATTCTGAACTTCGGATTTCCAGAACTGTTAAGACCTTAAATGTATATTATTATACAATTCTAAATTTGTGGAAATTTGTTACAGCATCAGTAGGAGTATAGTACAAGACTTTAATGAGATACACTTTACTCCTACCAAATTGTCCTTTTTCTGTTCCCTAGGTGATACTAAATGTTTAGTAAACTTTAGTAAAAATAGAACTAATGTCCACCACTGATAAAGTATAAACTGAAACATTTTCAGAAAATAAGCAGCATAGACAAAGGTCTAAATCCTTAAAATAATTTTAATATTTTGAACAGGTACTAAATTTCAGGAATTTGAAATTTAGGAGAAAATAATTAGATATGTGTATAAATACCTTTACAACGTGCTGTACATTCAAACATTACCTATGCTGAAACTAGATTAACTTAAATGGTTTGGATAAACTTTACTGTATCCATGCAAAGAAATATATTACACAGTTGTCAACTGCATTAAATGCCAAAGGAAAGAGACACCGAAGTTATTGTATATTATAGCTGTAATGTTATAAAATATAACTATAAATCAATATTTGTGAAAGAAAAATATTAATAGGAAATATACTAATATGACTCATTTTTGAATGAGATGTGTGATGTGTATTTTTGCCTTTACATTGTCCTGATATTTTTTTCATTTTTTCATGAAGGGTTAATACATGACTTCCATAACCATAAAAAGTAAATATGAAATGTATATTTAACATGTCATTATGAGGAAACTCAATAAATAAAACATATCATCACCGTTATGCTGGAAACGAATGTTGTAAGCCCAGAATCCTCACAGTAAGATAGCATCATTCTGTTAACTGATAGTTGGAAAGCTATTGGCTGGTCTGTCTGTGAATTCAATTGTTAATCTGTATTCTATATATTTTTTAATATTAAAAATCATTTTTAAATGTAAACTAAGTTATTGTTATAATTTAAAAAATCAACTAAGGTGCCAAGAATTGTGAATCATCACCACAGGGTTAACAATAAGAAGCTATATGACTTTCAGTTGTTTCCTTTAACCTTCTGGAATACGATTTTCTCACCGAGAAAACAAAGATGTTTCACTAGATGATTAGTCAATTAATTTATGGTTTTCCAATTGTTACTCTTGTAAGGATCTAAAATATTTATGCCACACACCCCTTCTGAGAAGAAACTGTCATTGCTCTAATATTCCTGCCTAAATCTTAACAATATTCCCCATAAATTACTCTGTAATCCTTTTTCACTCTTTACATGCCTTCATGTCTCTTCTAGTCGATTAGATTAGGATGTCTGTTCCACTCTGAGCAGTTACATTCAAACCTACCTATAAAGGTCAAGGGAGCTAAGAGGCCAAAGAAAGGGACTGACAAATCCAGTTTCTCAGAAAGAAACATTTAATAGAGGCTTATGAACAGAAGCAAGGTCTCGGCTGTGGGATGGTGGATCCCACACCAAACTCCAGAAAGTATTCTTTATATAGCAAGCTTTTTTGGTAAAATATATGCAGCTGGTCATGTCTCAGACCCTTTTGTGAAACTATTGATGGCTGAGGAAGTTAGATAGTATCTCTATGAGGGATTATCTATGCTACAGGCATTGTTTCTTGGCCTTGCCGCGGGAATACCTTGCTAGCAGGAGTCAAATATCAGTCATTATACTAGCTGAGTTTCAAGATGATGTCACTCCTGCCATGCAACAGTCTGTTTTCCTATAGTTCCTTTATTGCTATACATTATTTTATTTATTCACAATCATTCAGCAAGAGTCATATGCCCAGTGATATATGGAGAAGTTATTTGAAGGTTACAATATAGTATTTGAAAAAACCATTCAATGTATGCAGAACAGTCAATCTTCAATTGGAAAGTGTGGTAGGCCAGTGAAATAAAATAAAACCACCTCGCTGTTATTAAATATATGATTTCACGTAAGTATGAAATTAAGTATTATAAAATTCCTGTTCAGATCCATATTTGCTACCAAAATAGGTAAGTCCATTTCTAAATACTTTTCAGAAAAATATAGTGTAATTATGTAATAAAGGGAAATTTGAAAATATTTTCCTGGAAAATTATTTAAAACTAACCAAACGTAATAGAAAACTGGAGAGATTTTCTTAAAAACATTTTCAAAATCCAGTTAGAAAACTATTATTCTAGAAAGAAAACTTGCTGTGCTAGTAGACATCTGTTTTTAGTATATTGAATAAATAGATATTTCAGACTATCATGAAAGCAGAACCTTTTTTTCCTCTATCAATTTGATGGAATTATCTTCATACCTAGTCAAAATAGTTCAGTGGAAGATCACACAGAGAACATCCAGAAGAGAAAGTATAAAGAAAATAACAAAAATCTGTGCTGAAATGATAGACACTTTATTGTAATCCATGAAAGATTATTAAATTAGATATTTTAATTATTTTTCTTTGCCATCTTATTAATCTTTGCAGATAATTGGGCATATAATCAATAAAATATTCCTAGGAGCAAGTTCACCTAAAATTGGCTGCAGTGTTTTATGCTATTGAGATCATAACTCTAGGCTATTACCTTTTCTAACAAAAAGTCAGCTTTCAATGAAATCCAGCAGAGAAAATATGTGTGCCTGGGGGGTAGAATACTTTTCACCCCTATAGGCACTCAAATTGAATCTTTTTTACTTACCATCTATTGTTCATACTGCCATCATAAATTTTAAAGATTTCATGAATTCACTTCAAATAAAACAATGACCATTTTTCTACCGAAATTCCTTGATATGTCCCAACAGAAAACACCATATTCCACATTTTCTGCAATCATTGTACATATATGATTTTCTTGAGATGGGAAACAAAGAAACTTCACAGTAGAGAAAATAAACACTGCTCTACTTTTAGAGTTTAGCTTTTCAGGAGAACGTAATATAAGAGATATAGGTTCAGCCTACAAATGTACACGACAAAATAAATATTTGTACAGTACTTTCTAACGCAAAGGAAAGGAAACAAAAATTTGGAGAGTAGGACATTTTGCCCAAAGATAAATAAGGGATTTATTCACAAAAAGGGAAAGCATTAAACTGAGTTGTATAGGAAATGAATAAGACTGAGATAATTTTTACCTCGAAAGAAGGTATCACGGATCTTGTATGGGGAAGTGTGCAAACGGATTTAAGGAACACATTGGGATGGAAGACAGAAATCTGGAGTCACAGCAAGGAGGAAAAAAAGCCATCAGTTCCTGAAAGATGAGTATAATTGGTATAAAGCACAGGAAGTTAATAAATTCAATATGAGAAAACTTCTTTAAAATTTAAAACATAGTCTCCTTAAGCACTCCAGGTTAGTTGTTAGATAAATTTTAATATTTACAAACATTCCTGAAAAATAAAATGGAGATTTAAAGGGAGAAAATAAAGCTGGTATTGTGATACATTTTAATTTTCATATTGAATTGTAAAAGATTATGGCTATCTCACCAATATTATTTGAAAAGTAGAGGTTCTTTTTTTAAGTGAATTCTATTTTTAGGTTTCAATTTCAGTATGTTGATTAATAACTGAATAAATAAATGGATAAATACATAAGAAAAGGACAAATCCTAGTATGTATTTAAAATGATCATATCTCTTATTATTCTTTGAAAGGGGAAAGCATAATCATACAATTAGATTCTCAGGCTCACAATCCCCTAAGTAATTCCCACTGTTCTAATTGAGGCAAAAATGTATTATTTTTATCCCTTTTCATATACTTGCAAATGTGTTTGCTGGAATACTATATTTAAGCATGTACAATTACCCATTTGCTTACTAGTTACCATTGAAAATAAACAATTCTAAGTTTTTGGCTTCTTTAGTATCTTAGCTTAAACCAAATGTGTGTGGTAGACCAGTATCCCATCACACTGTCTATCTCTCTTCTATTGCAATAATTTGCTTAAATCATTTCAATTTAGATTTTTCCCTTTCATTCCTGTGGCTGCCACCTCTCAGGAGCCCTTTACTGAAGGTCTGGCTTATCTCTCTGCTTTCAGGATGTGCTCACCATTGACTCTTTCTTCCCTCTCTGCCCACCAACACCAACACCAGTGTCTCTAAAATCTTGCAAATAATCATCTCCCAAAAATTATTTTTTCCAGATTAAAGACTGTTTAATAGGAGCTAGTTATCTATTCACAAATCCAAAACTATTGTATTTGTAAAGGCTTTTATTAACCACAATTACTTTTACACCAATCTAATACATTTGCTTATTACCTGTTTCTCCCAAATTTATTTTCTTCACACTTTCTCAGCATAGTTATCCCATTTTAGCCAGGCTTACTCTTCTTTGTTTCTCAAACCTCCATAGACACTCCATTGGCATTTGTGCCTTTACATTTTTTCGTTTGTTTGTTTTTAATTGTTTACTCTTTACCAAATGTGTCTCCAAACTCTTTGGAATGTTTTCCTTTATCCTTCCCACATAAACAAGTAGTTTAACAATTGTGGAAGACTGTGTGGCCATTCCTCAAGGATCTAGAACCAGTAATATCATTTGACCCAAATTTCCATTACTGGGTATATACCCAAAGGATTATAAATCATTCTACTATTAAGATACATGTACACCTATGTATATTGCAGCACTATATACAATAGCAAAGACATAGAGCCAACCCAAATGCCCATCAATGATAGAATGGATAAATAAAATGTGGCACATATACACCATGGAACACTGTTCAGCCATAAAAATCAATGAGATCATGTTCTTTGCAGGAAAATGAAAGAAGCTGGAAGCCATCATTCTCAGCAAAGTAACACAGAAACAGAAAATCAAACACTACATATTCTCACTCATAATTGGGAGTTGAAAAATGAGAACACATGGACACAGGGAGGGTGACAACACACACCAGGGCCTGTCAGGGAGTGGGAGACAAATGGAGGGAGACCATTAGGACAAATACCTAATGCATGTAGGGCCCTGCATATTCTGCACATGTATCCTGGAACTTAAAGTAAACTTTTTAAAAAAGTATGTTATCCATATTCTTTAGATAGCACAGTTTGAAGTTGTATGATAAAATTATTGCAGGTGTCATTGTTAGGAAACTACATTTATTAGAACATACTTGCATTTCTTGAAATTGCCCCTCCCTTCATAATAGGATTAGCCAAAGGTTAGCTTGCACAAATGTGACTAATGATTTCTTTACACAAGTAAGAGATTGTAGAAGTCCACAAAACTGAAAAGAGTACAGAAAAAAAGCATGAAAAAAACGTATAAACACATCTTGAACACTCTAGACCACCAAGGAGAGTTTTAAGAATAAGTAGATCTTTCACATTTCCAAATGATCCAAGAATAGAAAATTAATTTTTTTGCAAGCTAGACAAATGTCTAGGTAGGATCAGCAGGGCAAACCAACAACTGGAAAATGAAGTGTCTTTGTCAATCTCTCCCAAGACTTCTGTCTGTTTTTCTCTTTACCTCTGTTTCTGCTCTGATACTGGTGATTTTCTACTCTTCGCTTCTCATTCCATTTTTGAACAACTTCTCTAAGATAGAAATCAATAGGGCAACAGGGATTATATAGGATGCTTTAAACTTTCAGATGGACAGCTTCCCTGTCTGGGAGTTACCACAAATGACTTTCCCTGAGAAACCACCTCCGGTTTCATAAAACCACTGTTTTATAAAAGGTCTTCTTTCTGCTATTCTATGCACCCAAAGTTTGAAATTCATTATTTTTTGAGCTGTACCTTGATGCCTATTGTAAAGCCTTTCACTGATTGACAGATGCCAGCAAGGAAAGTTTCCATGTGGTAAATCATAAGACATACTGTACTTAGAAAGCAGAAACAAGAATACACCTGTTAACAAAATTTTGCCTCTTTTGAAACTGATAAAATTGTTTAGTTGATAATTCTTCCTTTGATATACAAAATATAAAATTATCTGTCAAACTATTGCATAGAATTTCATTGTTAAAAGTAGCATTATTTATTTTTTGACAAAGCATTTTACTTTTTACAAATTAAGAGAAAGCCTAAACCAAAATATTTGTTTTACAGATGTAATGCCATCACAGTTGACTAATATTTAGCCACTTGCTAAGGGTAAAATGTTGATGAATGATGTGTTAGATCTGTCACACAACTAAATAAAATCTAAATTGAACAATGGAGATGAAAGAGAAGTTTATTTCTCCAATTTCCAGGAAGCAAGTTTAATAAAGGAGAAAAAAAATCTTCCATCAATGTTATTTTTCAGCAATTAAAATGTATAAAACTATGAATATATTGACATTCATAATGTATATAGATAATTTTATATATTATATACTTATATGTGATATGTTGTTACCTACCTCAATATATACACATTTTATATAATACATTAAACATTCATTGTTTTTACTATATACATACTATGCAATATGTATGTCCAATAGTTTATTGTAGCAAAATATATATAACAAAAATTTTTACTATCTTGACTACTAATAAGTATTAATACATTCATAAGTATTATGAATATTTTATAAGTATTAATATATTCATATTGATTTGCAACCATTTCTCCTAGCCGTGTCCAGAACTCATTTATTCTTGAAAAATTGAAATTCTATAGCAATTAACCAATAACCACCACTTTCCCCCTTTTCTCAGACCCTGAAAACAAGCTTTCTACTTTCTGTCTCCATAATTTCAGCTACTCTAAGTACTTCATGCAAGTGGAATGATATGATGTTTTATATTTCGTGCTTAACATTTTACTTATAATTTCCTCAAGATTCAACTATGTTTTGACATGTATTATAATTTCCTTCCTTTGTAATGCTGAATAATTTTCAATGAATGCATGTATCACATTTTGCTTATCCATTTATCCATTCATGGCATTAGAGTACCTTCCATGTTTTGCTATTGTAAATAAGGCTGCTATGAATATGGATGTTCTAATATCTCTTTGACTCTCTTTGCAATTCTTTCAAACAAATATCCAGAAGTGAAATTGCTGTATCATACGCTAATTATATTTTTTATTTTTTTCAGGAAACACCATACTATTTTCCACAAACAACTGTATCACTTTACATTCTCACCAACAGTGTCGAAGTTTTCTAATGTCTCTGCATGCTTGCCAATATATTTTCCATTTTTATAGTAACCATTCCAATGAGTGTAATGTGGTATCCAATTGTAATTTTGATATGTACTTCCCTAATTTTTAGTGACTTGGAACATTTCACAATTTGTTGAGCAATATTAGTTGGGTTGTTTTTTGTTGTTTTTAGTTTCAAGAGTTCTCTGTATATTCTGTGTAGTAAGTAATACCTCATCATATATAATTTCCAAGCCTTTTCTCCCATTTTGTGGGTTGCCTTTTCACTGTGTTGGCCATGTCTTTTGATGTACATTTAAAAAAAAAAATTCCTTAAGTCCAATTTGTCTACTTTTTATTTTGTTTTCTGTGCCTTTGGTGTCATATTCAAAAAATAATTGCCAAATTTAATGTTTTGAATTTTCTCCCTGTATTTTATTCTAAGAAATTTTTAGTTACAGGCTTTATGTTTAGATCATAGATCACTGAGTTAATTTTTATATATGGTGTTAGGTAAGGTCCAACTTTGTTCTTTTTTATGTGAACATACTGTATGTTCTTCCGGCAGCATTTGTTGAAAAGATTGACTCTTCCTCTTCAAATTGTCTTGGCACCCTTGTGGAAAATCATTTAGACACATATTTTAAGGTTTATTTATAGACTCCATTTCATAAGTCTGTATGTCTCTTTTTATGCTAGTGCCACACTGTTTTCATTACTATTGCTTTATAGTAAGTTTTGAAATCAGTTTGGTAGTGTATCCTCTAGCTTTGTTACTCTTTTTCAGGATTGTTTTAGCTATTTGGGGTCCCTTGAGATTCCATATATATTTTAGTATGGGTGTGTGTAATTCTAAAAAACATATCATTGTGATTTTTGATAGGGACTGCATTAAATCTGTAGATAGCTTTTGGTAATACTGACATCTTAACAATATTGAGACTTCCAATGCACAAACATGGATATCTTTTGATTTTTTTTTTTTTTTTTTTTTTTTTTTTTTTTTTTGAGCAACATGGCTGTTTATTTCACCTGGGTACAGGCGGGCTGGGTCCGAAAAGAGAGTACGGGAAGGGAGATAAGGGTGGGGCTGTTTTATAGGATTTGGGTAGGTAAAGGAAAATTATAGTCAAAAGGGGGTTGTTCTCTGGCAGGCAGGAGTAGGGGTTACAAGGTGCTCAGTGGGGGAGCTTTTTGAGCAAGGATGAGTCAGGAAAAGGAATTTCACAAGGTAATATCGCTTAAGGCAAGGACAGGCCATTTTCACTTCTTTTGTGGTGGAATGTTATCAGTTAAGGCGGGGCAGGGTATTTGTACTTCTTTTGTGATTCTTCAGTTACTTCAGGCCAGCTGGGCATATATGTGCAAGTCACAGGGAATGCGATGGCTTGGCTTGGGCTCAGAGGCCTGACATTCCTGCCTTCTTTTGATTTCTTTATGCCTTCTTTTATTTTCTCAGAAATATTTTGAAGTTTTAATTATACAGTATTTTACTTCCTTGGTCAAATTAATTTCTAAGTATTTTATTCTTCTCGATGCAATCGTAAACGGAATCATTTTCTAAATTTTCTTTTTGGATTATTCATTATTAGTGTATGGAAACATAACAGATCTTTCTGTGTCAACTTTGTATGCTGCTACTTTGTTAAAATTTTTTATTAGTTATGATTTGAGGAGAATCTTTAGATTTTTTTTCTGCATATGTAACATGTTGTCTATGAAAATAAATAATTTTGTTTTGCTTTACAATATGAATTTTTTCTGCCTAATTGTATCTGACTCCAATTTGTAATACTAAGTTGAATAGAAATGGTGAAAGTGAGCATCCTTGCCTTGTGCTTTAGTCTAAAAGAAAAGCTTTCAATCTTTCACCATTAAGGATGAGGTTCACTGTTTTTTTAATGTATATATTTCACTATGTTAAGGTAATTTCTTTCTTTTCCTAGATTGTTGAGTTTTTTTTTTTTAATCATGAAAGTGGGTTGAATTCCATGAAATTCTTTTTCTGCATCTATCAAGATGATTATATGTTCTTTTATCCTTCATTCTGTTAAGTCATATATTATATTGATGACTTTTGTGTGTTGAACTATACTTGAATTCCAGTAACAAATTCCACTTGGTCATGGTTTATAATCCTTTTAATATGTTGCTGAATTTGGTTTGTGGGTATTTTGAAGAAGATCCTTACATCAGTATTTATAACATATATTGTTTTATAGTTTTCTTCTTTTGTACTGTGTGTCTGTCTTTGGTGTCAGGATAATGCTAGACTAATAGAATGAATTGGAGTATGTTATTTCCTCACTAAATTATTGAGAAAGTTTGAGGAGCATTGGGATTCATTTTTTATTTTGTAGAACTCACTGGTGAAGCAAACAGGTCCAGGGCTTTTCATTGCCAATAAATTTTTGATTGCTGATTTAATCACCATACCAATTACACTTCTATTAAGATGTCAATTTTGTTGGTTTTCACAATGCATCAACTTTCAGTGTCATTGGTTTTCTCTATTATTTTATATTCTCTATTTTTTTAAAATCTCTGTTCTGATACCTATTATCATTTTCCTTCCGATAACTTTGGGTCTAGTTTGATTTATTTTCTAGTGTCTTACATTTAAAGTTATGTTGTTGATTTGAGATCATTTTTGCTTTTTAATGTAAGCACTTAAAGCTATAAATATTGATTTAACACTATTTTTGCTGTGTCCCACAGTTTTTGTATGTTATGCTTTGGCATGTTATGTTTTCATTTTCATTTGTTTCTAAGTATCTCATAAGTACCTCATGATTTATTCTTTGATTCACTTAAGAGTATATTAATTTCTTAAAAAATTATGGATCTTTCAGTTTTCTCCTACTTTTGATTTCTAAACCCATCTCAGTTTATTTGGAGAAGATACTATGCAAGATATGTATTATTTTAAATATACTGAGATGTAATTTGTGTAATAACATATGATCTATGCTGGGAAATGTCACCTGTGCACTTGGGAAAAATGAATATTCTACTTTTCCTGGATAGAGTGTTCTTATAGCTCTGTTAAACCTGTTGTGTTGTACAAGTCCTCTATTTTCTTACTTATCTTCTATCTGGCTGTTCTATCTAGTATTGAGAGTGGAGTATTGAAGTCTCCAACTATTTTTGTAGAACTTTTATTTCTCTCTTCAATTTCATCAATGTTTACTTTATCTTCCTACCATCTATTACTATAAGTGTAAATGTCTATAACTGTTATATCTTCTTGCTGCTTTAAAACTTTTATTAATATAGATGTCTTTAGTTGATGTTTGTGTTATTTATGTAAAGTTTATTTTGTGTAATATTAATATAGCTGCTCCTCCTCTCTTTTGCTTACGATTTTTTGTATGGAATATCCTTTTCCATCCTTATACTTTCAACCTACATATGTCTTTGAATCTAAAGTGACTCTTCCAGACAACATATAGTTGGGCCATGTGTTTTTACTCTATTAATCTTGGGCATTTGATTGAAGTGTTTAAGCCATTTACATTTTAAGTAATAGTTAATAGCTTACTTACAACCTTTTGGTATTTGTTTTCCATATGCTGTTATTTTTCTCATTTCCTGCATTATTGTTTTATTTGTTTGTGTGTTTAATATTTTTTGTAGTTAAGCATTTAGATTCCTTTCTTATTTTATTTTGTACCTATTTTGAAGATATTTTCTTTGTGGTTTTCATGGGTACTTAACAGCTGAAAGGTAGAATGCTCTAATTTGAATAATTACAAGCCTAACTTTAGTAACACACCAAAACCCTATTTCTTTGATAACTCTCTTTCCACCCATGTCAATTGTTGATGTCTCAAAACTGTACCTTTATACGCTGTGTCCAAAAATATAAACTAATAATTTTAAAATGTACTAAACTTTTAAATTATGTGAAATACAAAGGTAAAGCTACTAAGTAAAGTTACAAATACTATCTCTGAAACTAATAAGTGTTTGGGTTTTGAAAAATGTATTAATTGCTTAAATCATGCAGAAAAAGAGATTGGAGTTACACACCCTTGTTACAATAATACTAGCTTTTATAATTATTCATATATTTATTTGGCTAAGATCTTTACTTCTCCTGATTGCTTCCAGTTACTCTAAAGTGTTCTTTCATTTCGACCTGCATGATGATCATTAGCATTTTTTTGCAGAATAAGTCTAATAATAAGATTTCTCAGCTTTTGTTTATCTTGTCATGTCTTAATTTTTTTCTCACTTTTGAAGAACAATATTGCCAGATATTGGACTCTTAGTTGATATTTCTTTCTTTTAATATCTGAAATAAATCATTCCACTGCCTCGTGGTTTCCAAAATTTCTGAAGAGAAATTTGCAGATAATTTTAGTGAGGTTCTGATATATGTAATGATTCACACATCTCTTGCTCCTTTCAAAATTAACTCGTTGGGGTTTGACTGTTTGAGTATAACGTCTCTAGTGTGGATCTTTTTCTGATTATTCTTCTTGAAGTTCATTGCAATATTTGGATGTTTATATTCATGTCTTTCATTGAATTTGGGGAGTTGGGGCCATTGTTTATTCAAATACTTTCTCTGCCCTTTTCTTTTCCTCTTCCCCTCTTGGAACTCCCAAAATGCAAATGTTGGTCTGCAAGATGTTGTCCCACAAGCACCTTTTCCTATGTTCACTTTTCCTCAATGTTTTTGTTTGTTTTTGTTCCTTAGACTGGCATTTTTTATTGTTCTATCTTCAAGTTTACTGATTCTGTCTTTTGCCTGTTTACATATGCCTTTGAGTTACTCAAGTAAATTTTTTATTTCGGTTATTGTACTTTTCAGTTCTAGAATTTCTTTCTGTTTTCTTTATATATTTTATCTTTATTGATATTAACATTTTGTTAATGCATAATTTTCTTGAGCTTCTTCTCATTTTTTAGTTTTCTGAGCATCTTTAATACAGTTGTTTTAAAGTCTTTTTCCAATAGATTCACCATCAAGTGTATTTTAGAAAAAAAATTTTGTTTATTTTTGTTTCTTTGAATGGGTCATATTTCCCTGTTTCTTTCTATACCTTGTGACTCTGTTTGTTTGTTGCAGAAAACTGGACAGTGGAATTTAATAATGTGGTAATCCTATAAATCAGATTTCCCCATCCCTCTGAGTTTGCCGTGATTTTTTGTTTTTTGATTTTTAATTGTTGTAAACTCTCCCTGTGCTGAGGATCAGCCTGAGGTATAAACTCAAGGTTTTCTCAGATTTTTTTGGGGCCTCTGCCTTCCCCCAGGCATCCACATTTTATAATTTCCTTAGCATATGCAGCTGCTTTTGAATGTTCTAGTTTTTAATTTCAGGTTCTGAGAAAAATTAATTCGGGGGTGGCATAGAGAGGAGCACCAGCCCTTTTAGTCCTTTGGGAGTTACTTTAGCTAATGAAAGAGGGGCTTGCAATAATGTGGGGAGGTGCAACAATAATGGCTGATGCCTCTTTGTGTACAGCTCTGTAATCAGAAGCAACAATCAGTGATCAGAAAAGAAATCCTGATATTTGGAGGACAGTTCTTCATGCTCACTCAACTCTTGCAAGTTGTATGCAAGAAAAATTTCTGGTGCTTCCTTGTTTTTCTTTCTTTTCTTTCTTTTTTTGAGACAGGGTCTCAATCTGTCACCCAGACTGAAATGCAATAGGTCAATCTTGGCTCACTGCAACCTCAACCTCCCAGGATCAAGGTATTCTCCCACCTCAACCTCCCAAGTAGCTGGAACTACAGGTGCACACCACCATGCATGGTTAATTTCTTAATATTTTATAGAAACAGGGTTCTCCTACGTTGCCCAACCTGGTCTTGAACTCCTGGCCTCTAATGCACTCTAAAGGTTGAGAACCACTGATAGAGGGACATATTTCAAAATGTATTCTGTGGAACATCAGTTCCCTGAGGTGTCAATAAGTATTTCAGGAATATAAACATTATTGTTCTAGGTTAAGATAAATGTTAGGAGAGAAAAAATTAGACAGTAATTTTTTTGCTATAGGACTTTCTCAGGCTTTAATATAATAAACTTGCCTTCATATTCAAAATTTTGTTCTCCAATCACCAGTCTCATTAACATATAGGAGTTTGTTAGAAATGAGGTGTATCAGATCTCATCCTGAATGCACTGAATTTGAATCTTTTTTTTAAGCACATAAAATTTGAAAAGCACTGCGCTAATGTACTTACCAGGGAATGGGGCAGAGATATGATAAATGGTCTGCTCCAAAATGCATTGAAGTGAATAATGGGAAAACTCATCTAGACAGGAGTATCTAACACGGTTAGACATCATTCCTATTTAAGATGGCCTAGATTATACAAGGCAGAAGAAACATATTCCCTTATATGGTATTGTTTTCACCATAGAGGTAGGAGGTACAGAGCTGGGGTTGGAGGAAGAAGACGTCTTAGAAACAACTAAAATGCTTTCTCTAACACATTTCATGTTTTCCTCAAGACACCTTCAACCAGTGAAACAAAAAGTAAGAATTTTAATCTAAAAAAAAAAAGAAAGAAGTAGTATACAAAGAGGATTTTTTTGATTGATTTAGCAGAGTATATTAAAATCTCATTTTTAAATGAAACGGCTTTAAAAGGCAAAATATTATAGTGATTCACACTAAAGGAATAGTTCCAAGGAAGGATTTAAATAGCACAAGGATTAATGTGAACTAAGAAAGCCCTTCTTATAATAACATGCTCACATTCAATGGTTTCTTCCTTAAGATCACGTAATATTTTCCTCAGATTCCCAACCAGACATCATTTGGATGATCTAAAATGATCAACACCTGTAAACAGTACAGATAGTAAAAGTAGTTAGCATTAAGAACTCAGAGATAAGATATAATAAGGTTCTAATGTTATATTACCACATGTATTTACTCTAACAATATATAACTGATATAAGAAAAATTAGAAGTAGAAATAAAAATGCAGATGATTCATTTTATTTTGTAAAATATTTGTACAAGATTAAAATAAAAGTTTGTTTTAGAAATTTTGCCTGTTGGAAGAAACATACTAGGTATTATTTCTCTATGGTAAAAGTGACTCATAACTGCGAACCAAAATAAGATTCAATTTTATTAAGCTATTAGTTTTAAAATAATAATTTTCTGAAAACAGAAAGATCTAGAAAATTATTATTGTTACTATTATTAGAATATAATGTTTTTGCTATCTCATATAGTAGTATAGATATTTTCTAGTAGAAAGGAGCATATTATACATAATACATGTAATTTTTTTACTATCTTGTGAAAATTAAAACACTTAATTTTTGCATATTACCTATGTATGTAATTAAAACTAGATCAATTAATCAGATAAAATAATAACTAGTCCTAGGAATTTGTGACACCCGGGTCCTAATAACAAATAAAAGAAAATTCTACTTTGGAATACTATAGAAATTCTGATTATAATTAAACTTACTAGAAAAGCCATTGAAAATCAACTCTTTTACCACTGTAAAATATATAGTGATGAGATTATGTAAAAACAGTGAACCTATGGTTGATTGGAGTACTTGAATGAGACAGAAAGAATGTAACCAAGTTAGAAAGCACAAATCAGGATATTACCCAGAAAACCTTCCCCAAGCTAGCAAAACAGGCCAACACTGGCCAACGCTGAAATTCAGGCAATACAGAGAACCCCACCAAGATACTCCATGAGAAAAATCAACCCCAAGACTTATAATCATCAGATTCTCCAAGGTCGAAATGAAGGAAACAATGTTAATGGCACAGAGAGAAAGGCCAGGTCACCTACAAATGGAAGCCTAACAGACTAACAGCAGATCTCTCAGCAGAAACCTTACAAGCCAGAAGAGAGTGAGGAACAATATTTAACATTCTTAAAGAGAACAATTTTCAACCCAGAATTTCATATCTAGCCAAATTAAGCTTCATACGTGAAGGAGAAATAAAATATTTTTCAGACAAACAGATGCTGAGATAATTCATCACCACCAGGCCTGCCTTGCAAGAGCTCCTGAAGGAAGCACTAAATATGGAAAGTAAAAACCAGTACTGGCCACTGCAAAACACATGAAAATATAAAGACTAATGACACTATGAAGAAATGGCCTCAACTAATTTGCAAAATAACCAGTTAGCATCATGATGATGAGATCAAAGTGACACATAACAATATTACCCTTAAATGTAAATTGGCAAAATACCCAATAAAAAGACACAGACTGGCAAATTGGATAAAGAGTCAAGACTCATCAGTGTCCTGTATCCAAGAGACACTTGTCAAGTGCAAAGACACGCATAGGTTCAAAATAAAGTGATGGAGGAAACTTTACCAAGAAGAAAACAAAACAAAACAAAGCCAAACAAAACAAAACAAAATGTAGGTTACAGTCCTAATCTCTGACAAAACAGAATTTAAACCAACAAAGATCAAAAAAGACAGAGAAGGGTATTGCATAATGGTAAGGGGATCAATTAAACATGAAGAGCTAACTATCCAAACTACATATGCACCCAATACTGGAGCACCCAGATTCATAAAACATGTTTGTAGAGACCCCCAAAAAGACGTAGACTCCCACACAATAATGCTTGGATATTTTAACACCCCACTGTCATTATCAGACAGATCAAAGAGACAGAAAATTAACAAGGCTATTCAGGACTTTAACTTGGGTCTGGATCAAGTGGCCCTAACAGACATTTACAGAACTCTCCACCCTAAATCAACAGAATAAACATTCTGCTCAGTGCCACATGGCACTTACTCTAAAATCGACAGCATAATTTGAAGCAAAACACTCCTTAGCAAATGCAAAAGAACTGAAATTATAAGAGTCTCTCAGACCACAGTGCAATCAAGTTAGAACTCAGGATAAAGAAACTCACTCAAAACCACACAACTACATGCAGATTGAACAACCTGCTCTTGAATGACTCCTGGGTAAATAATGAAATTAAGGCAGAAATCAAGAAGTTCTTTGAAACTAATGAGAACAAAGAGACAATGTACCAAAATCTCTGAGATACAGTTAAAGCAGTGTTAAGAGGGAAATTGACAGCACTCAATGCCTACATCAGAAAGCTAGAAAGATCTCAAATTGACACCCTAACATCACAATTAAAAGAGCTGGAGAAGCAAGAGCAAACAAATTAAATAGCTAGCAGAAGAAAAGAAACAACTAAGATCAGAGCAGAACTTAAGAAAATAGAGAAATAATCATGGAAGGATACGTGGCCGTATAAATAAGCCTTTTGATTCATTTTGATTTCTTTGACCTGAGAGTGAGATCTGTTGTCTTTTTATTTTTATATCCCAGGGACTTATATGTTTATTGGATGTATTAACAGCCAACCAGTTGAGTAAGTAGCCGAGTGGCAAAGCAGCAAAGCACCCTTGGCTTTATGCAGCCCAGATGTATTAGAAAGGTTTTTTTACTATATTGGGCATGCATGAGTCTAAATAGTAATATAAATATTAACTAATATTCATTTAAACTAGTAATTATGTAGTAGAATTATTGAACTTGAGGTCATTTACTACTACAGTTTCTTGTTTGGGTTCTGTGAACTCTTCACGTTAGGTTGAAGCTATCCACACTATTTTTAATATTTCAAAAAGCCTAAAAATCTGCACAGACTAAATAGTTATAGTGATTTTGTAGAGGCAGGTATATATTATATGAATTAATTCTCCCTTAGCATATATATTTTTAATATACATAGATTTATTTTGAATAGGATTTAAATAAACAGAGAGTAAAAGGTAGATTTTAAAAATTTGAAGATGCTTCTTCAGTGCCAAATTACTTATCCAAGTCAAATATCTAGTTGGTAAAAGAGTCAGGACAAAAGCTTAACTTTACTTTCTAATTAATATCCATTTTCCTAGAAGTAGAAAGCTTATTTTAATATGAAACAAGAATTGGGTCTAAGGGGGAAAAAAATAACACTATCTTTCAAATTTTATAATGTAACAAAGGTGGGAATGAGGAATTTATTCCCTACATAGCAACTAAATTGTAGAAAAGAAATAAGGCAATTATCTTTACATTGGAGAAAAAAGATTTAGGATGAAAGTATGTGTTACAGGTCCAAGGCAAGCCATTAACTCATTAAAAATCTAATATTATTTTTTTATTTTAGAGCAGTTTTAAATTTACAGGAAAACTGTGAAGACAGTACAGAGACATGTATTCCACACACAATTCCACCTCTTACTAACACCTTATATTAGGGAGGTACACTTTTTATAGTGAATTAACTGATATTGGTACATTATTAATTTTTAAAATCTGATTCTCCATTTATACTTATTTTGTTTTTACATAATGTATTAGAGACTCCTCTGGTCTCTAACAGTTTCTCAGACTTCCTCTATTGATAACTTTAACATTTTTGCAGTGTACAGGTCAGAAATTTTGTAGAATGCCTTTCTATTAGGATTTGTTGGATGTTTTTATGAATATTAGATTGGGGTTATATATTTTGTAGAGAAAGACTACTGTGGGAAAGTGCCATATGATCACATCATATCAAGGATTATATAGTGCCAACATGATTTATCACTGGAAATGTTAATTTGAACACCTGGCTGAGATAGTGTTCATCAAGTCTCTCCACTTTTAAGTTATTCTTTATCTCCCTTTTCACACAGTACTTTTGGGAAAGACGTCACTATGCAAAATTCAACTTAAAGAGTAGGGCGTTAGCTTGACCTCCTTGAGGGAGGGCTATGTACATAAATTATTTGTAATTTTTCTGCAGATTATTTCTCTGTTCTGACCCATTTGTTTATCCAATAACTGTTTATACTAGGACTCATGGGTACTTACTTTGGGGGTGGGTTATAATCCAATATGACTTTGTTTATTCCGTTAATCAAATTGTTCTAACTTTGGCCATTTTTCAGTTGGCCTCTGTGTTTCACCATTGTGGATATTTAATTGTTTGCTTGTTTGTTTTAGTAAATTATTACCTCCTGGAACAACAAGATGCTCCAGGTTAATCTTATCTGTATTATGTCCCAATCCTATAATTAGTCATTTTTCCAAAGATTTCTTTTATAGGATAATGTTATTAGAAACCAAGATCTGGGTATATGGTGTGTTCATTGCCACTAAACTATCTCTGTTTCTCGGCCCACACACCTGACAGAGCAAGAAAATATACTAATATATACCAATCTATGAATGTATTCATAACTGTAAGTATTTATACATGTAACCGTTTATATCTGTACTCAGTTAAACATGAGTTCATACTGATGTCTCCAGTGTTAGCTTACAGATTATTCTAGTGTCCTACCCTTGCTTATCTATAACTATTCACTCAAACAGTGAGAAATCTAGCTTCTAGTGTCCATTATCCATTTACCTAATGTCCAACTCCTGTACACGTGTGTAGAGGCATTGGATCTCCTGAAACTTCAAATGTCTTTATCTATTACCCTAGTTTACCTACGGATGCATAATGTTATTACACTGTCCTTTTATGTGGAAGGGGCAGACTGAAATATTACTTTCAGAATAATGTAGTGTGAAAATGAATTGGCAAAAAAACAACGCTGGCTTCAAAAGCAGACAGAGCCACAATATCTAAGAAATGAAGGTATTCTTTAAGATTTGAAAAGGCAAGGAAATAGATTCTTCCCTAGGGTCTTCAAAAGGAGCACAGCCTTACAGATACCTTGACATTAGCCCAGCAAGACTCATTTGAGACTGCTGGCCTTTATAATTCTAAGACCATAAAAATCATTGTTTAAAACCACCAACGTGGTAATTTGCTACAGCAGCAAGAGAAAATGAATACAAGTATTGTGAGTCATTCAAATTTGTTGTTCTTCACTACTGTGCTGGCTATTCTAGGTCTTTTGCTTTTTCATATAAATGATAGAAACTATTTATATCTAAAGTATAGATTGCTTGGATTTTGGATGAATTGAATTGAATTATACATTATGTTGGGAAGAGGTATTATGTTAATTATATTGATTCCTTCAATCCATGTGCATGCAATATGTTTAGGTACTCTGGTTTCTTCAATCAATGATATTTAGTTTTCAGCCTTTAGGCTCTGTATACACTTTGTTATATTTATACCTAAGTGTAAAATTTTCTTCATGATGAATAAAATGAGTTTTATTAAATTTCCAATTCATTTGTTCATTGTTGCTAGTATATAGCAGAACAACTAACATTACATATTAACCCTGAATTTTGCCATCCTGATAAACTTGTTTATTAATTCCAGGAAGATATCTGTTGATTCTTTGAAAGTTTTAACATATACAATAATGTCATGTGTTTAAAAAGACAGTTTTATTTCTTCCTTTCCAATGTTTATAACTATTATTTCTTTTTCTTGTCTTATTCCACTAGCTAGGACTTCAACTTCACCTGTAAAGTTCAATAGCAGTGAGTACATCCTTACATTTTCCTTAATTGTAGGGAGAAAGTGTCCAACTACTCACCACTAAGTACAATCTTAACTGTAAGTTTTGTGATGTGGTTTTTAGTTTTCTGAGAGTTATTATCAAAAATAGATGTTAAATTTTTCAATATTTTTGACATGAGTGGATATGATCATATAAATTTTCTTCTTTAGCCTGTTGATATAGGAGATTACAATTATTGACTTTAACAATTTTGAACCTGCCTTGCAATATTGGAATAAATCTTGATCATAGTATATATAATTTGTATACATAATTATATTAGATTTACTAATATTTCATTGATAATTTTTTTCTATATTCATGGGAGATATCTGTAGTTTGCCTTGTGTTTAATAACTTTATTTGATTTTGATATTCAGGTGATGCTGACCTCATAGAATGATGTAGAAGTGTTATCTCTGCTATAATTTTCTGGAAGAGATTGTAGAGAATTGATATCATGTATTCCTTGTTTGGTAGTGAAACTTTGTAAGCCTGGTGCAACTGTTTTTGCAAGGTTATTATTGATTCAATTCCCTTAATTGATGTGGGCCTGTTTAGATTTTCCATCTCACCTTGTATGAGTTTAAGTAGTATGCTTCTTTCAAGAAATTGGTCAGTTTAATCTATCAAATTCATGAGCATATAGTTGTTTATAGTGTTCTTTTAAAACCTCTAATGTTCGCAGAATGAATAATGATAATCCCTCTTTCATTGCTAATATTAATAATTGGTGTCTTCTCTGTGTTTTTCCTTGGTTAACCTTGTTAGAAATTTACCAATTTATTAATCCTTTACGAGAAATCACTTTTGGTTTCTTGATTTTCTGTGTTGATATTCTGTTTCAAAGTTCATTAATGTCTGCACTAATTTTTATTACTGCCTTTCTTCTGCTTGCTTTATGCTTAAATTGCTTTTCTTTTTCTATTTTCTGAAGTGGAAACTTAGGTTATTGACTTTAGGTCTTTCTATTTTAATCAATTCCATTTAGTGCTGTATATTGCTGTTTAAGCACTACTTGTATAAGTTGTATTTTCATTTTATTTCATTAAAATTTTATTACTTCTTATATTTTTTGTGGCTGCATAATAGCCATATATGTATTTATGGGGTACATGAGATATTTTTGATAAAGACATTTAATGCGTAATAATCATGTCAGGGTATATGGAGTATCCAGCACCTCAAGCACTTATCCTTTGTGTTATAAAAAATACAATTATATTGTTTTAGTTATTTTTAAATGTAAAATAAATTGTTGTTGACTGAAGTCACTCTGTGGTGCTATCAAATACTAGATCTTATTCTTTCTACCTAACTACATTTTTGTACACATTAATCAGCCCCACCCCCACCCTCTACCAGAGTCTACCAGACTCTGGTAATCTTCATTCTATACTCTCCATGAGTTCAATTGCTTTAAGATTTTTAGCTCCCACAAATAACTGAGAACTTGCAAAGTTTGTCTTTTTGTGCCTAGCTTATCTGGCTTAACATAATGACCTCAAGTTCCATCCATGTCTGCAAAGGACAGGACAGAAAATACTTGGTATGATTTTAATTTTTTTGAATTTTTTAAGACTTTAGTAGCCTAACATGTTTTCCTTAGGAATGATCCATGTGCTGAGGAGAAGAATGTATAGTGTGCAGCTATTGGATGAAATGTTCTGTAAATATCTATGAGGTTCATTGGTCTATAGTGCAATGTATTCCAATGTTTGTTTGTTCCTTTTCTGTCTGGGTGATCTGTCCAATGGTAAAAATGAAGTGTTGAAGTCTCAGCTGTGTTTTTACTGGGGACCCTCTCTCTCTACTAATAGTTCTAACAATAATTGCTTTATATATACGGGTGCTCCAGTGTTGTGTGCATATGTATTTAAAATTGTTATATCCTCTTGTGGAATTGACCTCTTTATCATTATAAATTGATATTATTTGTCTCTTTTTATAGTTATTGTCTTGAAATCATTTTGTCTGATATAAGTGTCGTTACTCCTGCTCTTTGTGGTTTCTGGTTGTATGGAACATCTTTTTTTCATCCCTTAGTTTTCAGTCTATGTTTGTCTTTACAGATTAGGTGTGTTTCTTTTAGGCAACAATCATTGGGTCTTGTTTTTTATCCATTCAAATGCTCTATGTATTTTTATTAGAGAGTTTAGTCTATTTATATTCAATGTTATTATTGATAACTAAGGATTTACTCCTGCCATTTTGTTTTTTATTTTCTGGCTGTTTTGTGGTCTTGTCTTCCTTTTTTCTTTCCTTCTCAGCTTTATTTTTGTGAAGGTGATTTTCTCAGGTAGTATGTTTTAATTTCTTGTTTTCTATTTATTATGTATCTGTTGTGTGCTTTTTTATGTTACCATGAGGCTTGCAAAAAATGTCTTATAACCCATTATTTTAAACTGATGATAGCTTAACATTGATGGCTCAAACAAATAAACTAATATGCAAAGAGAAAACTAGTAAAAATTCTAACTTTATCTCCATCTCTCTGCTTTTTAACACTGTGTTGTTTTTATTGATATCTTATTAAGCTGTCTGGTCTTGAAAAAGTCTTGTAGCTATTGTTTTTTTATCAGTTCATGTTTTAGTCTTTCTACTTAAGATATGAGTAGTTTATACCTCATAAATACAGTGTTATAATATTCTGTGTTTTACTGCATACTTACTATAACCAGTAAGTTCTGTAACTTCAGATGATGTCTGATTGCTCATTAATGTCCCTTTTTTTTCAGATTGAAAACTCCCTTTAGCATTTTTTGTAGAACAAGTCTAGTGTTGATGAAATCCCTCAGCTTTCATGTGTCTAAGAAAATTTCTCTCTCATGTTTGAAGGATATTTTTGCTGGATATACTATTCTTGGATAAAATATTTTTCCAACAGCACTTTAAACATGCCACTCTCTCTTGACCTATCAGCATTCTGCTAAGACTGCTGTCAGACGTACTGGACCTCCCTTGTATGTTATTTGTTTCTTTTCTCTTGCTTCTTTTAGGATCCTTTCAGTATCTTTGATCTTTGGAAGTTTTATTATTAAATTTCTTTTGGTAATCTTATTTCAGTGAAATCTGTCTGGTATTCTATAACCTTCTTGCACTTGCATATTGATATATTTTTCTAGATTTGGGGAATAATTTGTTATTATTCCTTTGAATGAACTTTCTACTCTGCTACTCTGATCTTCCTTTCTACCACCTCTTTGAGGCCAACAACTCTTAGGTGTGTCCTTTTAAGGCTATTAGATCATGGAGGCATTCCTTATTATTTTTTAATTCTTATTTTTTTCATCCTTCTTCTCTGTGTGCATTCAAATAGCCTGTCTTCATGTTCTCTAATTCTTTCTTCTGCTTGAGAAGTTCTGTTGTTAAGAATCTGATGCATTCTTTAGTATGTCAATTGCATTTTTCAGCTTCAGAATTTCTGCTTCTTTTTAATTATTTCAGTCTCTTTGTTAAATTTATCTAACAGGATTCTGAATTCCTTCTATATGTTATATTTAATTTTGTTGATCTTCATGAAAATAGCTCTTTCGATCCAATCACTTCCTTTGCTACTCCAGCTGGTATCTCATTATTTCATGTCCCCTCCAAGTCCACTGACTTTGTCATGGCACCAGGACTTTCCCAGGTATTGCAGTTCTTTTTGCCTAGAGTGTCGTTCAAATTTATTTAGGACCCCAGAATCTTTCAGTAGTGGGGCTTAACAAAACTCAGGTTCTGACTGTGAGGTGGACAATTTTGCCTCAGGCCAAGGCTGGTCTAAATGCTCGCTCTGTGGAAGCTGACTGAGTTTTACTCCATGTTGCTTTCTGCTGTGACGGGGCAGCATTGAATTCCAATGCAGAGTCCCACAATCACTGTGCTCTCCCTCCCCAAAACACACAGATTCTCTCCCTATGCCACACTGCTGATGCTGTAGGATGAGGATGGTGTAGGTGATTCAAAAATGTCTTTTCAAGCCTCTTCAGTGCCTTTTTCCTTAAAATGATGTTAAGACCAGGTACCGTGATTGTTCGCCTTATATTTGGTTCTAAAGAAGCAATTTTTTTTGTGTGGATAATTGTTAAATTTGGCATTCTTGCAGGGAGGACTATCAGTCAAGGCTTTTATTTAGCCATCTTGCTCTTCCTCCCATCTCATTCAAAATATATATTAATTTATCTTGAGACTTTTGTGAACCATGTATTATTTAAAGCATGTTTGAATTTTGTTTGATACATTCGGGATTTCTAGGTATCTTTCTGTTAGTGATATCTACTTCTATACCATTGTGATCTGAAAATGCACTTTGTATGATTTCTATATATTTTTTAAAAAATTTGATAAAGTGTGTGTTATATCCAGAATGTGGTCTGGCTTGGTGAATACTCAATGCTGAGTTTAAGAATGTGCATACAAGCTGTTCTTCGATGAAGCATTCAGAGAATACAAAATGGATTTGAGTTGATTGATCATACCAGTTAGGTCAACTTTATTCTTACTGATTTTCTGCTTGCTTTTTCTTTGCATTACTGAATGAGGGTTGTTTATGTCTCTAGTGATAATAGTATATTTGTGAATTTCTCTTTGCAGTTTTATCAGTTTTTTCTTATTTTGACACTACTGTGAGGAATATACACAGTATTGTTTATCATATTGGAGAACTGACTCCTTTATTGATACATAATGCCTCTCTTTATTCCTGATAATTTTCTTTGTCTTGAAGTTTTGTTTGTCTGAAATTCATTTTGCTACTTCATCCTTTCAATTTCATTTACCAGTAGTATATCTTTTTCTATCCCTCTACTTTTAACTTGAGTCTTTATATTTTAACTGGGTTTCTTGCATACAGCATACAGTTGATTATTGTTTTATTATATAATCAGCCCACCTTAGTTGTTTAATAGTTACATTTAAATTAGTCACATTTTAAGTGATAGTCACATTCATATCTACCATTTTTATAACTTTTTTATAGTCATTACTTTTCTTGTTTTTGTTCTTTTTTGTCTTTTCTGGTTTTAATTGAATGTTTTATGTGTTTCCATTTATCTCATATCTTATTGTATCAATCATATTTTAAAAGAATGTTTTAGACGTTGCACTAAAGTTTCCAATAAATCTTTTTAGATCATTTAAGTCTACCTTCAAATAATACTATAGAACTTCAGGTGTAGTGCAGGTAATTTGTAACAGAATATTCCTAATTGTTTTCCCCAGTTTTTATAAATATTGATTTGATTTATTTCCTTTATCAGTACACTATCATCACCCAATAGATTGTTGCTATTACTGTTTTGAATCCAGAGGTTCATAAGATAAATTAAGAATGAGAAAAATAAAATATTTTACTTACTTTTACATATTCCTTATCTAACATTCTTTCTCCCTTTATTAAAACCATATTTCTGAACGTTATCATTTCTTTCTCCCTGAAAAGATTTTCTTTAACTTTTTTTTTCTGACAAATCCTGCAGGTTTTGTGTGTGTGTGTGTGTGTGTGTGTTAGAAAACCTTTGTTTTTCTATTTATAAAGGACAATATTATTACTGGATATATGATTCTAGGTTGTTGAGTTTTGTCCTTTCAACACTTTAAATATTTCATTCCATGCTTTTCTTGATTGCATGATTTCTGTTGACAAGTCCACTGTAATTTCTCTTAGGTAATTTATATTTTTTTTAACTTTTATTTTAGATTAAGAGGTAACATGTGCAAGTTTGTTATTTGGCTATATTGCATGGTACTGGCGTTTGGATACAAATTATCTCATTACCCTGGAACTCAGCATCATACATGATAGTTGCTTTTCAACTCTTACCCCTCTCCCTTCCTCTCTACTCAGTAGTCCCCAGTTTCTATTGTTTCCATCTTTATGTTCACAAGTATACAATGCTTAGCTCCCACTTATATGTGATAACATGTAGTACTTTGTTTTCTCTTTCTGCTTTACTTTATTTAGGATAATGGATTCCAGCTGCACCCATGTTGCTGCAAACAGTATTTTTTTATGGCTGTGTAGTATTCCAGGGTGTATATATATGTATATACCACATTTTTATTATCCATTCCACCATTGATGGGCACCAAGGTTGATTCCATGTCTTTGCTATTGTGAATAGTGCTGCAATGAATATGCAAGTTCATACATCTTTTTGATAGGATGATATATTTTCTTTAAGATATACATCTGGTATTGGGCTTACTGGGTTGAATTGTAGTTCTGTTTTAAGTTATTTGAGAAAACTCCAAACTGCTTTCTACAGTGGCTATACTTATTTGCATTCCCACCGATAGTGTATAAATGTTCCCTCTCCTCTGCAGTCTCACCAGCATCTGTCGTTTTCTGACATTTTAATACCCTTCTGACTGGTGTGAGATGGTATCTTTTTTTTTGTTTTTGATTTGCATTTATCTGATGCTGAGTGATGTGGAGCATTGCTTCAGCTGTTTGTAGGCCATATGTATGTCTTATTTTGAGAACTGTCTGTCATGTATTTTGTCCATTTTATAACACAGTTACTTGTTTTTTGCTTTTTCAATTATTTAAGTTTCTTACAGAGTCTGGATACAAGACCTCCGTTGAATGTTTTGTGTATAAATATTTTCTCCCATTTTGTAGATAGTCTGTTTACATTGTTGATAGTTTCTTTTGCTGTGGAGAAGTTGTTTAGTTTAATTAGGTTCCACTTGTCAATTTTGTTTTTGTTATATTGCTATTCATAACATAGTCATAAATAATTTGCCATGTCCAGAATGATGTTTCCTAGGTCTACTCTAGGATTATTATAGGTTGAGTTCTTACATTTAAATCCTTAAATCATCTTGAGTTAATTTTTATATATGGTAAAAGGAGGGGTTCCAGTTTCATTCTTCCTTTTCATAGTGATCTATCTCAGCAGCCTTTATTAATAAGGAGTCTTTTCTCTATTGTTTGTGTCCACTTTGTCAAAGATCAGATGGCTATAGGTGTGCAGCTTAATTCACGAGCAATGGTTCATGAATTTCACATTGTTCTATAGGTCTATTTTTGTACCAGTATAATGCTGTTTGAGTTACTGTATCCTTATCATATAGTTTTTATATTTTATATAATATTTTATTTTATAATTGTTTATTTTCTAGTTCTGTGAAAAATGACAATGGTAGTTTGATACAAATAGCATTGAATCTGGGAATTGCTTTTGGCAGTATGGCAGTTTTCACAATATCAATTCTTCCAATCCATGAGCATAGATTTTTTTTTCATTTTTTGTATTATCTCTGATTGATTTCAGCAATGTTGTGTAATTCTACTTGTAGAGATATTTTACCTCCTTGGTTACATATATGCTTAGATTTTTTTTTTTTTTTTTTTTTTGGCTATTGTAAAAGTGATTGTGTTCTTGATTTGACTCTCAGTGTGAACATTATAAATGTATAGATGTATCACTAATTTTTAAAATTGATTTTGTATCCTGAAACTTCATTGAAATATTTTATCTGTTCCATCTAATTTTTAAAATTGATTTTGTATCCTGAAACTTCATTGAAATATTTTATCTGTTCCAGAAGACTTTTCATGGATTCTTTAGGGTTTTCTAGATATCAAATCACAATGTCCACAACAATAAATAGTTTGACTTCTTTTCCTATTAGGATGTCTTTTATTTCTCTCTCTTTCTGGACTGTTCTGGCTAGAACTTTCAGTACTATATTGAAAAGGAGTGGTGAGAGTTAGTATCCTTGTCTTGTTACATTTCTCAGAGAGAATGCATTCAGCTTTCTCCTGTTCAGTATGTTGTTGGCTGTTGGTTTGGCATAGATGGCTCTTATTCTTTTGAAGTCTGTTCTTTTGATACCTACTTTTTGAGAGTTTTATAAAATGAAGTGATCTTCGATTTAATCAAAAGCATTTCCCAGATCTAATGAGATGATTATATGGTTTTTATTTTTTATTTTGTTTATGTGTGAATCACATTTGTTGATTTGCATATGTTGAATCAACCTTATAACCTAGGAATAAAACCTACTTGTTTACAGTGAATTAACTTTTTGATGTGCTGCTAGATTCATTTTGCAAGTATTTTGTTAACAATTTTGGCATCTATAGTCATCAGGGATTTTGGTCAGTAGTTTTCTTTTTGTGTCTCTGACAGATTTTGGTATTAGGAAGATTTTGGTTTAATTAAATGAACTAGTGAGGAGACGCTCCTTCATGACTTTTTGGGATAGTTCCAGCAGGATTGATACCTTCTATTTGTACATATGGTAAAATTTGGCAGTGAATCTACCTGGTCCAGGGCTTTTTGTTGTTGTTGTCATTGTTGTTGTTGATATTTTTTTTAAAATTACTGATTCAATTTTGGAACTCATTGATCTATTTAATGTTTTCATTTCTTCCTGGTTTAATCTTGGAAGGATGTGTTTTTCCAGGAATTTAATTTATCCATTATCTCTGGATTTTCCAGTTGGTTTGCATAGAAGTGTTCACAACAGTCTCCAGGGATTTGAAATACAAATACTGTTGTATTTCTGTGCGTTCAATTGTAATGTCAACTTTTTCATTTTAGATGGTGTTTATTTGGATCTTCTCTTGTTTTTCTTTGTTAAGCCAGCTAGTGACCTAAGAATCTTGCTTAGCCCTTCAAAAAACCAACTTTTTGTTTTGATTTTTTTGTATGAATTTTGGTTCTCAATTTTGTTCAGCTCTCCTCTCATTTAATTAGTTATTTTTTTGTGATAGCTTTGAGGTAAGTTTGTTATTGTTTTCCTAGTTCCTCTAAGTGTAATGTTAGAGCATTAATGTAAGAGCTTTCTAACTTTTCAACATAGGGACTTAGCACAATGAACTTTACTCTTAACACTGTTTTTGCTGAATAACAGATTTTGGTATGCTTTGTTTCTGTTTTCATTAATTTCACAGAATTTTGTAAGCATGACCTAATTTTATGTTTACCCAAAAGTCATTAAGGAGTAAGTTGTTTCGTTTCCATGTTATTGTGTGCTTTGGGGAAGTCTTGTTGGCATTGAATTCTAATTTTACTGCAATGTGTTCTAAGAGTATGGTTGGTCTGATTTTTATTTTTTAAAATTGTATTGAGACTTGCTTTATGGTTGAGAATGTGATTGGTCTTAGAGTATGTTCTGTGTGCAAATAAGAACATATATTTGTGTATTCTGTGGTTTTGGATGTTTGGTAGAGTACTCAGTATATGTATACTAGGTCAAATTGATCAAGCATGGGTTGAAGTCCAGAATTTCTTTGTTAGTTTCTGCCTTGATGATCTAACACGGTCAGTGGGATGTTGATGGCCCCCACTACTATTGTATGGCTAAGTCCTTTCATAGGTTTAGAAGTACTTTTTTCTTAATCTGGCTATATGGGTGTATAAATATTTAGAATAGTTTTGTCTAATTGTCAAAGTGAACACCTTATCATTATGTAATGCCCTTCCCCTCCTGTTTTACTGTTGTTGGCTTAAAATCTGTTTCATCTGGTACAAGAATAAGTGACAGTGGTCACTTATTTGTTGTTTTCTGTTTGCATAATAGATCTCTCTTCATTCTTTTACTTTGAGCCTGTGGGTATTTATATATATATATGTATGTATTTATATATATATATGTATGTATTTATATATGTGTATACTACATATGTATGTGTATACTATATATATAGTGTATATGTATGTATATACACAACTTGTCACTCTTTGCCTTTTAAGTGCGGCATTTAACCAGGCACAGTGGCTCATGCCTGTAATCCCAGCACTTTGGGAGGCCGAGGGGGAGCGGGATAACGAGGTCAGGAGATGGCGAGACCTTCCTGGCTAACATGGTGAAACCCCGTCTGTACCAAAAATACAAAAAATAAAAATAAAAAAATAAAAAAAATTAGCTGGGCCTGGTGGCGGGCTCCTGTATTCCCAGCTACTCAGGAGGCTGAGGCAGGAGAATGGCGTGAACCTAGGAGGCGGGGCTTGCAGTGAGCCAAGATCTCCCCACTGCACTCCAGCCTGGGTGACAGAGCGAGACTCCGTCTCAAAACAACAAACAAACAAAAAAGTGGAAACATTTAGACGATTTACCTTCAAGGTTATATGATGTTTGGATCCTGTCATCCTGTAGGTAGCGGTAGTCTGTAACCTTGACTTTGTGGTTGCTTTATAGGGTCTGTGGGCTATGTGGTTAGGTGTGTTTTGTGGTAGCAGGTATTGTTTTTGTAGTTCCATTTTTAAAACTCCCTTGAAGATCACTTGTAAGGCTTCTCAAGTGATAACAAATTCCCTTAGCATTTACTTGTCTGGGAAGTATTTTATTTTTTCTTTGCTTATGAAGCTTAGTTTGGCAGGATACAAAATTCTTGGTTGGAATTTCTTTCTTTTAGGATTTTGAAAATAAGCTCCCAATGTTTTTTGGCTTGTAAGATTTCTGCTGTTAAGTCCTGTGTTAGCCTGATGAGGCTCCCTTTGTAAGTGATCTGACCCTTTTATCTAGTTGATCATAAAATTATTTATTTCATGTTTACCTTGGAGAATCTTTTGCCTATATTTCTTAAGGATGGCTATCTTGTATAGCATCTTTCAGGAGTTGTTTGAATTTGTATGTCAACCTCTCTAGTGAGACGAGAAATTTTTATGGACTATATTTCCAAGTTGCTCACCCTCTCTCCTTCTTTCTCAGGAATTCTAATGTGTCATATGTTTGGTCCATTTACTTAACCCCATATTTCTTGGAGGTTATGCTCATTCTTTTAAATTCTTCTCTCTTTATTTTTGTCTGACTATGTTTATTTGAAGGACCTGTCTTTGAGTTCTGACATTCTTTCTTGAGCTTGCTATATTCTGCTGTTACTACTTCCCCCGTATCATGAAATTACTGTTGTGAGTTTTTTTCAATTCCAGCAATTAAGTTTGTTTCTTTGTAAAAGTAGCCATTCAAATTTTTGATTACTTTATTGGCTTCCTTGTATTGGGTTTCAGCTTTTTCCTGAATCTCATTGAGTGTCTTTGCCATCCAGGTATTGCACTCTATGTCTGTCATTTCAGTCATTTCATTCCAGTTAGGAACCATTGCTGGGAAGCTAATGCATTCACTTGGATATGAGGAGATGCCCTGACTTTTATAATTTTCAGAGTTCTTGCACTAATTATTCCAGATCTGAGAGGGCTAGTGTTTCTTTATCTTTTTGAAGTTTCTGTCATTTAAATGAAGCTTTTTGTTTTTATAGTCTTTATTTCTTTTGAGGATTTGACTGTGATGTGTGTTGACTATAGTCAATTAGCTTCATTTTGGTGGGCTTTCAGAGGGCCAAGGCTTTGTGCAGAATCTTTGTGTGGGGCTATATTTCTGCACTGGGTTTTACCCAGCCATATGTGCTGAAACAATTTTTGTTTGGTGGCGTAATTCAGGCTGAAATCCAGTAGAAGGTGGTTAAAATAAAGTCCCGTAGTTTATGTAGTTCGGCTACATGACTCTTTTGTATTTCTGCACTTTCACAGCAGTGTTCTGGGGTGGGGAAGACAGGAGGAGGTCAAGAGATGACCCACTCACTACATTCATTCCTTGGCCTTTGAGGAGTTCCCTCCAGTCACTGGGGCCATGCCCACATTTCCTTAGTACATTTCCACATTTCCTTTTGGATGTGGGCTGCCCTCCTTCCTCCCTTAAGGGTAGCTGGAACCAAAGTTTAGATTGTCAGATGACCTGCAATTTTCTAGGGGCCTGCTGGTCTTCTGTGTTTGGCAGAGTTGGAGTGGTTTGTGAGGTAAGTCTGGAGGTGGTCTGTTGATGTAGTGGGCCAAAGGCAAAGGGTTCCCAGGCAGGGGACTGTTGCTGTGAGTGGCGTGCAGCTTTGTGGTGCCCATAGCCCAGAGATTTTTGCCCAGTAGATGACTGTGAGTACCATTTACCTCACACTACCCCAATTGGGTCTTCTTCCCATGTCTGTCCCAGTAGCTGGTTCAACCAGCTAGTTTTGTCCCAAGCCTTCTGCACCTAGATCACTGGGCTGTTTGATGTTCCAGGCCACAAGACTCCCTTAGGCAAATGCTGTGGATGACAAACAGGCTACATCCTTCTTGGACCAATCTTCCTGAGGGAAGTAAACCCAGATCCTGAGCTGGTCCATGAACCCATGCCTCACCCTTCCCAGTGCTCAGAGAGTGGAGGCTCCCCACTACTTGAGCTCCAGACACAGAGCTCAGCTCCATATTCTAGAGCTAAGAGTTTGGTACCAGTCCTTACACCCTAGGGAATTGGGACCAGTCCCATGATTTTGTCGTCTGGCTCCTCAAGGACAAACACCAGCTGTGCTGGGGGGCTGAAGTGCTCCCAGGTCACTGGCAAAACACCTAGTTGGGAAAGTAGAGGATGTGCTGTGCATATGCCCTTGTGGGAGCAGCCAGACAGGGGCCTTTGGAGGGGCCGGTTGACAAAGGGCATATAGGTTGGATGCACCCTTGTTCCACAGGAAAAACAGCCTTACTGTCAAGAGGGCTGGCAGTCAAGAGGGACTGGAACCACTCAAAGCCTTAGGGAATGGGTACCTATGGGCACGTTTTGCTGCAGTTGCCCCTCACACATAACCATCTGGGTTCCACACAGGCTCCAGCTTCGTCTCTGCCTACTCTCTGAGAACCTCCCCCTGCCAAATCAAATGTCTATGAGGGTCATGGAATCTCTTGGAGTAGACTCCCAGAGGTCTACAGCAAGAGTGTACTGCCCCTGCATGTTCTTCACTTATCCCTTTTTTAGGAATTCTTCAGGGCTGGAAGCTGGTCCTGGCACTTGGCAACTCTGCATGCTTCCTAGCTTCCTGAAATATCTACCTCATGTCTGCATTACCTCTCCATTGACTTTCAGTGTTTTCTCTCAAAAAATGTCTTGAAAGTGTGATGATTTACTTGGTGTTTTGGTTTCTCAGGTTTAGAGAAGTGCTTCCTGACTGTCTAGTTGCCTATCTTTTGCCCCTACTTCTGACCCTTGTTTTCATTGCCTATTTCAAAAATAAGCCAGGGTAAAACAGCCTTTCATTACTATTGCTGCTCCTGGTTTGCTGACCCAGAGCACTAGGATCGTGAAATGAGGATATAGATATTGTTATTAGGTGTAATTAAAATTTTACCACCTTGAGTTCTAGTTCATTGTGAAAAATAAAATAAAAAGTGAAAACTTCAATGTCTACCCTGGGTTTCAGCATTTTGAACTACCATTTTTTTTCTCTGACTCACAATGGGATAGATTTTTTTCAGCTGGCATCATCTTTTCCTTAGTTCATGACTGTTATGACTCTTCCTGATCGACGAGCCCTCTTAGAAGGCTCACAGTACTCTCAGAGAATTCAAATACTACTGCTGCTGTCCTAAGAGTACTGCTTCTCCATGTGAAGTATTCTCAGGTTTTGTGAGGAGATGAGTGCTGAGAGCTCCCAGAAGAAGATATGATTATGTTACATTAGACATGAGGTGGATTTACAACATTTCCACTGTGCTCATTTTTGGCATCTATTTATATAATCTTAGCTCTTTACCACTGAACCTGAAATAAGCAGCACCTGTTCTGAGTGCTTAAGAACAGTTCAGTGGAAGGGATCGGTCCTTCACATGAACCCCATTTCTTTTCTACACCTGGGAGCATATGACTCTTTCTGGGAGTTAACCTCTTCTACCTAAATCATCAGGACAGTTCATATCCTACTATACTATTCTACAGCGTTTCCTCAGCTTAAGTCTAAGCATTATTTGCTGTTAGGATGAGAAATCGAATACCTTTGCTGTGTCTGATGTCAAGCCACTTCAAGGTTACTGCATACCATGTTGGGAACAACATTTGCCTTTATAACTGTTCAACCATTGCTTCCCACTTAAGGATGTCTCCAACTATTCAATATATGTTGTTTATTCCATGGAAGTGATTATTATAATTTTGTAGGATAAAAGTAAAGGATAAGATGATACAAGAGTTGCCTTAGAGTTCTTAGATTTTATAATTAACACCAATGCTTTCACAAAAGAGGAAGCTATGGAGAATCAGCTCATAAGCTCCCATTTTACATTTACATCAACTCTTACATTTTACATAAATTTTCCAAGTAGTTAGCATCAGATAGAATATTACCTTTTCTTGGTCAATTTATTTTTCAGAGATACTGGGATACAAGGAACTAAAATTTTTGCCATACTTCTTTCAAATAGAAAGTTAGTTGCAAAACATGTATACCTATGTAACAAACATGCATGTTCAGCACATGTATCCCAGAACTTAAAGTAAAATAACAAGTAAATAGATAAATAAATTTAAAAAAAAAGTTGTCTCAGAAACAGAAGTTTTCTTAACTGAAAATTGTCACTTTCATTTTTTTTCACACATTACTGCATGGTATAGCAACATTTTATATAAAAACGTTGTACATATTAGTAAAAACACCTCTTTTTATACCCTTTGTAATAGTCAATGCATAAAGAAACAAACTATTCACCATGAAAATGGTAAATAAATAAAAGTTAAATCAATACCAAATAATCATTTCTACAGATGCAGAAAAAGATTTGATAACTTCAATATCCATTCAGGATTAAAAAAATAAAAACTCTCAGCAAAATAGGTACAGAAGGAAATTTCCTCAACATTTATAAAAAGCTCACAAAAGGATGAGTTCGTGTCCTTTGTAGGGACATGGATGCAGCTGGAAACTATCATTCTCAGCAAACTATCGCAAGAACAGAAAACCAAACACTGCGTGTTCTCACTCATAGGTGGGAATTGAACAATGAGATCACTTGGACACAGGAAGGGGAACATCACACACTGGGGCCTATTATGGGGAGGGGGGAGGGGGGAGGTATAGCATTAGGAGATATACCTAATGTAAATGACGAGTTAATGGGTGCAGCACAACCACATGGCACATGTATACTTATGTAACAAACCTGCACGTTGTGCACATGTACCCTAGAACTTAAAGTATAATAATACAAAAATAGAAAATAAATAAATAAATAAGTAAATAAAAAATAAAAAAAAAGAAAATTACATAACAAACAAGGCAATATTGTCACATGGGAAACAGAGTGATATAATGGCAATTTTTAATTTATCTATTTATTTATTTATTTTGAGTCCGGGTTATGAGACTTGCTGATTTTTGTATTTTTGTTGGAGACGGGGTTTCAGTGTGTTGTCTAGGCTCGTCTCGAACTCCTGGTCTCAAATCATGCACACTCTTTGGCCTCCCAAAGTGTTAGGAGTACAGGAGTGAGCCACCATGCCCAGCCCTTTTCTTTTTTTTCCAGTTATTAAATGTTTAACTCCCACATTGGCCTAAAAGAGCAGAATAACTCCTTGGACATTTCCTCCATGGACTTCAATGTTCAGTACCTCAAAAGTCTGCAACTGATGCTCAGTATGACTTGTATTATTCTTTTATTCTTTTGTTCCTCTTATCCATTTGTTCAAAAAGTAATTATTTAAGCACTGAAAGGAAGACAGGGTACCTCTCCTCATGGAGGGGATCAGAAAGTAATTCAGTGTATTCAGTGCTCTATTAAGAGAAAGCACTCAGGGGTAAGAGACTACTTAGAAGAACATTTAACCCTCATTTAAGAGGTGTGGGCAACCAGGGAATGTTTCTTCAACTTAATAGTTAGGCGTATTCCTAAAAGCTAAATAAGAGTTGAAGAAATACTCAAAAGAAATAAGAAGGATATTTCAGTAAAACGAAGTGGAGTGACCAAGACCCAGAAGAGAAATCAAGAGATCAGGGGGAAGCAAAGTCTATGTTCAGAAAACTTGGAAGAAAGCATACAAACTACTTAAGGTGATGCAATAGTTGTGAGCAGGGGGCTTGGGGGAACAAGAGAGTAATTGGGAGCAATAAGCAGACCTCTGTTTCCCCCTGTCTCCTACTCAGCTTTCCAGGTCAGAAATCTAAGGTCAATTTCCCACAATGTTTTTCCTCCAGTCTTGTTCTGTGGTTTGTTTCTTTTGAGTAGTTCTGTTAAAGAATTTTATAGTTTTATTTTAAAACTTTCTAATTTTTTAAAATAAATTTTATTGTATCTATTTAAAGTATACAACATGATGTTCTAAGATACATATATATATAGTAAAATTGTTATTATAGTGAAACAAATTAACATATCTATCATCTTACAGAGTTACTCATCCCCCTCCCCCAACACGGCAAGAGTAGGTATAATCTACTTATTTAGCAAAATTCTTGAATGGAGTACATTGCTTTCAACTATAACCCACATGCTCATAAGATCTTTTGACTGGTTAATCTTACATATTTCTACTTTGCATTCTTCTTATGTTATATGCAAAAATGTTATAACCTGACAGTCTGGGAAATCTTCAGGGAAATAAAATAGCTGAACTTATTGCCATGAAAGGAACAAGTGAGGCTGTAGGTTGTCTCCTATCACGGGAATGACAAGATGAGGCATGCAGCTCAGCAGGTCGTAGAGAAGACCATCACATTTTTTTTATAGGTCAGTGTACTGCACAACTATGTGCTCTTAATTTTCACCCTCTCTTTTCTACTGCTAAGCTTATAAGAGAGTGGAAAAGCAAGAGAAAAAGCTGGGAACTAACTTAGAGCCCTAAGTCCTAATAAGTTCTATTAAAATGAAGATGATGATCATTCAAAATGTATTTAAAAAAAAGAAATTTTGGCAAAACTGGTCAAATATCTTATATTTGATAAACATATTTCATAAGTAGGAATATGGTAGATACCACAGGTGGGCATATGCTAGGCTTATTAACCTTGGCACTATTAACATTTTGTATCAGACAAGTGTTGTCTCTGGCCTCTATTTACTAAGTGCCAGTGTCACTTCACCCCCTCCCTCAAGTCATAACAATAAAAATGTCCCCAAACATTCTCAGAAGTCTCCTGGGGAAGAAATCACCTTGAGAATCACTGTCCCAGACTTTAGTAGGTATTGAAATGCCTAAGAAGTCACTCTTTTCCTCAAGGTACCTATCATCTGGTAAGGAAGAAATATTTGCTAAAAATGTATTTTAGTTCATCTAATTCAAATCAGTTTGTGATTAGTATAAGCAGAGACATTTCAGCAAAATTTTGTGAAAACATGGTAAAATAATTCAGAGGAAAAGCAAGTAAGAAGAAAAATCAGTAAATATCCTATAAAGGAAGTGAAATGTGACTGTGGACTTGAAAGATGAGTAGACAAGAAAAGACATAAGGGGATTGAAAAAACGATAGCACACACAAAGGCAGAGCAACATGAAAGCAAAGTAAGTATTTGAGAAATAGTGAAAATCCCTGATAGTTTTAGGGTAAGTTATGCGTTAGGAGACTGGAAGACAGATTGAGGGCATATTTTGGAAGCTCCTCAATGCTAAGATAGTAAATTGGACTTTTTTCACCATCAAGCACTAAAGTGCAAATATGTTAAAACATACTCAAACAATATTTGTTTTCTGAATATAATTTTAAATTTAAAAATATATTTTAAGATAATATTACAATAAAATCATATTTTCAAACCATATCCAAGGTTGTTGATGGTTTTACCAAATGGCAGGTCACACAACTCCAATGAAATGAGAGCTTCATGAACATTAGCCTCATAAGCAGTCCAATTTCCAATCATGATTTCTACTTCTCTGCTTTCCTAATGAAAAGATGACTACTTCAAATAACAAAGGCTGAAAATTATATACAAGATTTCTATGACATGTAACAAATAAACAAAATATAAATATAAATTTAAATATAGACTCTGATTGCAATAGACTCGGTAGAAATACTTTGGGGTGATGAATCCAGCCAGCAACTAGATTAGGGTTGGCTCTTATCAATGAATTAACATAGAGAGCTACTTGGATTCTCCCAGCAATGACTCCAATTCTCAATGAGCATAAACAATGTTTTGGCTGTATGCACTGTGCTTGGATTTGGATAATATTTTGATAATCAAGTAATCAGAAAGATTTTATTTAACACTATTCTGCTATGGGTCTTTAAAAAGCCAAGTAAACCATTTGTGTTAATGAGGTATTGTTCGCAAGTGAATCTAAATAAGCCAAATAGTAGTCTGTTAACTTGATTTTGGGGAAAGTGGTACATGAACAAAACAGTGAAATGAAAAATGTTGTAATAAATGTAGCCTTAAATTTTTCATCTGCATTATTTATATCCCTGCTTTTAAAAATAACTTATAAATCTATTATTCCTTTTTTTTTCTATCACATTTTACTGACAGAAAAAAAAAGTAATGTATTCTAATGGGTAGAGATATAAAATAACCAAATACAAAAAGCTAAATATAGAGCGTGTTGGTTAGTGATGAGTGGTATGAAGAAAAACAAAGGAGAGCTAAAGTGTAGGGCATACTGCTAGGGAATGAGAAAGAAGTGAGATCAGTGAAGCCTTTACTCCAGCAAAGATGTGAGGAGGGAAGGGAGCCATCCATATGACTATATGATGATGTAACACTTTCCTCACCTATCATAACAATAACAACCAACACTCCTGTAACAAAAGACAGGTTAACAAGAGAAAAGTATGACAAATTTATGTAATCAAAGTTTTATGTAATATGAGAGTCTTCAGAAATGAAGACTTAAAGACCCAGGGAAAACTGTCTATTTTTATTCTTAGTGTCAATAAAGAATGAAAAGCCATATAGAAATGTGACTGAGTAAAGGATACATCTAATGGTAGCAGATTGAGGAGGAAAAGCTGGTAAGGCCTATCCATTCAGATGCTTTATGGCCTCTCTGTGTGGCATTTCTTCCTCCTAGGCAGGGGACAGGACTCCTCTGGAATTAGGATCTTAAGACTCACTATCAGACAAGGTAAGTCAGAAAATTTCTCTATGGGCAACTTCTACACAGAAAGGCAGGGAGAAAGAGCATATTTCTAGGTTGAATGATTTGCTTTGGGAAAGAGAGGTTCTAGTTTCTATGACTCACCTTAGGAAATAATAATTCTGGTTTTTATGACTCACTTTTGTGGGAGTCGGTAAGAAGGGCAGAAAATAAGAATACAGAGAAAGGTCAGAGACAGACTTTGCTTATGAAGCTATTTCTGAGGACTTCCAATCTCCTTCAGTTCAAAGTAGTCAGCATGCCAAAGCATCACACTTTGGTGTATCATCTTCTAAGTCCCAACAATAATAGAGAGTTTACAGGCAGAACTAGCAAATGCAAAGATCCGGGGTAGCAGGTATGTTATATTTGAGGAAAAACAAGGAGTAGTAGTAAAAAGATATGTTTTTTACTACTTTGTACTATCTTAAAATAGCTTTACTAACTATCATACTAGGGGCTCAATAAATATTTGTTGAATCACTCCAGTGTGCAAGTGCGCAGGATTTGAAGAAAAGATTGTAAGAGATAGAGCGGAGAAGTTCTGGAAGGGACCTTGTCAGCTATTCTAAAAACTATGACTCTCACTCTGAGATAAATAAGAAGGCATTGCAGGATTTAAGGAAGGCAAGTGACAGGATCTGGCTTGTTTTAATAGGATCTTCTCACTGGAGCTTTCGTAGACCTAAGAAGAAAAAAGCAGAAGCAAGGAGAGAAATGATTTTGGACCAAAATAGTAAAAGTGGATGTCGTAGAAATGACCAAATTCTGTATAAGCTTTGAGGCTGTAAATTGTAGCACTTGTGACAGATTTATGGGTGTGATTTTTTAAAAAGGAAGAGTAAAGGAGGATCCCAGGGATTTTCCCTGAGCATCTGTAAGAAAGGAATTAAAGTTATGGAGATGGATAAGATTATGGAAAAATAGGTGGAGAGAAGTTGTAAAATAAGAAATTAGACTGAGAATGTGATGTTTGAAATGCATATTAGAAACTGCATGCAATTAGACAATTGGAAATGCAATGCTGTTGTTAAACTATAAGTCTGGAATCATGTGTTCTTAAAATAAATGATGGCCAGGAATAGTGACTCATGCCTGCAATCCTAACACTTGGGGAGGTCACTTTGGTGGATGGATCGCTTGAAGCCAGGAGTCCAAGACCAACCTGTCTAAAATGGCAAAATGTTGTCTTTACCAAAAATGCAAAGTTTAGTCTGGCGTGGTGGTGCATGTCTGTAATCCCAGCTACCCCAGAGGCTGAGGCACAAGAATCACTTGAACCTGGGAGGTGGAAGTTGCAGTGATCCCAGATCATGGCACTGCACTGCAGCCTGGGTAACAGAGTAAACCTGTCTCAAAAAACAAACAAACAACCCCTCTCCCCCATAAGACATACACGATGTTTAAAGTCATATGATGAGATCATTAAGAGAGTGAGGGTAAAAGGGAACTGTCAGCAACTGAGACCTGGGCACACCAATATTCATTCATAGGAAGATGAGGAGGACTTCATAAATAAGACTACAGAAAAATGCCCAATGAAGTATGAGGAGAACAAGAAGAGAATCCTGTCTAGATCCTGTATGAAGAAGGAGAAAGTGATAAGGTGAATAGATTAAGAAGATGAGAGCTGTAGATGGAAAACCAGGAATTAACATAACAGCCATTGGTGATTTTGACAAAATCTGCTTCATTGAAGTTGTGAGAAAAAAAGCCTAATTAGAGAAGTTTCAACACTGAATGAGAGAAATTATAAACAGAAAATCTAACAAATCTTTTAATAAATTTTGCGTTAAAATTAGCAGGGAGATGGGGTGGTATCTGGAGATTTATGTGTGTTCAAGGTTAATTTTTTTTTGTTAATTAACATGGATAGTATTACATCACGTTTGAATGATCATGAGAATAACTCAATTGGAGTGGAAAATTTGATATTGCCGAATACAGAAGGGGTCTATTGCTTAAGTGTAATACTTGAGTGAGTGAGAGCTGGTGTGACTGAATGAAGGGTTGTTCTTAAATATAAATGCTCTTAAATAAAAATAAACAGAAAGGAAAGGAGAGAGGAAGTATGACTAGATTAAGTAATGAGGTATGGGAATATGTATAAGTAATTTCCTTTCTTCTATTTTCCCAGGGAAACAGAAAGCAAAATAACTATAGGGAGTGAGCACGAGGAAGGAGGAAGTACGAGGAAGAATTTAGGAGAGAGGAGGTAAAATAGTAGTCTGAGATTGGGAACATAAAGAAAAAAACTAAAAAATGTATTAGACTTCTTAGGCAGTGCTAAAGACCAAATAGGCAGGTCATTGTGCATTAATTTAAAGTGAGACCAGTGGGCACAATTTTGCCTTTTTCTCTGACCATGTTTGCTGCCTGATGTGAACAAGGAGAAGGAGGAGAGCTGACTACAACCTGGATTGTAAGTGAGGAGTTGTCATGAGTAAACTATATACGCTATGTGACATACATTCAAACATAAATAACTTCAAACTAAAAAAATACTCAGTCATATGTATATGTTTAAAAGGAAAATAAAATCTACTAACCTAAAGATTAAAAACAACAAATTAACCACTCTTGTGTTGGCCACATGATCCCAAATAATCAGATTTAAAATAATATATGCTTTATATATATATACATGTAGGCACTGACATTTAGATGATTGTCTTTTTAGCACAAGTCATTTCCCACCCCCCCTACTTGTCTCTCTCTACTCACACCTCTTCTCTACCACCTACCCACAGCACCTTATTTATTTATCTATGATGGGGAAATAAATGGTGCCTAGGTCCTGATCAGGCATCAAAAGTAATCCTTATATTTTCATGTCTGAGAATTACAACTACTTCTAGTGGAAGTGAGTTGTTTTCTTCGTTTAAAGAGAGACATACAACAAAGTACCATTCTCTTTAACTGGTAACATAGTCACAGTTCATACAGCATTTAAAATAATATTTTCCATAAGAACCATATATGCCAAACCCACAACCACATTATACTGAATGGGCAAAAGCTTGAAGCATTTCCATTGAAAACCTGAACAAGACAAGAATTACCAGCCTATTCAACATAGTACTGGAAGTCCTAGCCAGAACAATCAGGCAAGGTAAATAAATAAAAGGTACCCAAATAGGACGAGAGGAAGTCAAGCTATCTCTGTTTGAGGACGATATAATGTATACATAGAAAACCCCACAGTCTCTGCCCAAAAGCTCCTTGACCTGATCAATAACTTCAGCAAAATTTCATGATATAAAATTAAGGTACAGAAGTGAGTAACATTTCTATACATAAACAACATCCAAGCTGAGAGCCAAATAAAGACGCAATCTCATTCACAATAGTTACAAAAGAATAAAATACATAGGAATACAGCTAACCAAGGAAGTGAAAGATCTCTACAACAATATCAGAGATGAAATAAACAAATGGAAAAACATTACATGCTCATGGATACAAGGATTGGTATTGTTAAAAGGCTAAAAGCAATTTAAAACTTCAGTGTTATTCCTATGAAACTACCAATGGTATTCATCACAGAATTAGAAAAAACTAGTCTACAATTCAAATGGAACCAAAAAGGAGCCCAAATAACCAAGGCATAAAAAGAGCATAAAAAGAGCAAAGCTGGAGGCATCACACTACCCAACTATAGCACAAAGCAAGCATAACAAAAATAGCATGGTACTGGTACAAAAAAACAAGCACATGGACCAATGGAACAGAACTGGGAGTCCAGAAATAGTGCTGTACACCTACACCTACACCTATCTGATCTTTGAAAAAGTTGACAAAAACAAGCAATGGGGAAAGGAATCCGTATACAATAAACAAAGCTGGGAAAACTGGTTGACTACATACAGAAGGTTGAAATTGAGCCCCTTCTTTACACCATATGCAAATATCAATTCAAAATAAATTACAGGCTTAAAGGTAAAAACCTAGAACTATAAAAATCACAAAAACCCTGGAAGATAACCTAGGGAATACCATTCTGGACACAGATCCCAGCAAAGATTTCATGATGAAGATGCCAAGAGCAATTGCAACACAAACAAAATTGAAACATGTGACCTAATTAAACTAAAGAGCATCTGCACTGCAGACAAACAGAGAAAACAGACAACCTACACAATGAGAGAAAATATTTGCATACTATGCATTTGGCAAAAGTCTAATATCTAGAATCTATAGGGAACTTAAACAAGTTAACAAGCAAAAACAAAACAATTAAAAAGTGGGCAAAAGACATGAACAGAAACTTTACAAAAGAAGGCATTTATGCAGCCAACAAGCACATGAAAATATCATCAACATGATTAATCATTAGAGAAGTACAAATCAAAACCAAAATGAATTACCATCTCCCACCAGTCAGAATGGCTATTTTTAAAAAGTCAAAAAATAGCAAATTGCTGGTGAGGTTTTAGAGAGAAAGGAATGCTTATACACTGCTGGTGGAAATGAAAATTAGTCCATTAGTTGGAAGCAGTCTAAAGATTTCTCAAATAACTTAAAATAGAATTATCATTTTACCTGGTAATCCCATTATTGTGTGAATACCCAAAGAAATATAATTTTTTCTTTTTTTTACCATAAAGGCACGTGCATGCATATATTCATCACAGCACTATTCACAGTAACAAAGACGTGGAATCACTCTAAACACCTACCAACAGTAGACTGGTAAGGAAAATGTGGTGCGTATACACCATGGAATACTATGTAGACATTAAAACGAACAAGACCATATCCTTTACAGCAACATGGATGGAGCTTGAGACCATTATCCTAGTCAAAGCAGCATGGGGACAGAAAACAAAATATCACATCGTCTGACTTATAAGTGGGGGCTAAATGCTGGGTACACATGGACACAAAAAAGGGAACAGCAGACACCAGGACCTACTTGAGCATGGAGGGTGGGAGGAAGCTGAGGACCATAAAACTACCTATTGAGTACTATGCTTATTATCTTGGGGAAGAAGTAATCTGTACACCAAATCCCTGTGACACACAATTTACCTTATAACACATTTGTACATGTACCCCTTAACCTAAGATAAATTTTTTTTAAAAAGTAAGCGTAATGTTGACTGAAGTCAGTGAGCAGTGGCTAATCAGCTGAAGAGAAATGTGAGTGATAACCATAAAATGGGACTCTGGGCCTTCTATGGCTAGAAATCTTGCAATAACAGATAGCTTGAAAGGAAGGAATAAAGACAGTAACAGAATAACAGAATAAGGGAGAGTAAGAAAGAAAAAGGGAGAAAAGACACTGGCGCTAACATAGGGGAACTAACTCATAAGACTGTTCCCAATCACTAAAAGTCATGTTTCACCTGAATCAACTTTTCATTAGTTGTCCTCCTCTAGCTTTCATGTATTTATTCAATAAATAAATCAAGTTCCTCCTATAATCCAGAAAATAAAATAATACAATATTTTCCTGTATCCAATAGCTGTATTGACAAAATAGACTGAAGGCTACATTCTAAAAAAGGATTAATCCTTATAAAACAAAACAAAACAAAATAAAAACGACCTTTTCAGAGTTGTTTTTCACCGACTGGTAAAAAAGCAATTTCATGAAGATTTTGACTGGTTTCTTTACAGTAACGTGAGCATGCCGAGAACCTGGCAGAAACTCTTCTCATTTGGAACAAACAATGTCTTAGTAAGAAAGCCAGGGTTTCCTGTTAGAAATATATTTTTTAAATACCTTTTCATTAGTTCAAGGTTCTTCAAATATATTAGAGGCAATTTAGATATTTTGGAGCAGAATGTTTCATTGTTATTCTCATCACAAACGTTGGTATAAAAAAGGGAAGCATGCAGCCATGAGCTCAGCAAAATTTAAAGCGATTTAAATAATCCAAGTCCATGCTTTTGGGTACCAAAACAATTTGAGGGTCTGGTTATATTCACAAACTGGACCAATTTCAGAAAATAAACTATTTTAAGAAAAATTAGTTGAATAATTTGCATACTGCAACTGGCATTCAAGTTTTGTGAGACAGTAAGAAGACTTGAGTTATTATTTGAGCTTACCATAAATTGGCAATGCAAAACAGAGAAACAAGTTAATGTGTCTCTGTTTCTTTCTACCTCCGTACTTCATGTGTAAAATAAGTAAGGCAATTAAGAAAGCATCTTCTAAATGATAAAGGACCACTTACTTATGCAAAATCACAATTAATCTTTAGTTCCTTTTGATTAGACATTCTGTTTTGAGCTTGTTAGGTATGTAAAAAAATGAACAATAATTTAGTATGTATAATGTGAATTATAAACATTTGGACAATATTTTAATGTTCGAGCTGCAATGCACTTCATTTTGACTTTAAGGTAGCATCACATGGCATACTTCTAAGTACATTCTCGAGGTATTCTTTTGTAACTATCTCTGTTTGTCTTATTGTTCCCTGCAATCTCTGGCACTTAGAAGTCATCTGGGTTGGGATTGCATGGTAGCGAACAAATGAATAAGAGAATGTTAGAAATAGTTAAAGCAGAAGATGACTATAATCTTAGAATATTAAGACAAATGCTATCATTACTATTAATATTTGGTTGATAAATTCTTTTTCTAAGTGCAACCTCACGTAGTTTGAAGGGATAGTCTATAGAAAAGTGAATTTTCTTTTCTTTTCTTTTCTTTTCTTTTTTTTTTTTTTTTTTTTTTCCTGAGACGGAGTCTTGCTCTGTCGCCCAGGCCGGAGTGCAGTGGCGTGATCTCGGCTCACTGCCAGCTCCGTCTCCCGGGTTCACGCCATTCTCCTGCCTCAGCCTCCGAGTAGCTGGGACTACAGGCGCGCACCACCACGCCCGGCTAATTTTTTGTATTTTTAGTAAAGATGGGGTTTCACCGTGTTAGCCAGGATGGTCTCTATCTCCTGACCTCGTCATCCGCCCGCCTGGGCCTCACCTTACTAAACAGATTGGAGATGGAACTAGGAGGGCAGGGGATAGAGGTAGGTCATGGGATGGGAGGCTAGACAGGTAAAATTTTAGTGAAAATATTTGTGGAAAATGTTTTATATTTGATAAGAAAATGATTTATTGAAAACAGCACTAATGTCTTATTCTCCTGCTATTTCTGTTAATAAGAAATTATAAAATAAGTCTCTAAGAGAAAAGTCATATGGTAGATTTGTTTCCAATGGGAAATAACTTCTAGGGCAGAATTGTTAAGAACAGACAATAACAACCTTAGAAAACATGTCAATACAATTAGCGTTGCCTAAATGTCTTTGTTGTTTGTTTTTGTGTTTTTAGGTTTTTTCTTTTCCTTGTTTTTTCTTTTCATAAAATTCCATGTGGACAAGAACAGTGTTGTCAATTTCCCCGTGCTTTTGCTAGGTGGCATTATCTTTGTCAGTCTTTATTGTTCACCAGTCCTCTGCCTTATATCATTTTTACACAATTTCCCTTATTTTTCCTACTTTGTATTGTTGCTATATTGTCCTTATTAGATTGGTAATCTGAATAAATACATAATTTTTCTCCTGTATGAAACATATCAAGATAAAGTAGACATGGTGATCATGATCAGGAAACCAGGGGAATAAAAGGAGCAAAATGAAGGACATCATTTGGTTTGTTGATAGAGTGCAAAGAGAAAGGAAAGAAGGTGAGCCATGAGTTCTTATATCGATAAATAGCCCGGTAGGTTCCTGAAGACTGGACAAAGAGCCAGAGGACTCAGAGGGCCAAATCTGTGGTCTGACTCCAATGATGATGGTCATGATTATATTTATTTTATTATATGATGTGATACTATAATGGTAAATTACATACAGGAGACAATGGGGACAAGGAGGATGTTCATATTTATTGGTCCTGTAAAAAAAAAAAAAAAAAAAAAGAAATAAGAAAAAAAAGGACCAACATGTAGGAAGACTTTCAGAGTGTTAAGAGGACTAATTTGCTTATCTTGTATCATAAACTGCTCTCTCTCTTTTAAAATTTTTTTTGTAGAACTCAAATAAATCTATTTGTAGAACACAAATAAATTCAGTAAGGGTAACATCATTCTGTTTTCAAAATCTGTGCTTATAACATGTTAAAAGCCAACTCATCCCTAATGAGCACTTAACAATGTGATAGAAAATATTCTGAACACTTATAATCCATATAACTACCCAATTAGATATTTATTACTGGTTTTCTTTTCTATTTTATATATGAGGAAACTCTTGCACAAAGAGTGTAAGTGACTTATCCAAGATTACCTACATAGGACGTTTTGAGTGGCTCTGCCACCTGCACCATCTGATTCTAGAACCCACATACTTAAAGAAAACAATAGTGAGCATGAGGAGCATCACATCCATCGTGTGTTCCTACCATGTGAGGAAGATGAAGAGATCTAAGAAATCAAAAGTTTTCCCAGAACCTTACTCTCTAGTAGAGAAGTCATAAAAGAAGAAGAAGAAAAAAAAGGCAAATCAGAGTTTTAACTCTTCATACGTCAAACTAGGACTTGGTTTTCATAAGCTACTATAGTTGTGGGATTTATTTTATTTTTTGTAAGATCTAATGAAGGAAGTGAATCTTTTGAAAGAGATTAAGATTTATATGGTGCAGGGGAAAGGAGAGAATATCTCTAGTGACAAGATTACATTCACCTTTGCTCCTGGAAAAGAGCAACTGTTAAGAAAATCCCCATCATTTTGTTTTCTGGGAAAAACTTGCTTCAAATAATCATCCTCCCCTGTGTGATTTAGATAATAATCATGGATGTCCCCCTTCTTTACTTAAGACACAGTCAGACACAAACCCTTCAAATTTTCACTCGTTGATTCATAAATAATTATCTGAGATATTTTTTCCCTGTTGACCAATCAGGACAAAATACTCCCTTACTTGAACAAGGTTAAGTTTCTCCCCTTCTTCCAGGCTCACAAACTGTGACCCATACTCAGCCTGAGCTCTGCAAGAGCCCATCCCAAGAATCAGCTGATTGCAAGTAAAGATATTCCTCAACCAATTATCCTATCATAACACCCAGTCATCCCACTTCCCCTCACCAGGATTCTTATAGTTTTGTTTACCTTTCCCTATAAAAGAAAACCCCTTTTGTCCACAACCTTTGAGATAACTTGCAGATCTTCTGGTCAGAGTATTCTCTCTATTGCAGTTGTCCCTCTCACCTTATTGTAATCATCCATTTCCCACTCTTGCAACAGTCTTCAAATAAACCCTCCTTGTCTAAGTCTGGACTTGTTTTTATTTGATGCTAGGAAAATAACAATATTACAAAACACATACATTTGTACGTACATACATATATACAGAGGAATAAAGGGTTTTGTCATTTATAGGATAGTGAAGAACTAGCCTAAGCAGAGCAAAACAGTATATTTTGCAGAATAGAGGGAAATATTGTGTGAGCAGCCTGGAATAACCTGACTTTGATTCCTTGTTAAGCTGAATAATCATAACCAACAGCTGTAGTAAAGACACTGTCATCTCTAATGTATTGAGTGTTTACACTGTGCCAAGTGAATTATGTGCTTATGAAGAGTGGCAGAATATGCCACCCCAAAATATGCCACTTTGACATAAGGATTAATTCAAGCTAATAGCACTTGAAAAACACCAGATGCAAGAAGAACATGCTAATTTCCCCATTTCTTCCTGAAAACAGGGAAAGAAACACTCCTGTGTGAATGATGTCCTCCCTGGACCAGGAGAAAAGAAACATTCTTCAATCGAGAGTCAGAGTCAAGATTATTATGTACTAACCTTCTTAAAATAATTCTTACCATTATTTAGCCTCCTCACACAATTCAGTTACTTTTCCACCATAGCCTCTCTTTTTTCAACCTAATACAAAAGTGCATAGGTTTTGCAATTTCTTTGGGTCTTCATTTCCTTATGAGTGTTCCCGTGTCAAGTAAAACTTACATGAAAGGTGCGTACTTTTCTGCTATTAATTTGTTTTATGTCAATTTGATTCTTGGGCCCAGCTGGGACGCTAGAGGGTAAAGGTGAAGTTTTGCCTCTCCTACACTTACCTTCTTTAAACCTAGCATGAGCCCTGTGAATTAAATATCGTTTACTATAGACTGAATTGTTTCTGCACCAAATCCAAATTTTGAAGCCCTAACTCCTAATGTGACTGTATTTGAAGATAGAGCCAATAAAGAGATAATAAAGATGAAGCGAGATAATAAGGGAAGGGCCTGTAGGACTGGTGTCCTTACAAGAAGAGGAAGAGACGACAGAGACCTCTCTCTCCTTCTGCATGCATACAGTGGAAGTAAATGAGAGGACACAATGAGAAGTTGGCTGTGTGCAAGCCAGGCAAAGAGCTTTCACCAGAAACCACTCTGATGGCATCTTCATCTGGTACTTTTGGCCTCCAGAACTGTGAGAAAATAAATTTGTTGTTTAAGCTACCCCTTCAGTGGCATTTTGTTGTGGCAGCCTGAGCTGACTAATACGCTGGCATTATCCATATTTTTTAAATGTAGAAATTGGAGCATAAAGAGTAAGTCCTTTAGCTGATAAATACAGATCTGATATTCAAACTGTCTGATGGCAAACAAAGGCTGGTCTTTAAACCACTCTGCTGATCTCCTATCAATAAGTGGGAGCTGCCAGCAGTGCTAGTGAGATTTCACTGGAAGAGGTCAAGCAAAAACCGACCAACAACTTAACAAGACATGTCAAGTCTCAGAAAGGTATACAGATAAGGTTAACCTAGAGTGCTTTAACTCCGGATTATTTGCTCCTATAACCCAGATCAGGGTGACTAGATATAGGACAGGGTGATGCTGATAGAAATACAGATACAGGGAGAAAAAATGTTGTATGTCAAAAACACGTTTAATTTTAAAGCAATGAAAGGAACTCACTGGAAAACATTCAATAATATTTTGGTGGAAAGTTACCATACTTATCCATGTTGTCTCAGGCCACAGAGTCAGTCATGCCTTTATTTTAATACAGTTCCATAGCATTTTCAATACATACCTATTCATTAGTTGTTTCTACTAAGTTGGGTTCCATTTGCTTTTTTCACATAACACTGTATTGCAGACAGTATTCCAGGGTATTATGTTCAAATCTACCAGGTATATTGTTCGCTGTTTTCACACATTGTATTTATCATATTATGTGCTATAGTTTACTTAATCTGAGCACTATCATTGGGACTTTAGACTATTTTGAATTTTTCTTTCTTACAATTTATAAAGAAAAACTCTAGCCTTTAAAAAACAAAGTGCCTTTGAAAAATGTATGCATAACTCTATGCATATGTTTGTGCAATCTTATAAGATTTTCTTCTAAGATTCTGAGGTATAAACTTTCTAGGTTCAAGTGTTAGGCATATTTTAAATTGACATAGAAATTGCCAAATTACCGTTTAAAAAGGGATAAGCTTTGTTGCTCATTAACAAGAAATGAAGTGCCCATAATCCTTGGCAACAGTAAATTTAATCAATTCTTTACATTTTTATTTTTCCTCTGTCTGTAATAACAAAAATATAATTTGTAAGAACATGTAATTGAAATAATGAACCTGCTTTGTATTAGAACTACTTAATTGACCTTGTTTATAAAAAGGTATAGGGGCATGAAGTGAAAACTAAAAGTATCCTGAGCCTAGTCTCAGAATTAATCCCTGCTAATGGTTTTTACACTCCTTGTGTAATGATTAGTGTTCTGCTTTTTTATTTACAGTATCCTGGATATCGCCTTAGTATTATTAGCACACTATTTTAAAAAGTTAAGGAATATTTAACTGAATATATTTATAATATTACATTCAACCAGCTTCATACTGGTAAATATTAAAGTTGTTTGCTATTTTTATAAAACCATAGGAAACATTCTTGTATGTAACATCTTTTTTGAGTATACCTAGAAGAATGAGAGATTTTAAATGACTGAAAAAAACTGACTCAGTGATTATAAACATAGTTTTGCACAAAAAGGTGCAACAATTAGACCACATAAATCTGATGTTAGAGAATAATTAAAAGGAAAGAGATGGAAAACTTCGGTACATGGTACCTTCAAACCAGCATTTAGTTTCGTAAATGGTAATGTGCTAAAAAATGTATAATCATAATTTTTCATGAAACCAAGATTTTAATGCAACAAATTTTTTTCCTCCATATTAAGAACGATGTTAATCAAATTCATGAAGGAAAAAAGTGTGTTTATGCAGAAATTTATATTAGAAGATATGACAGCCACTCAGACCAAAAAGCATTTGCCCATAGAGCATCCAAGAGATTGAGATACTGAGGGGTTTGCCCTGGATCACACACATCCTTGGTGGTAAAGCAGATTAATTTTTTGGCAAAAAATTATGTGGTACAGCCTAATTTTGTTATATGTATAGATTGCTGAGCAGTCAAGTCAAGGCTTTAAGGTATCCATCACCTGAATAACACACATTGTACCCAGTAATTTGTTATCATCCATCCTCTTCCACTCTAGTCTCCATTCCCCTTGCTAGTCTCCATTTTTTTACTATTATCACTCCACTCTCTAAATTTGAATCCAGGCTGATCAATCCCAGAATATTCCCTCTTTGGTTCTGTACTATACTATGCTATACTACACTATACCAAAGAGGAAAGATTGCCAAAAACAAGGTAGACAATATTCTTAGAAAGTGTGATGTTCTGTCTGAAAATGTTACCAACACAAGAATACAAGCATTGGGGATAAGGCAGATGCCCAGGTGTGAGAAGCTAAAAGATCTTTTATAGTCAGTCTTGTAGTAACGTGTTTCGAAGTGGAATTCTAGAGAACTGCACCTGTATATGCAGGTCAAGGTACTTGTGAAAATATAAATGTTACATTTATTGAATATAAGTAAGGCCTTGAAAGCACTATTCTGATCTGTAGAATCATTAGCATTATAAAATTTCAATAAATGTAAGAATAAAATATTGAAAGTAAAATTGCACAAGCAACATTGGTCATATTTCAGAAACTAGGTATTTATTGAAATGTTTTATTATTTTACAAGGTTGTACACATTTCATAACACACTATGCTAGAAGTAGCATTTTAAAACACATTTTATTCATTCACTGGAATATACAAAATTTCCAAGATTTTCACATTAAATAACAGTAAATAGAAACATGAAATTTATTTATCTCATAACTATTGCTAGACTATAAATGAATTAGAATCTTGAAATGTTGCCCTTGTTGAGAAAACTAAACCAGACTAAACAAAAATCACTGAATAATACATTTATTTATCTCAATATGTGTAAAGTCCTAAGCAATTAAAAAAAGTATCCAACCACCAAGTTCTAAATTACTGTGCTTCCAGCTCTTCACTACATGTTAGACATGTATTTTATTTAATAGAGATTATAACAGCTACTGACTTCAAGTTTGGCTGAGTTTCATTAATGGTGGAGAGAAGAGATACCATAACCCATTATTGTGTGTCTATTTCAATGGAAGAATGTACTTTACACCACTGAACAAATAGAAATACATCGTGGTGTTTATATATGTTTTGTAGTCAATTAGTGAAATAATCATCTCATTTTAATGAAATGTAATTTTGACCATCCAGTCCCACAAATGAGTTCATAGTATGATGTCAGACATTCTTGTTTTGCAAATAAATTTATCACACAATTCCTTTAAAGAAATGTGCTATCTAATGCATTTTAAACACTTTTTTCAGGCACACTAAAAAGTAAGCACAGTTGAATTCTGAGGCATTTGAAAGCAAGTTATGGTATTAATATAATGGTCTTTACTATATATGTATATCAAACTGATTCTACAAACTGCCAGTCAAGAATAAGATTTTCATAAGCACGTAAAGGGAAATGTATAATTTCCAGTGGAAAAAAAAGTGAATACTTCTTCCTCCTAGTGGAATAATCAGAAAGAAAGGAAGGTTTCTCCATGGGGTAATTCCAAATATTGTTCTGGATCCAGAAGCTATACAATTTTATTATAAGAAATACGATATATTTTAGGTCAACCAAAGTTTGGTGAACTACTAAGAAGCATATATTGCATTTTACAGTGGTTAAGAACACAGATGTCAGTCTGTGTGGACTAGGATCATATATTCAATCAGCTGTGAGACTTCAGCAAATTCCTGGGAATTCAGTTTCTTCATAATTTTGCTTTAGTTTCCTCATGTGTAAAACATAGATTAATACTAATATTAATAAAAATTCCATAGTAGCATTAGAAGATTGTAGATTACCTTATGCAAATCACCTAGAATAGTGTCTAGAACATAGTAGGTGGTATGTAAAGATCAGCTGTTGACATTAGTGTTGTTGAACTATATAAAGAAAGATTTTTCTGTTTAACAAGCTCATCATCTAGCATGCATTAGTCTAGCCTAGAGAGTACCCAGGAGAAGTACCACTGCGGTGTGTTAAGTATTAAAATTGAGTAGCTTCAAAGTGTCTCATATCTTGTTTTACAGGTAGGATGCTAGACATCATCAAAGATATAATTTAATAGTTATAAACCTCCTGGTAAATACACTTGCCTGTGATAAGATATCTTTATCAAGATTATTTGCCCTTTAGCATTTTCTTAGACTGAGATATAATTGAATTTTCCCTTTAAAAGTCTTTGGAGAGTTCCACATAGAAAAGCACTAGTAGAATGTATAGCATCACCAGCTACCAATTGCTATACAGCAAATTTAAGAGCAAGCACATCCGAGATTGATACAGTCTATTGCCTACAAATATTAAGACATTATGTAGTTATTGATGCTATTCATCTATGGTTTTCTCTAGTCTAGAAAATACCAATGCCTTAATATTTAATGTTGGAGATAATACTTATGAAAAACAAACAATCTATATGATATTTTCTAATTTTTATTTTTAAGGTCACAACTGTGTCAAACACAGACTAATCATAAGGCTTGCCAAGCCTTTTAACTTTATAGGGAAGTTGGTTGGATATTTAGGAGTGGGCTGGCCCCTACATTAGTATAATTGTATAAGTGTCTCTGTAATTCCTTTTAAGCTTTTTCCCCCAGGAAAAACTGGAAAATATATTATTATTATTATTATTAATTAAAATACATAACTGACAATGTATAGTGTTATCCAGGATTCTTAGGAGACCAGTTTAGCTATAGGGTAAATTTTTAAATCTCAGATTAAAAGTTGATAAATTAATAAAACACATGTGCTATGTGCTATTTTGGTCAAGTATTCTTTTTCTTTTTTTTTTTTAAGGAGAGTCTTGCTCTGTTGTCCAGGCTGGAATGCAGTGGTGCAATCTCAGCTCACTGCAAACTCTGCCTTCCGGGTTCCAGTGATCCCCCAACCTCATCCTACCAAGTAGCTACGACTGATTACAGGCTCACCAACACACCCGGCTAATTTTTATATTTTTAGTACAGACGGGGTTTCACCGTGTTGGCCGGGCTGGTCTTGAACTACTGACCTCAAGTGATCCGTCCACCTTGGCCTCTCAAAGTACTGGGATTAGAGGCATGAGCCACCATACCCAGTCAAGTATTCTCTTTCTAAATCCTAAACAATAAGACCATTTTAAAAAAAAAAAAAAAACTCAATTATTTATGTTTTCCTTTAAGCTGTAGCATTCTTCCTCTGATAATACAATTGATTCAAACTCTGGTCATCACCCTCTTACAACAATCAAGACTGCCCCTAGAGATTTAAGATTTTTCAGTCCTTTAAGGAGGTCTGTGTGTACAATATAGAGCAAATATCTATATCCATGTACATCATGAAATTGCAATTAAAGCCAGAATTATGCCCTAGAAATCTAGTCAGGATCTAAGGATCTAAGCCATATCTTTTGGCAAATATAAAACAGGTGACTTAAAACACATAAGGAATCATGACACACAAGCTAGGAAATGACTCAAGAAACACAAAGATGTGGGACCCTACACTGAAGAGGGACTCTACATTGAACAGGCCACACGAAATTTGACTGAAATTGTAAGAAATGCCTAATGAAGAGCAGGTTCTTAGACTGCTGAGGAGTAACTATTCATGGACCTACAAAAGGAAGAGGTAAACAGTAAATGAGGGAAAACTCTAGAAGAAAACTATATTCTCTGTTTACTTTTCCCCTGGTCTATATGCAAATATCAACAAAGTGAAGAGTCTCTATACTTTAGAATTCTTAGAGCTAGATTTATTTCCTAATTAATAACAATGTGAAAACTTCTCAATTAAAAATTATATGGTAAAATATGTACACAGAAATGGAAGCTCAAGAATTGCATTATCTTTATTCTGAGATGAATATCATCTCACTATCATGCAGAGGGAGATGGCTCCAGGTGGCCTCAGAGACATTAGGTTTAGCAACATTCCATGTCTCTCATAAGAGCTATGAAGAATCATAGTGTTTTCAAATGAAAACTCAAGAATAAGTAAAATTAATTTTCCTCATGCGGGAAGTTGAAATTTTTCTTTTTCTTTATGCAATCTAAAGCCAAATAAATCTAAATTCAGTAGGAGTTTGTGTGAGTGTGTATGTGTAATTACACAATTTTAGATCTAAAATTTTTTTTTGGTCTTTTTATGTTTTTCCAAATATCATGTCTAGATATATTTCTACAGACCCCAAATTCACAGTTAATTATACATAATTGTATACAATTCTCTATTCCTTTTTACTTAAAGGATGATAGACCAAAATGATAACATTCTTGAAAGTCAAGACAGTTATGTGTTCCTCCTTATTTGTTTAATTTTCTGAATACCATCTTTATTATTATTTATACATACATTACACTGATTGAGCACTAACTCAATTTGCCAGCTACTCTATAAAATGCTTTGGAAATGTGTCGTTTACTTTTCGTGATAATTCTAAGAGTTCTGTACTATCATTACATCCAGTTTTCAAGCAGGGAAACTGAGATTAAGTAACTTGCTTAGGAACATGTCACATAGACAGTAATTGATGATAGGCAGTTGACATCAGAGGTCACATGCTTAACCAATATGAGATTCTGCACTCTTGAAACATAAAAGAAAGTCCTTGCTATGCAGGCTTCCTGTATTCTGGCACCTTGATGCCTGAATTCAAATAGCATTCTTCAATTTATGTCCATTTTGATTCTCATAATGAGTCTATAAATAAGGTATTATTTTCCCATATGATTATACAGATAGATAAATGAGGCTTAGAGAAGTTGAATAACTGATGTGACTAAAAGAACATGGCTAGTAAGTGGAAAAGCCAATGTTGACACGAATGTTTTGACTCTAAAGCCTATGCTCTTTGTAATACATTGCACCATCAGTCATTTCATTTTTATTTAATTATTCAAACAATGTTGCATGATAGTCCTATTATCTACATTCTTATAAGCAATGAAACAGGTTAAGCATTGTGTCTGAGTTCACGTAGGTATTAAGTAGCAAACATGGGTTCTAGGCCAGCCTGTTTGACTCTAAAGTTCATTCCTTGTGATAATCCTTTGTTACTGAGACATTCTTTTGATCAAGCTACCCCTCATTTTGATATTTTTGTTTACTGATTTAACTTTTGCTATATGACCCTGTTTGCAGATAAATGCAGCTTAAACACAAACTTGACCATTTTATAGTAGTCATTTGTTTTCCTAATCCTGATTCAGGTGATACTTGAAAAACATAAATGGCTTAGAAAGGCAATAGCCAAAAACAATGGTATTACTATATAATATTTATAAAATATATTTCACTGAAAATGAGTCTACACTATTTGGAATGTTTTAAGTGAGTCAAGATTTTATTTGAATAACAAACATTGTATTTCATTTATTTAAATAATTCCTCATTCTACCAAGGAATTATTTAAGGAGTCTCTGGAGTGCTATTTCTTATATGTTAATAAATGATTTCTGGAATGTATCTTCTTTCACAAATAAATTCAGCGACTATACAAGCTATTTTTAATTTAGAGATTGTATGATTCATGACACTAGCAGCAAACAGATGGTACACTCACATTAGGATCTTTTGAGGAAAACTTATTTGCAAACAACTAATTACAAAGCATGGGAAGGGTGTGGGAAAATCACAAGGACTAGAGCGTAAATCTGAAGCTGTCATTAGCCCTAGACCTCAAAGAATAAATGAACAGAGAGTTTGCTGGAATGAAGAAGGATTAAGAGCTGCATAGATTCAATACTATTTTTTATCCAACTACCAATAACATTCTTCACAGAATTAGCCCATCAATGACAGATTGTAAAAAGAAAATATGGTTCATATATACTATATGGAATACTATATAACCACGAAAAAGAATAAGATCATCTCTTTGTGGGATCATGGATGGAGCTGGAGGCTATTATCTTTGGCAAAGTAACGCAGGAACAGAAAATCAAATATTGCGTGTTCTCACTTGTAAGTGGGAGCTGAATGATGAGAACTCATGGACACAAAGAGATGAACAGCAGACACTTAGGTTGGAGGGTGAAAGGAGGGAGAGAATTAGAAAAAAAAATAACTATTGGATTCTAGACTTAGTTCTTGGGTGACAAAATAATCCATACAACAAACCCCTATGACACGAGTTTACCTACATAACAAACCTGTACATTTACCCTGAGCACATGAGCATTTACTGAGATGGTGCCATTTTGTTTAATCCATTTTCCTGGAAATCATGTTGCTGAATCCCATTCCTGATCCCTACTTTTTTGCTTAAATACTGTTTTACAAAAGTGATCCCCTCACTGTTCTCTATGCACATATCTGGTGCGAAACTTAAGAAAGGGGTGAAGTTGCTCTATAAAGGATATTAGTCCTGGTGTTCATGTTTGTGCATGTGGTAACTTACATATAAAGAAAAGGCACCTCTCTTAGCTTTATTCTGAGGGCCTCTTTATTCGTTCTGTCTAGAGTCTATGCTCCTCACAAATAGCCCAGCATCACTGGGGCATCCATATTAATCAGGTATGATAGAATAACTGCTCAAATAAGGTTTTAGGGCAGGCAACTTTGTACCTGGGATCTGTTCATCTGTTTACATGGATTGGAATCTGAAATACTTCACCAAGTCTCAATGTCAGTTCCATTCCTTACCCTATTATATATGATTTAATTCATGCATTGAATTAAATGGTCATGTTATATAATGACCATAAATCTGGCAGTGATCGCTGTCTAGATCAGGGGAATCCATACAGACTCCGCTCCTCCTGCTCAAGCTCTGAGTGCTACCTCATACAAGAGTGTGTGCCCACACTGTGGACTTGACCCATGCTTTTACTGAGAGGACTCATGCAGCCACACCCTTATTATACTCCCTCCTCCAATTCTTCCAATACGCTTTTCCCTTTTCCGTCTTCGCTTAGTCCCCTTCATCAATCATGTATCTATGTTAAGCATATGTGTATTATTCTCTGTCCTTGATTGGTACTCAGCTTCACCTCATTTTTCATGTTCATAAACCACATTAAAATTTATTTTTTTGGTTGCTTTCTCTTAAAAGAGTACCCAACAAAGATATGTTATTCAATAAATGTCAGCTTATATTATTATTTTACTTCTACCCATTCCAGACCCTGGAAAGAACTAGCATCTAGGATTTTCTCTGAAGTTAATTGTCAATGCTGTGCAGCCTAACTCAAGTATCTCCTCTCTCACCCAAACATAAATGTTTTGGGGATGCAGGGAAACAGAGAGAAGTGGACCTAAAGCTTATCTTAAAACCTCCAATTATTTTAGACTCATATGGAACTATTTACTAGGATGTGGAGATACCATATGTATTAGTTCATTCTCACGCTGCTATAAAGAACCGCCCAAGACTGGGTAATTTATAAAGGAAAGTTTAACTGACTCACAGTCTCACAGGGCTGGAAAGGCCTCAGGGGACTCACAATCACAGCAGAAGAGGAAGCAAACACCTCCTTCTTCACATGGTGACAGGAAGGAGAAGTGCTAAGCAAAGAGGGGAAAGCCCTTTATAAAACCACTAGATCTCATGAGAACTCACTCACGATCACAAGAACAGCATGGGAGTAACTGTCTCCATGATTCAGTTACCTCCCACTGGGTACATCCCAGGACACTCGGGGTTTGGGAGAACTACAATTCAACATGAGATTTGGGTAGGGACACGGACAAACCATATCAACATGTAAATTCCTACCATAGCTTCTTTGGTCTTGTTGTGCTCATATATGCCTTCCAGCTTGATTTTCTGTTAATAAAACAGAAACTCCCACTTCTCAAACTCTTCCCTATCCACTCTACAACCTAATATTGTTTTTCATTCAACTTCTAAAAATGCTCAACTTATGTTGTCCTTTGTATGATTACCATTTCTGTGTATGCTTTTGTCTCCAACTTTAGCTCCCTTGAGGATCCCATCTATCTAATGGGATAAATGTACCAAAGCATGCTCGCGTGTGCACACACACACAAACACATACTCATGTTTGCACATCCATGAAATTAAAATTTTCCCTTGAGTCCAGAATAACTAGTCATAATATAAAACCTTATAGTACATTAAATCAGAATGAATAAACAAAGCCCAAACTTACAACTGTATCATAATAAAACCTTGCATGTTCAACACAATTTATCCCAGCATAGGGACTGTTCAATTAGACTTTCTGATGGTAAAATTTATTCTAAATAAAACCTCACCTGCATGCTGTGCCTTTACTACATAAGAATTGGAGAAAACTCTGCAGATCCTGCACCTGTTGAGTTATACAGAAAACCTACAGGAAACCAAGAGTGCAAACGTTTGCGATTAAATACAAAAGAATAGAATGAAACTTTAGGTGGCTATGGTTTCTGCTGTTATTTTAGCTCTCCATGCCTTGTACATCACATATCATTAGCAGGCAAAAATCACATAATAACAAATTACTAGCCTTATGCTCGAAGTTCTTAGACAATGTGTATTAGGGGAACATCTATGGCTATTCTGAGCATACAAAATGATTAAGCCAAACAGAAAGGTTATCACGTTGCGTTTACGAATTTTGATAACTAGTGACTGTGTAGTACTCATGTCTGTGACTCTGGAGAGCAGATTTAGGTTCAGCCTTGTGGCTGCTCCTGCAGGTGCTAATCAGGAGAGCTGCTGTGACTAAAACTGAAGTGGAAGTTGCAGCTGCCTGGAAGATGATTGTCATTAAAGCTGCCTGCCAGTGGCAATGCAGAATCCAGACTTGATTTTAGAAACAAAACGTGACACTTGAAAGTACTTGGACACAGTGTTTATAATTTTCTAATGGTGGCATTGTGTCTTTTCATCATGAATGGAAGTAAAATCTTTAAACAATTATTGATATAAAAGTTACCCTATAACAAACTGACTAAATGTGAACATTTCCAAATTTTCTTCAAATTTATTTATAATATGTATATTGGCTTTGCCATTAAATATAGATGTGTTTAGCAATTAAAATTAATTAAAGCTGCTGAAACCCTGTCTTTACTAAAAATACAAAAATTAGCAGAGCTTGGTGGTGTGCGCCTATAGTCCCAGCTTCTTGGGAGGCTGAGGCAAGAGAATTGCTTGAACCCAGGAGATGGAGGCTGCAGTGAGCCAAGATCATCACACCACTGCACTCCAGCCTGGGCAGCAGAGTGAGACTCTGTCTCAAAAATAAAAAATAAAGACAAATAAACAAAAATTAAAACTCTGGACAAAGACTAGAGGATAATTCTGAATTGTATAATGAAAGTGGGAATTACTTTTATTATTTTGCTTTATTACAATATGGTCATATTCCTTTATCACAATGAAATTAATGTAAATGATATAAAATTTGGCTCATTTAAGGACAAAGGTTAATCTTGAGTTAACATTGTGTGCATGTGTGTATACACACTCAATACTCTGCATTTATCCTTTGTTTAGAAAAAATAGACCCCAATTTATGTAATTCTTTCTAGTATGACAACATATTTAGGGGAAAAATGACTTTCAGGAAACCTCTAATACCTATAAACCAGAATGTTTATGACTGTTAATGGATTTATTAAATAGTGTTATCTTAACTATGTTATTATTAGTCTGTTGATTCTAGATGATAAACTATAAAATAATCTCTATGTAAGAACTTAAGTTTTATTAAGACAAATTTGGTGCTTAGAAAGTAGGTCGATAATGTGAAGACGTGTAGTAGTATTTTCCAAGGGAAATAAAGTGAAGATGAGTCACTTAAGTGTTGTATTACAGTTTTGGTATTTGGTCTCAGACTAAAAGAAAAATCCCCTCCTCTCCATTGCTATGTATCAACAAATATATTATTTCTTTAGTCACATGCATACCCTATTTTATTTTTTAAATAAGTGAATACATACTGAGAAATAATTAAGACATGTCTTAGTCCAAAACTATTTCATGCCATCTTGCCTACAAGCACTTTCTTACTTTGTTGGATATTCTTTCTATGCCTTTCGGGCTCTCCGATAGGACTTCACAATTGTGCCACATCTTTGCCATATACTATGTACTTAATAAATATTAGTTTACTAAATGAATGTTTCTAGTTTCTACTACTACAACTGAAAGGAATTCAACCTGTAATCCTTATCTGTCTGTGCTCCAGATAGCAGAAAGTTTGAATATTTGAAAGATTTTGAAGTAGCAGAAATTAAATATCTGAAAATTTATGATTGCTAACTAAAAGGAAACAAAGATTGTTGTTAAGAGTACACATGTATCATAGTACTTTTAAAGATAATTGTAATAAAATGCCTCCTGTTTTAGTCATTAGGATCTAAAGTTGTCATGTTTTTGACCATCCAAAAGAAAAAATGAAATTAATCCGCAAAATTCATGAAAGGAAAAACCAAGGAAATAGGAAGAGGTTTGTAGAAACCTCTCATATTGCCACAAAATAGTGCCAAGTAAGGGCATTACTGTCTTAGACCATATGAATACTTTTACATATTTTTCAACAAGGAAATGCACTGGTACCTATAATAAATTACTCTCCAGGTAATATTAAGTCCTAGAGAAGGCATAAGTTTTGTAAAAAAGAAAGAAAGAATGTTACTGCTTGAGAATATGAGGCTGCCAAAAAGCTATAGAACTTGCCTCTTTCTATGGATGAGTTTGTCACCTCTGCTTTCAGGTGCCAAATGATAAATTCTGAATGTTTTTGTATAATTTCAATGTATGTGTATAATAAGTGAATGTAAACACAGGGGTTGCTCAATTCAATCACTGTTTAAGTTCCTATAGAATACTAGTCATTATATCAATTCTTCTACTTCAATCCGAGAATAATTCCTTTAGCTTAATGCTTAGTGCACGTCAACTGCCCCCTAATTAGTAGTTTATCTCCCAGTTCCTAGGAACCCATAGCTGTCAAAAGCAGGGTTTCCTAATGCAGTATCCAGAGTGCCCTTGTCAACAGCACATTTGCTTCAGTTTTTGTTACTCTTTCTCCCCTTCATATGGGTTCAATCCAAGTCTATTATTATATAATCTGAAACATAATTATAAACTGAAGTTTTTGTAGTTTAAAAGTCATTATCCTCTCAGCTGAGACTAAGGGAGTGAGTAATGTGAGAATGTAAGATACTATAACGGGGTCAGTTCATGCATCATCTCTTAAAATATACCTGATATAGCTGCATTTTCTATACATGCCAAAGACTTGCTCTTTATGAAAATCCACTTACAAATTGTTTCCTTAAACTCTATATGAGTTTCTGTTTGCATCTCTTCTTATATAAATTTATATAAGAAAGTAAGTAGACTTTTCACATGCATGCTCAAATTACTTTTGGATATATATAAAAAAATCATTTCCTAACCTGAATGAATATGAGTGTCAATTTTGTGGATATTTTAATTAGGAATCATTTACTGGGAATAGTTATAACAGCAGTCCATGAAATTTATAGATATAGATGCCCAAATTCCACCACCCTTGTAGATTCCTATGTAGTCTTGAGAAGCATCAGAACGTCTGTATAGCTTTTAATACTCCACAGGTGAGTATTTAAATTTCAAAATCTATTAGATTTAAAAATATTGCTTTAAGTGAGATCTCCTATGTGCACATTAATACATCCAAGTCTTCTTAGAACATATGGTGGAAAGAAACAGCAGTCAAAAATAAACTGAAAAATTCAAATTTTATTGTCTATGTCCTGACCTGTTATTTAAAAGAAAGTAAATCTCTCCCACACCTTTCTCCAAAAACACCTTGGTAGAAGTTTATTTGACTTATCTGGCAGCTCACTGAAAAGCTTTATTCTCAGGGCCTGTATATATTTGATCTAACAGAGGGGTTCCTCTGCATGAATAGACCTATCCTCAAGATATTTGTCAAGAACAAATAGTGGCACTTGTTTGTCATCATAGCTGCTTGGGTAGCATTACCAATTGGAGATAGTAAGAGGCTGATCAAAAAATGTAAAGGAAAATAACGTGGAATAACATGTCCACAGGGGGTTTTCAAAGCTCCACCAAATTCCTGGTGCTATGGTTTGGCTCCGTGTTCCCACCTAAATCTCATGTCAAACTGTAATCCCCACATGTCAGGAGACAGACCTGGTGGGAGGTGACTGGATCATGGGGACAGATTTTCCCCATATTCTTCTCATGATCATGAGTGAATTCTCATGAGATCGGATGGTTTAAAAGTGTGGCATTTCCCCACCACCACTTTCTCTATCTCCTGCCACCATGCGAAATACTCCCTGCTTCCCCTTTGCCTTCCACCATGATTGTATGTTTCCTGACTGTATGTTCCCCAGCTGTAAGGAGCTGCAAGTCAATTACATTTCTTTTCTTTATAAATTACTCAGTCTCAGGTAGTTCTTTACAGCAGTGTGAAAATGGACTAATACACCTGGGAATCTAAAAGCCACATACTTGTTCAAGGCCGTGCACATACTAATGAAAGATGTGAGAAGGTGCTTATCCCTGCTACTTAGTTGACCTCGAGGGTCTGCACAAGCAAAAAGTGTACACTAAGTCAGAGTTGTCAACTGCCTTCCACAGCATTGAAGATGTGTTTCCAATATAAACACATCACTCCTAAGCAATATCTGGCAAATACATTAGTTCAAGGTATTGAAGGAAATCTCCTGTTCAATCATTAGCTGACCACTAACTGAAGCAAGCAGAGACTTGGCTAATAAATGTGACAAAAAATTCATAATCTACAGAATTTGTCCAGAAAAGTAACTAAACAAGCAAACAGTAACAATAACAATCTCCAAGGTAAGAAGGGAGGTGATGTGATTTTCAGAGTTGAAACATCATATTACTTAAAATGTCCATCTAAAAAAAACTATGAGATATGCAAAAGAACAAGATAATATGAGCCACAGACAGGAATAAAAGCAGCCAATAGATGCCACTTCCAAGAAAGCCTAGATGTTGACCTTAGTGAACACTTTAAATTAATCATTTAAAATATATTCATGGAACCAAAGGAAACCGTGTTTAAAGAACAAAAGGAAAATATGAGATAAGTTTCTTACCAAATAGAGATAGAAATAAAGAGATAAAAATTTTAAAAATGACTAAATAAAAATTCTGCAGTTGAAAGTACAATACCTGGGATTTAAAAATTCATTAGAGAGGATCAATGGCATATTTTAGCAAGCAGAAGAAAGAATTCACAATTTCAAAAATAGCTTAATTGAGATTATCCATTTTAAGGAAAAGAAAAAATGGTATGAAGAAAGATAAACAGAGCTTTAGATATCTGTTTGACAACATAAATTACATTAATGTATAATGGGAGATGTTAAAGGAAAGGAGAATGAATAAATATTTGAATACATAACAGCTAAAATCTCCTGAAATTTAATTAATCTGTACATCTAAGAAGATTAAAGAACTCCGAACTGCATAAATTTGGATATCCACATGTAAATATATCATAATCAAAGCTTTGAAAGGCGAGTACAAAGAGACCCTTGAAAGTAGCTTAAAAAATTATTCACATATATACTCAATAATATTGACACCAGAAGCCACAGAGACCAGAAGTCAGTAGAAGGACATATTCAAAATGCTGAAAGAAGAGATTGTCAGCCCAAACATTCTATCTTCTGCAAAACTATTCTTCAAAAATCAAGGACAAATTAAGACATTCCAAAATAAAAAGAGAATGTGTCACTAGCAGATGAGCCCCAGGAGGAAGTTTTTACGCTTGAGAAAACTAAATATTAACTTGAATCCAAAAAATAAAAAATAAAAAGAAATTACACTGGTAAATCTAACTATATAGGTAAATAGACAGTATAAAAGTAGTTTTTATTAGCAATTGTTTTATTTTACTGTCTGATTTAAAGCACGATTGTGTAAAGTAATATTTTAAAAATATTGTTGATGGGCTCATAATGCATAGACATATAATTTGCATGAGAATAATTATACAAAGGAGGAGAAATAGAGCTGTATTGTAACAACTTTTTAAATATGTCATCCAAATTAATTCAGTAGTAATCTGATCTAGATTTTCAACTAATATGTAAATTGTAACTACCAGGATAATTACTAAGAAACTGACACAAAATCATGTCCTACGAGAAACACCTAAAGCATTAAGATACAAAATATAAACATCAGGCAGTTTTAACAATTAGATCAGCAATAATTGATTTAAAAATCAACCATAGTAACAACACCGAAATAATCACTTTACTACGTTGGTGTTTACCTTTAGATATGGTTTGGCTCTGTGTCCCCACCCAAAATCTCATCTCAAATTGTAAATGTCATGTGTTGAGGGAGGGACAAGGTGGGGGGTGACTGGATTACGAGGGCGGTTCCCCCGACGCTGTTCTCATGATAGTAAGTGTTTGACAGTTCCTTCTTCACACTCTCTCTCTTGTCTCCGCCATGTAAGATGGCCTGCTTCCCCTTCTGCGGTGATTGTAAGTTTCCAGCCGCGCGGAACTTTAGTTCAATTAAACCTCTTATCTTGATAAATTACCCAGTCTCCGGTATTTCTTTATAGTAGTGTGAAAATGGACTAATAAAACTTTTTAGTCTTTTTTTTTTTAATGTTCACATGTACTTGTGCACACTTATTTATTTTAATTTAACATTTTTGGCCTCAGGTTGGTATTTGAAGTATCAGGTGGAAAATTTTTAGACATGTTTTCTGCATAAAGTGAATTCTGTACTTACACACATGGAAACTGGTATTTTATGTTGCATGTAACTAAAGATGTATATTGGATTCATGGAATGTGCTCATGTATGTTAACATGTAAAATATTTTAAAATAATTGCTTATGATTTCATAATCAAGCAGTGAAAGTTAAAATTAAATTGCATCTATGTTTGCATATTTTTTTGATTTAAAGAGCTACCAGTAGTATATATGACATTACTTGTCATTTCCCTAAATAACTGAGTTTTATCATCTAAAAACAGTTTAAAGAAATTTTTAACCGCAAAGTCTTAAAAGCATATTAATAAGCAGATGTTGAAAAAATTAAATTAAAATTAAAAAATTTAAAATAAAATGTTCCATTGAAATGCTTTTGGTTTGTGGGCACATGCAAATTTATTTGGAGAAGTTACTCTCTCAGCATTCCCTTCACATGAGGATTTATGTGATGTTTGTTTTCACTAAGAAGGAGAAAAATGAAAAAGCGATTTCAGAACCTGATTTGATTGCTTTGAAAACAAACAAAGAAAGTGCTATTTTTTTTTTTTTCTGGTGGCTTTGGGATAATTGCTCTTCCCTTCAAATCTCTCTCTCTTTCTCTCTGTATGTACGTGTGTGTTTTTTCATCTTTCTATTTTCAAGGTAGGTTTAGTAGGTTATGGGAAAAAAATTTGTTTAATTTACTTCTTCCTTTTGAGAGATATTTTCTTCTCTATATTTTCTTATCTTACCCTCTGAAGTCTCATTTTAGGCTTTTCATGTTGAGGAGTTAATAATGCACATGCTGGATATTTTTCTGACATTTTTCAACTTTTAAGTGGTCTTATCTAATAATCTGATTCCAGAAATGATATATCCTCATTGCAATTCTGCCTCTAAGAAAATTATATTATATCCAGAGAGCCATGCCACACAGTTACCTATCATTTTGAATCCCATTACCTATAAAATAGTGAAGGGGGAAAGCCCTTGTCAAATGAAAGCACTTTGGATTAAATTTTTTAAAAAGTTAAGGAATTTACATAATTCATTTTAAGGATTTAGAAATATACATACTCATGCCCTCAATAATTGCTAACTTTAACATCTATGCTTATTCTTGAGATATATGTGTGTGTATATATATATATGTGTGTATATATATATATATATATTGCAATCTGCACACTACAGATGCAGTAATTCAGAGAAATTAAACTACTTTCCCAATGTCATACCACTGAGATGTGGCAAACACTGGAAGTAAAATATCGGATCTAATTTCAAAGCCTATTATTCTAACCACTATTCCGTCTTGAGGATCTTCGGCTTTTACAATTGTCATCAATTCTCTGTCTTTCACACACACAAGACATTGATTTACCACTCAACAACTCTAATCACACAATCGATAATAGAATATAATAAAATTTCCATTACTTTCATTTATAGCGTTCAAGTCTTACAAAACTCACACATTCGGTTATGCTTTAAAGTTTTTGCAGTTGTACGAAAGCTACATTAAATACATATTAGACCTATGCCTTACAGAATAGCTTAAGATTTGTAAGAAATAATTTTTTTTGAAAAGAATACTAATTAACTCCAGGTAGTTTTTAATGCCTGTAAGGTATAAAAACAAAGTACAACCATAGTAAAGCTAATACTTTGTAGTCGTGATTTTTATTCCACCTCTTTTAAGTTAGAGATCAAGTTATGTGCTGAATGAAATTTTAAAGATCATCTAGTCTATGTTACTGATAAGGAAACTATAGCTCAGAGGTATTATGTGACCTCTCCAAAGACACAGAGCCAGTTGGCAGCAGAGTTGGAATAACCTCAATATCTCCGATTGCCAGATCAGTTTCTCTTCACTATTTATATGCACATTATACAGCTTCTCTGCATGGTTTATATGAATTACCTTACTAATAATATTTTAAATAATAACTTTTAGTAAAAACAGGCACAATCCAAGTCTCTAAATACATATAACATTTTATTAAAGGGTCAGATAATCAAGGGGCATTATTATAAGGCTGACTTAATACATAGTTAATGGAAAGGCTATATTAGTCTATAGTCTCTCTTTCTCCCTCTCTCTATATATAGTTAGATATATCATATACATATAAGTTATATATATACACACATATATACACACACACACACACACACATATATATATATAGAGAGAGAGAGAGAGAAAGAGAAAGAGAAAGAGAAAGAGAAAGAGAAAGAGAAAGAGTGTTTATGTGATGATCCTGCAAGTAAGTTTGCATCACTCATTTAGTTGTAATCCTAAAATCAGTACATACATTTCATGGTATATATACAGATGTTTTATTACTAAAATTATTTTTGGTGGCTTTCTTTACATTAATCTGTAATAAAGTTTTAAAGTCATGGTCAACAATGGGAAAACATTTACGTTCAAATGGAGTTTGATAAATGTAGTTTTAGAAAACTGTGAGGTGATGAATGTGTTCATTAACTTGATTGTGGTGATTATTTCACAATGTATATATAAATCACAATGTATATATAAATCATCACATTGTACATCATGTATATATGCAGTTTTATAAATTCTACTACAAGAAAATTGGTGAAAGGAGCACATACATGCTCAGACACATTACACTTTGTTTTGCTTGGCCATAAATTGGGTGTATAAAAATTTGCTACCATCCTAATATGTAATTACCCTTCTATGTTAGATTCCTAGTAGATACTCAGGTATTTCAGAGAAAATATCAAGAAAAAACACTGACCCTGCCTTGCAAACACCTATCATCAGATATTTGTTCCCTATGTGTTCAAGGTTAGAACACTTTAAAATGTAAATAAATTATACATAAAGGTAGACATGATGATTAGCCACTTACTATAAGGGACCAAGAACTAATATTTCTATAACATTTCATAACAAGTTATTCCTATACACATTTTCTTCAAGAAATTTAAGTTATGTAGGCAGATGTCATTTATTTTCCCCATATTTTTGAATAAATGTAAAAGAATTGTCATTCATAAAGCATCATGATTACTGGTGATTAACTGGATAAATTAAAAATAACTTATGTATGTCAATTTTTTAAACTAAAGAACAGGGACACAATGTTCACTTTTCCTATTTCCAAGGGTTTCTACAAATACCAAGATAAGGCAGAAGAAAAGCAATTGCATACTGTAAAGAATTTTTCTTCCTTGTCTTCTTTCCTATAAATACAGCATGAGGTAATTACTAAAGTTCTTCCTGTAAAAAAAAAATTGTATTGCATAAGTGTATGATATTATCGACTGCTTATGTGTAGGTTTTCAACCTGGTTTAGAATTTTCTCTAGGTTATAATTTATGTGGTGTTAATATTTTTGTCTCTCTCAACATTCATCCAGTAGGATTTTTTTTAAAAAGTCTAGTTTTGTTTTCCAACTTGGATTTACTCAAGTTTAAGTTTGACATACTTTATTCTTCTTCTTGCTTATCTTTAAGAGGAATCAAGAGAATTGTTGGATCTATCAGTGTTTTCAGGGGAGACATAACTAAATAACAACAGAACATTTATTTTTATACACACACATGCACACACACACACACATTTTTATGCTGGTCAGATAAACAATATCTCTTCTGTAAAGCCTAGGAAGTCTTAGCCCAAAAATAGAATGTTAAACAATATATACTGATGTTAAAGGAATAATGGATACTTCGCTTTATACATATTCCTAGTAAACCAAGACTTTATAGTTGTAGTAATTGAAGCACTTTTAAAAGCACAATTTCATTAGACTATAATCCAGCTAAAATATCATTTACAAAGGTTTGGGTCATCCTTTTTATTACAAATGGTTTTAATCAAAAGAAAATGCTTACAGGAATGGAACTGACCAGTATTTTTTATAATGCAACAGCTCCCCCATCTTACAGACAAAAGAATATAAACTAGAATTCTTTTTTGATATATAATATTAGCAAGGTCTAGATCATGTAGAGTTAATTAAATTTTATTTTCTTAAGTTCTGTTGGACTTGATATATTTTCTCTTGTAAAAAGACAAATCTTATCATGGATATATATATTCCAGAAGTATCTATTGTATCTACATAATCTTCTGAGAAGGTAAGAATTCATACAGAACACTGAAAATGATAGCTCAGTCACTAAGATATTTAAAATTCATGTTGTAAGGATGAATAAATACAGCATCCTGGATATTCTAAGGTTTTTTTTAGCATGTTCTGGGAAAATACTTTTCCATTTATCTCTTTGTATGCTTTAAAGTGATGTGTTTCTATTTGCAGTCTTTTTAAACATTTTCTCATATTTTGGTCATTTAATAAAGTATTTAGAGATTTCTCTTCAAAATTAGTTTGACTCGATATTTGAACAAATATTTGTTTTCCATTTTTCATCTTGCAAAAAGCTAAAGAAAATGCTTAAGCAATTTACCTCAGATCACTTTTATAATGATTACATAAACAATCCAATTTAAAACCCTAAAAGTTATTTACTCAAGACAGCTCAGGTGAAAGGATTATTTTTTGATACTAGAAACTGTAGCTGCATATTTATAAATGAATATTCCTGAGATGATTTTTCCATAATATACATATTAAAATTGCTTACTCTTAAAAGTTCCATCGGGCCCTATATACTACAGAGTTTTTCTATATTTCATTAGTATAAAACAAACACAAGTGATATGAGAGCCAGGAAAAAAATGCCTGCCACGTATAATAGTATAATGAATAAATTAAGAGATCATTACAGTTTTTTTTTTAAATTTTACAATGTAGGTATTTAGCCTACTAAAAGTAAAGCACATTTTCTGAAAACTCATATTTAACATTAAGTCCACATTAACATGATTCCATTTCAGAAAGAACCCCACCTTACCCCCACACCTACACCACCAAGATTTCTTGAGAGCATTTGGCAGAGGATATATTGGTCAAAGTTCTTGAATGTTTAATAGAGCCGTATGAGGACACTTTTAGAACGCTGTAGCCAGTGGTATACTGGGACCAGCGTGTTGGCTAGCTGAAACCAATTATGCCCATTTCTTCCCAAATCTGTATTCATTGATCTGATTATCACCACATCCATGCCAACATCTATTGTTTTCTAACTTTTTAATTGTGGACATTCTTGCAGGAGTAAGGTGGAATCTCACTGTGGTTTTAATTTGCATTTCCCTGGTGATTAGCGATGCTGAATTTTTTTGTTAATGTTTATTGGCTGTTTGTATATCTTCTTTTAAGGATTGTCTATTCATGCCCTTTACCCACTTTTTAATGGGATTTTTGTATTTATTTATTTATTTATTGCTGGTTTGTTTGAGTTCCGTGTAAACTCTGGATACTAGTCCTTTGTGAGATGCATAGTTGGTGAATATTTTCTTCCATTATGTAGGTTGTCTGTTTACTCTTCTGATTATTTCTTTGTTGTGCAGAAGTTTTTTAGTTTAATTGAGTCCCATTCATTTACTTTTGTTTTTGTTGTATTTTCTTTTGGTGTCTTAATCATGAATTCTTTGCCTAAGCCAACATTTAGAAGAGTTTTTCTGGTGTTATCTTTTAGAATTTTCATGGTTTCAGGTGTTATATTTAAGTCTTTGATCCATCTTGAGTTGATTTTTGTATTAGGTGAGAGCTGGGGATCCAGTTTCATTCTTCTACATGTGGCTTACCACTTTTTCCAGCACAATTTACTGAATACAGTATCTTTTCCCTAATACATGTTTCTTTGCTGCAAAATAAAAGATACTTAGAAATATACTTAACCAAGGGTGTGAAAGATCTCTACAAGAAAAACTACAGAAAAAAAACAAAAAACAAAAAAACAAAAAACAAAAAACTGCTGAAAGAAATCATAGATAATACAAACAAATGGAAACACATCCCAAGATCATGGATGGAAAGAACTGATATTGTGAAAATGACCATACTGCCCAAAGCAATCTACAGATTCCATGCAATTCTGATCAGAATACCATCATCTTTCCTCGCAGAACCAAAAAAAAAAAAAAAAAAAAAAAAAAAAAAAAATCCTCCTAAAATTAACATGGAACAAAAAAATAAGCGTGAATAGCCAAAGCAATACTAAGCAAAAAGAACAAATTTAGAGGCATCACATTCACCAAGTATGCTGTGAGGCCATAGCAGCCAAAAGAGCAGGGTACTGGTATAAAAATAGGAATGTAAACCAATGGAACATAATAGAGAACCCAGAGATAAAGCCAAATACTTACAACCAACTGATCTTTGACAAAGCATACAAAAACATAAGATGTGCTTTATAATTCAAAAAAATGAAAATTGTTTAATATTTAAATGAAAGTAATATAAATTTGGAACATCTGTTTTTCATCAGTTGGTCCTTTTGGTATTTATTGTAGGTAAGCTGTAGCCTTAAAAATAGTGGTTCTCAGCCAGGCGCTGTGGCTCACGCCTGTAATCCCAGCACTTTGGGAGGCCAAGGCGGGTGGATCATAAGGTCAGGAGTTCGAGACCAGTCTGACCAACATGGCGAAATCCTGTCCTTACTAAAAATACAAAAAATTACCCAGGCATAGTGGTGCGTGCCTGTAATCCCAGCTACTCAGGAGGCTGAGGCAGGAGAATCGCTTGAACCTAAGAGGCGGAGATTGCAGTGAGCAGAGATCATGCCACTGCACTCCAGCCTGAGCGACAGAGTCAGACTCCGTCTCAAAATAAATAAATAAATAAAAGAATAGTGGTTCTCAAAATATAAGAAGCAGAGAATCACCTGGAAGGCTTGTTAAAACAGATTCCTGAGTTTCTAGTCCAGTAGATCTTGGGTAGACCTGAGAATTTGCACTTCTAAAAATATGGCATTCTAAGGACCACACGTTGTGAAGTGCTGCTCTAAAATTGCAAGAGTTCTAAGTATTGACTTTATTAACGGTAACCACCCCAACACTGACAGATCACCCAAATCTTTGACACATGAATGCTAGTTAATAAACCTCAGTACCTTTAAGAAGTATAATTTAAATCTTATTAAGGTTATTATCCTCAACTAGTTGACCCACATAATGGAAAACACAAAGAGCTCAGATTATATTAAAAATAATTTGAATATTTTATGATATTCAGCAAGTCAAACAACAATTCTGAAGTTGCTATTTCCTATGTTATAAAATAATACTCCTATAATGTTAATATTTATCCATAAAGTATTTGTCCTTGGAATTAAAGTGTTTGTTTGTACTGTTAGAGGAAAACCTACACCTATCCAAAGTCTAGCAAAAATTGTGGTAATTGGTGAGGGGAAACCACAGCGTGCTTGAACTGTTTTGTTTCATTTTATTAATTTTTAAATTGAATTTTTATTGTGTTTTATCATTTATTTAGTTTTTTAAAACAGCTGTCAATCCCTAATTTGTTTACAGATTTTTCTTACATAGCTTTTTATAGTAATACATCTATCACAGGACCTTTGTGTCTCAAAAGTAAGACATTTAAATAATTTTACTACATTCCACAGTCCTAAATTTAATCTAAAGTATCAGTAAGAAAAGTCATACAAAAATAAACAGAAGTATTTATGAAAGAGTTAGGACAAGACAATGTGTACCAGCTTCTGTTATTCTTCTAGAAAGAAGTGTTCCTCCTTCTGCTTGGAGTTAATCTCTACTAGATAGGATACCCTACAAACTCCTTAGGTATCTTGCTTCAGCAATTTATTTACTCTTGTCTTACTCCCTTTGTGTTGCCATAACAAAATACCATAAACTGAGTGGCTTATAAACAACATACTACTATTGATTTCTCACTGTTCTTGAGGCTGGGAAGCCCAAGATCAAGGTCCCAGCAGATGCAATGTTTGGTGAAGGTTGTTTTTTTCATAGATAGAGACCTCACTGTGTTCTCACATGATAGAAGGGACAAAGAAATGTTTTCATATTTGAGGCCTCTTTCATAAGGGCACAAATCCCATTCATGAGGACTCTGCCCTCATGACCTAATCACCTCCCAAAAGCCTTAGCTTTTAATGTACTATGAATTGGATGTGATTTGTCTGCACGAAAATTAATGCTGAAATTTAATTGCCAAAGAAACAATATTGGAAGGTGGGACTTAATGGGAGTTGTTTGGGTCAGGGCAGTGGATCCCTCATGAATAGACTAATACCATCACAAGGGAGTCATATTTTATTCTTGAGAAACTAGATTAGTTACTTTGAGAGCAGGTTGTTATAAATCAAGGTTGCTCTTCATGTTTAGTCTGTTTACACACATCCAGTAACCTTTCTACTTTTGCACCTTGTCTTGAAGCTGCACATTGCCCTTACAGAAGCCAGGCAGATCCCAGCACCATGCTCTTGAACTTTCCAGTCACCAGTGTCATGAGCTAAACAAATCTCTTTTCTTCATAAATTACCCAGTCTTAGGTATTCTGTTATAGCAACAGTAAACAATCTAAGACACCATCAATTTGGGGGTTAGAATATTAACATACAAATTTTAGGGGAATAGTAATAGTAATTCCTTTTTAGGGCATAATAATTCTCTTTTCTGTATTTTTATCCTTTATTTCTTGGTAAGACGTGACTTGGAAAATCCTTTAGCCCCATCCATCTGCACTTAAGTCTTCTCATTTGGATGAATGATCTATAATCTTGTCTTTGATTTCTTATCGATCATTTTTTTCCCTCAATAAGGAGGGTCTGGCTTCTGTTCCCATCACTCCACTAAAAGTGTTTTGTTAACATCATCAGTGATGCTCTATAAATCCTCTCACTTTACTCTTTATGTGACAACTGTCTATCAAATTTTGGTACCATTTGCCATTTCCTGAAATTCTTTATATCCTTGCTTTTCTTGATACATTATCAGCTCTCAATTGAAATATATTGCTTTTCAAGTTATTTTCATCATTTTTAAAATAAATTCCTTGGCTATGTTATACCTCTGGGGTCCATCTTTAGTCAGATGTTTAATTCACCAACTCTCATTTAGTTCCATGATTTTAAAAATCATTTATAAGTTACTAATGTTCCAGTTGTATCTCCATCCTGGATTGCTCCCCTGTACTCAATTTTTATATCCAAATGCCTCCTGACAATTTTTGTTTTTAGGTAAATGCATCCAAAAAAGGAATTAGCTCTTCTTACCCAAATTCGCTTTCTTTCCACATCTGCATATTGGTGTACCAAAGACCATAAAATGTTATTTCTAGGATTTGAAGTTGGAACATAGACAAAATGTGGTATTAGCAGTTGGTAGTGAATTAGGAAAGTTATGTAAGATGATCATATATGAATTATGAATCATGTTCTCTGATGATCAAGCAAGATAAAAGTTTATCTGAAGATAAAGGTTCACAAAAACCCAATCTAGAGAGAGCAGCAGAAATGAGAGACTGTGAAAAAAAAAAATGGAGATGTTTTGCCCGTTTCCTCAGATCACTTTAGTTCTTTTGTACAACCTTTTCTTGGATTACTGACTATAGTCTTATATAGTTCTAGTAAACTCTCCTTGAGATACTGGGGGTAAACCCTATCTTTTTTTTTTTTTTTTTTAATCCAAAATGTGTTTATTGAGATGGTTTCCCACTCATCTTGATTCAGAGTGCCTTTAGTGCTGCTTCCTCCTAAAGGAACATCCTTCTGTAAGCCTTGCTTTTCCTCCTGTAGGCTGGCAGAGGACAGTGGAGCAGCCAACACACAAAACTACCGTTTGTGCATGGCTAAAGACCGTGGTGATTTTATAGCATCCTGGGCATTTCAAATCCATGAAGTAGGAATTGGGGCTCTGCACCAGGCATTTCTTCTTGTGTTTCCTCTTCTCCTCTTCTGGGGAGGGATGAAGGAGATCCTTTGCCAGAGGCATGTTCTCGTGTGGGTAGGTCGTCACCGCCGGAAAGCAGCCCTATCTCTTTAATAGTGATCTAATTGGACATTAAACCCCATAAATATTAACTTCTTATAAACTTTAAAATCCAATCTTTCCCCCACAATTCATAGTCATACCCTTTTATTTACTGCTTTAACTACTTTGATTTTTCTTTAGGAAGTCTTTTTTTTTTTTTTTTTTTGTTCATCCTTAGCCATACCTTCATCTTCCATACTGCTGAAGGATTATTCCTTCTAAAATAGAAACTATATTTATTATTCTGCATGAGACCATTTACTAGCTCCCTGCTGATTATCATATGAGGTAAAACTCCTTGGCAAAGTATGCAGATCACTCCATGTCTAGAACCAGGCCTCAGAATATTAAGAGCCATGTGTAAATAACATCCCACAGCCAACATCATGCTATAATAAATGGGCAAAAGCTTGAAACATTCCTCTTGAAAACTGGAACAAGACAAGGATGCTCTCTCTCACCACCCCTATTCAACATAGTATTGATGCAATACCACATTTTCTTTATCCAGTCTATCAGCTAAATGATAAGAACACATAGCCACACAGAAAGAAACAACACACAATATGGCCTTTTGGAGGGTGGAAAGTGGGAGGAGGATCAGTATCAGAGGAACAGGAAAAATAACCAATAAGTACTAGGCTTAATACTTGGGTGATGAAATAATCTGTACAACAAACTCCCATGACAAGTTTACCTATGTAACAAACCTGCACATGTCCCCTGAAATTAAAATAAATGATAAAAAATAAAATAAAACAAAACAGAATGAAAAAACAACATAGTATTGGAATTCCTGACAAGGACAATCAGGCAAGAGAAAGAAATAAAGGGCATCCAAATAGGAAGAGAGGAAATCAAACAGTCTATTTTTGCAGATGACATGATCCTATATCCACAAACCCCATAGCCTCAGTCCAATACTTCTCTGATAAACAATCTTGACAAAGTCTCGAGATACAAAATCGATATGCAAAAATCACTAGCATTCCTATAAACCAACAGTAAAGTTAAGAGTCAAATCAGGAGCATACTCCCACTCACAACTGCTACAAAAAGAATAAAATACCTAGGAATATAGCTAACTAGGGAGGTGAAAGACCTCTACAAGGAGAACTACAAAACTCTGCTCAGAGCAATCAGAGATGACACAAACAAATGGAAAAACATTTCATGCTATTGAGTAGGAAGAATCAATATCATTAAAATGGCCATACGGCACAAAGAAATTTATAGACTCAACGCTATTCCTATTAAACTACCACTGGGATTTTTCAAAGAACTAGAAAATATTATTTTAAAATTCATATGTAATCAAAAAAGAGCCTGAATAGCCAAGGCAGTTCTAAGCAAAAATAACAAGCTGGAGACACCATGCTATTCAACTTCAAAGTGTACTGCAAGGCTACAGTAAATAAAATAGCATGGCACTTGTACAGAAGGACACATAGACCAATGGAACAGAATGGAGGCCTCAAAAATAAGAGTGCATGCTACAACTAGCTGATCTTCAACAAACCTGACAAAAACAAGCAATGAGGAAAGGATTTCCTATTAGATAAACAGTGCTGGGATAACTGGCTAGCCATATGCAGAAGATTGAAACTGAACTCCTTCCTTACACCATATACAAAAATTAGCTCAAGAGGGATTAAATATTTAACTGTAAAACCCAAAACTATAAAAACCCTGGAAGATAAACTAAACAATACTATGCAGGTCATAGGCATGTGCAAAGACTTTGTGATGAAGATGCCAACAGCAATTGCAACAGAAGTAAAAATTGATGAATGGGATCTTATTAAATTACAGAGCTTCTGCACAGCACAGAAGCTATCAACAGAGTAAATAGACAACCTGTACAATGGGAGAAAATTTTTGCAAACTATGCATCTGACAAAGGTCTAATATTCATTATCTTTAAGGAATTTAAACAAATTTCCAAGAAAAAATAAGGAATCTTAGCAAAACATGGGCAACTGACATGAACAGACACTTTTCAAGAGAAGATATACATGTGGCCCACAATCATAGGATAAAAAGCTCAACATTATTCATCATTAGAGATAGGCAAATCAAAATCACAATGATACCATCTCACATCAGTCAGAATGGTTATTATTAAAGAATAAAAAAAAAGAAAAAGATGCTGTTGATATGGTGGAAGAAAAGGAATGCTTACACACTACTGGTGGGAATGTAAATTAGTTCAACCATTGTGGAAGACAGTGCAGCAATTCCTCAAAGACCTAAAGACAGAAATATCATTTGATCCAGTAATCCCATTATTGGGTATATACCAAAGGAATATAAATCATTCTATTATGAAGACACATGCATGTGTATGTTCACTGCAGCACTATTCACAGTAACAAAGGCATGGAATCTAACTAAACGTCCACCAACAGTAGACTAGATGAAGAAAATGTGGTACATATACACTATGGAATGGTACACAGCCATAAAAAAATGAGATCATATCTTTTGCAGGGACATGGATGGAGCTGGAGGCCACTATCCTTAGCAAACTAATGCAAGAACAGGAAACCAAATATTGCATGTTCTCATTTATAAGTGGGAGCTAAATGATGAGAACACACAAACACATAAAGGGGAATAACACACACCTGGGCCCATCAGAGAGAGGAGGGTAGGAGGAGGGAGAAATTCAGAAAAAATAACTAAAGGGTAGTAGGCTTAATGCCTGGGTGATGAAATAATCTGTAAAACAAACCCCCATGACATAAGTTTACCTATGTAACACACCTGCACATGTATCCCTGAACTTAAAATCAAAGTTAAAAAACAAAAAACAAAACAAAAAACAAGCAAACAAACAAAAAACACAACAGGGCCTAACCTCACATTATCCTGTGTGCTTACTGCCTTGTACCTTTCTATTTGGTTCATGTCATCTTTGCTGCCTAAAATGCCCTTTTCTACCTCACTGTGTGGGTCATCCCTGCTTATACTTTCAGACCCAATTCAAGTGTCCACTTTTGCAAACGTTCCCTGATCTGCCACATAATTATTCCTTTTTTTGTAATACACAAACACACTCACACCCTCACACTGACACACACGTACCCACTTATTCTACTCTATTTCATTTACTTATGTCTTTCTTTTCTTCATTCCAGAATATGAGGTCATCGTTGATGGAAAAGAACACTTCATTATTTATCAGCATTGATTTGCTTATTATGATCTGCCTATACTCAGAAAATTATAGGTTTAATTCAAGGCACAGCTAGGTTTCAGGATCCTAATGAATATCCACTGGCCTATGTTTTAATCCATAATCCAATTCGCCTCCTCTTCAAGAAAGAGTACAATTTAAAAATCATTATAATTCTTACTGCACCTGATTTAATTGTGAACTCATAAATTCTGTCTTGTTTAGATTAATGATTCTCTTCACAGCACTTCAAATTGTGACACATACTACTATGTTTACTTAGAGCTGCAATTTATCTTTTCCTACTCAAATTCCATAAATATTTTTAAAACAAACGTCTTTTCTCTAAATGTGGGTGAATCTCTGTTCATCACAACAAGGAATCTCATTAATATGCTTTGGAGAGCCAAGAGGAGTCAGTATAGTCTAGTTGATTTATTCCTTTCTCTACTTCTCTCCAAGCTTACAGTTTTTGGACATCAGTTTTGTTTTGTTTTATTAAACTTAAAAATAATAGTTGAAATACCTGATCTAAAAATCCTTTTCTAACTTTAAGTTTTTATTCTTGGGAAATTCAAGCATTTCCAGATATGAATAAATGGAGTAATTTGTAAAGTAATTATTACTGACCTGTATGCATTCATATTAATGTTTAAAGGCATATATTACTTTTTGTATTAGCATAAACAAAAATGCAATTAATCATGTATTTATCTGACAGACCTGGAGCAGTTACTGGATGCTGTTAAGGTTTCCACTACAGATGCAAGAAAAGTATCCCACACTTTCTGTCTGTCTGACTGTGACAGCTAAGATTAAATTAGGTAGGACAGTAATTCCAGAAATATGGCTTGGAGGGAGATAATCTTCATGACACAGAAACAATCTTGTAAACAGCAAATATTTTGTTTTATTCCAATAAAGGAATCTAAAATTTGAATTAAAAATATATTTATAAACTACTTTTCATCTTCTCAGACTGTAAATATCAACAAAACATTTTCATTATAGTAACAAATATAAATCACAGGGGCTGTATGGGAAATTAAGAGTAAATGTGAATTGTGTCATTATAATTTTGACTAAATCAGAGATATAGTACAATTAAATGTCAGATTTGATAAAGTAGTTATTCAGTTGGAGTTAAGTTTAATAGATTGTGTACCAAGATTGTTTCCTCATTAGTTCATGCTTATGAAGCCTGAAACAGAATCAGAACAGGGAATAATCAGTTGCCTTTTTATCATGATTGTTAAATTTAAAAGACTTCTGATTGTCTTGGATTTCAGTTTCTTAAAGTCGGGTATTCTGTTTCACTTATTTCACAGTTATTAGCTTAGGACAAATAAAACAAAAACATATTTTAAAATAAATATGATCTACCCCTATTGAACAATATGTTCCATGTAAATTTTATGTATATAAACATATGGCTCTAGTTAATATTAAAATCAAAGAGGAGAAATTTAGGCAGGTGTTTGATATCACAAAACAAATGGTTAAAAAAAAAAGCCTGGCACGTTATCTTATGCATTGTGACACTTAAGATATGAAATAATAAATACTAAATTTGAAAAGACAAAACATAAATTTAAGGATTCTTTGTACTGACTACATTTGAAAAAACTTATCACCTTATACAAATGTGATCTACATAGAATGTGAAACTGAATTTGCAGACTGGGTTATAGCTGAAACCACAGATACACTTCAGTACCTTGCGGATGATATTCACTCATTTTCTTTTCCAAAGTTTAACAACTTTGTTCAAATCTGGACTTTTGTTTATGGACTGCACTCATCAATGTTGCCTTTCAATCTGAGCTTTTACTTCTTAGTGTATACCATGGTGTAGATGCATTGCACTAAAGGTGAAAAACAAACAACAAAAAAAGGCGCGGTGACTCATGCCAGGAATCCCAGCACTCTGGGAGGCCGAGGAGGGCGGATCACGAGGTTAGGAGATGGAGACCACCCTGGCTAACACGGTGAACACCAGTCTCTACTAAAAATACAAAAAGTTAACCAGGCGTGGTGGTAGGTGCCTGTAGTCCCAGCTACTCCGGAGGCTGAGGGAGGAGAATGGTGTGACCCCAGGAGGTGGAGCTTACAGTGAGCACAGATCACGCCACTGCACTCCAACCTGGGTGAAAAAAAAAAAAAAAAAAAGAAAGAAAATAAAGCAAATGAACCCCAGTGGAAGAGATTTTCAATCAACAAAGTGTCCAAGACTTTATGTATTTCAAAAAACAGAAAAATATTTTCAGGGAAAGCAATATTAGCTTTCAGAGTAGTTGCCACTTGAACTAAGCATTTGCTCTATGAGTATAAAATCACCTTGCATATTTTTACAAAGAATGTTTTCACATTTACATAAACTAGTGTAGGCATGGCCACTCTACACATATTGTTTTTCTTCTTTGACATTTAAAGTTTCACTGTAAGTTTCAACTGGAGTGTTCTGTGCAGCATTTTCCAGAAGCTTCCTTCCTAACTATTCAAAGAGGTACTTTCCTAATTCTCCAGTTCCAAGAAGAGTCATTCTGATGCAGGGCAGGCAAGCCCTGAAGTGGGGCTAAGCCAGCCAGGGTTCTTGACTTTGCCCATGAAAGAATTCAAGGGCAAGCCAGAGGTAGAAGAAAACAGCTTTACTGAGGAGGCGGTGTTACAGCTCCAGCGGTGCGGCTGCTCCGTGACTGCTCCTGCAAGGCTACCCCATACTTAGGTAGAGACTAGAAGCTCAGGGCAGTTTAGCAACACATTTATATACACTTTTAATAACATGTCGAGTGAGAATCCTCTTACCAAGGATAACTCAGAAGTTTTTAAATAACAAAAGCAAGAAAGAGAACTTAGTTGCGTATTATAAAGACAGAACACAATAAGCAGAAATGAGTTGAAGAGGTCGAGGAATCCGTCTCATAGCTCACTGGCAATTTTCTAAATGAATGAGGAAGTGTAGTACTACTGAATCCAGTCAAAGTTTCCAAGATGAGGTCAGAAGAAAAAGAAACTGCCTTATTTTAGTTCACTGCCTCACATAAGGGTCTATTTCAAAATTAGTAAATTTTTTAGTTTTTACATTATGAGTATTTTCACATGTTAGAAAAAGTTAAGATTTGAAACTGCATCTCACCATTTACCAAATTGAAAAATAAAACCTTAGTGTGTTATAAAGATCCATCATATGTGCCTGGGGGTATGTGCATGTTTTACACATGACTACTTTTTAAGAAATCATTCATTCACCCTCATCTTATATTATTAAAAATATAAAATAAATGTCTCTGTGGAATATAAGACAAAGTTTCTGAAAATAGAGTGTTTAAGTTTAAAAAAAGCATTTCTAGATAACATACAGAGAATTGTTTACATATTACTTAATGACTATTAACTTAGAGTTTACCTTTATTCTTTGCTTTCTCCATTTTGTTCTGTTCTAGATATGTTGAATTTTTAATACGAAAGAAAACTGGAGAAAGATAATATATCTTAGTAAATGAAGTCTATATCAGGAGGTACCTAATCCTAAAGCATACTGTTATGAAAATGAATGAATGAATAAATGTAATGCTAATATTTTTACACTTTTGGCTACATTATTTAGTATTAAAAAACAAAAGAATCTTGAAAATATTCAACAAGAAAATGTAGCAAATCCTAAATTTGTAAAATTATAAAAGGTAACTGTAATCAATGCTGGACACACAAATGTGAAAAAAATATAGAAAAGACTACAATGCCATATAATTTTTCACAATGATTTCTCATGTGATTTCTTTTATTTCCTAAATTCTGTTGACAATAACACTATTATAAAATATATAATAAGTTCCCATAATCGGTGTCATGTTAATTTTTCAACAATATATTTTTTGGTTTTAAAATGTTCTAATGTTACAATATTACAAAATGTTAAAACATGCCAAGCTAAACACAAAATAAAACAATAATTTATGTTTTTGCACATCCAAGCAGTAATTAAATATATAATAGTTACAGCTCAAATTAATAATTTCTTAAATTAATAGTTTAATGTTGACAATAGACACATTTACTTTAAATAAAGTGGAAAAATACTGCATAGCAATATAATGCAGTTTAAAAACTATTAAACTAATCACATTTTCTATAAATATAAATGTTCATGATTATTTTAATAAATGGATGGTAAATAATTTAAAATCTATATTTAATATTTCTATGATTATTTTCATATTACCCTACTTTTATTTTCAACAAATTTCTTAATATTTGTAACAATTAGTGTAACATTTTTCCCTCTGATGAGTTTTAAATACCTAATAATGTAGATTCTTTGTGTGTATATGTAAATAGGAGGTAGTTGTAGAGGTCTCAAAAAAGAACAAACTTGGACTTTATGTATACATATATATATATAGAGAGAGAGAGAGATAAACTAGTCTGAAAGCCAAAGACCAGCTGTATAAAATCCAAGGAAACTTCTTTGATTACTTTATTCTAAAACTAGCCCTTTTAAAGGGGAGATAATTTAAGGTACAAAACTTCTTTTTTTTTTTGAGACAAGAGTCTTGCTCTGTTGCCCAGGCCAGAGTGCAGTGGCCCGATCTCAGCTCACTGCAAGCTCCGCCTCCTGGGTTCATGCCATTCTCCTGCCTCAGCCTCCTGAGTAGCTGGGACTACAGGCGCCCGCCACCTCGCCTGGCTAATTTTTGTATTTTTAGTAGAGACGGGGTTTCATCGTGTTAGCCAGGATGGTCTCGATCTCCTGACCTCGTCATCCGCCTGCCTCGGCCTCCCAAAGTGCTGGGATTACAGGCGTGAGCCACTGCGCCCGGCCGGTACAAAACTTCTAAAAAGCGTTTTGAGAACAAATGGCGTCTGAGGAGAACAAGTTGGATATTGAAAATTTCGCTTAAATTTCATGTTTGAATTAATATATAATTTGGTATATGTATTATATATAATGGATAATATATATTACATAATATATATAATATGAGGGAAAATAAAAACATCAGTAGAATATTTTAGTTGTCTTCTTAAGGATTTTATCTCAGGAAGTTTTTATGAGCAGATTTTCTTGATTAAAAAGTAGTTTATTTTGAGAAACTGGGTTATCGGTACTATACTTTAATGTGATATTAGACATTCACACACGATTTGAGATAGACTAATGACAGGGAATAGAAATGTTATCTATGGATTACCTACTTCTGCTGGGTAGTTTATATACAGGTAGTCATTAATAACTGTCAATCAACCCTAAATAGAAATATTCTCCCTTCTATTTGACATGTATTAAAACTTGAGGATTCAGGTGAGTTAAATGATTTACACAAGTAACACGGTGAATCTCAGAACCATGACTCAAACCCAGGTTTGTTTCATTCCAAAACTTTGTTTAGTAATACCCTGGGCTATATACCTGGTACTGCAGTAAAAGACTTCATACAGATGTTTCACAGACTACCTCCCAAGGCAGTTAGAATGAATGTGGGAGAAGTAAACCAGAAACTAAGTGCAATAGAGAAGCTATTATTGGAGTTAATAGGAGGTGGTTCCAGAGGTCTCACAAAAGAACACACTTGGGATTGATAACAAATTGTAGTTGGCAAAATAAAAGCAAGATCATAATGTAACAACTAATTTGTTGGTCTATTAACCTCTACTAGATGGTAAGGTCTATTATGAGGGACAGAGGCCATGAAAATTATGGTCAGTCTTCTTTCTCCAGTGCCTAGTGCAGGGCACTGACTATAACAAGGCATTCAAAGAATTTACATGGAATGAACAAAACTGCAAGCAGAGAAATAAAGGACCTTTGTGGAGAAAGAAGTTTGATGCTAACCAGTCGCAGAAAGGATTCCCTTTCGTTACAGAAGTCACAGTCACTAAGAGCTGAGATATAAATCCAAAAGAACTTTAACACCAAGCTAGCCAAAAGACTGCAGTCAGTTATAGGACCAGGAAGATTATGGAAGCAAAACATCAGTTAAAAAAAAAAAAAAAAAAACAGTAACTCAGTCTTCTCTCTAAACAGGTCGTGATTTAAAGGGGAAAAGAAAAAGAACCAGTGAAGAGATTAAAAGGCAAATTACTTAATCATGTTTTAGAAATTTGTTAAAAATGATTGCTCCAAAAGAAATTATCTGATTTCATGTAAATAAAACTTACCACACATCATTTATTTTAATAAAAAAGATCTTTAATAAAATAAATTAAAATTAATTCTTCCTTCTAAATCTATGGGGGCTTGTAAGAAAGTCCAACCATGTGGTTACAACCATGTGAGAGTGTCACATTACTGCCAACTTGTGGCCACCTGCCTGAAATTCAAGGACAGATTTTCAAGATGAATAATTAAGAAGCTGAATCTGCCTCAACCTTGAAGACAGATTCAGTTTTCTAATTTGGCACTGGAGGCCATTATCCGTAGCAAACCAATACAGGAACAGGAAACCGAATACCACATGTTCTCACTTATAAGTGGGAGCTAAATGATAAGAACACATGGACACATAGAGGGGAACGACATACACTGGAGCCTTTGGGAGAGTGGAAGGTGGGAGGAGGGAGAGGATCGGGAAAAATAACTAATGGGTACTAAGCTTAATGCCTGGGTTATGAAGTAATCTGTACAATGAACCCCCATGACACAAGTTTACCTATGTAACAAACCTGCACATATATTCCTGAACTTAAAATAAAAGTTAAAAGCTGGGCATGGTGGCTCACGCCTGTAATCCCAGCACTTTGGGAGGCCAAGAAGGCTGGATCACCTGAGGTCAGGAATTCAAGACCAGCCTGGCCAACATGGTGAAATCCAGTCTCTACTAAAAATACAAAAAGTTAGCTGGGTGTGGTGGCACACACCTGTAATCCCAGCTACTCAGGAAGCTGAGGCAAGAGAATCGCTTGACCCTGGGAGGCGGAGGTTGCAGTGAGCTGAGATGCTGCCACTGCACTCCAGCCTGGGAGACAGAGGGAAAGCTCCATCTCAATAAATAAATAAATAAATAAATAAATAAATAAATAAATAAATAAATAAAAGAAAAAACAGAAGTTAAAAAAAAGAAAACCTGTAAAACTAAAGCTAAAAAGCCAAATCTTTGTTATGTCATTGTACGGCAGATGCACTTGATAGCAATAACTCAAGCATATGCTGAGAAGGTCCCTATGGTGTAAGAAGAAGGTTTGTTTGGAGTTCAGACCTAAGAAATTCAGGAGTGGCCAACCTAGAGATTCACTCCTTAACTGTGGGGGACTTCTGAACCCCTTGCCCATACCTTGGAACTCAGGCCATAAAGGGGACTCAGGATGTTTGTTTCAGGTAAAATGTAGGTTGCTAGCTAGAGATTCCTAAATGAAAATGCTACATATCCTGTATGCTTTTTATAAACAGTAGCATTTTCCTGTCCAGCCCACCACTCCTGGCCCGAACTGTATATAACTCCTCAATAAACTCTGTGTCTGATTCACTGACTCTGGGTCTCTCCTTCTTCCTCTCAGACACGACGTCACATGTCATCCCTATTGGAGTTAATAGGGGTCTGGCATGACAACAGTTCTTAATCAGGCTTTTAACGTAAGCAAGTTGAAAAAATGAATGCCATAGACATTCAAACAGCTTATTATTTCTACCTAATATGATTTGGTGTGCCTACCTGTACTCCTAAATCAAGTCATGACAACAATTATTCTGATGTTTTATTTTTAAGATAATTGCTTTACGACTAGATTCATTTTAGAAAACAGTTTCACTATTTAGTGGAAATCTTTTTGAAATGCTATCTATACACACACATAAAATTTAAAAATATTTCTTTCAAAGGCTAAAGCTAGGTGTGAATAATTGTTCAATAGCATTATCAAAATACAAAAAGGGAAAATATAAAATATAGTACCATGCTTATCATTCAGTTTGGTATACAAGGTAAGAATGATTGAGGTGGCCTTGCTTCCCATATGTATTAACACACTTTTTTGCTAGAAAGTCTACTTTTTATAACTTAAGTTGGCTTCATATTCCTGATATAGGCTGCTAGTCATTCATACTTTAGTTTAAATTAGTCTGATATAATTTATTTTTTATTAAAAGCTCAATTAGATCTGTCTACTATGCCTTAATGGGAGTTTTGGTGAGAAGTAGAAATTGAATTGTAATAGCATAGAATTCTTCTTTGGGTTAGATAGTCCTCAATAGCATGGTACATTTTGGGGCTCTTGGGTAACTAAATAGGAGCAGCAGACAAATGTGAGGAGTTGACATCAAGGTGTAAGCAAATAAGCAAGAAAAAAATATTAATGGAGATGAAAGATAAAATTTACTTATAACTTTCAGTATTAAGAATTGTCCTTTCTCTACAGCAATGCTTATCTTCGAAATAATTCCTTTCCTTTGAGCTCTCTCAAAAAATCTCTGCTGAGAGATTATATTTAGGATATAATCTCTAAAACACATTGTATTTTTGTTTCAAAAAATTGGGTTCAAAACCCATTTTTCTTAGTAAAATAAACGTCCACTTCCGTCCGGTAATGTATTGGGTTCTCAGTGCTAGTTCCAGTTTTCATCAAGTAGACCTTGATCTTTTAGTTCACTATTATGATCTATAAAGGTTAACATATACGACAGAGATACAGAAAGAAAGGAAAGGAAATGTGTTTTATATAAATCAAGTTTAAAAAATCAAGAAATGATAAAATAAGAAAAAAACATTTCTGTAACTCAAAAGAAGATTAAATACTAATTACATTTGGTTCTTTTTGTTCCAATGAGAAATCTGTTTACCTATGTATGCCAGAAATATGCTGGGGTCTTCAACTCTGTTTTGAAGTCAGCTGAAATATATTTTTGATGAGATCTAGTTGCTAAAATACACTATATTCTAGGACTTCAAGGTCAGTTGCAACATTGGAAATATGCTCCTAATATAAGCACACTTCTTTTTATATTTCAGAACTATGTAGACTTACAAAAAACTTCAGTTTGGATTTAATTTATTCTATTTAACTCAGATTTGTTTTTAATGATATCCCTTCATTTCAGAAACTTGTATTTCCTTATTTCTTCATACCAACTTACGAGTTTCGAACTGTCAGATAGCTTATTATATTATATTACATTATGTTAGTAAAAATAATCAAAGGCTTGTAACTCAATAGTGATTTCTCACCCAGGAAATTTGAAGGTAAGGTACTTCCAATTTACAATAAGCTTCTTCAGTTATATATAAAACAAATTAATGAATTAAAGTGATAACTTACCACATGCTTTAATCCATGTAAATAAAATTCATAATTCGTGCAAACTAATTAACGCCATTAAAAAAACTAGATCATAACTTTTTTACTACTTTAAAGAGAAACACAAATATTAAATAACAATATAAAGAGAAACTCAGGTTATCTTTTGCTATTCATCACTTTAACTGAAAAATATTCACATCTCCATTAATTACCTGAAATCAGCAAAATACTCTTTCTTTCCCCAAATCGTGGATTATTCCGGGAAAATAGGCAGACCAACACTTATCACCATTGGCCCTCAGAAAAATGACCTGCGAGAACAAGAAAATCGACATTATCTTAAAAGTGATTTGACATATGGAGTAAACTAGGGGACACATTAGCAAAGTAAGGCAGATATTCTATAGAGGTAATGAGTTAAATCTAAACTATTTATGAAAAAAATTACTTCTCTTTAAATGTTAATGTTTAAAGGAACCCTATTCTACAAGGAACTTGTTTGAACTTTTAAAATTATGCCAACCTCAGAGTGGCTAATAACAATAGTTTTATGAGCAAATTAGAAATTCTTTTTGCAAACATCCTAGTTTTTGACCTGCTGGGGAATCAAATTTAAAGAAAAAAAGAAAACAAACAACAAAAAAACTTTGCTAGCTCTGACATCCATTGGGAAAGAATATCCCGGTGTCTCTCCCGTAGGTCTTGCCGTTTTCTAGCAACAATCATGAAACAAAATAGAAGCTTTCTTCTTCCTCTCTCTTTGCAAATTCTGATCAGCTTATGTAGGAGGGAAAAGAGCAAATGCTGAACCGGGAGAGTGAAAGTTATCTGGTTTTAGCAGAGATTTTTGAGATCAAATGAGGAAAGTAGAGGAAGGCACTTTCAAATATAATGCATGATACACAGGAAGGCTACAGGAAACGGAAAGAAGGTGTTTTCCTGGGCCTGGTAGGGCTTGAAACACGAAAGAACAATGAAAAGTTAAGCATTATTACTCCCAGCATTAAGGAAACGTTGATTTCATCTTTCTCAAGCTGACCCCCCCCCCCCCCCGCCCAGTTTCTAAAACGGAAACACACACACAAAATTCCAGTATAGTATTTGAACTTTGTTTTCTCCCAACCCTTGACTTCTTACAGCTAACTCACTGTGTCCCCTCCCTACCACAATCTGGACAACATAAAAAAGAAAACAAAAAGTTATTCAGCCCAGCGATGCAAGGTCTTCGGGTTTCTCATTCAACACTTTACACTTTGATCCCTGAGGTAACGGAAAATCCTTATCGCCTAGACTTTCATTGGTTCCTATCAGCTCGGCTGGAAAGGATGGCAAGTAGGACAATCCTGAAGAAAAAGGAGTCACCCCCACGTCCTAAAAGTACTTGGAAGTGCTCACTGGGATCTGCCTGTACTCCAGGCTGGTGCAACTCCACCGCCCTCCAGTGAAGTCTCAGAAGTGATCAAGTTTAAAGTGAAAGGAGGATGGAAGCATTATTTCTCCCTGTGCCTCCGGAGTCTGTGGCTTCAGTTTGCTGCAGGTTCTCTCCGTGGACTTCTCAGAAACCTCAATTTTCCACTTCGAGGGACAGAAAGCTACAAGGAAAACGCTGATGGCTTTGGTGGAGATTCTCCTGGACTTCAGTGGGGTCCTCTGGTACATCTGTCCGCGTTGTCCCTTTGGTTTATTTCTGTGGTCTTTCTGCGCAGTCCCCCAGCGGCTCGGAGTTTGGCTCTCCAGCTCTCCAGCTCAAATCCTGAGCCTCCTAAGCTCCCGCGGAGACCCCGAAGTCCCGGATCTGGCGCCGCTCGCAGTCCTGGAGGGAGGCTGCAGGGCTGGAAGTGCAGTCCCGGAGCTGCGCTACTCTGGAAAACAAAGCAGCCAGACGTGGCTTGAGTGGATTCCTAAGCCCAGGATTGGATCGGGAGTACCAGGGGCAGAGAAGGGGAGCAGAAGAAAAGAAAGGAGATGTGAGCAGTTTCCACCTAAAGCACTTCACTCCTCGGGTTCTTCCCCGACAGAGATAGCTGTGTGGGTCTTTCTTACAGGTGGGTGCAGCTGTGCGCCTTTGGGGTGAGCCCATGGTTGTGCTCGAGTATACGCGCGCCTGTGCACCTCCAGGGCAATGGTAAAGCCTGGCAGAGCTTTTTGGAACAAAATGAAAGAGCTCCCTATCCATGGTGGCCACCCGCATGGGCCTTTGCCAAGTAGGGCAGAAGAAACCCTTGTTAGCCAGCTTCCTTTTGGCAACTTCCTACTCTTCCATTGCCTTTGGGCACAGACTGGTGTCTGGGCTAGCTAGGATCAGAGCTGAGAGCGAAGGTGCGCGCAGTGTCCGAAGACCAGGTGCTGGTGAACTCACAATGAGAAGCGAAAGGGTTTCAGGATTGCAGCAGAAAGGAAGAGCAAGATTTCACTTAGGGTTCTTTAGAAGAGAGAGTTAACTTTGCTTACTGGCTTTTTCAGGCTGGGGGGAGTGGGGATATAGGGTCGGGGAGAGAAGCACTGGGAGTCTTGTCGGAGTCTAAAGCAAAACCAGGCGAGGGCTCCGGGCAGATCCATTCCCGCAGGGCCCTGTCTAACCTCCTTTCCAGTCGCACCTCTTTTCTGCTTTAGACCCTGCTTCTGTGCCGGTGACCTTACAGACCAGGTCTGGATTATGAAGATTGTTTGGCTCCCTTTCTGCCCTTGACATACTAAAATGTGACCAACTGCAGTATTCGTAATGTCTGATGCTGAGCTGATTCCCAAATATAAATGTTCTTTTCAGAATCCGCTCCCATCTGATTAGTAAGCAAATCACCACCCACACCTAAGGGGACAGCGGAAGCCAGCCTCAGATGACTGAAACCCCCAAGTCAGTAGCTCTCCTTCTCAAAATTTCCGGCGGGTTATTATAACTAATGCCTTTTCCCACCTCCCTAAGCAGCCGAAGCTTGACTCAGTGATGATTCTCTCTATCCCACAACCGAGAGGAAGTGGGCGATCAGCAAATTGCCCTTTTGCAGGAGGCTGGGGACGCCCCTGGAAGTTCGCTTTCATCCTCCAGGTTTTCTGCCTTTTCCCTTCCCCCTTCCTGCAACGCCCCCGCACCTCCTCAGCCTGGGGATTTCCCGGAGCTTCGCCCGCCCTCTCCGCACCCCCCTGATAAATCGGTTCAGAACCAGTCTGGCTGGGAGGCCCGTGGGCTGAGAGCAGCTGAGCGGCCCCCGCCGGGGTCTCACGGACTCTCGGGGTCTGGCCGACACGGCCGCTCCCGTCACTGCGGCGCGGGCCGAGCTCACGGCCGCGCGCCCGCCGCCGCCGCCGCCGCCGCCGCCGCCTCCATGCTGCAGCTCGGGGCTCAGTTCCACGCGGCCAGGAGGCCGCCGTTCCCGACACGCGCAGCCTTGGGAAGCCTGGCTCCCGGGTCCGCCCCGGCCGCGGCCGCAGCCCGGACCTCGGCTGCTTGCCTAGCGCCTGAACTGCGGACTCGCCCCAGCGCAGTGGCCAGCGGGCGGGGCGCTGTGTGCAGCGGCGCGCAGGGAGGCGGTGAGCGTGTGCAGAGCTGCCCGAACGGAGGACTATGTATGTGTGTGCGCGTGTTTGCGCGTGTTTTTCATTCTTCCCTTGAGAATGTGAATTGTTTAGCAGCTGGCTGCTCCCTTAGGATTCTTGACTTTGGGGAGCTCTGGACTGTGAGCACAGCCCACCCATATAATCCATTTTGCACCGTTGGTTATATCAGGAAAAAAAGCGCAACTGGACGGGGGTGGGGCAGACCAACGAAACCTTCTGGAGACACACACATACACACACACTCACAGGAGAGAGGAAGAATTGAAAGACTTGAGAAGACTTTGATAACCTCCCTGCTGGGCCTTCTGTTTTCCGGAAAGATCCTGGATGTTGGCTACCTTTTCAAGTCATCTTGGCATGTCTCTAGTGTTTTGTAAGCCGCTTTCCAGCTAGCTGCGTGTGTGTGTGCGCGCGTGTGTGTACGCGCGCGCCTATCTGATGCATTTGACTGTCTTTTATCCAACTGCCCAGAAGCAAATGTGTTAAGTCGGCGATGCCCCTTCGTGCCCGGGTTCTTGCAGAGCTCTGAGGACGCCCAGACCCATTTTCCTGGCTGGATTTGGAGCGGCTGCTGGGCTGTGGACCCAGGTGTGTGGATCGCTTTATCCAGAAGCTTGGAAAGCGCCAGTGTTGACCTGCTTCCAGGTACATCACAAGGTCAATAGAGGGTCTTGCAGCTCTCTTGTTTCCGTGTATCTACACCTTCTTCTTTTGGCCAGAAGGATATTTACGTTTTGGTTCACAGCATTTGAAGCCAAAAGTTCAGCCCTTCGAACTGGTTTGCTATACAAAACAAAACAAAACAAAACAAAACAAAACAAAAAAGGTAATGAGGACTGCTTATCAAACTGCTTAACAAAATCCCCGACTCTTCCTCAGCCCTTTCTCGGCTCCCTCCTCTCCACCAAAATGTCACCAGCTCTTGAATTACGTGGATTCGGGTTGGAGGAGAACTTGAAGGAAACGTGATTAAACGGCTATGCGAGAACGCTCTCTTTGCTGCCCGCAGTCCTGTGGGCTTCAAAGCCAATCGTGAGAAGGACTGGTTCCCTCCGTGCTGCTTCCTCCCCGTGGAGTGCCGGGTGTGGGTGTGCAAGTGTGAGTGCAAGTGCGCGCGCGCCCGGGTGCGAGTGTGTGTGAGTGTGAGCGTGTGTCTGTGTGTGCGTGCGCGGCCGCCCTGCCTCTGCCCGCTCCCCGGGCGCGGAGCCGCGGGTTTCATGGGGCGATTGCAGCGGATCCCCCACCCGGCGCGACCTGCGGGCAGCGGCGGCAGTGGCAGGAGCTGCCTTTCCGACTCCCTAGGATGCGGGTGCTGAGCTATGGCAAAGGGCAGCGAAGTGACGAGCGAGACCCACGTACGACTGTGAAAGCCACCTGGAACCACCTTGCCGGGATTGTACCTGCAGGCAGAAAGTCTTCCTATGACCGTCTTTTCCCCTAGAGGCACCAGGTAACAAGCCAAGGATTACTCGCCTCACCCAATTTCCTTTAGATCTTGTTTCTAGTGTCTTATCTGCATTGCAGGCTACTTTACTTATTAATGTTTTGAAAATCATTGGGAAGGGTTGAGTATCCAAGGGCGCCTGCTCTGTGATTTTGTAATACAGTTTCTAGTAGGTGAAATATAAATCTATACCTGAGCACTTAATCTAGTAGTGAAAGCTTTGGGAATATGGATGTGCTCCACCCTGAGGATATTTGTTGAGAGCTAGGCGTGTGGAACCTGTCTGATGATGCCAGAGATCACAATTCTGTTTCCTTCAGGCTGTGGTTGCCACGGACCATTTGGTACCCAACCCTCTCCAGATTGTGGAGTGTGAGTGGGTGTTTGGTTTCCACCCATCATTTAAACCAAAGATATTTTTTACCCTTTTCTACCTCTGGTGCCAGGTTGTTTTCCTTTCCTTGTTGTGGAGGAGCTTGCCAGATCTTTTTAGTAGTTGTAAATTACGCATCTGGAGACTTTGACTTGAAATGGAGTTTTCTTGGAACTTGGTTTGCATGAAAGGGAATATATTGTCACGGGTGTGTGTTTTGAGATTGGTGTTTAACTGCCAGGGCGTGCTTTTATGTAGCAGAATAAATCCACGAAATAAGTCATTTTTATATCTAGCAGAACCAGGCTAAACCGATAGCCACCACCCAACATTCTCTCCAGCTGTATTGTCTCCCTCACGTCACGGAGAGGGGCTCCTGTGCGCGGGTTTTTTTTTTTTTTTTTTTTTTTTTTTTTCTCTGTGTGATAGATACTTTAAATTTCTTTTTCTAGTGCCTCGATTTACAAGGACCAGGTTGGATTTGCGACTGCCTAATTAACATATTGGGTCTGATATGTTAAAATGAGATTCCCATGGCCAGCTGAAGCAGAACAAATTTAGTTAACTTCCAGAGCCCTTTACCCTGGCGCCTTTTTTCCCTGAATTCCCTTTTATCTTATCTCAGCGCCCGCCCCCAACGGAAAATTTCACTCCCTTCTCGAAGACGTTAGAATTAACAAGATAAAGCACTTCCAAAGTAGTCTCATCAATGTTTTATTCCATAGTGAAGACGGTCTGAATAATTTAGCTAAGGAGTGTTAGTTTGTCTCCCGCCTTTGGGAGCTGCTTGCTGGCTACATTCAGCGGAGGACTTGGCCCAGCCAAGCTCAGGGTTCCCTGCTTCAGGAGGCAGTGACTGGGGCTGCTGGGGGGCGGGGGGTTCTCTTTGCTAAAGCCGCTTAGGAAGTGTAGGGGCGCTGCCTGATTTTCCTCCACTCGCTGCGTTTCTATAGATATCCATATGATGGCATTTGCAGACTTCTAGCTGGCCCATAGCTGCTCTGCTTGTCCCTGCGCACTGACGTCCCCAACTCCTCTTCGAGTCTGGGCTCGGCTGCTGCTGCAGCCCTCGCAGGCTGGTGGTGCTACAAGGCCATGTATGCAGCGGGCTTTGGGGGCTGGGCTCTGCCACTGCAGCTGGCAGGCCGGCTTTGACACTTTCTCCGGGCGGGGCGGAAGAGCTCAGCGGACCCCCTGGCAGACAGCAAGCGGATCGTGGCCGAGGCGGCCGCCTGGATGTGAGAGGAGGGAGATGCCCAGAGCCATAGAGGAGCTTTGAGGGCGGTGGTGTCCTGCCTTTGCCTGCAAAACCTTTCTCTCTCTCTCCCTGTCCCTCCCCTCGGCAATGAATATTCAAGAATATGGAAGGAAAACTGGCTACAAAAATGTCTTGATATTCAAATACTGCATGATTTATCAGGATTAAAAACCTGAAGCTAAGTGTGTATTTCCTAGATTTCCATTTGTTCCTCTTTCTAACCCCCCTTCTTGCTCTCCTCGGTTTGAGCATGTCATTTGTACCCGTATTGTTTCTAGTTGAAACACCTCTGTAAAGTCAACTAACCTTCCTCCCCAACCTGGTACCCAATAAACGTGAAAGAGGAGGACATGAGGGCCACTCTTCAGATAGATTTGCTTTGTAACTTCAAGCTGCAGGGATAACCAAGGAATAATACAGAAGATACCTCGACTTTAATAGAACTTCCCCCTCTGAGGTCCCGGGTGAGCGGAGGGTGGGGAGAGTGTATTGCCTGGATTAAATAATGAAATAAATGAAAGATAACAGATAATTGGGAATACATTAAAAATGATTTTTTAATTTTATCTTCCTTTTTTTTCCTTTTTCTCTTTTGATGAATTTACTTCTAATCCTCTTATCACTAAGAAAATCTTAGAAATCTGATTTGTGTATTCTAAACGTCTGACAAGGACACCATTTTGTCCTCCCAAATTACCCCAGAATACTATTACAACAGTATTGATATCATACTTACAATATTTGTTAGCAAGTAAGTTATACCTATCTAGAGAGTGCCCAAGAAAAAAGAAATGCTGGTGAATATAGGTTCTTGGAAAATAAGGTGTTTTCACCACCTCCCACCTATTTCACTTTCTTCTGGCCTTTTCCCACTAAGCGTTCGATTTTTTGCAGGTTAAGCTTTGTTCTTCCACCTTCAGCCTCAGGGAAGGCAAAGCAAATGCATTAAAATGGATGCTGAATGCTCAGAAACCTAAACATAGATGATGGTGTGATGCATGTTTGAAAATGTCACTCATTGGTGCGGATTGGACTTAGGTTAAAGGTCGTAACTAAATAGAACTACTAGCACATGGCTACATGAATAGAAGTTCCTAAGGGGGGAAAAAGATTTCTGCTACCGTTTTCTTCTCCTTTTTCTGGAAAAATGGAGAGGGTACAAGTTACTTTGAAAATCTGAGTCCACTGTCCTTGCTAAGAATTGTCTTCAGATAGAGCTGTCCTGGCTCACTAGCCTGACTCATTGATGAATTAACACTTCAGGTATTGATAGGACATTTCCCAGCCAAAAGCCTCCTTCTTTGTAAGCCCTCTTTTAGTCACTATTAATAGGGACAGAACAATAGGATATCTATAAGAACAAGCATAAGCAGATAGGTGAAAAGAAGTTGTTGTTTGATTCCTGCACCTTGGATAATTTCTTTTAGTCATTTTTTTCCCTTTCTCTTTTCAAGAGGAGAATGACCTTGAACACCAGGCTTCTGTTCTTTCACACACTTCTCTCCTTCCCTCATAGATCTAATGTGTATATGAGCACACACACCTTGTTTTTGAAATATGAGATTCCTGTGCTGATGTTTTGGGAGAAGTTCATAAAGGTTTAGTTCTGACTGACACCAGCCAGAAGTGATTTCTTTCCTTTTTCTCAAGAGGGGATAGCAAGAGCTATAGTTACCTGTGGGAGAATACCTCCACTCTATTCCCTTTTCAATTATTTTTGTCTCCTCTGTCATTAAATGGATTTTGCGTGTTGAAGCAGTATCTGGTTATGGCATTGGTGTTTAAATGATCTTCATATGTTATGTCATGTTTTATCACCCTTTCATCTTTTCATAAATGGCTGTCATTTTCCTTTGTCCATTTAAGTCAGTTATCTGGATCTTGTTGCTGTTTGAAGCACTTTTGGCTTAGTAGTTCTGCTGAGTTTTCTTGCTGGTGAAATTGAGATCTTGCTTTCTGCTGATGTATTGCTGTGTTGTTATATGGTTGGGATGAGATGCTTGCAGGTATCTAACAATATTCCTGCCTCTGCATGACACTACTACATAATATCTACTAAATTATATATTTTAAAATAAATGTATCATAAATAAGATTGCTAATAAGTTTTATTGCCAATTTTGAGGCTGGAAAAAGGAAGCTACTTGAAACTTCCTAAAGGCTTAACTGGCTAACCTAGTAGCTTATTTCAGTGATTTTTATTTTCTGGTTACTTAACAATGTAACATATTGGCATTATCTTCAGGGTTTTGTATATAGTATAATGAATTTTATGTTTTATGTATTATTGAAGAGTAAAACTGGAAATTTAGACCTTGTAGGTGTGAGTGTGAGCCCCTAGAATACATAACTAGCAGATAATTTTGCTAAATCATTCCAATGACACACATGTGCATACTCTGCCTTGTTCAACAAGCCTTGAGACTGAGACTACTTATTCTGGTTGCAGAGCCCACATTTTTATTCCCATGGCATCCTTCAATCATTGAGGACTGTTTCGAACCTAAGGCTGTATAATTTGTTCATTACATGGTATGTGCATAGTGAAATTAAGAAGTATTATGTTCATAATTATTGAAGCTATTCCACTTCGAGGTGAGCCATTTTTAGTATGCCCTACCAACATAAATTGTATGTTATTATGAAAATTCCAGTTTCATATAACAGAAGACAGAAATGTAAGAATTTAATTCAAAGATAGCCAATGCTACTTTTAAGCTTTTTCATCATATTGTTGTGAAAGATACTGTGTTGCCAAAATAATTTTTACTAAACATAATTTAATTTTACATAAACATTTTACATGACATAATTTAATACTAATTATGAAGTTGGTTAATAAGTGGTAAAAATTACAATGGAATTACATGCTTATATAACTGTGCTGTCCATCATTTCACTGATTCCAAGTAAACCACATGAAAAGTATTTATTGTTTAAACTGCAAACTACATTTGTAATATTTCTCAGAAATTGGTTTTCATAGGCAGTGTTTAAGTTACATGGTCACATTGGCAGGAAAATGTCAATTGACAAGTTTGTTCTTCTTAGAAAATATGTCTTCCTTTGGGCATATACCCAGTGATGGGATTTCTGTGTCAAATATTATTTCTGGTTCTAAGTCTTTGAGGAATCACCACACTGTCTTCCACAATGGTTGAACTAATTTGCATTCCAACCATGGCACATATTTACCTATGTAACAAACCTGCACATCCTACACATGTATCCCAGAACTTAAAATAAGAAAATATATCTTTTTACAAAAGAAATCTGTCAAAACTCAAAAGCTCACACTGTTCTTGCATTTTGTGTGTGTGTGTGTGGGAGCATGGATATAATTTATTGCTCTAAAAAATCTTCCAAACAAATATTTTGAAAATGGTATTATAATCCTCGTGGGAAACAATTGTAGATTTTGATAGAAAATTAAATCTATTTTAGATTTTACAATAATAAAAGACTCTAGAAAAGAAGTAATACATTAAATGATTAAGGTTTCAACAAATTCTGGGAGCAGTTTCTGAATTCTTAGAAAAAAACAAAAAAAAAATTCATTCAATAGATGCTCAATCAGAAATAGTATATTTAATCAGGAATGGAAGCCTAAACAATGCTGTTTATCTTGATCTATTTCACTCCACCACATTCAGCTCTTTTGAGGAAGCGCTAAAGAGCCTTGAAGGATAAACTTCAATTTACTTCTTGATTCCAGTGTTCGTTTTTATTCCTTATTTTCTATCTTCAAGTAGGTTTTCCATGGATTTTAGTGGTATTACCTCCCAAGTAATAGAATATTTGTATTAATGTGATTTACTAGTGGGGACATACCAACTACATTGCTATGAAGCCTAACTTTCTCTTATCTCCTTTGGAAATATAGGATGTGGTACTTTTCTTATTAGTTAGCTCTCCTTTTATTATTTTTGTATGGTGTGAAGATTTGTCAAGTTTTTGAGTGGTTTATTTACACTTGTTTTTATAAGTGTTTAGACATTTGTACAGCAACATTAAACTACATATAATTTATATGGCAGCATTGAACACTACATGAGTAGTGAAATATGCTTTATTTTATGTGGATAGATATCCTGAGATCATTAATATTCACAAATATTTTAATTTGGAATCCCACACTCAATAAAAATAGGTCTAACTTTAAATGAAAAGTTTAAGGTTATTTTTAGGAATTATGTTAGGATATTTGCCATATATTGACTTTTTAAATATCAGGCACTTAAACAATGTATAACTGGACATTGGGACCTGACCTCAATAACTCATTTTCTTAGTAACATGAAAAATACAAAGAAATGAATAAGCTTGAAATTAATTTATTAGCTGAAACTTTTAGTTCTATTTTGATGTTCTACACTTTGTAGTAGGAAAGAGAGAAGAAATTAAGAAATCATGGCTGTGTTTCGTAGAGGTTGGTATTGTGCAGTAGTTACATTAAAAGGAACTATGGAATTCTGCCTCCCTCGGTCACAGTCCTGTATAACCTTGAACAAGTCTTTGAACTTCTCTGAGCATCATAATCCTCACCGGAGAAAGAGGGCTAATAATATGACTTATGCAATCAGGCTATCTGGAGGTTTCAGTGACATAGTTCATTAGGCACCTGACTGTTATTATCATTGTCAGTATCACCACGATCATCTCATCATTAGCTAGCGTAAGCATGAAGAGAGAAAGTGTAAAGGAGGTGACAGTTGTATGGCTTCAAAAGCTCATCAGACCAGGGGTCATATAGTCCAGTGTCTTCAGGAACCAGACAGAAGATGTAAAGCAGAGAATCTAGCTGAGTTTAAGAAATCATAGACTGTATTTCTAATACACTGGAGAGTGCATGACTTACCCAAAGATGTTCAAATTTATTCATTTTAATCTCTGATGGGCATGGCATTAGACAACTTGTAAGTTCTCCTGACATATATATTCAATCTTAATTTTTTTTTAAAGCATCTCTGCCAAGTGGTCATCTTGACTAAGCTTGAGTAACTTTAGTGATTCCCAAATCACTCCACCTAAAATATATTATTTCACGTTCCTATAGATGTATTATAACTTTCTCCTTTAACTTGAGCCAAAACTCTGGCATCTTGTAGCTTCTAATTATTTTTAACGTGGTAGAAAGAGGCACACAAGTCTAATTCCTAGTGGTAGTACTTCAAGTATTTGCACTGAGTTCCTTGAAATTTCCAAACCACAATTGCTGTGCTTATGACTAAACATATCTTGGCCCTAAACGGGTTTAGGACAGTTTTCTGTATATCATGATTTCAAGTCCTTTTACCTTTAATGGTCAATAAATATTAGCTGCCATTAGTCTTCATCATCACCATTTTCTGGAAGGTCTTCATTTGTTATCCAAATTTTCACTTAAGCATGCCAACAACCCACGTGGGTAGACTGCCATCCAGTTAAGCAGAGCCATTACTTGCTTGCTTTTGGAGCAGAGAAAGCAAGAAAATGCTGTAACTCTCCAGCCTACACTCATTTTAGATGTTCCAATTTGATCAATGTTTTCTTTCCTGCTGAGCCTGGACAAGGCATTGGAGTTCTTAACATATAAACCTTTTTTTTAAAAAAAATTAAAAATCATTTTTAAACGTTTTTGTGGGTACATAGTAGGTGTATATATTTCTGGGGTACATGATATATTTTGATACAGGCATGCAGTGTGAACTAAGCACATCATGGTGAATGGGGTATCCATCCCCTCAAACATTTATCTCTTGAATTACAAACAATCCAATTACACACTTTAAGTTTACCTCTTCAAGATGCAACAACTGGTCAATCTGATCACTGGATTAAACTTATTTGCTATTATAAGTTCTGGCACTTTTTGAACATTCAGATCATTTGATTTACTCATGATAACCAAGTTACTTAAATCTTTTCCAATAAATAGTGAGAGAAAATTCACTAATATATTTTAACGTTATTGTTCATAATAAATATGAACAACAATGAAATGGAGCAACACAAGAAGAGTACATTTTCACCTTACTCTAAGGTGATTGGCTGGCTGCATCATGAGCTGTCTGTTCTAGACAAGAATGACTCAAGTATATGCTTTAATTCCTTTAACACATATTTATTTGGCATTTAATGCATACTTAGATTTTCTGCTAATCATTTCTCCTTTAAGTCACAGAAGCCAAAATGGCATAGATGCCACTCTAGAAAAGTTGCAATCTAGAGTGAGAAACAAATATTCTTTCAGAGAGGAGCCCTAATCCTGAATCAGTCTTGATGACATTCTCACACCTTTTCCTCTAGATACCATTGATCTCTATATTATTTACTAAATTAATTTTTGTTACCTCCTCCATTGTTTAATAAAATTGATTATTAAGCTCCTAGCAGTTTTTCAGCCTCTATATGAGGTTATCTAATTCCTAAAAAGGGGAAAAATAATTTGAATACAGAAGAAAATGACATGTAAACTTACTTGACTAAGTATCCTGGTCAAATGAGTCTTTTGGTTATCAACGTTATCCATAGTCTTGAATGGTATTGTCTTTAGGCATCCTGTTTAAAAATGTTTAAAAATTTTGCATTTGATGTGAATTCAAATAGTTGTCAAGATCAATACACCACATCTAAATATAGTTATTTCCTTAATGACTTCTTCATTATATATGTTAGCAATTGCAGGAGACCCTTGGGGACCAATCCAAGACATGTTTAAGGCAGTTCATAAATTTGCCCCTTCTTTTGTTCTTTCTGTCTCAACTGTAAAGTGTTTCTTTGATTTTCTTTGCTCTTATATAGCTAATTGTTGTCAATGTACTTGCCTTCCTTTTAAAGTTCCTGATAGGAACTTACTAAGAACATAATAAGATTGCTAGGTATGTTGGTAAAATAAGGACCTAAGGCTAAATAAAAGTCCAAGGCTTCATCCTCTGGAACAAGCACGTGAGCTTTCCATGTACTTGCTGAGGACAGTACTGAAAGATGCTAATATAATTTGGATAATATATAACGGATGATGATGACCATCAGCATCATCTTCATCATATTCTGAGAAGGTGGTCTTTTCCTAGCACTGTAGATTTTTACTTTTCTCTACTCTATGCACTAATCCTACAACTTTATCATGATTGCCTCTGTTTTTTAGAGGAACATATTGAGGCCCAGGGTGGTTAATTTGCTTGCCCATGATTATATAGGTAAGATGATAGGGCTAGAATTAAAATCCAAACATTTTTGATTCTAAAGGGGATGCTCTGTCGGCTACACCTAGGGGATTGCCCTTTTTTCCTACTGCTTACAGCTGTTTTCCATTGATTATTACAAAAAAAATGTGTTTTTAATCTCCTTCAAGGAAGATGAGCATCCTCTGATTATATATCCTATTTTTAGTTACTCATGTGCTTATGGTACTCTATAAATTGCCATGTCTTATGTATGTTTATAAAAACACTTTATCCCCTAGGAGATTCTGTAGTTGTTTGTATTCAGAAAATATTTGCATCCTGAGTCTAGGATATAAATATACACTAAAACTTTTTGATAAAGTAGACTGTGTGCTTTTGGGTGATTTGCTGTCTTTAATTTTCAGTTCCCATCTGCAGGAGGGACTGGCAGGCCATTTAAATGGACTGGTATGCTGTAAGTAATAAATAAATGTTCAGGTTAACATGTTTCCTAGTGCAAAAGAATCAGAACATACTGCAATATCATGGTGGGGTGAAACTTACAGATCATTCTGTCCGTCATTAACACCCTGGCATTTGTCTCATCATGCTCTGCCTTCCACTCACCTCTTCTTCTTTTGCTGTGCTATTTGTGTAGACTGCTGTTGATGCTCTTAATGAGTGCTTCAGGTGTTACTCCTGTTACCTCTTCCCTTTGGCAGAGGGTGGAAAAGAAGTCACTTGACAAACTCATTTTCTCATCTTGAATCACTGCTGTTATTTCTGTGACAGAGGGGCTTGATGATGGGCAGTCAAAATCTGGGCTTAATTCCAGATATAACTGCTATCAGGACAAATCTTTTCTAAAGTAAGCCCTGTGATGTTTTCCTATCTGTAAGCTATATTGTTACCTCTTGAATTCAAAATGGCCACAAATTCATTGCAGTGCTTCTCATCAAGAATAGATGTGTGTTTCTCTTCTCTTTGAATCTGAACTGGCCTTTTTACTTGCTTTCAACAACAGGGATTGCAGAAGTGATATGGTATAATTTTCAAGCCTAATCCTCCAGAAACTATGTAGCTTCTACTCTTGCTCTTTTAAGAAAATGTTACTATTATGTGAAGAAACATGGATTCCTCTACTGAGGACAAGTGGCCTGGCTAACAGCAGTTCCAATGGCCGGAAATGTGGATGAGGCCACCTGAGACCATTCACACATATTAGAACCTCCAGATAATTATAGTCACAAGAGTGACCCCAGCTGAGACCAGCAGAAGACCTAACCAGCTCAGGCCAGCCCAAATTGCTGACCCACAGTTCATAAACAAATAAAATGGTTGTTACTTTAAGCCACAAAATTATGTAATCAGAATAGATAACTGAGACATCTATCTTAAGTACTGAGACATAGCCAGCCACCATACCTCTCTGGAAGGAAAGACTGGCTCTCTTTTTTAAAAATGCTTTCAACAAATATTTGTTAAATATCTACTATAACTAAGCATGATGCCCCTCAATCCATGGATTCATATATTTTTAAGGCAGAATATATTCTTTTCTTACACCTTTGGAAATATTTGCTGATTTCTCAGTAGGTAAAATTTTCTATGATATTTCCTAACATGTACATGATAAGTAATTTTGATTTGCCTAATTTATAACTTACTGACTTATCGTTGCATTAGAGAAGCTCCTCTGAAAAGGTTGTCCTCTTGTGCTAGGAGTAATGCTATTCACCTAAAACCCAAGGAAAAATTTGACTCTTTTTATTAAGGACATGTTTGAAGAATTGAGGAGAGATGAATAACTTGATTTTGTTTTCTGTTTGGGAAAATCGATCTTATAGTAGATTAGACTAATTTGTGTAACTTTTTTTTTCCCCATTGATGTCTATCTCTTTAATAGTTCTATTTCTTTTAAATTGAAAATTAAAATATTGTCTAAATAGCTATGTGAGTATATGACTATCACACTTATTATTCTATTGGGATCAAAATAAATGGACAAAAGAATATGTGTAATTGATGGCCAAGTTTTCCCAATGATGTTGGGGAAAGCGGTTTCTTTTTTTTTTTTTGTTTTTCAATTCTAAGTGTTGTCTGTATTATTACATTTTGAACACATGGAATAAATAATTATCTCTAACGTCTATATTAAACAAAGGAAGCAGATTCAAGGGCAATTTAAAACCAAGATAGGAAATTTAAGTGAAATATATCACTCTTGGTATAAAGTGTGTATTCAGGAGGTGCTGATCAAATAAATGAATGGATATGTACATTAATAAATAAATATTGATTTTGGAATGTGGCCATAAAGCACAAAAATTTACTTATATGTAGCAACAGAAGGAAACTAATTTTATTTTTTGTAGTCATTACCTCTCTACTTGTGTATATACTTTTAGTGATAGCATTTTGTAACATTTGGGGATACACAACAAAGAACAGAATCCTAATTTTTGAAATATGAAACAGCCTTTGAAAAACAATGTCATATCATTCTAAAGATTTTTAAATATTTTCTGTGTCCCTATATCCCCTTTGTGAAATACAGTCTATACTGGGAATGAGAAATTAGTGTCAAGTCTCTCAAACTGATTCAAAGCCCATGACACAAAACTTTCTTGAACGGGGTAATCGGTATTGTAGAATTATCAGTGATTCTTAAGTGGAGAAACTATGTGAGCTGAATTTAAATGGAGTTAGCACTCACGGTTTCTGAATTGGTGCTATCAACAGTAATTTGAAGATATGCTTTGCCATTTTAAGCTGAAATGATAAATTGACTATATATTAATCCAAGATGGAGTTGAGACCTCCAGGTGAACAATGTGTAAAAAGAGTGAGACAGATGAAATTATATGATGGTCCCAAGCTTGTTGGAGTTCAGGTTCTGTAACTTGCATTTAACAGAATATTTTTGGTTTCAGCATCTAGAATTAAGGCTGGAAAATAGGGTTGTATCACTTAGAACTCATTCAGCAGGAAGTGAAAAACTCAACCTAAATTGCCTCAGCATCAAAGGAATATTTTTGTTCAGGCAACCAATTGCAGGATTATTTTCAGGCATAGCTTGACTCAGTATTTAAAAAGTTGAAAAATCAGGATCCAACTTTTAGCTCTAATTTCTCTCCATCGGTTCATTTCTTAGATTTGGAGGGATAGGTCAGGGTTGCTTCGTATCATAACAACACCATGTCCAAAAGCTGGTGGAGAAAGGCCATGAAAGAGAGGAGGTAAGGGAGAGAGAAAGTAGGAGATAGAAACTGTTTCCTGACAGTCCTAACAAAGATCCTTACATTGATTATTTTCAGCCCTAATTGTTTGACTTGGGTCATGTTACCATCTCTGAACTTGGTTGGGAAGAATCAATGCACTATTTGATTTATTTAACCCTTCCTTCTTCTTGTCTTCTCTTTCTCTTTCTATCCCTCTTTTTTTCCCTTTCTTTCAGAAATAGTTTATCTGAGAAGCCATTTTTCTGTCCCCCATGTGAAATTCAAAAACCAATAAACTTTTAGTGAACTTCTAATATTTTGGTTGGTAATTAGTGTTTCCTGCTTTAAGATTTCTTAGCAATTTTTTTTTTTATTTAAGGGAAACAAATGGAAAATTGTCAAGCCACATTCTTACAGCAAAATATTTGTAATGGCTGGATCTAATAGAATTTTATGAATAAAATTGCATATATTTTTCATTGAGAAGCCCACAACTGTAATATTTGTATAAGCTAAGCTTTGTCTTACTGTCATAAAACAGTAAAGGACCACATACATGTATGAACGTACACATATTTTCAAATAAGCTTATTTATTTTTATCAAATACTGAATCTCTATTAATGTGCATGCTATATATTGTACTGTTCATAATTATCATACTTTAAAAAAGTTTACAAATAAATTTAAGCTACAAGATTGTGGAAATATAATAATCTTTTCTGGCCGGGTGCGGTCGTTCAAGCCTGTAATCCCAGCACTTTGGGAGGCCGAGACGGGTGGATCACGAGCTCAGGAGATCGAGACCATCCTGGCTAACACGGTGAAACCCTGTCTCTACTAAAAAGTACAAAAAACTAGCCGGGCGAGGTGGCGGACGCCTGTAGTCCCAGCTACTCGGGAGGCTGAGGCAGGAGAATGGTGTAAACCAGGGAGGCGGAGCTTGCAGTGAGCTGAGATCCGGCCACTGCACTCCAGCCTGGGAGACAGAACGAGACTCCATCTCAATAAAAAAAAAAAAAAAAAAAAAAAAAAAAAAAAAAATCTTTTCTTCATTTTAAAATGAAATAAAGTATAGTAAAATTATAGAAGGGAATATGACAATGGCTGCATTTAAATATAATTTTTCTTAAAAGTCTTAGGTAACTTTTTGTTAGAGAGAGATCGTACAAGTGCTGAAGAATTATTATAGCTTCGTATTTGTTATCATGATCTATTTTTGAATTATCTGAAATATAGAATTCTCCATTATGATTCTTCCAAGTCATACTCTTTTTTCATAGGGATAAATCCGTGTTTGCTTATCAACTTCCTTGTAACTTTGTACTATAATTTAATTTTAAGCTTATATAAGACAAAAACATACTCAAGTTTTAACTGAGTTACGATATATCATATTTTGTATTGACTTCTGGTATGATTACAGTTAGAGGAAGGAAATAATAAACCTTTGAGCTGGTGAGATATAGGTCAGTTTGAGAGTCTCTGCTTCAGTATAAGATCAGCTCTGCTATTAAAGTTCAGCTTTCCAGCCCCCTAAAGGGTCATTGCTTTTCTCTCAGGACCACAGCATTTCTAGAGTCATTGAATGAATGATTTTCCATTTGACAAATAAAACAGCCAAAATTCACCTCTTGTGGTGATACGGTTAGACTTTGTGTCCCCCACCCGAATCTCATCTTGATTTGTAGTCCCCATACCTGCTGACTTGTGAAGCAGGTGCCTTGTGAAGCAGGTACCTTGCTTCCCCGTAGCCTTCCGCCATGATTGTAAGTTTCCTGAGACCTCCCCAGCCATGCTAAACTGTAAGTCAACTAAACCTCTTTCCTTTATAAATTACCTAGTCTCGGGCAGTTCTTTATAGGAGTATGAAAATGGACTAAAAATTTGGGGATTTAAAAAAAAAATTTCTGTGTTTGAGTTCCCAAGTGGCATGTTAGCAAAGTAATCAAACACACCTGTGTTTTGTAGCGGACTCAAACATGGTTCAGTTACTTGTGTATATAAGTGGTTTTAAGATCAATTTTAATTATAAACTTCCAGTGTCTTTGCTATAAAGCTGTGTGAGAACATTAAAAATATGTAGGCCTGACTTTCTAGTTTTAAGGTAGGGCAATACCAACTTATATTGTTATTATATTTTAATTGCACTAGCAGGCTTCTTAAGGTCTAACACATTCTTTAAAAGTTGCATACTTATTTTGTTACAGCTAACTTCAATATTGTGGAGATGGAAATCTGAAAGTTCCCTTTTTATAGTCATTTTTTGGTCAGAGTACTCTAAAATTTATTAACTAATTATGGTGAAATCACAACTCAGCATTCCATTTGGGAGGAAGTTGCTGGCAGCCTGTGAAGAAAATAATGCAGTGTGGTTAACTAATGTTCCTGTTTCCTATAGTGTAATGTAACTAGTTTAATAAATTACATATGCAACAATAATCTCCTGAATTATCAAGAAGGAAATAGTTCCTAGGCCCCTACAACTAAGATATTGCAGAGTCAAATACCTTGTGCTTCAAATATTCAGACTTTGAAATAACCTCTGGTCCTAACTTCAGCATGGGTAGCACATACTCCATATATTTCACTAGATAAAGATATTTTGAAATATTTAATATTTTAAATATAGTCCAAGACAGTATGCTTTTGTCATTTCAATCAATGTGGACCGAAATTTGAACGACTGGTTCATTTTCTTGCAATTAATCCTTTTGTGAAAATTTCGTTGCCACCATTTAATTAAAATCAACAATAGATTGTTCATAATCATGAGCAAGGAGAATATACTGTAATATAATATTATATCATTTGTAGCCTCTTCAAATAATTCTTCAGAAAAGAGAAACATTGAACTAGAAGGTTAACAGTGAAAGTAGCATATAGCAAAAAATAGAAAAATAGTGTCTTTTCCAGTTTGGGTAGAGCAGATTTATTGTATGAGTCTGCAGGGAATCTGCAAAGTGCTCTAAACACTCACTTTTAATTGAGATAACCCTGAGTTTCTTGAAGTATAACCAGTGACAGACTAAAGTAACATTTTGATTAAGCAATGTTGAATTACGAAGTACTGTTACTCTACATTACTGCTGGGAACCTTAATTGAAGTTCAGAATCTGACTAAAAGCAACAAAGGCAACTAAGCAAAAACAAAGAAACAAAAGTTCTAAATCGTGCTTTTTAAAATCAGTTTCTTCACAGTTTACCTCTAAGTGTATATACATGCACATACACATTCACAGGACTTATAATTTTTCTCATTCCCTTCCTTTGTTCCTCGATTTGGATTAAATAATGTTCCTGCTGCTTCTTAATTTTTTTTTTCTTTTCTATGTCTTATTTGCAGAGTTGACTATTTCCAGATAAAATATCCTAATCATAGGCAATCAATTGCCAGTTTAATTTTTAATGAAGCAGCTTTAAGGATGTGCTTTTTACTAGTATTTTTATTCATATTTTTCTAAGATACAGATTGCTTTATTATCTTCATCATGATTAATGGATGAATATTTAAAGATAAATAATGAATGAGAGAGGATAGTACAATTGTAGTCTGCTGTTCTTCATGTAGTACTCTGTGTTGTACTCTAACGTTGATATGGTTTGGCTTTCTGTCCCCACCCAGATCTCACCTTGAATTGTAATAACACCCATAGGTCAAGGTTGGGTCCATCTGTAGGTAATTGAATCATGGGGGCAGTTTCCCCTATGCTGTTCTTGTGATAGTGGGTGAGTTCGCACGAGATCCATTGGTTTTATAAGCAGCTTCCTCCTGCTCTGGGCACTCATTCTTTCTCCTGTCGCCCTGTGAAGAGGTAACCTCTGCCACAGTTGTAAGTTTCCTGAGGCCTTCCCAGCCATGCAAAACTGTGAGTCAATTAAACCTCTTTCTTTATAAATTACCAGGTCTCAGCTATTTCTTCATAGCAGCGTGAGAATAGATGAATACAAACATTATTAGAAGTAATAGTATACAGATATGGCATTGGAATTATTCCTCAGATATAGTTGAACAGGTAAACTGTAATTACAAGAAAGTTTATTGCTGTGTGACAATAGTAAATAGCGTATACTGGCCTTTAATGATCATTTCTAAAATAGTCATATTTAATTTTATTTGACCTATGATAATCTCTATTAAAATGTGTATTTTATTATGAATTTTTACATGTACAAGGTAAAAAAAGTCAAGTATAACAGCAAAAACACATTTAAGCAACTTTATACAACCTAAGTATTCATCAGTGGTGTGTAGGTTTCTTATTCTGCTGTTTAATTAAATGAAATAGGCCTATATTTGATAATAAAGTAAGTTGCTGAAAATATGTGGTTACATAAGAATGGAAGCCATTGTGGGCATGTTTCTTTGGGTAAAAACATATATGTACACACATATACAAACACATATAAATGCACATTTGTGAATTTACATCTTCTGGAAGGATACTTACATAGGCAAAAAGTAGACAGGGATACTTTCTAGGGTGTGAGGTTCTAGGGTAGGAGGGTCAAATGATATCAACTTTATCTTTTTGTAGAGTTTGACACTTTTTACCTTGTTCATGTAAAAATTCATAGTAATAAAAAACAAATACATGTTTTAACAGAGATTTTTATTATTGGTCAAATAAAGTTAAATATGAGTATTTAAAAATGATGATTAAAGACCAGTATATGCTACTCACTGTGCTATTAAATATGTATGTGCCAACTAAAACATCAATGATATTTGAAAATTATATTTCTATAAATAAATTGAAGAAATTTAGCAATCAAGCTTATCTGCAATGTAATTTGTACTATATGCAACAGGCTATATGCCTGGCTGCTATTGGGAATTTCACTTACAGTGGGAAATACCAAAAATACGAATTTTTTAAGAGTTTTTGCTATGTCTTACAATGTAATTTTATGGAGGGAGTACCTGTAGAACCTGAACGTCTAACTTAATTAAAGTAATACTAAACTTTTGACTTATGTGATAAAGGATATGTCATTGGGGGCTCTTTTTATGTGCAAAATGTTTTATGTTACTTTTATGAAGACAGGAATATTGAGTGTGTTGTGCATCTTTACATCTGGCCCTGGAACAATGTCCACTATGTAGATTAGTGATTACACAATTAAGTTAAAAATACCATTTTTTCCCTACAATTTCAACATAATTTTAATATTATGTACGTATAATGCAACTGTGTATTCTAATTTACTCTGATGTATTAGACAAATAAATGAAAAGGATGAGAGGCTCTGCTAAGATGCTATTCTAGAAAATTAATAATAGAAAAAAACACTGAATTCCACATTAACAGAGATAAACGTTTTATTTGGGTTTGTACAGAAGAATGAAGCTACACTTTTGAAAACTATTTTATGTCATATTTAACAGAAATATATTTGCATCGATGCATATTCCTAGAACAGAAGAAGTACTCAAATCTTATCTTTCCTCTGTACATTTTCAATAAACTTGATCAATAGTATAAAAGGATAGTTTTCACATTTAACTTTCACAGCAGAACTCTAAGGTTAGCGTTTAAAGACTAATCTCCCACTTTTTATTGAGATATAATTCACATAACAAATAATTCATCCTTTTAGCATGTACAATTTAGTGGCTTTTATTATAATTACAAGGTTATGCAGCCATCACCACCATCTAATTTTAGAATGTTTTCATTATCCCTTAAAGGAACTCCATATCCGTTAGGAGTCACTCCCCATTCCGCCTCTCAGGAGGTTATTTCTGGAAAACAAGCAACAAGTAAAAGAAAAACAAACACACACACACAAAAACCAAACTTTATAGAAAATTCATTTTCCCAAGGGCCTTTTTCTTAATCTTTAGGATAATTAAACCATTTTTTGAAGCATTCCTCTAGGTATATTTTTCTTTTGTCAAGTGGTTTGATTTTGCCAGATTCTCATTTATTGGTAGCTATACATTTGAGTCTAGGAGTTATCTAACAAAATTCTCATTGACTTCATGAAATCCTAACATTTATAAATGAAATTTCCATTCTACTTTTCCAAATAGCTATGTTTATGTTTGTAATTCAAAAGTATTGATAAAGGAATCGACAACATGGTCAAAGATATAGATATCTCTGTGTTAATTTATGTGTCCATTTTTCTATATTGGTATAATGTGAAGAGACATTTGAATGGGGCTAATTATATACATGAGTAATTCTTTAGTGGATATTGTAGTGACAGTTTTCTGCTTTAAGCAATCTTGTTATTTCAAAGACTTGAATAAATACTACTAGGTTAAGAGCCCCTTTGTATATCACTTGAAATTGTATACATTTTTCTTTTCTTTTGAGAAACAGTGAAATGTCCTTAGTTTCTATTTGTGAAATTGATGATTGAGGGAATTAATTTTATTTTTTGCAGCTAAGAAAATTAGCATTTACTTAGTTTTTATTATTCTAGGCTTTAGTGACATTTAACTGATAGGTACTTTCAAGGATGCTGAGTTTCTTTTCGTTTGTTTTCACAACTGCTTCTGTAATATGTGGTGAGAACTCTAGGAAGAGACTGTTCTGTCAAGGTGAAGCTAATCTAATCATTTGATAGTGAGTTCTTGAATCCTCTCTCTGATTTTAAGTTTCTTTTACCCCTCATTTATTATATAAATGATGAATTGATGGGTGCTGACGAGCTGATGGGTGCAGCACACCAACATGGCACAAATATACATATGTAACAAACCTGCACGTTATGCACATGTACCCTAGAACTTAAAGTATAATAAAAAAATGAAAAAAAAAAAACCAATATCTTGCTTTTTTCTCACTAAGCTACCAGTGAAGTCATTTCCCAGAGTAGGCAAAAATAAAAGATTTCTATCTTTAGTCTGGTCCTTTTTCTCTTGTCAGGTTTTGCATCTTTAACTCATTGATTTATTCATTCAACAAATATTTATTGCTAAATATCTTCCTGTTCCATAAAGAGTGGTAGGATCTAAAGACTCAGCAATAGAGTGAGACCTCATCTCTACAAAAAAATTTAATAACTTGCCAGGCGTGGTGGCATGCACCTGTAGTTCTAGCTACTTGGGAGGCTGAGGTGGGAGGATTGCTTGCGGCCAGGAGGGTCAGGCTTCAGCAAGCCATGATTGTGTCACTGCACTCCAGCCTGAGCAATAGAATAAGACCCTGCCTATAAATCAATGAATAAATAAATAAATAAATAAATAAATAAATAAATAAAGCTTAGCAGTAAACAAGAGAGAGATGATTGTTGTCCTAGTTGAATGTACAGATTAGAAGGGACTCAGATTCCCAAGAAGTCCTAGATTCAATGTATTGAGTACCAATCTGATGTCTGATATGGATAGTAGCATTGAAGATATAGAGTGGATTTGCACATGTGGGGATTGTGATAAAACAGGAAACTTCATGTGCCCTGGCAATGTGTACGGTGACATCTCAACATCAGACTTACCTTCTTTTGTGTCTCCGGTCAGCGCATACTACGTAAGGCACAAAGATGGTGCATGTTGAACTTGCTGTTTATGTCAGGTCTGCCATTCTGACTCTCACAACTTCCCATTTAGTGTATAAACTATTAAAATCCAGTTGTTAGGCTAGATTCATCACCACCTGCCTTTATAAAGTAGATATTTATAGATATTTATAGATCTATATAGCTCTTTGAAGGCATTGAAGATACCATATGTCTCTATATTTGCAAAAAATACATTCTGCAGTTAGTAAGTTCTGAGGATTTTCCCACTTTTTTTTTTTTATTTTAGATCATGTATACTGCTCTGGCTCAAGTGCTGGGTTGAAAATGTCTTTAAATATTACTCTTCATTAATCAAAAACTCACTGTCCTATGATTGTTTCTTGTATTGCACCATCAGATAATTTATACAACAACAGGAGCAACGGATTTTACTGTTCAACCAACTTCATGCTTACTTACTTGTGGGTTACATGTCCATGCAGCTTTATGGCCTTGAAACGGTTTTCTATTATTTATTTGTAAAATAATTCAATTGTTTTGCTTTATTTCACTCTCTTCAACACACTAAGATATTCGAAGTTTCCTGCATTTATTTAGCTTAGACAAATACCATTTTATTTCTCTGAATAAAATGTCCTAATTGTATAGTCAGTGTAGCTGATACAAATATTGTCCAAGGATAACTAAATTGTTTGTAGTTCTCTAAACGTGCTAAGCTATTTCATATTTTGATGTGTTTGCTTTTGCTCCTCATTCTGCTAAAATGTCATTTTCCTGATCATCCTTTAATTAGTCATTCAATAGGATTTCCAAAATCTCCTTTGGAAGGAGATGTTCCCAGTACTTCAAAGTTAAAGTTAGTGTCACATGTCTTAGTTCTCATACTGCACTCCAATCATATGTACTGGTGAGACCACAGGTGGGTTTCTTCTAATTAGCTTCATAAGTTGCAGAACCAGTTCCAGGATCTTTGAGAAGTTGTTTTTGTGAGAACTTTACTTTTTTTATGTAGTGCCTGTTTTGTATCAGAGCATTATTTCATTGTCACACACATTATATTTAAATCATTTATCCTTCTATGTACATATGAGATAGACACTAATATCTTTGAGTACATGATATATTTAGCTTCTTTTAATTTTTTATCCAAGTACCTAGAAAGGTGCTTAGGATATCATCAACATGAAACAGTTATGTGTAAAGGCATTAATGATATCATAAAACACAGGTGACAGTTTTCTCAGAGATTTTCTCTGACCCTATTAATGTTAAGCAAAAGATTTACTGTAGAATGATATCTGAAAAACTTCTATCAGTAAAGAAGTAAGGGGAAGAGCTAGGAAGGACCTATATACATTTAGATTTAATTAAAGCATTCCTCTGGATTAAATCACTTTAGGGCAAAGACCTTTTTTTGCAGTTATGTAGACACCTTTCTGAATTGGCAGTTGGATCATGTAAATACAAAAAATGCTGTTAATATTTATTGTTTCAAAAGTATAATGGGAATTGTAGATCCTATTCAAGGGTTTCTGAAGACTGCTTTTGAGAAATGCATGTCCTTAAAAATATCATGTTCTTGGATTATATTCTTTTCATTTGTTTAATATCAATCAGTATTGTTTGCTTAGAACTTCTAATTCCATGTTTTATACACTGTAATTACTATTTATTTGTTGTCAATTTAGATGTGCAATCATGAAACATGGAATAGAATTTCATTTCTTTTAGAGCATTGCTATTTTGCACTATATACTTTTGAGAGAACATAAATGAGAAAAGATAATTTTCTTTTACGTATTCATTTAACACATATAACTGCTTCAATCATGGGACATAAATTTATCTATTCAAATTTTCATTGGTCACTTGTAAAGTCTTTTCTATATGTTTAGAAATTATATTTTCTCGAGAGTTTCCTTTGATATTTATATTAGTTCTTTATCGTTTTGCTAATTGTTATTTATGTAAAGGTATTTTCTTTTAATTAAATGAATTTAACTGGAAGGCTTAACAATTATAATCTGGATATCTCTTCTGTCTTACCAACTGTTGGGGTGAATTAGGTTGGAATGGCTTATATAAAGCTCTGGACTCTCTTCTTATAATCCTCCCTCTTTTAATTTATACTGTATATTCCTGCAAGATAAATCTTCATAAAGTGCTTCAGTCAAGTAATTTCCCTACTCAAAAACCTCTAGAGGTCCCTCATTGCTTACTAAATTAAACTCAAACTTTCTCTCTGACATTCATAGCCCTCCAAACCCCACTATAATCCAGGTCTAGTCTCAAATATTACTATTCCTCTGTTTACACTGTTGACAACAATAAGACAGAATTATTTGGTTTCCACAGACTCTATTTTATTTTTTTTTCCACTCTGTATTTTTCTGGGTTTGTTCTTCCTGGAACACTTGTTCCTGTATCATTTCATACTGTTCAAATCCAGTTGATCCTTCAGAGCCCATCTCAGAAAATCATGTCTGTGAGAAGCCTCTCCTGATTTATTTATTCAACAAGTATGTACCTTCCCAGGCATTAGTCAAGGATACTGTGATTGAAAAAGACAAAAATCCCTATTATCCAGAGCTTACTTTTTAGCTAGGGGAGGTAGATAATAAATGAAGAAACATATAAAATAAAAAATAATGATTTAAATATATAAAATATGAAGTGATAAGAAATATGAAGGAAAGTAGTGAATGTAAGATATCAAATGTGAAATTTGAGAGGGAGGGCTGGTATTTTATTGAGAGTGATCAGGAACATGTCAACTCAGATGAGAAGGTATTTTTCAGAGATACCTACTGAGAGAAAGAATTAGTCATGAGGATATCCAGAAGAATAGAGCCTGAGACAGGAGTGAGTTCAAGAACCTTGGGGCAGAAGCAAGCTTAGCATGGTTATAAAATAGTCAAAGGGCAAATGCGGCTAAACAGAAGTGAGTGAGCAGAAGAGTCACTGAAGTCAGAGAGGAGTAAGTCCTGGGGACCAGTCAAAGGACTTTGGCTTTCATTATGAAAGAGATCAGAAGCCACAGAGAGTTTTGAGCAGAGACATGACCTGAAATGACTTATATTATAAAGGATTGCTCTGGCTGCTGCCCTTGAATAGACTCTAATGACACAAAGGGAAAACAAGGGAGGACTAAAAGCTATGCTCATCAAGACTTAGTGATAAATTGAACCAGGGTTCTGGTGTAGGAAGTGACTAGATTCAGGGAAAGTATCATAAAATAAGGAAGTACATATAAAGGGTGAATAAGAAATCATAAGAAAAAAAGAGTAGCATTTCGGGAAATAGTTCTTCATCTTAATAACTATTATTCCTTTTTATTACGTTTGTTTTTCATACCAGCTTCTTTACTATGCTGTTACTTCCATCGTTCATATGTAAATCTCATAACAGCCCTTTAAAAATGTAAGTGTTGTTGGCTGGGCATGGTGTCTCACGCCTGTAATCGCAGCACTTTGGGAGGCTGAGGTTGGTGGATCACCCGAGGTTAGGTGTTCGAGACCAGCCTGGCCAACATGGTGAAACCCCGTCTCTATTAAAAATACAAAATTAGACGTGGTGGCATGCACCTTTAATCCCAGCTACTCGGGAGGCTGAGAGAGGAGAATTTCTTGAACCCAGGAGGTGGAGGTTGCAGTGAGCAGAGATCGCACTATCACACTCCAGCATGGGTAATAAGAGTGAGACTCTGTCTCAAAAACGAAAATAAAAGTATGTGTTGTTATTGTTACATTTATACAGATAAGGAACTTAGAATACAGAGAGGCTGAGCTATAAGAAAATATTATATGTGTCTATCTTCCTATATTCTTAGTAGATGAGGAAAAAAAGGCAAGGAATAAATACACTAGGATTTTACTAGTGGTAGAATAATAAATAATATTTTAGATTTTTATGTTTATCTGCATCTGTTTCAAGAAAGTGTTTTATTTTCCTTCTACTTATTTTAAAATTCTTATATTTTGGTGAATAAGGATATTGCCTTAATAATCTCATAACCATTAAATGTAAGAATTGTGAATTGACACCCCATTTATATGACTTTTCTTTGCTATTTTATGGTTAACAAAGTACAGAATTTGTAGTCAGACTTGGTTTCCAATTCTATAGCCTTGGGCAAATAATTTAGACCCCATGAACCTCAGTGTCTTCATCTGCAAACTGAAATTCCAAGGTTTTAGACTTATTTTCAGGATGCAAGTGGAAACAAAATGACAGTCTTAAACGCAATACCTATCACATAATACGGCATAATAAATGAGTGCTATTATGATGCCCATGTTATGTAGATATTCAGATTAAATGTTTCAACAGATAAGAAAAAAGGATACAGTACTATAATATATATAAGCAAATAGCTATATATTATAACTAATAAATTACTATGAAAATGAATTTCAACTCAGAACGTTAAAAAATTTCACTGTTTAGTTCTTCAATATTATGACTTGATTTTAGACCTTTGTAGATGGCATTTATTTTCATTTTTCAATAATTAATATGCATTAATTTCTTGTCACTTAGTTATAAATGCCTTAGCAGATACATTTCAATAACTTTGAAAAATTATGAATAATCAGTTCAGGATTACTCTTCCATACTGGTTTAACATGGGCCAGTGTTTAGTGAAACAATCGGCTGACATCAGTAGCAAACAGACTTGATGTCAGTGCCTGTTTTGTTTAAACAGGAGTTTTAGCATCAGGTCCAATTCTATAAAAATCATTGCAATTATGACATTATGTGTGACAAAGTAAATTAAGATATTCTTTTTAAATTACATTTTTAACAATTCAAACAAAAATGTTTTCTGTAATTTTTGTAAATGTTGCCTTCTCTAGTTAGAAAATTTTAAAAAACAGTATAAAATAAAACTGTTTAAATGTAATCATGTGCACACCTAAAGTAATGGCATAGACCCTATCTTCCTCATACACAAGTGTATGTAAGTATGTATGTTTTTTCCCTATGCTTTATAGCAATTCAAATAACAAACTGCTAGATACCAGTTAGTGTGACTCAATTGCATTTTTCCTAGAGATATGGAACAAAGAAATAAAAAAATCCAATCTTCTGCAATGTTTCAAAATTAGCAGTCCTACTGAATTATTGCTGTATAATTATATTATTAACATTTGCTTTGCCTCTATTATGAGTTATTCTCGTTAGCTTTCACTTTCCTTCAGTGTCACAGCATTCTTCATAGTACAGTGACTGTTATAAAATAAACTCATGCTATGTAATAGTTCTCAGTAAAACTGGGCTGAGTTTGTGAAGGGTATGCATCATAATGAGCTCCACCACACTTAATTTTAGATTCATCGGCATGAATCACCGATGAGCCTATCTTTTCTTAAATTAGATCTTTCAGCATCTTCTATTAATATATTGGAAGCCATACTCCTTTTTGAATAGTAGCCAAAAATATGTCACTAAGTTAGGAAGTTCTTCTAGTGATAGAATCATCCAGAGATAGCCCTCTGTCTAATGTAGTTTCTCCCCGTGGAGTCTCCTGATGTTCAAAAAGCCATAAAGGCAAATAGCTTAATAGAGAGAAAGGACATGCAGTGCTGTTGGCTAGACATGAGATCTTCTGTACTTCAGCAGTAGAAATAAAATAGTAGAATCATGTAATTTGGTAACCAGGGAAGGATTTTGTAATCCTCCCTGATACACCATCTGGATAGACATAGGTCCTGAAAAGTTGAAGTATGAAACTTTCTTTTAGAGCTTGGTTAACTGTAATATATGTTGTAAACTGACTCTAAGGTCTGTATGTTCCAATGTATACTAAAGACCCTCTGCTTAAATTGAATCATAATGCTGTAGGATTTGAGTTTTAATTTATATCATTTTCAGTTTTGATTCCTTCTTGGCATATTGAAAATCATTTGAAAGTGAAGTTTGTTCTTTTACTTTTACATACACTGGATCAACATTCTTTTAAATTATTCTTAAATATAGTGTATAATATGAAAAATGCATTATTATAGTCCTCTGATAAATAATTATCCCCTGAAAAATAATTTAATTATGTAATGAAACATAATTACATTTAAACAGGTTTATACTGTTTTTTAAAATTTTCTAACTAGAGAAGGCAACATTTTCAATGGGGGAACTATTATACTGTTGGAACTTATGAGTATAATCAGTAAGTTGCTCCCAAATAACAATTATAAAAGAACAGCATGTTGATATTTTTATAATTTTAGAACTCGGAAAAACATCATTTCTGATTTATGATGAAACTGGAACACATTACTCTCTAATACATTGTATTTTATTAGGAAACCATGCTGAATTCTGACTATTGACCTAGATACAGCCTTCAAAATGATGAAAAGTTAGAATGTGCCTTTTTATTTCCTTAAAATGTCTTAGTTTGAATACATTATTTTAAAAAACGTACATAAGATTATGTATTCACAGGCCTTTGTGTTGGCTAGTACATATAATTTATCTGAAACTTTATAAAAAACCAAAGAACCCAAAAACTCAAGTGTCATGATTTTGAGTTCAGTTTTAAAAGTTAATACATGCAGTCAAAAGTTAAGCTGAAATGTCTAATCCCTTAAGTAAATTTAATGATTTAAAAAAGATTTGCCTGTGTGTCAGAATATACTATGCAGCATAATGTAAGTGATTAAAAAATAAAGAAGGCATAATATTTGTTTTTAAGGAAGTTGTTATATCCTTGAGAACTGTGACAACCTCACTCTTGATTCTGATCAAAGCAGAATACTAAGCATGCAGTAAGAGAGTACTGTGTTTATGGGGTTTAAAGAAAGAAGGATAAGATCAAGTTGTTAGGAATCCAGAAAAATATCACAGAGAAGGAGGCACCTGAGATTGTCAATGAAGAACAGCTTGGATTACAATGGTTTGAAAATAAGGGAAGATATTTTAGAATAAGGGAACAGTATGAATAAAACAACAATAGGTGAGGTCCAAATCATGTTTGGGTATAAGGAGCAGTCTCAATACTGGTTGAGTATAGGAAATAAATAGGATGTTTATGCATGTTTTTCCTTTTTCTGCTCCTATGTAGGCATAACTAAGGTGTTATTATTAGATCCAGAATCTGTGCATACTAGTCTCTAATTCTTAAAGAGCTCCTTTCTAAATTTGTACACTTTACCCTTATCCTGTTATTGCAACACAGCAGTCAGGATTGGAATATTCTAGTCAACCCTTTTTGGGATCTATTTCAGTCAATCCCGGAACTGAGTGGGTGGACTTCATGTTAATGGGAAGAAAACACCTGAAATATTTTAAAGGTAAGGAATTTATATTAGGTTTTGATGACATTTGGGAGCCATTGAGGTTTTCTATTGGGAAATTATACTGTTGGATCTTACGAGAATAATCAGATATTGGTTCAACTGAAGAGTAAGAGAAATATTTGAAGCAATGAGATTGGTTAAAAGGCAGTTAAAACATTCTGGGTGGAGGCAATGAGGAAATGTGTCATGGAGTTGGTATTACAAATGGACGTAAACATATGGCTTAGTGAACTCCAGTTTACTTGCATTAGAATTTAGCAATTAGGAGATTTAAAATTAGGAGTTAAACATTTTCATTTTTGATATCATGGAGGTGAATAATGAACTCTCTTTTAATCTCAAGATCTTGGTCTGAAAGAGGAGTTAATTTCATGGATCTCTTGCACTGTTCCTTACTATGGGTATTTGGTATGGCTTACAGGCCCCTCAGCATCAGTTGCATTGTTTAGGACAGATAGAAAGTAGGTGGTTAGGCTGTGGTCTCCAGTAGGAGGTGTGGAGCAGGTTTACTGTGCATGGTTACTGACTTGTCTGATTCCAATGAGACAGAACACACTCATATGCAGCAAGCCACGTGAAGTGGATTTATTACTTACAGTTAAGCAGAAAGGGACAAAAGAAGCATAGCATCCTATGTGAGCTCATTTCTCAAGGTTCAAAAAAGCTTACTAAGGCAGATTGAGTTTTGACTGCACAGGCCCTGCTTGCAACACCGCTGGGGGACCCCCCAAAGGCAGACTCCCTTGGATTATATACCTCAGCGACAGAATGAATCACTGAGTAAATATTTGAAGGACATCCTGCATCCGGGAGAATGAGAAACTAAGCCTTGGATGTTGCAGGCAATTCTTTTCTGACTCAAGATGTTACATTCCACAAGAGGGACATGAACAAGGCTTGAACTGTGTCAGGCAGCTTCTCCCTATCTCAGGATATTCCATTTCCAGCTCATTCTGTAGCTGTGCTTGAGAACCACAAGAAAAAAAGAGGGAAGAATTGGGTTAGTTCAAGGTCACCCAGAGAACTGTTCTGTAGGAGGCCCTATCCTAGTCAGGCTGTTTAATTTTATGATTCTAACTAGGGAGAGTTTCTCTCTTTTCTTGTGCTACCATCATCTTGCAATCAACCAATTACATGGTTTTCAGCTTGACATGTTCAAATGTATTATTTTAATTTAGTGATATAAACAAATTAAAACTATTAGCATCAAGGGATGAAGGAAAACATTTTTTTTTCCTTTTTTCCAAATCTGCTTTGCTCCTATGTAGGTATAAATTAAGAGGTCTTTATTAAATCCAGAATCTTTCTATATTAGTGTTGAATTCTTAAAGAGCCCCATTCTAAATTTGCACACTTTACCCTTATCCTGTTATCACAGCACAGTTGTTGGAATTGGAATGATTCTATTCACTCATGTTTGAGGTCTATTTCAGTCAAGCCCAGAACTGACTGGGTGGATCCATGTTATTCTTTTGCTCTGAGCTCTGTACACCTTATTTGGAGGTTATTAATATTGTAGGTTGCTTATAGATAAGTGAATTTTGCAGCTTGTGTCTAAGGATAAATCTAAAAAGTGTAAGAGCTTCTCGATTTGCATTTTTGTTAAGCACCAGGGCTATGACTGCATTCTTCATAATTTCAAGGGAGTCATTAGGATCTTTTAGACAAGATTAGATTGTCGTGTCAATTCAGCACCTTGAACACTTCCTCTCTGCCCATGGGCTCCACTGCAAGTAGCTAGATAGCTTTCTGGGTTTTGCTTCAAATTCCACTTTTTGTTTGGTCCCTTGGATTTAATATAAAAACATTCTCTTAATTCCAGGCCCATTTTGCCTATTGCAGCAACACAAGATCCTCTTGGTTATCACCTTTTGTTACTGGACCACACTACCCACGAGACAGCTGTGATATCCTAAATGCGTGCTGTAGTATGAGAGTAACCTATCCATATGAGTAACAGGACCCCAATTTCTCTACTCAGCTCATAGAAATTATGTACCCTGAAGACTTTGGCACCTCTAGGATTTCTGCCATTAGTAGTGAGGACTTTGAAAATGTCAGTATATTTTCATGTCACACTAGATATAACTTGTTCCTCCTAATTAAAATGATAGAGGGTTAGAAACCAAGACTGGCCCAACCAAGAGCTGTGCAATTCTCCTTAGAATACAATGGAAGCATCTCTCTAGTGTCAATAATTAATTCTATACTGTCAGAGGGGCAGCTGTGTGTCCTGAGGAATTACTGTAAGACAGCCCTTCCCATTCTTGCTTAAATATACTTTTGGGGAATGAATGATGAAAGCAATTTAGTGAAGAAAAATGGACTGCGAATATGTAATATAAAATTCTAATCACTTTCTATTGCTAAATGGGAAAAAGATGTTTAAAAACAACTGATTTACCAACTTTCTAGCTTGTAACTCTCCTAGTATTGTATATTGATTCTGCTTACCGAAATTCACGTTCTGTGAGAGAGAGATATTAGCTCTTTTATAAAATAATTCCCAGCCAATTCAATGAATAGATGCTTGTTTTAAAATTAATGTAACCTAATATGATAATTTATAGCTTTTATAACATAAACTAAATTGTGCAATGTATAAATACATATAAATTTAAATTTTATAAAGCATAGAAATAGTGATAAATATGTTAACATCTATTAAATAGTTTAATTAGAGTTTTGAAAGCATTCTTCTGGAAATACAGTATCAGTGATAAAGTAGACATGTTTCAACTATAGATAGAAGTAATTTATATTTGTACATAACTTTGGCATCTGCTAGAAAACATTTCTCTTATGTAATCCTTACAAAAATGTTGTGAGATAGAAAAGGTTGGTGTCATTATATTTACAGTAAAGAGGAGAAATTTGTTCAATAAAACATACTTGAAAATGACAGAAATGGAGCTAGAGTCGTATGACTCCTAGTATTAGTTTGTCTCTATCGAAATGCTGAAAAAATGTAAATATAATATATTATATATGTAATGTATATATTTTATGATTTTATGATAATATTTATATATGTATTACTAAAGACAGAGTTCATGAATCATTTGCTCAATAGCAGGAGTCCATTGCATTTCTCTTTTTGGCCAGTTATCTTGCAAGGCACAGGGAACACAACTTTATTGAGCAGGTTTGCCCTCAAAGGATGGACACTCTGATAAATACTCTAATTTAGAAGTCACAGACACAGGGAATAATTTGCCTCTTTAACAGTATAATGCAGTCTTCTCTTTTCCCCTACAACGTTATTGACTGACCGAAGAGAGGCTCACGGTTCAACTTGTTTTATCTGCAGATGAAGTGGAGGTTCTCATTGAAAAGGAACTCTTCCAAGAACCGGACACCTGGATTCCACTTTTGCCTTGTTACTAACGTTACGTGTAACTGTGAGAGTATCATATAACCTTTTTCGTCCTTAGTTTGTTCATTTATGAAATAATCAAAATAAAGCTTGTCCTAGCTACCTCACAGGATCAATATGAGGAAGAAAAATAAGATTTCATAGGTAGAATCAAAACTGAAAAATGTAGGAGGACTGAACAGATACAGGGTAACAGTGTTTAGTTCTGGACTGTATGGAGCAATTATTATCAAATTAGAGTTATAATAAAAACTGTTGCATTGATTCTTGTCTTTACATTTATTAATTTTAATTAAGTAATTAATGCATGTATTTACTGAGATGCAGTCTTGCTTCGTTGCCCAGGCTAGAGTGCAGTAGTACAATCATAGTTCAATGCAGCCTTGACCTTCCTGGCACAGGTGAACCTCCTACTTCAGTCTCCAGAGTAACTGGGACTACAGATGGATGCCAACATGACTGGCTAATTTATTTTTATTTTTATTTTTATTTTTATTTTTATTTTTTTTAGAGCTGGGATCTCCCTAAATTGCACAGGCTGGTCTCAAACTCTTGGACATAAGCAATCCTCTTGACTAGGCTTCTCAAGGTGTTGGTATTACAGGTGTGAGTCACTATGCCCAGCCCATATTCTTTAATTGAGCCATACCCTTGTGATCCTGGGGGAAAAGTAAACTTAGGTGATGAAAATGTCAGAAGTGAAAACTTATTTCATTGTCCCTCTGAAGGCCCTGACATTCCAAATAAGCTTTGTCAATATGAATTTGTAGACTGAGGTAGATTGGAGTGCCACTTTTGCTTTGCCTTAGGCTGTTAATATAAAACATACACTTTTTATGTCAAACCAAGTGGGGATAAGTTATTGTTAGAAACCTATAATGATTTCAGATTTTCAGAACAGTAATGAACATCGAAGAACCATACATTCATGTAGTTCTACATGGAAGGCAAACCTCTGATTTTGGATAAGCAAACTGAGGATGAATTTCCATTCTCAAATGGTTTCTATCATGAACTTTTTATATCACATTGTACTTGTGTTTATATTTCTGAAGGAGAAACACACTGGAAAGATCAGGACACTGTGGAGACAGAGTCATGTGGAGCACTCATAAAAAATTCAATGCCCTCAGCATTCACAGAAGTAGGTCATTTCATTCTTAATTAAAATTATGTATTATAGTCACTGATTAACTTGTATCTGGATGTTAGATACTCTGAGCCTTCTTTACTGGCAAAAACTATTGTACAAATAAATATATTGTATACACAAAACTATAACAAACAGTTAATATCTAGTTAAAAGATTAAGAAGTTTTTTCTCAAATTTTATTGCCCTTTATCCCATATTTCATAATTTCACGCCTCTGTCTTGCATACTTGTGGGATTCTCTATCTTAATGACCTATTTTTATCTTTGGTTGCTTGTATCAGCAAAATTTGGGAAAGCTCAGATCTAAGTGGAATACACAGAGCATTACCTTAACAACTGTATGTGAATCCCTGGTGTTAGTATTTCAGGGATGACTATTGAAAGAAATGCCACAAAAATCTTGATGTTTTTCAAAGATATAGAAAGGATGAGTAGACAAAGAATAAAAAAAATCACACTCTCCAAAGTGCAAATTATACGAACTGTGGGCAGATAAACCCCTCCTAATGTAAAACCACAGCACAGTAACTTGAGACATATTTGATCATTCCCGGAGACAGGGAGATCTCTTTAGAGGGCATTTGAAAACATTATTCTGAAGGTCTAAAAGGACATTGGATGGGTCATATAAAATATTAACTATAAATTCAGGTATTATATTAGAGCACTCTACAGAAATGAAAATGCATTTGGTGGTGGATTTCATAAAATGGATGAAAGAAGTGAATTCGTATTTCTCGTTCACCATCATTAAGACAATTTTACCTGTACCATTTTTTATTACTTGCTGGCTGGATGGGAAATTTAATATTTTGGTTAATTTAAGTTTCAAATTTTAGCTATTTTATAACATATTTTTCAATAGTTTGAAACACCATACTATACTAGTAAAATTACTATTTTCTCATTTTACATAAACGTCAGTACTTTTAGCATGAAATGGCTTTTCTATACTTTTCTATATACATATTTGTAGTTTGCTTGGGAAGATAACACAAAATTAAATGTCAGTTTGCTCTTTGAATTCCATAAATATAATGCCAAAGTAATAGTTATCAGATCCATGGTGTCCCAAACCAGATGTTAACATAGTTCCTCATGGTTTGATAGTGGCTTTATGATTTATATTTAAAATATTTTGATAGGTGAAGGATAATTGTGCTGCCCTAAAATATCAGAAAATGAAATTTTGAAACTTTATTATAGTCACACAAATCAACTGATGTCCCTTTGTTTTTATAGTGCAAAATATTTCTCCTTGTTGAAAATGAGTGCATCAGCATAAAAGCCTCTTGAGCGAGAAAAATGTATATTGATCACTATAAGTGCTTTTCTGTAATACCTTGAAGTTATTGAAATTGACCCTAAACCATGTTCTATTTCCGACAATGGATTCTTTTCATGTGTTATTGATTGATTTACAGCTTAATAGAGATGCGGAAGTAATTTCTGTTATAAAAACACGTGTAAGGCCTTGTGTTACTACTTGAATTTGTTTGTAGCTTTAAGAAAACATCAAACACATTATACTCAATATAAGAGCTAACAGATTAACCAACGTAACTCTTATAACACTTTTATCCTTCAATAATGTGTTGAAATAAATACGCATACTGAATCATCTATAGGACCACAAAGTACAATCTGGCTAGTGCACATGTGGAGAAAATAAATTATAGAGTAAAAGGTTGTTTGTGTTATAACCTGAATTGTACTCTTTCTCAGATTTGGTTTATCATTCCTTCGCACCTCACTATTTGGAAAATAGTGATAACATTAGTCTTCTTCTAGCTCAATGGCTGTTATGAAAATACATGAGGCAGCATATGTGAATAGTTCCCAAAGCTTTCCAAGAAAGTTGCTTTGCAAATTGAGGTAATGCATAGGTCAACTTTCCTGGCTAAGGCAGATGGTTCCTCATTGTTACTTAGTTTCTCTCATTCTAAGGGCAAAATTGGCTGCCTGCCAAAGACATGGATTATCATGAAGAACTGGCATAGATTCCAGGACTTGAGCCCTGACTCCTGCTTTTGCATTCCTAGTGACCTGGATCAAATGAACACTGCCAGCATGGATTGACAGAAAGGCAATACATCTCATGATTCCTGGGCTTCCATTTGCTACTTCAAACTGTCTTTTCCTTTTCTTTTTTTCTTAACATCTTGAACTGTAGGGTTAAAGGCTAAATAAGATATCCAGTTGTTTTATATAAAATTGTACACAATATAACACAGAGGTTTTAAATGTTGAAGATTAGAGACACATAGCTGGTTAAATGCAAATAATTTGTTATACTTGTACACTGTTACTTCATACTTCATTGTCACAATTTATACCATGTATCTTAGCACAAGTAATAAAAATGGGATTAAGAGCTTTATATAATCAGTGTGAGACAGTCACACTGAATGCAGTATTAAAAATTCATTCTAACTGATTTATAATTCAGGAGCAAAATACAACATTTAGAAAAATCACATATTTTTGACTGCCCACATATTTTGTTGATGAGCTAATTAAGGATTACCTAGATAGATATTATGTGATTCTTTTATAAAATAAATCAAGAGAAAAAGGTATCAATAGGAATTAAAAACATTCTTAATTCCATTACATTTTTCCAAACAGTTTGAGTGAATAAAGATGACTAAACAATATCAGCAAAAATTAAATAATCAAAACCAATGGAATGTTGAATACATGTTAGTGCAATTAAAGTTATATATTTTTACATATGCAATATCCTGTGGAGATATTGAAGTGGCAAAATATTTTGGAGTGATTCCCTCTCAGGGAGTACTTTTGAAATGAATGCCCTTTCCCCCTACACATGTATCTTCTTGGCATACAAACCATGTGTGTTAGCTTCTAAGTTTACTTGTATATTTGAAAATAATTTGTCTTTGAATCATTGGGTTGATTCAAGATTCTGGCTCTATCTTCAGTAGCTCCCATGATGCACTACAAAAGGTAAATTCAATAACATCATTTCACATTTATCTATAAACTATTTTTCCTCGGCACAATCTCTTCCCACTGGCATGCACGTGAGAGTGCACACATACACATAAACATACACACACATACACTTCCTGTTTAAAACTATTTACTGTTACTCCCATGTATTCTTTAACCCTCTGCTCTAAACGCTATTATTTTCTCATCTTTCTCTACACACGAAACCATAGTTCCCTCTCTGCCTATGGTCATGTTTTTCCTTACAATAAACCAGTTCTGTTCATAATCTCTGTAAGTCTCAAAGTGAATTCTGTACTGAATCTGCCCAAACTAATCTTTCTCTATTCAGAGAGAATGCACTGAAACCAATGCAGTTTAGTAGGTTACCCTATATGACATGTGGTAAAAGTAAACTACTATTGTTGAAATTTGAAATGAAAAGTAATTAGAACACTTTTTCTTGTTTGAAGTCATGGTTGAAAATGAAAGTGTGTTTTTGTTTCTGATACTATTTAGTGGTTGCTTTTTTTGCAAACACCCAAGGGTTTTAAAGTTAATAGATGCCTTGAGATTCTAAAAGTTTTATAAAATGACTATAACCAGTTTGGATAATATAGATACTTCATGTGCGGATCCAAGATTCCTAATGGACTTTAAATCATCTGCATTTACAACATGCACGTAGGCAGATTCCAAGAGTTATAAATTGGTCATTGAATTTATTAGATAGTGTCTTACATCTTTATCTAAGAACATAGAGAAGGGATGAAGACCATTTATATTGCTTTCACTAACTGTTTAAATCTATCATGCATTTAGGAATATAATTGCAGGCTGCTGTTTAAAGTTTTGATAGTATAATATCTGGAAATTATATACATATCCTACTTTGCTTAATATGCCTTCAGTTTTGTTAGTTATCATGAACCATATACCACATAGTGTGGCAGGGTTGCATAAGGAGAGAGTCTGAGTGGTGTGTGTGTGTGTGTGTGTGTGTGTGTGTGTGTGTACTGGCAGAGGTTGAATTAAGCCCTGTAACAAAAAAGGAAACAAGGCTTATCCTAAGAAAATGTATAAGGATCTTTATTTAGGATCTATTTTATGTCCTTCCCCTGTGTCCTCCAACTTTCAGGCACTCCATTATTTGATAGTTTAATTCTCAGACGCTGAGGATCAGAACAGATGGATGCAGAAATTCTGGGAGAATCTTGGCTGAAGATGTGGGTTTCTCTTCTGCAAAGAACACAACAAGATCAGAGAATCTTTAAAATGAGATGGGAATAAATTTCAAGGATCATATTTGACATTCTAAATTAAAACATGATTTCTTTTTTATGGTCTAAAAGCAGCTGTCTAGTTCCTTTAGAACAACCACAGTAAGGTAACTAAAGCATAATCGTTGAGAGTTTTTGTTATGGATCTGTCCAACTGGACCCGTGTGTTCTGCCTTTCGTAGCTCAATGAGCTTAGCGTTTTTTATGCTTCAGTTTCTTCAACTGTAAAGTGAAGTTATTAATAATACTTATTTCACAGATTGGTTGAGGGGATTAAAAGTGATGATACCTGTAAAGTGTAGCGTAGTGCTTGGAAGGAAACTCTCAATGACTAGTGGCAATCTTACCTGTTGATTGATTGATTGATTGATTGATTGATTGAGATGGAGTCTCACTGTGTCACCCAGGCTGGAGCACAGTGGCACAATCTCTGCTCACTTCAACCTCCGCCTCCCAGGTTCAATTGGTCCTCCTGCCTCAGCCTCTTGAGTAGCTGGGATTACAAGTGTGCACTACCATATCCAGCTAATTTTTGTATTTTTAGTAGAGATGGGGTTTCATCATGTTGGCCAGGCTGGTTTCCAGCCAGCAATTATTTTTATATGCTTACATTTTTTGAGAGTTTGTTAAAAAGTTTATTTCCCCACATTTTAAGTCTCAAACGAATCTTGTTACTCCTACATGTTAGAAGATGTTATACCTTGTAGATGGTATTCAAAAGGACTGTTTCTCTCAAATGGGAGCCATTTAAGCATTTGAGATAACGTGTTTCTCCAAGTCTTTTATTTCTGAAACTAAAATAATCAGTTGTTTCACCTCTTCATAGGTCATGATTCATCTTTCTTACTATTCTCCTCTGGGGACTGAGCATTTGTTAATGTTCTCCTAGAAATTGATTGCAATATTCCTTGTGGATTGGAAGGGCAGAGTGAAGCACAATTTTCACTTACTCCTTTCAGTGTAATTGCTTTTGATGATGTAGGTTCCATTCTTATTATTTTGGGGCTACATTTTCTTGTTAAATTGAGGCAGTTACAAATTACATTTTGAGCAACATCATGAAAATTAAGCTTTCAGTCAACTCAAAATCTGAAGTGATTTTAAAATTGCTTTATTTTATTTTATTTCACACTTTAGTTGACACAATAATTGTACATATTTGGGGAGTATACAGTGGTGTTTCCATATATTTCATGTATAGTGATCTGATCAGAGTAAGTAACATGTCCATCATCTCAAATATCATTTCTTTGTGTTGGGAACATTCAACATCCTTCTTTTAGCTATTTGAAACTATAATATATTATTGTTAATCATCCTATAGTTCTATGGAACACTAGAAGTTATTCCTTCTCTCCAGCATAATTTGTAACCTTTAATGAAATGATTTTAATCTCCTGTCCCATTGATTGGATGGTGGTGTGTTTCATCATGTATATTTGTCTTTGTTTTAATTGATATTTTAAGTCTTATTGCAGAAATTTCTTTCTATTCCTATAAAAATAATTTCAGCTCCTGGTACCATCCTGTCTATTGCTGAACTAGAGCAAAGTTTGTCTCACTTTTTGGGTGAGGATATCCAACATGGAAGGAGAAATGGTGCTCCCCAGACAAGGGAGAAGTCTCAGGGACACAAACCTCTTTTCTGTATCCCATTTCCTAGAATCACTTATCCTTGTAGTTAACTCCCAAAATGCTTCCTTTAGCCTTGAGAAGATAAAATGAAATATCTTTCTATTAATTATGTCCTGATAAGCTTGCAGCATCATTTTACTTTTTTGTTGTTTTTGATTTTATGTTAGTATATACTCATATTTGTAAAAAATTTTAGTTCAATTTAGTACATTTATTGAGCATTCATGCAGTACATGACAATGCTCACTGCTACTAGGGGGATCTCTTTCCTCACAAAGCTCTGTTGACATTGGCCATGGGCTTCCAGACGATTTCTAGGGCCACCTTTCAAAGTACAAGTATGCGTGAGAATAGTCTTCCTAACAGCCTTCAATTCTAGATTAGCTTGGAGTCAGATCAAGCCACAATCTGGGTGCTTCCATCTTGAGCATATCTAAATTGAGGCAAGGATGGAGAGTATTCAGAGAACAAGAGAGTCCTTTGTTTTCCAGGAGTCTATGAGGAAGTAAAATTTGATGAAAAATTTTGGAAGATTAATTTTTTTTTTATTATACTTTAAGTTCTAGGGTACATGTGCATAACGTGCAGGTTTGTTACATATGTATACTTATGCCATGTTGGTGTGCTGCACCCATCAACTCGTCAGCACCCATCAATTCCTCATATGTTTTTATAACACTTTTATTGGTATATATCCATTCATGCACCTAACATTAGCTTCAGGTCTTATCAAGTTCCCCTGATGTTTATATTGTTGGTGTTTAACCAGTAGCTCCTCTCATCCTTTTCATGTGATTTAGGTATTTGGATAACATACATAGATTTTGATTCTGCATATTATAAAATGCAGACTCAATTTCACATGTCACCAATCACCATACCACAGAAACAATATGACAAATGCCTACTCCTTGTCTAAGCCCCATATAATGAAGACCCAGCGTCAGCTTATGTGGGAAAGCAAATCAGTCATCAAATGCCATCCGAAGAAGTTTGGGCATTTTTTAATAAATGTTTCATATCATGGAGGAATTCAGACAAGAAATAACATGACTAGTAAAATCAGATGGATAACAGTGTGTAGAAGCCAGGATGTAGGTATAGCAGGAGATTTTGTGTGTGTGTGTGTGTGTGTGTGTGTGTGTGTGTGTGTGTGTGAGAGAGAGACGCAGTCTCACTCTGTCGCCCAGGCTGGAGTGCAGTGGCGTGATCTTGGCTCACTGCAAGCTCCGCCTCCCAGGTTCACACCATTCTCCTGCCTCAGCTTCCCGAGTAGCTGGGACTACAGGCACCTGCCACCATGCCTGGCTAATTTTTTATATTTTTATTAGAGATGGGGTTTCACAGTGTTAGCCCGGTTGGTCTCGGTCTCCTGACCTCGTGATCTGCCCGCTTCGGCCTCCCAAAGTGCTTGGATTACAGGCGTGCGCCACCGTGCCCGGCCTTCAGGAGATTTTTTCAGTAGGCATGAGGCTGATTATGAAGAAGCCATGTAGAAGTACAAGCTGCAAGCATTGGTAACTGAAGGGGACAGAGAAATGGAGGAAGGTGTTAAGTTAGTTGGAGGTCATAATATGGATATTAATTATAATTTTAACATGAGTAAGAAAGGCTGAAGGATATGGCTTATCAGGAGGATAAAGTGTTCAGGTTTGGGCATGTTACTTTGAGTTCCACATGGGATAAAAATAGGGATTCAAAACTTAACATAAGAAGAGAGGCCAACTCTGGACCAAGAAGAGATTTGATAGTCATTCAGTTTTTGAAGTGATTGGATGAAGGAGCTAATCAGATGGGAAAAAAACTGAGAGGACTAGACCAAGATAGTGGGCAGTGTGATGATAAATTTTAAATAACAGGAGAGACAATATCTAAACTCAGGTAATTTTAAGAAGAATAAAGATTACATAGGCAAATAGATGTTATTACAGTTATAGTTAAGAAGAATATGGCCAATTTAACATTTTGAGGAAGTATATCTCTATGTAACCCTATATTAACACATCTACATCTTTATCTTTTTATATAGCTTTATCCTTTGTTCAATAGTATGCTTTTGGAGGTAACATACAAGCGCCATCAGCATTTTTCTTAGGGAGAAATCACCAAATCTGTTGTTACAATAAAACAATATAACTCTTTTTACCATCAGTAATATTTCAGAAGGCACTGAAATGCAATTTACCATTATTGTTTAAAATTGTTCTTGAAGTATTCAAGAAAAAAATTGACATTGGAAATGAAGAGTTGTATTTAATGTTATTTCCAGATTATTTTATCAATCCAAAAATCTTCCAAATCAATAAATATATTCAAAATAATAAGAATTAATTACTGTGCCTGGTGAGAATATAACCATATGCAGTTCAATAGTTTGCTTTAAATAATTGACAGTAATCTTAGCCTAGGCAACCAAGCGAGACTTCTGTCTCTAAAAAATAAAAATAAATAAAAATCAGCAGTTGCCAATTGAAAAATGAAATGGTTGTGTCATCAAAATACTTTAAAACATAAAACAAATGCTCAGGATTAAACTTAACAAGATATGTATAAAAACTTTATTAATAAAACTGTAAGTATTTCTGAGAGAAATTTAATAAAACAAATAAATGGTGGAGGTTGCAGTGAGCTGAGATTGCGCCACTGCACTCCAGCCTGGGTGAAAGAGTGAGACGCTGTCTCCCACTGCCCCCCGCCACCAAAAATAAAAGTAAGACCCAGTAAGTATATCAGTATAGTTTTCAGGCTAGAATTTTAATAATACTGAGAAAAGGATAAATTATGTAATAATTAATATTGCAATAGTTTTAAGTTTGCAAAAGCACTTGAGTAAATATATTACCACCATAGATCAAAATGAATACTCAAATATTTAATTTTTAGCCATTAAGATACTATAATACAATGGTATAAATATAATACATTTTACATTCGGTGACAAAAATTATTTGCTTGGCTAAGCTTGAGTCAGGTTTTCTGAATCTTCTGCTAGGCCCATCTGCGCTCTTCATTGTAAAATCCAGTTTTGACAAAGAACCCTGCTGCGTCAGTTTGGCAAGAATCCACCATCGTCAATATCTGATCATCTTTGATATTTTATCAAGTTCCTCATCCTCCACATCCCCAAATGACACCTGATCACCCTGGTCTGTCTTCAGCAAGAATCCCGTTAGGTGGGTTTAACCAGAATTCTCCTTACCCTTGATGTTTCCTCTAGTAATTTTCATTTCACTGGACTCCACACTGTTCCTTGGCTATGAATTCCTACTTGACCCTGCTGCATTTGGAGTAGAGCCCAACCACTCTCCCCCGTTGCCGTACTCTCTTGCAGTAGTTCCTCTACCCATGTTGATGCTACTGAATAAAATCTTTCTTATTGGGCTTTAATAAGTCTCATAGAATATATGTATTTTTAACATTTGTAGTGCTCAAAGGCAATAATTAAGAAAAAATTTAACGATTTCACTGTGTAAACATTTTATTTTGCTTTTTAGTTGAAAGTAGTAAAAACAAAATCAATAAACAAATGATGTGCTGGTTAAAGATACTTGCAACACAGGCCGGGCACGGTGGCTCACACCTGTAATCCCAGCACTTTGGGAGGCCGAGGTGGTAGATTACTTGAGGTCAGGTGTTTGAGACCAGCCTGGCCAACACAGTGAAACCCTATATCTACAAAAATAAAAAAATAAAAAAAGATACTTGCAACATAGATGAGAGATAGAGGTTTAATTTACCTATAATATTTATATAAATTGCCAATATTAAAAAGACCAATGAGGGCATGGTGATTTGTAATAGGTGAAATTGTCACGGTCAATCAGAGTGAAAATATAATTAAATTTGTTAGCAATTAAATATGTGCTTCAGTGACAACAAATTGGTGAGCTAATGGAAATTTACGTGAACTATTTGTTGGAGGATAAATTGACAGAACCTTTCTAAGAAGCAACCTGACAGTATGTGTACAACTTAAATATTAGTAAGGCTTTAATTCAGAAAATCCACATTGAGTAATCTCTTTTAAGGAAATGTTTGAAAAATTACATACTTGTGTAGATTTATATAAGACTATTTATAAAGAACAGAAAAGAAGAAAACATTTTGAAGTATTTTGTTCCTGGTTAAGTTAAAGTACATTGCTACACTCATTAGAATGTGTAGCAATCAAATATTTAAATCAACATGTTACTAAGTATGCTGTTAAGTAAAAGTAGACATGATAGACTACATATGTAATGCAATCTCATTAAGCAACAAAGAGATAGAGAGAGAGAGAGAGAGATGGAGGGAGAGAGGGAGGGAGAGAAGGAGAGAGTGAGGAAGGGAGAGGGAGAGGAATATGGCATTTATGCAATGACTAAAATGATACATCCCAAAATCTTACAAAAAAGATACTGAGTCTATAAATTCATTTTCTTCTTTGTGTTTTTCTATATATAAAATAAGCATGTCTTAATTTGAATTTGAAAAAAGATAAAGCTATTTCTAAGTATTGTCTCATATATTTAGACACGAAGACAACAGATACACTTTGTGCTCAAGCTCATGGCAAGGGAGCAAATTGTGTATATTATTTGCTATCACAGCACTCTCATGGGTTTTTAACAGCCAGGAACAATTTGAGCTTCCTTTTTGGAAACTTTAAATGAACATTAAAATTATGCTACAAAAATGCCCGGTCACTCAGCTAACCTGAAATGGTAGTTCTCTAACTCTGGAGTTTTCTGTGACAAATACTGAATCTCAAAAGGAGAACACTCTCAAACTGTGCATTTGAGATGGTCTCTGAGAAAATGTATGTGAGCTAAAAATGGAAAAACAAGATTAAATTTTGATGTACTCTTACAGAAAGGACTTGAAATGGAAAACAAAAACAAAAACCTTTCACATTTATTACCAGGTAGTTGTAGTGTAGGTAATTCTTTATGCGATTCTCTAATTTCTCCATGTGTATATGTATCTGATAAGCCTGGGAAATGGTGCTAGAATAAACCATCCTTTAGAAAGAATTAAAAATAGACACCCAAATACTAATGTGAATCTTAACACTTTTTTTGTAAAGTTGTTAATTCCAAAAAGTGTAACTGAGCCACAAATTTTACTAAGCAAAGCATACGATATTGGATGATTCCTGTTCTCAGCTATTTTTATTTGCCAGAGCTGCCAAGCTTATTTGCAAAGACTAGATGGCTTAAACAACAGAAATTTACTTTTTCACAATTCTAGAGACTGGAAGTACAAGAACAACATGCTGGCAGGGTTGGTTTCTTCTGAGGCGCCTTTCCTTGACTTATAAACGGTTTTCTCCCTTTGTCATAATATGTCTGTCTGTGTCATAATCTCCACTTCTTATATAAATACCAGTCACATTGGATTAAGAGCCATGCTAGTGACTTCATTTTAAATTAATTATCTCTTTAAAGACCCCATTTCCAAATACAGTCACTTTCTGGAATACCAGGGGTTAGGACTTTGACATACGAAGTTGAGGGGAGCACAACCAAATTAAAGGAATGAATGACTGATGTATAAATAAATAAATTAATTTTTATAATATTGAAATTGTTTTTAATATATTCAATTAAGAAATATGCATAAAATATTAACATTATGTAAATTATTGAAAATTAGTGATTATAATCTTTTTAACATCATATTTTAATGTAGCATGTTGACAATATTATATCATTTCTATGATATTCCTAGAAGTGTAAGGTGTAAGGAAAAATTTTGGAGCAAGATGGATTTGTTTTTGTGATATGCAATCATTGTTAAATCAATAAGTCAGTTAACAAATAATTATAGAGTGGGCTAGGCACTGTTCTCATTACTTAACATAACAATAAATAAAGGAGATTGAGCCCTTCCTTCAGAGCATTAACAAACAAATAAGAATATAGTAAATAAGTGTGCAAGCCAATCAATAAAGTAAGTTTGGCATTTAATATTCTACAAGGAAGATAATAAAATAGAAAAATGTGACAAGGAGTGACAGGCTGGTTTCTACTAGGACCAGGGAAAACTTCCTTCAGCAGATGAGCTGGGAGTTCTGACCCACCTGATGAGTAGGCTTTTTGGGCAAAAATAGCAAGAGTAAATTCTCTTAAAATGCAATGTTCCTATCTTTAGGTCTTTGAGGAATTGCTGCACTGTCTTCCAAAATGGTTGAACTAATTTGTACTCCTGTCAACAGTGTATAAGCATTCCTTTTTCTCCACAACATCACCAGCATCTGTTATTTTTTTTCATTTTTAATTATAGCCATTCTGACTTGTGTGAGATGGTATCTCACTGTGGTTTTGATTTGCGTTTCTCTAATGATCAGTGATGTTGAGCATTTTTTGGATGATTGTGGGTCATATGTATGTCTTTTTTAGAGAAGTGTCTGTTCATGTCCTTTGCCCACTTTTTAATGAGATTGTTTGTTTTTCTTCTTGTAAGTTTGTTTACGTTCCTTGTGGATGCCAGATATTAGACCTTTGTCAGATGCGTAATTTGCAAAAATTTTCTCCCATTCTGCAGGTTGTCTGTTTACTCTGTTGGTTGTTTCTTTTGCTATGCAGAAGCTCTTCAGTTTAATTAGATCACATTTGTCAATTTTTGCTTTTGTTGAAGTTGCTTTTGGCATCATCATCATGAAATCTTTGCCTGTGCTATTTTCCTAAATGGTATTGCCTAGGTCGTCTTCCAGGGTTTTTATAGCTTTGGGTTTTACAATTAAGTTTTTAATCCATCTTGAGTTAATTTTTGTATAAGGTGTAAGGTAGAGTTCAGTTTCAATTTTCTGCATATGGCTAGCCAGTTCTCCCATCACCATTTATTAAATAGAGAATCCTAATCTTCAACTTTCAGCTTCCAGAATTATGAGAAATAAATTTCTGTTTTTTATAAGCCAACATACAGTTTTTCCTAAGTTCCCTTGAAAGTGTTTAAAGGATGGAAACAAGGTGATTGTGACTGAAATGAAGCAAACAAAGTGTGTGGAGGGAGAGACTGAGTTCAGAAAATATTTTGGCTTATACTTGAAAGTTTAGATTTTATTTTAAGTAAAATTTTATCTCATTGAAAATTTGAGGTAGGAGAGTAACTGGTCTGCATAAATACTTAAGAAACATCACTATTGCGTAGAAGGGAGGCAGGAGGTGAGATAGGTAGACCAATGAAATTGCTTCTACAGTACTACAGGGAAGAGGAAAAGATGGCCTTAAGAAGGGCTGGAGAAGCAGAAAAGGGGAGAAGTCATCAAATTTGGGATTTGCTTTGAAGATACAGCTGACAGGAATAACAGGTTAATCAGGTGTGTTGTGTAAAGGGAAAGAAGTAATCCTAGATGAATCTGACTTCTCTTTGGTTTTAATAACTGTATGAAAAGTAGAACCAGTTCCTGGGAGATATTCAGAGTGAGGGTGGATTGGAGGAGACATGACATGTTTTCTTTTGTCAAGGTCATTCTGAGATGTAGAAGACAATAGGTGATACGATGTGAGCTTTGTTCTCAAGAAGAGTTCCAGGCAAGAAGTCTGAGTTGGAGAGTTTTTAGCATGTACATAGTAGGTACATAGTACATATTCGCATGTACATAGTTCTTAATATGTACATATTAAATCCCTAAGGAACTGGATGATGTCACATAGTTTGAGTGCAGAAAGAAAAAAGAAAGGGTTCTAGGATCGAGTTGAAGGACTTAGAACAGTTTTCAGGTTTGGAGCAGAAAGAGGTCTCAGTAAAAAACATTCCATGAACTAAAAGAATCCTGAGTATAGGGACTAGGAAGCCTCAATACATTTTCTTTTTATTATTATTATTATACTTTAAGTTCTAGGGTACATGTGCACAGTGTGCAAGTTTGTTACATATGTATACATGTGCCATGTTGGTGTGCTGCACCCATCAACTCATCATTTACATTAGGTATATCTCCTAATCCTATCCCTCTTCCCTCCCCCGACCCCCACCCAATGATAGGCCCTGGTGTGTGATGTTTCCCTTCCTGTGTCCAAGTGTTCTCATTGTTCAATTCCCACCTATGAGCGAGAACATGCAGTGTTTGGTTTTCTGTTCTTGTGATAGTTTGCTGAGAGTGATGGTTTCCAGTTGCATCCATATCCCTACAAAGGACATGAACTCATCCTTTCTTATGGCTGCGTAGTATTCTATGGTATATCTGTGCCACATTTTCTTAATCCAGTCTATCATTGATGGGCATTTGGGTTGGTTCTAAGTCTTTGCTATTGTGAATAGTGCCACATAAACATACGTGTGCATGTGTCTTTATAGCAGCATGATTTTTAATCCTTTGGGTATATACCCAGTAATGGGATGACTGGGTCAAATGGTATTTCTAGTTCTAGATCCTTGAGGAATTGCCACACTATCTTCCACAATGGTTGAACTAGTTTACAGTCCCACTAACAGTGTAAAAGTGTTCCTATTTCTCCACATCCTCTCTAGCACCTATTGTTTCTTGACTTTTTCATGATTGCCATTCTAATTGGTGTGAGATGACATCTCATTGTGGTTTTGATTTGCATTTCTCTGATGGCAAGTGATGATGAGCAGTTTTTCATGTGTCTTTTGGCTACATAAATGTCTTCTTTTGAGAAGTGTCTTTTCATATCCTTTGCCCACTTTTTGATGGGGTTGTTTTTTTCTTGTAAATGTGCTTAAGTTCTTTGTAGGTTCTGGATATTAGCCCTTTGTCAGATAAGTAGATTGCAAAATTTTTTTCCCATTCTGTAGGTTGCCTGTTCACTCTGATAGTAGTTTCTTTTGCTATGCAGAGAAACTCTTTAGTTTAATTAGATCCCATTTGTCAATTTTGGCTTTTGTTGCCATTGCTTTTGGTGTTTTAGACATGAAGTCCTTGCCCATGTCTATGTTCTGAATGGTATTGCCTAGGTTTTCTTCTAGGGTTTTTATGGTTTTAGGTCTAACATTTAAATCTTTAATCCATCCTGAATTCATTTTTGTGTAAGATGTAAGAAGGGATCCAATTTCAGCTTTCTACATGTGGCTAGCCATTTTTCCCAGTACCATTTATTAAATACGAAATCCTTTCCCCATTTCTTGCTTTTGTCAGTATTGGGGAAACCTGAATACATTTTCAAGAAGAAGAAATAATCAATTGTGTCAATTTTATGTATGGTAGAATAAGAAGAGATAATTTATCGTTGGCTTTGGCAAAATGTAGGTCTTTTGTGTTCTCTAGGTTTAGCAGTGTCTTTTTTTAACAGCAGTCTTATAAAAACAAGTAGAAAATAGGGAGGGTTGGACCTTCCCACTGTACTGATATTGTAGTAGCATAGATAATTTTAGGTCACAGAATTATTTTTAGACAGATACCGCATGAACAGTAGTATAGTTAGTGGTTAGGTGCATACGCTCTGCAACCACATGGCACAGGTTTTCTTCAAGACCTGCCATTCTGTACTTTTGTGATTCATATAAGTTACTTCGTCTTTGTATGCCACTGCCTGTGTCTCTTCATCTCTAATGGGTATATACTGTAATGCCTACCTTCTTAGGGTTGTTAATTCAATCCTTTGTTCAATGTGTTTATGTTGACCATCTGGTTTGTGACATATACTCTTATAGCTATGTACAAGACAAATTGTCTATGGAGCTTCCATTGGTGTAGGAGAGATAGACTCCCCTCCTTTCCAAACAAGCAAACAAATAAAATACATGTGCAGCTGCTAAAAGATTCTAGGGCAAAATGAATCCAGATCAGAGTGGGAAGCTGTTGGAAGGGTTATTATTTTATATTATTTTAGATAGACTAGTGGGAGAAATCCTCACTAATAATAATTGAACAGAGACCTGAAGCAGTTTAGGTACTAAATCATAAATATTCTAGAAGAGAAAACAGCAAGCATACACCCCTTAGAAAAAAGCATGTCTAGAATGATTTAGGACAAGTAGCTAGATTAGTGGATCTGGACCAAAGAGAGGCCTGGTCAAGAGGTATAAATGAAGAGATCATGGAGGGCCTTTTGGAAATTCGTTAAGGCTTGTACTCTGCGTAGGATGGCAAACCATTAGAAGTTTTGAAAATAATAGTGACACCATCTGACACGGTTTAAAGAGATTATTCTGGTATTGGGTTAGGAAATAGGCTTCAGGGGACCTGCTTAGGAAAAACAGAGGAATACGGAGGCTATTACAGTAATTCTGGTAAGAGAAGATAGAGGTGTGATGTAGGCAGTGGGAGGTGGTTAGATTCTACATCTATCTTGAAGCTGGAGACCACAGGATTTGTGGATGGGTCAGACATAGAGTGTAGAAAATGAAAGAAATCAAGGATGATCTCACAGTTTTGAGCTCTGTTGTTGAGATGATGATAAGGATTACATAGTTCATATAAAGCATATTGAATTATGCCTAGCACATAATAAATGCTTAATAAGTATTAGCATTTAATATTTTTAAATGCTTATTAGTTATTTTGCACTTTTATACTTTTACATATTGTTTTAATGCTTTTTACTTTTAGATTTCAAGTTGGGTGTAAACTTAATGCCATTTCCTTTCAGTGGTAACCATCTAGCTAAATAAACTTGAGTAATGTAGTAATCTTAGTGCCATTGCCTTGGACTGAAATTGGCATATAGTTCACTTACTGCATAGCTATGGGCAAAACACTAATCTCTCAATTTCATCTGCTCTGAAATGAGGGTAATAATATTTACCTCCCAAGGCTATTATGAAAATTAAAAAATATCCAAATTCAAAAATGAAAGTCACTGCAAAGTATGAGTTATTGCAGTTTTTATTGTTGTCTATACTCTGAGAAGGCTCTTTATGCTAATCCTACCCACTTAAAGGCGTGAAAGAAATGAATTTGAACACATTAGTTATTCACACTGAATTTTATTCTTGTTTGGTAATATTTGAATGTTTTCCTTGGTGAGATTTGTCTTTATGTTTCACAGTTTGAGATTTGTTGAGACCTGAGCAGCTTTATTGAACCACTTTTTAAAAGATTTGATGGATTCAAATCTTCCAGTCAGGATGAATATTGGGCACGAGAAGGGAGTGTAGGGGAGGTGAGCAATTTAGACGATCTGTCTAAGGCATTCAACTTAAGAGTGCTTCATACCTTACTGTACTTTAGATAGATACTTTCAGAGTACAGTGATAAAACACATTGTTATGATTTAAATGCTTAGCAAGTCAGTGTCTCATAATTACTGGAACATAGAAGGCATTTTCTTTATGGGGGAGGAAGAACATTGATCACTTATATAAAACTTGAGTAGACTGAGGGACTGAGAGAGTGACATTATTTTGTTTCAATTATTATATCCACATTGAGACTGAAGGTGGGAACAATTCTGTATGTTTTTCCTCAGGTAGGAATACATAGCATTATCTGATATTTGTTCATTGTTTTATATCGTTTTACCACTTATAGACAGTTCTCCATGTGGACTCATTTTAACATAAAAACCCTTATCCTCAATCGTTACGTTTCTTAGTCAGATATTGTTATTCCTAATTTATAGAAAAGGGAATTGAGGCCAAGAGAGACTAAGTCACAGGATCGTTTGTTTACAAGCAAAATAAATGAAATACAACTTTGTTTTCCAGACTCTTGTCTATATCTTTCTTCTATGTTTCTGATCTACATGTTTTGCATTATGAAACATTGACCATTTAGGTAAAAGGATTTTCCTAATTAGCAGAAAAAAGGTTGGTATTTCAGCTTTTATATCTATTTATAAATGTTTTATAGGTAAGTGGGGCTATGTTTTTATTTAATTTTACCCACAAGATGGATTCAGGATGATTTTAACATCCTGTTCTTAATAAGAGTTTGGAGGACACCTGTATATTTATACTGTCCATTTTGGTTTTGTCTTGAATGATGTAAAAGGGAGTGGAAGATTCCCATGGTTGTCACTGTAATTAATACTCTGCTCTGACCCATCTCAGAAGGACATCAGGAAGGCAATATTTTAAAATTAGTCTCTACGAAAATAGTTATTGCATTTGATAGGAAGCTCATAAGGTAATTTGGAAAATTTCTTTCTAACTAAAAAAAAATGCATCTTAAAACCTTTTGATTTTATATACACCTTATAATATGTGAGAAATATTCAAAGCCATTTAAAGTATTTAAGGACTTATGACTTGTTAGACACCTTTGCGACGATATAATAAAACCAAACTTATGTATATACCCATAGTCATTTTTAAAAGCTTTCTTATTAAAGACATGAAATTATTTAATAAACCTTCTTCCCAATTCATCTCCTTTGACAAAGGCATTCTACGGAATTGTTGGTGAACCTTAAATATATTTGGCATAAGGAATATTCTTGCTTCCTCTTGCATAGACTGGAATTAGGAATTGCTTCAATAAGGTAAAAGAGCTTGTTGAAAACCAGCTTGGGAGAAAAAAGGAAAAAAAAAAAACCTCTGACTTTTATCAACATTTTTTCAAGTCTTTATTGTTAAATTCATGTGTATTCCACTTGTTTACAAAGCTCTAATTAATCAAACATTTAAAGATACCTTATGCGTAATTAAAGGAATGAAAAAATTTTCTTAAATCTTATAGCTAAAATATTATGATTTTTTTGAAGGTCACATGCTGACAGCATAAATCATATTACAGGAATCAGTAAATCATTTTGGTCTCAATGGAGACAATAGCTTTTGTATTCGTTATTTCAACAAGGTATTGGAAACACATTTGTTAGGAAAGATTGACCTTGGAAAAACACCAGACTAATTTTCCAATGAAGAGGGACTGGCATTTTTATTCATGGGATTGTAAAGGGAAAATTAAGCTATAATTTTACTTGATACATTCCTGATCAGTGTGTGATTGGCACTTATACCATCTTCGTTTAATCATGACTTAATTACTACATGGAACTTTGTCCAGGGAAAGAGGTGAATAATAACTCATTGATGATTCAGGCATTCACTTCTCACTTTCTTGAAAGTAACCTCTATGAACTTGTAATATATTCTTCAAGTTATTTTTCTGTCCATCTGTAGCATAAAATTTATTTCTAATATGTCAAATTTTCTCATATGTAAATAAGAAAAACATAATGCACTTCATAAAAGTTTTACATATATAGTCAATGATATGCAATTATCCTATTAAAATGTTAAATTACATCTACTTTGAAATTTTAGGCATATTTTCCTAAATAAGGTCATATAAAATTTTTCTCACTGATGATTTTTCTTCTTGAAGAAGCGAAACTATTTTTACTATTAGTTAATATTAACTATGACCTTGGATATGATGTATCAATGGTCATTATATTTTAACATGTGTAATTTTTATTAACTAAATCGGTGATCCCTAATAATAGATCTGAGGATCAAAGCTGATTTATCTAATTTATCAAAACTTCAGTTTCACTTACTTAACACATTATCTCATTCCTTAATTATTCTCTTTTCCTTCCTGCCTCTCTGTATGCTACAGTGTTTTCTTTCTTTTTTTTTTTTTTGAGGCGGAGTCTTGCTCTGTCGCCCAGGCTGGAGTGCAGTGGCCGGATTTCAGCTCACTGCAAGCTCCGCCTCCCGGGTTCCCGCCATTCTCCTGCCTCAGCCTCCCAAGTAGCTGGGACTACAGGCGCCCGCCACCTCGCCCGGCTAGTTTTTTGTATTTTTTTTTTAGTAGAGACGGGGTTTCACTGTGTTCGCCAGGATGGTCTCCATCTCCTGACCTTGTGATCCGCCCGTCTCGGCCTCCCAAAGTGCTGGGATTACAGGCTTGAGCCACCGCGCCCGGCCTGTTTTCTTTTTTTCTTAGCCTCTAAAATTTCCTTCAATTCTATTAAACCAACTCTTTTTTATATATTTTTATTATGTAATTATTATTATTATAAGACTTTAAGTTCTGGGGTACATGTTGAGAACCTGCAGGTTTGTTACATAGGTATACATGTGCCATAGTGGTTTGCTGCACCCATCAACCCATCATCTACATTAGGTATTTCTCCTAATGTATCCCTCCCTAGCCCCGCCTCCCCCAGCAGGCCCCAGTGTGAGATGTTTCCCTCCTTGTGTCCGTGTGTTCTCATTGTTCAACTCCCACTAACGATTGAGAACATGTGGTGTTTGGTTTTCTGTTCCTGTGCTAGTTTGGTGAGAATGATGGTTTACAGCTTCATACATGTCCCTGCAAATGACATGAGCTCATCCTTTTTTAAGGCTGCATAGTATTCCATGGCATGTATGTGCCACATTTTCTTTATCCAGTCTATCATTGATGGGCATTTGAGTTGGTTCCAAGTATTTGCTATTGTGAATAGTGCTGCAATAAACATATGTGTGCATGTGTCTTTAGAGTAGGATGATTTATAATCCTTTGGGTATATACCCAGTAATGGGATTGCTGGGTCAAATGGTATTTCTAGTTCTAGATCATTGAGGAATCACCACACTGTCTTCCACAATGGTTGAAGTAACTTTACGTTCCCACCAACAGTGTAAAAGCGTTCCTATTTTTCCACATCCACTCCAGCATCTGTCATTTCCTGACTTTTTGATGATCACCATTCTAACTGGCATGAGATGGTATCTCATTGTGGTTTTGATTTGCATTACTCTAATGACCAAGTGATGATGAGCTTTTTTTCATATGTTCGTTGGCTGTATGAATGCCTTCTTTTGACAAGTGTCTGTTCATATCCATCACCCACTTTTTTTCTTTTTCTTTTTCTTTTTTTTTGTAAATTTGCTTAAGTTCTTTGTAGATTCTGGATATTAGCCCTTTGTTAGATAGATAGATTTCAGAAAGGGAGATAGATTCTCCTTTTCTGTAGGTTGCCTGTTAACTCTGATAATGGGTTTTTGTTTTTGTTTTTGTTTTTTTTTTTGAGACGGAGTTTCTCCCTGGTTCCCAGGCTGAAATGCAATGGCATGATTTTGGCTCACTGCAACATCTGCTTACTATGTTCAAAGGATTCCCCTGCCTCAGCCTCCTGAGTAGCTGAGATTACAGGCACCCACCACCATGCCCAGATAATTTTTGTATTTTTAATAGCGAGGAGATTTCACCATGTTAGCCTGTTTGGTCTTGAACTCTTGACCTCAGGTTATCCACCCACCTTGGCCTCTCAAAGTTCTCGAATTACAGGTGTGAGCCACTGCATCCAGCCATATGACTAACTCTTATATCTTAGTCAGTGCTTCTATTTCAACCCCAAACTGTGCTGAATCAAAATGTTTGAACATTTGCAAACAGTAGTTATGTGATGATTTACAATTGTATCCTGGTTCACAAACCTGAATTTACAGTTACTAACATTAGAAAACATGCTGTTGTAGTCTGCATGATTGTCCCAGCATTTTCTATGCATGTTTAGAAGACTGGCTTGCAGAGGATTTTAAAGAGTTATCCCTTTATTGTAGACATTGTCTGTTATTCATGTATATCTCAACCGCTTAAATATATCAGTGGTTCTGAAATGATGGATGAATAACTCTCCTGGAGTGCTTCTAAAGATACTGATTGTTGGCTGAACATTCCAATTCAGTTAAGTATTGGGTGTGACTTGGGAAACTACAGTATTAATCAGAACCTCAGGTGATTCTGATGCATGTGGCTCATGGATCATTCTCTTTAAATATATATGTATACATTCTCTATGAACTATTTAGAATGCGCAGTTAAATACAGATGCTTTGGCCAAGTTCAAACAGCCATTACTGTTTTTCTCTGCCTAATTTTAATTGTCATAGCTATAGCTCCAATCTTGGATTTATTGAACTTATATATTTTTGCACCCTTGCATGATTCGGAATTATTGTTATTCATTCCTATGAGGTACAAAAAATAGACACTAATCTCATATGGGTCAGAAGCAAATTTACTTGCATATATAGTACTAGTTCTTTCAACTTACCAACACAAAATAAATCCTTTAGAGATTAAAGAGATATTGTAGACAACTTGTTTCTAATCCCTTGTTCCTAATTGAAACTAAAATCTCATCTTATTAACATATTTGTTCATGAAACATAATCTAGTCACTGGTATTGTCACTAGTAAAAGATAGTTGTCTTCATCTCAGTAAGAACTCTTCTCATTCAAGCAATATTTTTCAAATTTTGCTCTTCATAAGAAACACCCAGAATGCTTGTCAAAATGAATATTCCTGGGTTCAAAATACTGCTGTAGTAAAAGAAGCGTATAAATCTATCTTGTTAACAACCCTCATGGGTGATTTGAATGTAAGTAGTTCAAGGCCTACATTTTGTGAAATAATGTACAATATCCTGCTAAAAAGGTTGAAGAGTTAAATAAATAAATAATTAAAACTAGGGCCAAATAACTAAGAATAAAGTCATTTAGCTAGGCTTTATGATAGGCCCTATGGCTAATACACATAGTCCTTATGATGAAGAAGTCCGCTGATTAGCGGTGGTGACAAATAAGAAAATAAGAAAATCGTGTTAGGTGATGTGGAGTGCAGAGAGAGGAGCCTCCAGTAGTGGAGGCCTTCAGAAAAAACATCACAGAGAAGGTGACCCTAGTGGCAGGAGCAGAATGTGGGGAAGGTTGCTCTAGGCACCTTTGAGAGTAACTTGTGGGAAAAAACAGAACAACAATAAACCTAAACCAAGAAAAATTTGCAATGAGAGAAAGCCTGACATAAGGGGTTATTATAGAAGTTAATATGTGTGCTTAGCACTGATTAAAAGCATTCATTAACTACTTATCATTATTTGTACTACTTATTTCAGCAGAGGGCTGAAAAGGGAAGAGTATTCGATGAACGACATTGACAGGAGAAGGGGTGGGGGCTGCTGAAGCTTCACACTGAGCAGCAAGCAAAAACTTAGGGTAGGTGGTGTCTGTAGCTCTGTTTTATATGAACTCACAGATAACAGGGCCAGCTTTATTCAGCGGCCTGGGCCTGAGCCTCTGGGAACATGAAATTTCAAGCAGGGATCATTAAGAGCATCAAATATTGTAGAAAGGTCAAATGTGAATAAGAGCTGAGACGTCTCCTTCACATTTGGTAGTTATTCATGACATTGCTCCTAACCACCTACATCAGAATAATTTAGGAATGCTTATACATATTCAAATCCCTTCCTTCTAATTTGGGATTATTAAATTAGAATCTCGGGGGTATGTGGTTTAAGGATATTCATTAAAAAAATAAGGGATTATTTTGTACCCTGGAACTTAAGAACCTGTAAACTAGAGAGATAGATATATTTTGGTATGTGATAAGACTACAACCAACTGTAAAATTTTAAATAGTAGAGATATAAAAGGAAATGGAGATAAAACAAGTGCAAACAAGATTTGTCATTAAAGCAAAATAGGAAGATAATTAACAAAATATGGCTGGGTCCACAGCCAAGCATCTATTGTGGGCCTGGATTTGCAGTTGGTCAACAGGGCCACCAATCAGGAAAATCAGCTGTACATGCAGTAGAGGAGAGTGTAAACTACCTGGAACCCACAAGGCATCTTGCAGCTGTTTATCATCACAGCGATCTGTGAAATGATCTTTAGGGAGTGCTGACAACTGTTTCACTTCTGCTTTCTAAATTTTGTGAAAATTCCACAATTGATTAACTCTAACCTGCACAACACAAGGAAGGGAATTCAAATTCTGCAACCATTGTTCCCAGCTTAACCAAGTTGGCACAGCACAATATACCCATCACTGACATTGCCAACCACCTTCTTTGCATTGCATTTATGAGTTAGAGTGGTTTCACATATCGTATGAAATTGTACTTTGATTAGACATACGAATCATAAGGGTGGTTTACCACCACTACAACTAAAAATAAGTAACATTTATTATCTACTTACAAGAACTGTGGAAACTGTTTACATGCAGTTTAATCTTATGCATAGAAACACGAGAGGTGACTAACATTATTTTTCTTTTCTTTTTTTTTTTTTTTTTTTTTTTTTTGAGACAGAGTCTTGCTCTGCCACCCAGGCTGGAGTGCAGTGGCCGGATCTCAGCTCACTGCAAGCTCCGCCTCCTGCGTTTACGCCATTCTCCTGCCTCAGCCTCCCGAGTAGCTGGGACTACAGGCGCCCGCCTCGTCGCCCGGCTAGTTTTTTGTATTTTTAAGTAGAGACGGGGTTTCACCGTATTAGCCAGGATGGTCTCGATCTCCTGACCTCATGATCCGCCCGTCTCGGCCTCCCAAAGTGCTGGGATTAGACTAACATTATTTTTCTAACATGTAGGCCAAGGGGTGTAGCCAAACCGCCATGTTGTTGAGAGTAGTCAGTATTTCATCATTCACCCGAATAGTGAAGAGAAGAATGTTCAGAGTTCAGATTTGTTTACACTTCTTTGTCAGAGAGGACTCACTTGCATCCTTTACTGTCAGTAGGTCGGTGTTTAACAGAAAGGCCAACCAGAAGGTCACAGCTCACCATAAAGGACTTTGAGGTACAGAAAGAGCCTCGAAGGACTCTAAGACCCGATCGGAGGTAAATTGTTTGCGTTGGTGTTTAGAGGGAAATAAGTCTTCAAACTTCTATATTTACTACGAACCCTTTGTGTAAGAACAGAGAGGAAAGAGTGCCTACCAAGATTTAGTTATTAGAAAAAAATAAGAATAAGGGACGATTACCTTGTATGGAGTCACATTTTCCTTCGTGAAGACATTACTCATATGTAAAGCAGCTGCTTGTGAGACTTGTCTTAGTCTTCCTTTGCCAACGTTTCCTGGCAGCCCATACTTAGTTGTGCGTTGATAACCTAGGGATAATTTGGCAGTGAGTTTATTCTTCTGCGCTCTGCAACCTGGTCTCACGAAGGGGAACACGTATTTATAGACTTGGAATTAGAAAACATGGTAAGAGTTGCTAGTTTCAGGAGAAAAATATTAAATAATAAGATGAACTTATATAAAATGAAATAAATAGTTTTTTGTAAATGAAAAACCTCTCATATAAGAGAGAGATAGCTTGATGAGTACACATTAAATACCAGAAATAGATTTATATTGGGTTACAATCATCGAATTCACAGTATGAATTGCAGTATTTTCTATTTCTTGTCCTCACCCCCCATTTCCTACTTAATAGTCTCAAGTGTTATAAACATTCAATATATACCCTCTATCTCACCTTCTTTCATTCCCAGAAACATAACTACAAAATTAAACTCTCCTTACAAGTGTTTGCAAATCAAGTGTAGGTGAGACACGAGGGAGTAAAAATTACAATAAGAACTTGCTGTCATGGGAAGTTGCTAAATTTTGAGTGATGTTGTATCTTTAACTTAGAATACTATCAAGAATAGCTAATAAAATCATATTTAAAGCTGCTAAATTTATGCTACTTCCCCAGTTATAAGTGGTAACATGACACAGGACATTGCTTAAATCAATTTTTAGTTGTCTGTGCCATCATTTTGTACGTTTTTCCTTGTGACAATTTTTCTTGGTGGTATCTACTCCTGAGATTAATAGGTTTGAATCTCACCAGTTTGATAATTAACTAAGTCCTTATTTAAGAACTTGGGGGTATGTTAGGACAAAATTATTCTGAAATTTTCTTTCTAGGCTGGGCAGAATGGCTCATGCCTATAATCCCAGTGCTTTGCCATGCTGAGATGGGAGGATTGCTTGAGGACAGGAGCTCAAGGTTACAGTGAGTTATAATCACAGTACTGTGCCGTAGCCCGTACAATTAAGTGAGAACCTATCTCTGAGAAATAATGAAAAATAAACAAAATGTCCTCTGTAATCCAATGACATAAAGAAAAAAAGGCATTATGCAATATATATTCAATCACAAAAATGATTATTTTTCTACTTTGAGAGAGTTCTTTAAAAATTCTTTTCTGATTAGCTTCTTTCTCCTAACATGTTGTTATTGATTGATTTGAGATATGGGCCACACAAGTCAATACACAAGAAGACAAGTTGTATGTGATGACAGTAATTCTATACACAGGATAACTGCCAAATGTCTGGGTACCAAGGGTTAGATTTCAGCCAGCTGGTCAGCACATGATAATTTGTCAGTAAACCATTTTGCTGTCTTTGACTTCTAAAATGCTTATTTTCTTCAAAATATGTATTTTGCTTATTATATCAATATTATATGTATCCAAAACTAGAAAGCTTGAAAATGTTTATTTTTTCATTTGGCATCCTTTTCTTTCATTTTTTTTTTTTTGTTTTGGTTTTAGAAAAAAAATGGTCTCAAATTTCCTATGCTGTCTGGTTTCCAAAATTGTTTTATGCAAGAAGGTGCTTATCGCCAGATATAAGACCAATGACACACTTACTGTAATGTTTTCTAATGAAGAAATTTATGCATGTGAAGGATAAAGAAAACAGAAAAAGTAATAAATTAGAAATTAGAAATTTATATAAGGGACTAACAAAGGAGGGATGGGAGGTAACATTCAGATAATTTATAGAACAATGTAACTAGGTGCAAATTAGAAATGACTACCTTCCATCCAGTGCAGGAAACTCAACTGGGCATTTTCTGCCAGCACGTACGCATTCCTTTGATTGACAGCATTAATTGCTAAGCAGTGAAACACATTTTATTAGGTTACAAAATTATAATTATCATAGTTACAGTAAAAGTATCATAATAAGACAGACGTATTTGGGATTTTCAGCTCAGGAACAAGTAAACTTTACTATAATAGTATCCTGCTTAGGTTTGTGTCTCTTACTGCTCTAAAATTTTTGACATAAATATATAATTTCCTGTTTCCAAAGCTAGTACTAGGATAAAGTTGAAACTCCATACATAGAGGAAAACTGGGCATTTTTAGAGTGCTCACTTCAATTTTAATGTCTAGACCTCATACATCTTATTCATTTAAATTATAATAACAGATATATTTAGCCATTTCAAATTATAATTTACATCCAATTATATTACTATGTAAAATTTTATTGTTTATATCTGGTTCAGTTTTCTATTATGACTGAATATTTCGTCAAGCTTGGGTTACTAACTTTGTTGTCAAGGAATATTTTGTGTATTAAATAGTTGTGTATTAGTGTATGGATATTTCATTTTAAACAAGAAGATTTGTTTCAGAGACCATTTCTCCTTTAAATTTTAACTAGCATTGTCTTTTCTTCACATAAAATTTCATTTTACTAACATTAATTAAAAAGGGGCTAGAAGCAACAGAAGTCACATATTTCAAGAGTTTTAAACATTATCTTATCTGAATTCGTTTAGGTACCTTTGAAATAAAACTGATGAGTGATGTGTTTAATCTGTGCTTCTACTTTTTCTCATTTTATTGCAGCCCTGAAGAGCACTTGTGGTTACAAGACATTAACAATTATTTGGAAGAGCTCCCTAATTAAAAAAAAAAAAAATCTCACAAAATTCTAACTTTAGTGAAAATTACCAGTGTTATCTCTATTTTTCAGCAATGGAAATAGATATTTATAATGTTTAAAGTATCCTGCACTGGACCACACTACTCAGCAAAGATGATCCATCTCAGTGTTTAGCATTCTGGATGAATATTTCAAATCATCATGACTACTCCTGCTAAATGGCAAGATGATTCATACTATAGATTTTGCATTTTTTTCTATAATTCCTCATGGCTATTTTTAACTATGAAGCATGCACATTTATGTGGGAGAAATGCAAGATAGGGTTAATTTTCAACTGATAAAAAATTTTATACTTGGATTTCATTTTTTTAAGGTTTCAATGTTATGACTAAGGCATTGTCCAGCTAACAGAAATAAAAAGGCCAAGATAAAGTCTTGTTCCTGTTAACATTTTTTTGTGGAATATGAAGTTCATTGGATAAGCTCTTCAGCCATTTCTCACTGCCCAAGAGTGACAGAAAAGAGAGATGAGAAGTGCTAGCTAGATCTAAGGAGGGAAGGCTATGCAATAGTGATAGTTAACCTAAATTGCAATAAGTGGACTCTTCCTTCAATCTGACCTAGATAGATTCACAATTTATTTTTCATATTTCTTTACAAGAATAAGAACATAATGACTATACAACATTATAGAGTTTTGTAGGGTTTTTATTGTATTTCTATTTCTTATTTCACTTTTTAAAAGTCTACTTTGCAGTCTAACAATTTTATTTTAACAATCAGAGCAAAAGTTGTATTTAAGGTTTAAGAAATCATAATAGTTCATACTTTTGGTTAAAACAAGACAAAGAATTAGTGGGTAGTCAGGATCAATATAAGGAAAGCGATGAACTATTAGTTTAGAGAAGAAAGTTTATGGCTTCAATTTGCCATGTAGGCTATCACTCTTTGCTTTTTTCTTTCCTGACTCTACATTCCTAAATTTCTCATGGGTATTTTTACTGCACACATCTAGATTGTAGTCAATTCTTGATAAAAAACTGAATTAAATCAATAGATTAATCCTGTATTCAACAAGGAGGATTTCTGATAAATCGTTATATTTTAGCAGTGCTGTCTAATACAGCAGCCATAGCCATGTTTGCTATATCTAGCACTTGAAATGTGCCTCGTGTGATTGAGGAACTGAATTGCCAGTTCAGCTCCATGTAGTTAGTGGCTAACATGCTGGACGGGGAAATATGTAGCTCTAGTGCTCAGAAGAGGCTGCTGGTGTCCATGCTCCTGCCCCTTTCCTGAATCTATAGATTGCTAGTTCTTTGGTAAGACTCATCAATCCCTGCCTCACTGATGAATTTAAGCATTGCTTTTTTCCTTAGTGTCAGCCTATCCTGAATGGTTAGACCTCTATCTATAAAATTACTTGATTAGCCAGTATCTGTTAGTGGGCCTATAGCTTTGGAACGCTGGTGGTCTGTCTGCCTTCTCTTTTAATTAAGATTGGATCCTATTCTTCTCAATCCTGAATCACACTGACAACTACTGAACATGGCTTCTGACAGTTTATACCTATTTATAATTAGTTATTTGTGATTCTTGAACATGCAAGTATTTTTCAATGTGCAATGGACATCTTGACTGTGCTCCTTAGGAGATCCCTGCCTACCAAACCTGGTGATGAAGTTGCTATTCTTCATTTTGTTATTGCACAGCTGGATCAAGACTGGCTGTAGAACTTTGGGAAAGTCGAACCTTGTGCTTCAGCTTCCTCACTTATAAAGTGGGGACAATAAGAGTATCTTGCTTGTTTGGTCACTTGAGAAATACATGAGTTAATATAAGGGAGGTGCTTAGAATAGCATATAGCGATTGCTGTGTAGACGTAGCCACTAATAACAATATTACTGTAGTTTGCATCAGTACTTCGGATCCCATCAAAACTATTTGATTAGTTTCACTTAACTCTTCATATTTATTATATGTCCGAATGTCACAAAATAAGTCTCTTTTATATTTATTTTTATAATCTAGATTGACAATTTTGTAGGAAGAATTAGGAAAGAGATCATATTTATATATTCCATTTAAGGAACTTGAAATTTGCTTTCAATAGTCAATTTTTATCTCAAGTTTCCTACTTTATAACCTTGGACAATCAAACATATCTATGCTTTCTTTTTTTTTCTCATTCACCCATGTTGTATCACTCCTGCTATCCCACATTACTACCTAGTCAAATAAAAAGTCCTGGGTCAGCAAAATCCTCTTAGGAAGCAGTTTCAAAAAACATCTGGTATTAATCACAGATGCTCTTATGGGTTTTAACCACGACTCCATAAAACTTCAGAATTTTTCAGACAAAATGCTGTCCCCAAGACTGCTTTGCACTTCAGCTTATATGAGAGTACACTTTCTTTATGTAATTCCCCATCTGTATTAGAATTAATAAGCCTCAGATTTGAAGTAAGTTTTTTATAATTGATATTTTTACCAGATACCAAGCAGTGTTTACGTAAGAATTAGATATCCTGAAGAATAATGAAGCCAAGAACCCCATGAGCTTATCTTCATTCAGTACTATGGATTTTATCTGTTGAACGTAGCTCTGATTTTTATTCTTCTAAAAATTCTATTTATATATAAATATAAATGTGTATGCACATACACCTTGGTAATTGCTTACGTACTTAAGCAATTCTGATCCATATGAAGAAGAGAAGAAAAAAGTAGAAAATCAGGATAAATAATCTTGGCAGCTATGTAACAGAAATGTGTGGTTTTGTTCATGAAGACAAATGACTAATTTGTATATGGCGTTGTGAAAAATGGATAGCCAGATGGCAAAACAAAAGGATCTATAGCTGAAACCATAAACCAATATGATGAATATGTAAAATACTTATATGTAAAATATGAAGCCTTACTAATATAAGGGGAAAACATGAGGACCTTTATGATCTTGAAATTGAATATAACTACAACCCCAAAACTGGAACCCATACAAATCGGTCACTTTAGAAATAATCAGTACAGAAAAAAAAATTAAAGGAAAGATGAAAAATTATTTGTAATTAATAATACAGAAAGAGAAAATATGACTAAGGTTTTCTAGAAGTCAAAAACAAAACAAAATTTAAACCAATACAAAAAAGACAGATATTTAATATAAGAAAATGTAAAATAGTTATTTCATATAGAAAATTAAATCTAACATTAGGATCCTATTAGAAATTCAAATTAAAGCAACAGTAGTTAAACTTTTTTTGAACTGTTTTTCTATCTGTTGGATTGTTAAGCATCTGTAAGCTTAACACGTACTACTGGCATGGTTATCAGTAGCAAAAAACATTCTTATATGTTGCCTGTGGGAATGTAAACAATACATTCCACATGTAGGACAATTTTGAAAGTATAATTAGTAAAACAATGTACACACTTTGACCCAGCCATGTCTTATTGTAGGAATTTATTGCAATTCTGTAATTGCATATGTATAAAATAATGTTGGCACAAACATTTTCATGTAACATTATTTTCGTATCAGAAATAATTTAAATTCCCATAGTGTTTGATGGTTAAGCCAATTAAAGTATGCTCATAAAATGGAATGCTTTCTGACTCTAATAATTGAAAAAAAGGAATAGAGAAACTCACTATATGGAAATATGGAAAAGCGTTCAAGCTATATAGTTTAAAAATTTGCTATGCAGTATATAAAATATAATAACATAATGCAAAAATGTATAATGAAATGTGTTTTAGTATATGCACCTATATATATAGAAAGAACCTCTGGAAGGAAGAATATATATTATTAAAAGTGATACATGACAATTAGTTATATGAGCATAGAGATGAGATGAAAACTTTTCACTATATAATTTGTATATGTTTTTGATTTATGACAGTTTAAATGCACTACCTATTTAAAAATAAATAAACTGAATTATAAAATGTTTAATTAGGAAAATATCCCTTTGAGAAATTCAAAATAAAAATTATATTTATGTAGCTTATCTTTCAAACCACTTACAACACTATTCATTTTATTTATTTTCTGGGTAGAGTGAACATTTTGACCTCTGAATTTAATTTTTTTGAAATTCACCTTTGGTTGTATCCAGTTGAGTTATAAAATCGTAATTCCTCACTGAAATAGGCTCAGGATTTATCTGTCATTTTTATTTCAATAGATAGCAAAATAAGACCCAGGAAGATTACATTTGCTAATGTTGGAAAGCAAAGTAGTAGGAGAAAACACACTAAATTTTCTATTTTTTAACTTCCAGCCATTATTCCCTTAATGATGATGAATTCTATTACATTACACTATTATTTCTTATATGTTCTATTTCACTTTTAAGAGCTTCTGTTTTATTATTTTGTAAAAGCCTTGAACTGACTTTTCTTTGAGGACAACAATGTTAGCAAAATAGAACGTGAAATTTCAAACTAAGATATATTAACATCTATTTTAGAGTATCCATTAATATTTAGAATATAATATTAATATTTAATTTTCTTCTAATTTATTATTAGACAGCAAAAGTTATCCTTGTAAAGGAAATTTATTTTCTAATATGAGAATTCTTTGAAAATAGAATGCCACTTTGTGTACTGTACAAAGTCATGAAAAGAAATTAATATTATCAAGGCATTTTATTTATTTATTTATTTTTATTGTTTCAAATATTTTTTTCTCTTTCTTTTTATTTATTTATTTATTTATTTATTTATTTATTTATTTATTTATTTTTATTATACTTTAAGTTCTAGGGTACATGTGCATAACGTGCAGGTTTGTTACATATGTATACTTATGCCATGTTGGTGTGCTGCACCCATCAACTCGTCAGCACCCATCAATTCATCATTTATATCATGTATAACTCCCCAATGCAATCCCTCCCTCCTCCCCCCTCCCCCCTCCCCATGATAGGCCCCAGTGCGTGATGTTCCCCTTCCCGAGTCCAAGTGATCTCATTGTTCAGTTCCCACCTATGAGTGAGAACATGCGGTGTTTGGTTTTCTCTTCTTGTGATAGTTTGCTAAGAATGATGGTTTCCAGCTGCATCCATGTCCCTACAAAGGACGCAAACTCATCCTTTTTTATGGCTGCATAGTATTCCATGGTGTATATGTGCCACATTTTCTTAATCCAGTCTGTCACCGATGGACATTTGGGTTGATTCCAAGTCTTTGCTATTGTGAATAGTGCCGCAATAAACATACGTGTGCATGTGTCTTTGTAGTAGAATAATTTATAATCCTTTGGGTATATACCCAGTAGTGGGATGGCTGGGTCATATGGTACATCTAGTTCTAGATCCTTGAGGAATTGCCATACTGTTTTCCATAATGGTTGAACTAGTTTACAATCCCACCAACAGTGTAAAAGTGTTCCTATTTCTCCACATCCTCTCCAACACCTGTTGTTTCCTGACTTCTTAATGATTGCCATTCTAACTGGTGTGAGATGGTATCTCATTGTGGTTTTGATTTGCATTTCTCTGATGGCGAGTGACGATGAGCATTTTTTCATGTGTCTGTTGGCTGTATGAATATCTTCTTTTGAGAAATGTCTGTTCATATCCTTTCCCCACTTTTTGATGGGGTTGTTTGTTTTTTTCTCGTATATTTGTTTGAGTTCTTTGTAGATTCTGGATATTAGCCCTTTGTCAGATGAGTAGGTTGCAAAAATTTTCTCCCATTTTGTAGGTTGCCTGTTCACTCTGATGGTAGTTTCTTTTGCTGTGCAAAAGCTCTTTAGTTTAATTAGATCCCATTTGTCAATTTTGGCTTTTGCTGCCATTGCTTTTGGTGTTTTAGACATGAAGTCCTTGCCCATGCCTATGTCCTGAATGGTACTACCTAGATTTTCTTCTAGGGTTTTTATGGTATTAGGTCTAACATTTAAGTCTCTAATCCATCTTGAATTAATCTTCGTATAAGGGGTAAGGAAAGGATCCCTGGGATGCAAGGCTGGTTCAACATTCGCAAATCAATAAACGTAATCCAGCATATAAACAGAACCAAAGACAAGAACCACATGATTGTCTCAATAGATGCAGAAAAGGCTTTTGACAAAATTCAAGGCATTTTATAGTTTAAAAAGAAATTAAGTTCTCAATATCATAATCGTCTAAGATGAGAATATGGACTTTTCTTCCTAAAATCTAAATATAATGTCAATTGGAAACTAATAATTAACTTAATCTAAAAGTGAAGGGGAACACACTGATATTTTCTTCTTTAAAATATTTTACCCCATTCCTAACAATCTGTTTGTTGCTCTGACATCTTACTAGCTATTTAAGCTTTTCATCCTTATTTGTTCACTCCAATCTCTCATCAAGCAATTAATCTTTATTTTCATTGCAGTACCACTTTGAACAATTCACCTCTTTTCAAACAAAGTGGTTAATTAAATCTTGAAATATCACTTTGTAGTATCACTTCCAAGTTCAAGAACTTCCAATAGCTCACCATTGTGTGGGTGTGGAGGAGATTTTTATTTTTTATTATTTATTTATTTATTTATTTATTTATTTATTTATTTATTTATTTTGCGGAGTTTCCTCTTATTGCCCAGGCTGGAGTGCAATGGCACTATTTCGGCTCACCGCAACCTCCACCTCCTGGGTTCAAGTGATTCTCCTGCCTCAGCCTCCAGAGTAGCTGGGATTACAGGTGCACACCACCATGCCGGGCTAATTTTGTATTTTCAGTAGAGACAAGGTTTCACCATGTTGGCCAGGCTGGCCTTGAACTCCTGACCTCAGGTTATCTGCCCACCTTGACCTCCCACAGTGCTGGAATTACAGACGTGAGCCACTGTGCCCACCCATGAGATCAAATATTTCGTAGCCAAATCTTGATTCAAAACCTATTTACTAAGCATCTAACCATGTTCAAGGTCTACCCATACTTATTTACCTGATTCTTAATAGTTATCTTTCCATAAGCTGGAAGTTTAATTTATATTCAAATACTGAATATAGGTGATTTAGGGCAAATATTCCTGTCTTAGATTCCTCCTTCTGTTTATTTTTTAAATTGGAATAATAAGCATTCCTTCTTACCTCACTAGATGTTAGGATTAAGATAGAATAACACGTGTAACATACTTTAGAAATACAATTGGCATTAGGGAGTACTCTGATTTATTAGCTATTTTTATTACCTTCTTTTTTGAAGTGTCAAAGTTGTGTTTGATTTCTCCCTTAGGTTCCTTTGTGTCTCATGTGTAAGATACCATTCCTTCTTCTCTTTATTTATTAAAATTCTATTCTTTTTTGATAACAAAGTTTAAATGCCTTCTTTCTGGTATATACTTCTCTGTGTACTTCAACTAGATATCTAATGGCATTGGACTGGAAATTATACTTAACTTTTAATTAACTTAATTTAATTTAACATCTTAGGAGTAGTGATGATGTTTTTAGTTATTTGATTTCATCTAATGTCTGAGTACTCAGACATCTTTCAGAACTAGACTATTAGAATCAATAAAATAACATTTTTTAAAATGTGTTATGTACCCGTTTCATGGGCTCAAGTTTTAAAAAGTTATAACCTTTAACCTTTATCACTTTCAATCAAAATATCTTTCTATTTTTACATGAAATTCATTGAATCTCCCTTAAATACAGGAATCCTTACCCTGTATGGTATCAGATGTGTGGTATTATTTCTGAGGTTTCTGTACTGCTCCATTAGTCCATATATCTGTTTTTGGTACCACTACCATGCTGCTTTGGTTACTGTAGCCTTGTAGTATAGTTCAAAGTTAGGTAGTGTGATGCCTCCAGTTTTGTTCCTTTTGCTTAGGAGTGTTCTGGCTATATGGGGTCTTCTTTGAGTCCATAAAAAATTTAAAATGGTTTTTTCTAATTCTGTGAAGAATATCAATGGTTGTTTTATGGAAATAGCGTTGAATCATAAATCACTCTGGACAGTATGACCATTTTCATGATACTGATTCGTCCTAAACATGAGGATGGAATATTTTTGCATTCATTTGTGTCCGCTCTTATTTCCTTGAGCAGGGGTTTGTAGTTCTCCTTGAAGAGGGCCTTCATATCCCTCATTAGCTGTATTCCTAGGTATTTTATTCTCTTTGTAGCAATTGTAAATTGAGTTCATTCATGATTTGGCTCTCTGCTTGCCTATTGTTGGTGTAAAGGAATGCTTGTGATTTTTGCACATTGATTCTGAATCCTGAGACTGCTGAAGTTGCTTATTAGTTCAAGAAGTTTTGGGGCTGATGTAATGGGGTTTCCTAAATATAAAATCATGTCATCTGCAAACAGAGACAACTTGACTTCCTCTATTCCTATTTGAATACCCTTTACTTCTTTCTCTTGCCTGATTGCCCTGGCCAGAACTTCTAATACTATGTTGAATAGGAGTCATGAGAGAGGGCATCCTTGTCTTGTACCAGTTTTCAAAGGGAATGTTTCCCACTTTTGCCCATTCAATATGTTATTGGCTGTGGGTTTGTCATAAATAGTTATTATGTTGAGATATGTTCCATGAATACCTACTTTACTGAGAGTTTTTTAACATGAAGGGATGGTGAATTTTATCAAAGGCATTTTCTGCATCTCCCAAGGTAATAATGTGATTTTTGTAATTGGTTCTGTTTGTGTGATGGATTGCATTTAATGATTTCCATATGTTGAAGCAGTCCTGCATCCCAGGGATGAAGTTCAATTGTTTGTGGGGGCAAGTTTTTTGATGTGCTGCTAGATTCAGTTTGCCAGTATTTTACTGAGGATTTTCCCATTGAAGTTCATCAGGGATATTGGTCTGAAGTTTTCTTTTTTTGTTGTGTCTCTTCCCAGTTTTTGTATCAAGATGATGCTGGCTTCATAAAATGAGTTAGGGAGGAGTCCCTCCTTTTCAGTTGTTTGGAATAGTTTCAGAAGGAATGGTACCAGCACATCAGAGTGAACAGGCAACCTACAGAATGGGAGAAATTTTTTTCAATTTACCCATCTGGCAAAGGTCTAATATCCACACTTTACAAGGAACTTAAACATATTTACAATAAAAAAACCATCAAAAAATGGTCAAAGGATATGAACAGACACTTCTCAAAAGAAGACATTTATGCGGCCAACAACCACATGAATGAAAGCTCAACATCATTGATCATCAGAGAAATGCAAATCAAAACCACAATGAGATACCATCTCACTACAGTCAGAATGGCAATTATTAAAAACTCAGGAAACAATAGATACTGGTGAGGCTGTGGAGAAATAAGAACACTTTTACACTGTTGGTGGTAAAGTAAATTAGTTCAACCATTGTGGAAGACAGTAATGCGATTTCTCAAGGATCTAGAACCAGAAAGACCATTTGATCCAGCAATCTCATTATTTGTTATACAACCAAGGGAATATAAATCATTCAACTATAAAGACATATGCACATGTATGTTTATTGCAGCACTGTTAACAATAGCAAAGACATGGAACCAATCCAAAGCCCATCAATGATAGACTGGATAAAGAAAATGTGATACATATACACCACGGAATACCTTGAAGCCATAGAAAGCAATGAGATCATGTCCTTTGTAGGGACATGGGTGAAACTGGAAGTCATCATCCTCAGCAAACTAACAAAGGAAAAGAAAACCTAACACATGTTCTCACTCATAACACATGGACAGAGAGAGGGGAACAACACAATCTGTGGCCTGCTGGGGGTTGGGGTTTGAACAGAGGGAACTTAGAGGATGGGTTAATAGATACAGCAAACCACTATAGCACACATATATCTATGTAAAAAACCTGCACTGTCTGTACATGTATCCCCATTTTTTAGAAGAAATTTAAAAAAATAAGAAAAGCATATATTATTCAGTTTTTAAAAATAATGAAATCTTGTCATTTGCAACAACATGGTTGGACCTGAAGATTATTATGTCGAATGAGGTAAGCCAGGTGCAGAAAGACAAAGTTTACATTTCTTCACTTATTTGTGAGAGCTAAAAATTAATAGTTGAACACATCGAGATAACCAGTAGAATAATGGTTACCAGAGCCCGGGAAAGGTAGTTGGTGGGTGGGTATGTGGGGATGTTCTGTGGATACAAAAATATAATTAGATAGGAATAAGATCTACTGTTTGATAGCATAATGAGGTGACTATAGTCAATAATACTGTATTGTACATTTAAAAACAACTAAGAGAGTATAGTTGGATTATTTGTAACACAAAGAAAGGAAAAATGCTTTAGGTGCTGGATACCTTATTTACCCTGATGTGATTATTATACATTGTATGCCTGTATCAAAATATCTCATGTACCCCATAAATATATATACCTACTTGGTACCCACAAAAATTAAAAATAAAAAATTAAAAATAAATTAGTAAATTTAAAAGGATTGAAGTTCTACAAAATATATTTCCTAATAACAATGTAATTAAATGATAAATCATCAACTGGATGAAATTTGTGAAGTTCAGATACACAAAAATAAAACCAAACAATTCTAAATTACCAATGGGTCAAAGAAAAAAAATGAGGAAAATTAAGACATGATTTGAGATGAATAGGAAAAAAACAAAAACAAAGGATACCAAAATTTATGAGATGCAGCTAAAGCAGTGAACAATGCTCAGAGGTGAATGTAGACCTGGAAATGCCTACATTTAAAGAAGCCAAGCACAGTCTGTATGGACTTATGTCTTATGTCTGTAATTCCAGCACTGTCAGTGACCGAGGCAAAAGGATCTATTGAGTCCAGCAGTCAAGCACCATTTTGGGCAGCATGGTAAGACCCTATTTCTACCCCCCATGCAAAGAAAAGAAGAAAAATAAAAACTGGGTGTTTGGATGTATGCCTTTAGTTATAGTCGCAGCTACTTAGGAGGCTGAGGTGGGAGGATCACTTGACCCTAGGAGGTTGAGGCTGCACCGAGCTGAGATCTCACCATTGCACTGCAGTTTGGGCAACAGAGTGAGAACCCATCTCTAAAATTATAACAATAATAATAATAATAAATAAGTAATAATAATGACAATGAATTCTACAAGGAAGAAAGCTCTCAAATCAATAACTTAAATTTGTTCCTTAGGGAGCTAGGAGAAGAGCGTATTAAACACAGCAAATAGTTGGGAAGTCATACTGAAAGCAAAGTATAAATAAATAAAATAGAAAACAGAAAAACAATAGACAAACACAGCGAAACCAAAATTTGGTAATCTTTCACTTTATTGACCAATAAAAAGAAATCATGAATTCGATTACAGAAAGACAGAAACAAAACAGAGAAAATCACTACTGATCTTACAGAAATTTTTAAAAAGAATGCTGTGAAAAGCTTATGCAAAACATTAAATGATTTAGATGAAATAAATAAATTCGTAGAAAGACAAAAATCATTACAATTGACTCAGGATGAAATGAAAAATCTAATTAAGCTTATAACAAGTAAAATGACAAAATTAGTATGTTTAAAATTACCCACCAAAAAGGCCTAGGTCCCTAATAATACACTTTTGAACTATGAAAAACATTGAAATAATTATGAATGCTAACTTTTTACAAACTCTCTTTTCAAAATAGGATGCCACAATTACCCTCATACCAAAACCAAACAAAAACATTACAAGTAAATAAATGTTAAACTCTCCTTTATGAATACAGATGCCAAAATCTTGAACACAGCACTTGCAAACCAAAAGCAGCAATATTTTTGCAAAGATTGTACTTCATAACAAAGTCCTATTCATCGCAGGCATGCATAATTAAAAGAAAAAAAATGACCATCTCAATAAATACAAAAGTAAATAAAGAAACATTTTGGCCAGGTGCACTGGCTTACACCTGAAATTAATCCCAGCACTTTGGGAGGTCAAGACGGGTGGATCTCTTGAGGCCAGGAGTTCAAGATCAGCCTGGCTAAGATGATGAAACATCATCTCTACTAAAAATACAAAATTCGCCAGGCATGGTGGTGTCCCAGCTACTCAGGAGGCTGAGGCATGAAAAATCACTTGTGCCCCTGGGAGGTGGAGGTTGCAGTGAGCTGAGATCTCACTACTGCACTCTGACCTAGGTGACAGAGCAAGACTTTGTCTCAAAAAAAGTGAAAATAAATTAGGATAAATCTAATGTCATTTCAGGATAAAGACCTTCACCAAATAAAGAATAGAAGGGAATTTGCTTAACCTAATAAAGGACATCTATGAAAAACCCACAGCTAAATTTATATCTGTTGGTGAAAGAATAGTTTCCCTCCAAATCAGGTAAAATATTGAAAAGTCCACTCTTTCTCTTTAATTTAGCACTGTATTGGAGATTGTAACTGGAGCAATTCATTGAGAAAAAATAAGTAAAAGACATCCAGATTGTTTATTTACCCTTACATCAAACTGTGTAAGTTTTATTATTTAAACATTTTATCTTTTTCATTTGATTGCTCATATTTTGTATGAACTCTTGTTTATATTTTTAATATTTTTAGGCTTATTAGTGATAAGCCAATTTTCATTCCTGACACAGAGTAAAAGAGAAACACTTATGCTGTTTCTCTTTTATTCTTCCTGTGTTTTATGCATTTAATCAATAGTATGTCTGTTTGTAGAGACATATTTTGAGTTTGCTCTTTTCTCTGTTGAGCATTTATTTTTGATTTTGTTAAATTTTGTCTTTATGCACTTTCTTCTGCCTCATTTTAGGCTTAGTTTACTTTCAACTTTTTTTTCAGCTTTATACTTAAATAATGGATTTTTAAAAATCATTTTTCTATTCTGACATGTGCTTTTAAGCTACAAACTTCCTCATACAATTAATTGATATCTATTCCATATAATTTAAATTTTCATCGGGATTCATGTCAAAATATTTTCTAACTTTCATCAGGCTATCATATTTTACCTATGAATTATATACATGTATATTTGGAACTTTTAGTTATATCTTATTATTTCTAACTCAACTTTATGGTTGTCAGAAAACAAACTGTTTATGATTTCAATGCTTAATGATACTTAGAGGTCCATCACTGGTCAAGCTTGCTAAAATTCCCATATGTATTTGAAAAGAGTGTTTATGTTATTGGTGCAATTGCATATATACGTATACATATACAATTTATATGTAACATTTAACAATTTTGAGTGTATTTTATAGACGTTAAAATACATAGATCTTAAATGGTGAGTTTGGCGATTTTTTAACAATTGTGTACTTTATTTAACCACCACACTATACAACATATAGAACAATTTCATATTTTCAGTTTCCTTATTCCACTTTCCAGATTATCCCCATTCCTTACTATTCCCAGAGACTAATACTTTGTGATATCTAACACTGTGGTTTAGTTTTGCTTTGTTTTTGCCTAGTTTTGAATTTCATATGAATAATCATCAATGTTTTTGAGTTTCATCAATATTAGTGTATATATCAGTATTTTGCTGCTTTTCATTGCTAGGTAATGTTCCATGGTGTTATTATGCCACAGTTCTTTAACCATTCTTATGTCAATGGATATTTGTGTTATTTTTCAAGAAAGACTTCTTGTGGATAAGATTGATGTGAACATATTTTCTCCAATCATTTCATGTATATATGTTTCAGTTGTCTTGGGCAAACACCTGGGAGTAGAAATGTTGAATATAGGGTAGATGTATATTAAAATTTGTAAGAAACTGGTAATCATTTTTCAAGGTACCTATGACACTTTACACTCCCAACTTGTACAAAAGTGTTACTTGCTCCGCATCATTGCCAATATTTGTAATTATTTGTCATTATTTTTCTTTACAATTTAGCTATTCTTGGAAGAAATGTTGTCTTTTTTGTTTTCTTTTGTTTACTTTTATTGTAGCTTTATGTGAGTCCTTTATAGCTTCTGGATATGTACCCCTCATGAAAGATATATATAGTAGACATTTTCTTCTAAATGGTTACGAGCCTTTTAATTTTCTTAATGATGCTTTTTGAAAAGCATATGTTTTTAACTTGGTAAAGACAGTGTATCAATTTTTTCTTTTCTCAATTTTCACAGTGCAAATTGTGTTTTTTGTCTTCTCTTTAAGAAATATTTGTCTATTTCTAAAATGGAAAAGCTCTTCAATTTTTTTCTTCTATGATCATTATTATTGTAGCTTTCATGTTTAGTTCTGTGATATACATCAAACAAGCTTCTCAGTGTAGAGTTATCTACAGGTTAAAGTTTATTTTTTTTCTTTAGATATCCACTGGAACCATAATATGTGTCATATAAATTTTATTTCCTCATTCAGTTGCTTTTGGTAACTTCGTTAAAAGTCAGTTAACTATATGTGTGTGCATTTATTTGTGGACTTAATTTCCTATTTCATGGATGAATTTTTATATTCTTATTCAAACACTATACAATCTTGATTATTTAAGTTTAGAGTAAGTCTTGAGATCAACTAGTGCAAGTGTTTTAAATGTTGTCTAAATATTTTTGAAAGTTGTTCTGTCTCTTAGGTCATTTGCATTTCAGTATAACTTTGAAAAATCAGTTTGGCAGTTTCTATAATAAACCCTGCCTGAATTTTGAATGAGAATGCATTGAAGTTATATATTGCTGTTGGCATAAAAGATAGTTTAAAACATAGGTTAACAATATAGAGTCTTCCACTTGCTTTTATTATAGCACCTTTCTTTGGCATACATTTTACTCAACGTATTTTGTAAACTCCAAACTACATGTTATGTTTCTGCATTTAATTAGGTATGTTTTATTTTAACTCAACAATGTTTTGGACATTTGAATGTAGTGATTTTGTATATATTTTATTAAATTTTTTGTGGACTTTTTTCTTTGCTGTTATTGAAGTTATATTTAAATTTCATCTTCCAATTGTTCCTTTAACATGTATTGAAATGGTATTGATTTTTACATATTAACTTTGTATTCTGTGACTTTTTGTTAAGTTTTATAAAGGTTTTTTTGAATGCCATTGTCATGTTTTCTGAGAATAATAACTCTTTTTTCTTCTTTTCTGATCTTTATAACTTTTCTTTGTCTCACTTCGTTTGTCTTGCTTAGACTTCCATATACTGTTGATTAAAAATGGAAAGAATAAATGCTCGCTTTGTTTACATCTTGGGGAGAAAGTGTTCAGTGTTCTCCACTGGTTTAATGTTAGCCCTTTATGAGTTGCAGACCACTTCAATTCCCTTTACCAGACTTAAGGATTTTCTTTAAATAGTAGTTGCTGAGATATTCTATCATGTTTGAGTCTTAATTTTGGCAATTTTTTTCTACAGCTATTGAGATGTTTGTATATGCTTTTTGCTTATTAATACAATGAAATATACCAATTTTATTATTTTAATTGACATGTAGTTTAATTTAATGTTTTACATATGTGTACAATGTGGAGTGATTTAATAAATGCTATGAACATATACATCATCTCATTTTCTTGATATTTTTTGTGGAGATACATTTGAAATTTACTGTTAGTTGTTTTGAATCATACAATATGTTATCATTGAATGTACTCACACTGCTGTGTAAATCTCAAAATTTATTCCTTCCATTAAGCTGAAACTTTGTATCTTTTGACCAGTAACACCTCAGTCCCTTGCTCCCCAAGCGCTCATCCTCTAGTAACCATAATTCTACTCTCTCTTTATATGAATCCTACTGTTTTTAGATTATATATATAAATTCTACAAATTGTGCAGTATTTTTCTTTCTGTGCCTTCCTTATTTAACTATGCATAGTGTTCTCTAGATTCATCCATGTTGTCCCAAATAACAAAATTTTGTTGTTTTTTAAGACTGAGTGGTATCCTTTTCTGTATATGGGCATACCTTGTATGTATTGCATTTTATTTTGCTGTGTTTCACAGACATTGCTTTTTAAAAATTGAAGGTTTGTGGCAACTCTGTGTCAGGCAAGTCTATTAGTGCCATTTTTTCCAATAGTATGTGTTACTTCATTTCTCTGTGTCACATTTTGGTAATTCTTACAATATTTCAAACTTTTCATTATTGTTGTGTCTGTTATGGGAATCTGTGGTCAATGATATTTGATGTTACTACTGTAATTGTTTTGGGGAACCAAAAACATTCCCGTACAAGATGAGGCCAATTAATAACTCTACAATGCCCACTAAGTGTTTGAGTGAGAGAAAAGTCCCATGTCTCTCACTATAAACCAAAAACTAGAAATGATTAAGCTTAGTAAAAAAGGCATGTTGAAAGCTGAAATAGGCCAACAGCTAGACCTCTTGCACCAAATAGCTCAGTTAGTAAATACAAAAGTTATTGAAGGAAATTAAAAGTGCTACTCTACTGAACACACAAATAATGAAAAAGCACAACAACCATATTGCTGATATGGAGAAACTTTTAGTGGTTCAGACAGAAAATGAAACCAGCCACAGCACATTCTTAAACCAAAGCCTAATCCAGAGCAAAGCCCTAACTCATGTCAATTCTATGAAGACTGAGAGAGGTAAAGAGGCTGCAGAAGAGAATTTTGAAGCTAACAGAGATTTGCTCATGAGGCTTAAGGAAAGAAGGTGTCTCCGTCTCCATAACATAAAAGTGCAAGATGAAGCCAAAGTCTTGCTGTAGAAGGCCTAGACAAGTTATTCAGAGGACCTAGGCAAGATATTGAATTAAAGTGGCTACACTAAATAGCAGATTTTCAATGTAGACAAAACTACCTTCTATTGGAAAAAGAGGTCATCTTGGACTTTCATAGTGAAAGAGGAGAAGTCAATGCCTGCCTTCAGTTTTTCAAAGGACAGGCTGAATCTCTTGTTGAGAGCTAATGCAGCTGGTGACTTGAAGTTCAAGCCAGTGCTTAGTTATCATTCTGCAAATCCTGAAACCGTTAAGAATTATGCTACATCTATTCTGCCTATACTCTATAAATGGAACACCAAAGCCTGGATTGTATCACATTTGTTTAAGCATGGATTACTGAATATTTCAAGCCCAGTATTCACACCTACTGCTCAGGAAAAAGGATTCCTTTCAAAATATTGCTGCTCATTGACAGTACACCTAGTAACCCAAGAGCTCTCATAGAGATGTACAAGGAGATTAATGTGATTTCCATGCCTGCTAACAACAACATGCAATTCATGGATCAACGAGTAATTTCAAACTTCGTTATTATTTAAGAACTGTATTTCATAAGACTGTTGCTGCCATAGATAGTGATTTCTCTGATGTATCTGGGCAAAGTAAATTTAAAAGCTTCTGGAAAACACTCACCATTCTATATGTCATTAAAAACATTAATGATTCATTGAAGGAGGCCAAAATATAACTTTGACAGACATTTGGAGTTTTGATTCCGACTTTCATGGACAACTTTGAGGGGTACAAGATTTCAGTGGAGGAAGTAACTGAAGATGTGATGGCAATAGCAGGAGAACTAGAATAAGTGGAGCCTGAAGATGTGACTAAATTGCTGCGATCTCATGATAAAACTTGAATGGATGAGGGGATGTTTCTTATGGATGAGCAAAGAAGATGGTCTTTTCAGATGAAAAGTACTCTGATGAAGATGCTGTGAACATTGTTGAAATGACAATGGATACAGAATGTTACATAAACTTAGTTGATAAAGCAGTGGCAAGGTTTGAGAGCATTGATTCCAACTTTGAAAGAAGTTCTGTTGGTAAAATTTTATTAAGCAGCATTACATATTACAGAGAAATATTTTGTAAATCCCAAGAGCCACAATATAAAAATTCATTATTGTCTTAGTTCAAGAAATTGCCACAGTCACTTTACCCTTCAGCAGCTACTTCCCTGATCAGTCTGCAGACATCACAGTCAAGGCAGACCCTCCACCAGCAAAACACCTATGACTCTCTGAAAGATCAGGTTATTGTTAGCATTTTTAACAACAAAGTATTTTTTTAACTAAAGGACGTGTATTCTACTCCTGGACATAATGCTGTTACATAATGCTATTACACTTAATAGACTACATACAGTATAGTGTAAATAAAAGTATATGCAGTGGGCAATCAAAAAGTGTTCATGAGACTTGCTTTATGTGATATCCACTTCATTGTAGTGGTCTGGAACCACACCCAAAATATCTCTGAGGTATGCCTGAATATACCACATTTTCTGTATCTATTCATCTGTTGATGGAAACTTAGGTTGGTTCTATATATTGCCTATTGTGAATAATGCTACAATCAATGTGGGAGTGCAAAAATCCCGTAGGCATGTTGATATCTATTCATTTGGATATATTCTCAGAAGAGCAATCGCTGGATTATATTGTAGTTCTAAGTTTAGATTTTGAGGAACCTCCATACCATTTTCCACAATGGACAAACTAATTTATATTCCCACTAACAGTGTCCAAGGAGTCCCCTTTTTCCTGCCTTCTTGCCAACACTTATTATCTTTCATCTTTTTGAGAATAGCCATTCTAACTGGTATGAGGTGACATCTCATTGTGGCTTCAATTTGCATTTCTCTAGTGACTAAGGATGCTGGGCATGTTTCATGAACCTGTAGGCATTTGCATGTGAAATTCTGAAAAGTGTTCACCACATTGTCCATAGTCTAATCAGGTTATTTGTTTTCTAATGACATGCCTACCTTGAATCCCTGGACTAAACAACAAATAGTGATAATATTGTATTCAACATATTAATATTTAGCGCACATTTTTGTATCTTTCAATTGTTAATCTGCACTTTTGATATTAGTAGTATTCTTATTAGGTTTTGGTATGAGAGTTATGATAACCTCCTAAAACTTGTTAAGTATATTTTTATTCAGTATTTTTAATATAACTTTATAGATATCATCATTTCTTTTTTATAGATAGGTTTGATAAATTCACATATGAAGCCATCTGGGCATAGAATTTTATTTGCAGGAAGATTTTTCTATCCTTGCTTGAGTTTTATCAGTTGTATTAATATTTTCTAGAAATTAAATTTTGCTTTTTAATATTTAAATTACTTTCTTTTGTTTCAAAATAATACATGGTTACTATGTTTGCTTTACAAATCAATAATCTTAAAATTATTCAAATCACAAGTGGAAGTTAGTTTAATAATTTTGTTTCAGTACTTTACAATTACTGTTAGATGTGTTAAAATATGCCATCATAATCATGAATTTGTCTATTTCTTCCAGTTCTGTCAATTTTTGATTAAATATTTTGAGACTGTCTTATTTAAAACAGAGATTTCGTTAATTTTAATATATTTCATGTGGATTGACTCATCCATATTAAGTCTACCTTTTTATTGAGAGTTTTTGTATTTAACTGTATTAACTCTGATATGAATATAGCTTCACTGCTCTTGTTTCTTGTTTCCATCTATTTATTTTCAACAGTTCTATGTCCTCCTACTTAAGGTGTAACTATTACAAATAGCATATGCTAGTCTTTAAAAGAATGTCTTTCTATTTAAATGAAATAATGGTGTGTATACATTTTATGTAGTTGATAATGTATTTATCCAATTTTATTTTATATCATATAGTGAATTATTAAAATATTTTTAGAAATTAAAAAATATGATGAGAATTGTAGATGAAGTAGGCTATGTCATCAATGAAGGCAAGGGATGAGGTAGAGAAATCAGTTAGGAGATTGTCACAATTAATACGTTTGAGATGTTGTTATCCTAGAAAATTATAGAGACTGGGGGGAAAAATGAACAGAATCCTGCATGTGAAGGGGATAGTTGTAAACATTTTATTTTAAAAAGGGAAGGGCTATAGATTTACACTTAGATGCTGGACAAATTTAAGAAATGTGTAAAGCAACAAAATCCTATAAAAATATAGGGAAGGAATCAAAGATTACAGGGGAACCTGGATATTTTGCATTCAGAAATCCTTCCTCCCAGACTAGATGATTTATATTATCAAATACGGTAAAGCTTTCTTTTCATTGAAGTGTGGTCCTAGAACAAGCAGCATTCACTTTCTCTAGGAGCTTGTTTAAAATGTGAAAATTTAGGCACTGCTCCAGGCATACTATATCAGATTTTACATTAAATAATTGCCAAATGATGTTTTTTACACATTAAATTTGAGCAGTGTATGGAACAGTGGTTCTCTACCTTATTTGCATATTAGTATAATCTGGGGAGCCTTTAGAAATCCCATTGCCTGGGCCATACCCTAGACTAAATTGGAGCCTGTGGGTTTGGCACTCAGGAGTCTGTATGTTTAAAGCTCCCCAGGTGGTTCTCTTGTGCAGCCAAGGTTGAGATCCCGTGCTATAGGCACATGGAAGAGAATAAAGCAAAACTAGACAATTAATAAGAAATCGTGAGGATTTTAGAGACTGGATTCTAGTCTTTGTTCTTTATTTGAGAGATATTCATTTGTTCCCTATAAATCAATTTTATTTTTGTATATTTCAAAATTGTATTTAGCAATTATTTGTGATTTTTCTGTCTATGGATTGTAATTTAGGAGACACTTAGCAAAATATAATAATGGGTGGTAATCATTGGTATAGGATTAATTTGTGAATGGTAAGAAAATGTGCTGACTATAACTGTTCAGAAATTGAGTAAGCAGTAGTGATCAGAAAATTTAATTATATCAGAAACAGAAAAGCAATCAAAACTGGTTCGCAGAAATAAAAATAGATAAGCCAATAAATTTATGAGAGTGTAAGTTGAGATGAATTTGGGAAAAGACAAAACAGGCAAAGTACATGACAGACTTGTAGAATTTTTTTTTCATTTTTACCACTACAAGAGTGAGAAGAACTTGATCAGTGCTTCTCGAACATTAACGTACAGATGAATCGCCTGGAGATTTTTATTAAAATGAATATTCTTACCTTGTTTGTCTCTGGGGTAGGTTATGAAATTCTGCTTTTTAAGTAAGATTCTAGGTGATGAAATGCTTTTTCTGTGGGTTCACACTTACTGCAGCAAGGAGCTGGAACCCAGTTATCACTAAAAGTAGTGCAAAGGTCTTGCTGCTCGTGCATCTTTCTTAGTTGCCTTAGTAACTGCGTCTTTTCAAGATAAGACACAATTTATAAAATTCAAATGAAAATGAGATAAACTTCAGTGAGAGATAGAACAACATGTTAAAAGATTATGTGGAAGGAGTTTTGGGGGAGGAATTCCTGAAGTTCATAAAGATAAGACTACTTGAAGAAGAATTTGATTCCTCTCTAAAAACATTAATAGAACTTATTAGCATAGGAACTTAGAAGTTCAGCAGGACTGTTTTATCTGTAGCTGTCTTTGGTCATAGTCAATATAAAACTCCACATGCTTCACAAATGCATTTACTCATCTGTTTATGTGACACTAATACTCCATGGAAGAGGTTGTTACAGGAAATAGGGTTATTGAGTCAACACCAGACACCAATCAGGAACTGACATTCACTTTACATGGAGATATCATCAACAGAAAATTTGAAAGTTTAGGTATTCAGAGAGCACTGAAAGAAATACAATAAGAACATTAGAATTGGAAGTAAAGCATGCAGGGAGAAAAAAGACTCTTTTTTCTGTTTCAAGGATAAACAACTAAAACTGGTTGAGGAAAGTGTGTCAGAGGGCTCTTCCATCTTGAGAGAATAGGAGGAGGGGATATCTGCTAAGAATGAGAAAAATAAATGAAGATTTACAACTCAGGAAAAAATGATCAGTAAAACATTACTAAAGAGCTTTTAAAGCAACATGAAGATCCTGTTTGCCACTAGAAACATGAATTTGTGGTGGGCAAGGTACGTAGTGTTGTGTTGCAGCCCAGGGCAGGTAATGGAGAAGTAGATGATTTTGTGCAGTGGGGGACTTGTGACCACTATAGTAGCAAAGAACATAATTATGGAGGGGCAGTAAGGGTTACATGACAATAGCGGACATTACTATTAGGAGAAGCACAGGTAGCTAGAAAGGAACAAAAGAGTTCAGTCAATTAGAAATGACTTTAGTTTGAAGTTTTTGATGAATGTAAAGAGGAAAATATGAATGACTTTGTGAGATCTGGGGGCAAAATTGTCTGAAATGTTGGGTTTGAAATATGCCTTATGATGACAGGTTACAAGGCATGGTTATATGAAGTATAAATGAGTGATAGAGAGTGAATTTGAATGAAGGAGAGAAGTTTTTTTCCTTTTTTAAAAACAGGATGATATGGGGTTTCACAGTGTATTATTAGAGGTAGTATAGATGTCTGCAAGTGTAAGACAGAAAAGAGAAAAAAAGAAAAAAGAAAAGAAAAGAGAAAAGAAAAGATAAAAACATGCAAACAAGTTTTTGAACTTGTCGAGTAGGGAGAAAATGGATCCTAGCTTTGAGGATTTGAAAAGAGGGATATAATCATAAAATCATAGAGTAATAGGTTTGGGAAGAAACTTAGAACTAAAGTTGTGTGATACTATAACTTAGAGACGAGGAAGATCATAACCAAGAGAGGAAATTTCTTGTCCAGAAACACTTATCTCTTAGATAATGGTTGAGACTAGAATACAAGGTAGTTGACCTCCCTTGTTCTTAGTAATAGTAAAGATGATGGCTGTGGTGATAATGATTTTGAACATAGTGGTGTAGGCGTACATACCAAGAGCTTATTAAATAAGCAAACGTTGTTCGTAGCTAATACAAAATAGAAAGATAAATGAATGTTTGACTCTAATGCTCCCTCCAAAATGTTAGCTCTGTAAGGACAGGGGTTTTCATCTTTTATTTCCTGATAACATATCTGAGTGAGTTAGTACTCATTATATATTTGCAGAATACATGAATAAACACACGTTTTAAAAATTTAGAATGTGTTGATCAGTTAGATGCTTTTGTAGAACTATGAGTCTGCTAAAGGGAATGTTGTTTTATGAAGCATTTATCACTCCAAGTGTTCACTAAGTTTTGATGGACCATCAGAATACATAACACTTACTCAGTTCATAATATGAACCACATGCTGTACATACATTATTTTTTAATCCTCATAATAACTCTTGAAAGTAGTTATTATTATAACATTGGGGACCTAAGCTTGTATTTAAACTGTCAATTTTTTTACTGCTAGAGCCCAGACCAAAAATGTATAGTGAACTTATTGGGCAGATGTTACAAAAGATAATTTGTCTGGTACAGACTCTCTTGGGACAGAATACCTCTTTAAACAAAGAAGATGCCAGGCTGAAGTGGGTTCATCACAAAGTATTAATTGGTAAGTGGACATTTCTGATTTGATAGGTAAAAACCTGTCCCTGTCCCTACCCTACCTGCATGAATATAGGTGTGCTTTATGGGCAGAGAAAAAGGCTGCTTCGATAAATGCTGTAATACACAGGGAAACGCATAATGTGATAGGCAGGAAACTCCGCCATCTCATTTGACACAGATCACCAAGAGGACTCATTGTTGAGAAGGCTCGGGGTGATGGTAACAGCATCATGGATATCAAAGGGAAAAGTGGAGATTAGCACTACTCTGAAAGTTGTGACCTTTTAAACTTGGCCTATGGATAAACAGCATTAGCATCTCCTAAAAGCCTTTCAGAAAAGCAGAACCTCAAGCCCAACCCCTGATTTATTATTCGGAATCTGCATTTTAATAAGCTCCCCATCCTAGTATGAGGAGCACTGGTAGGTAGTGCTTTGGCTAAGCATTTAGGTGGAGCAGAACCTCCTGGAGCAGTGGCAATATTAGAAATAGGAGACTTGCTCAGGACTAAGCATAGGACTTATTCTGACTATCCTGTACTGATTAGGTAGATGAATACATACCCAATGTGAGCAAATGAGAGAGAATTTAAATAAAATCCTGCTGATTGTTATTAGCATGACTCCATCTGTAAATACAAGTTAGTGAGGCCTAGATAAAGTGAGGTTTTGTCTGTGTTACAAATGAAGACACCAAGACTCAGAGAAGTGAAGTAGCTTGCTCAAGGTGACACATGCAGGGAATCCATGAAGTGACATACAAGGATGCTGAAGTGAAATACAGTTCACACTTCTAAATTGAATCAATAGGAAGCCACTGGCACAGTACATTGTATGCTTTCTATAACTCTGGTTATAACGAAAGCAGCTTCTATTCAAGGGCCCAATGTGATTCTTCTTCTTGTTGGTGGTGAAGGTTTTGTTTGTTTGTTTTTTAGAGACAGGGTCTCGCTCTTTCACCCAGGGTATAGGGCAGTGGCACAATCATAGCTCATTACACTCTCAAACTCCTGGGCTCCAGGGATTCTCCTGCCTCAACCTCCCAGAGAGCTGGGTCTACAAGAGCATGCCACTGCGCCAGCTAATTTTTAATTTTTACTTTTTGAGATGGGGTTTTGTTGTGTTGCACAGACTGATCTTGAACACCTGACCTAGAGCCAGTCTCCTGCTTGGGCCTCTCAAAGCTCTGGGACTATAGACATGAGCCACTAAACCCAGAATCAATATGTTTTATAAGCATAATCACACTAATTTCTACAATACTTTCTGGAGAGACGGCTATACACGACTACTTAAACAATATATATTTTCTATGTCTCGGTTGAGAGAGAGAAAGAACTTGGTGAAGCAGTACTAAACTCCCTCCTGAGGCTAAAATAGTTCAAAGTGTATTTTTACCTGTATCTTTTTAAACCATGGCACCCCTTTATCACTTTCAAATTCGAATGTGTGACAATTATTAAAAGATCCTTTTGCTCTCCTGGTAAAAACGAAAGAGGAAAAAAATGAAAATTCAGATTTTATAAACTAGGAATATTTTAAGACTGCTGTGTAGCTATCAGAGTCTGATAATAATGTCTATATTTATCTACAAATGGAATATCGTTGTTTAGTTAATTAGAAATTAACCAATTTAATTAATTTAATTCTTCAGTTAATTTCTTCCAGCCCTTTAAATATAGTAATATTTGATGATGGGTTCTAATTTGCATACTATGTGCATATGTTATAAGGACAGATTTAGTAAAATTAATGGTTTCTTGAAAAATAGCTTTTTTCTTGGAAGAGAATGTGTTTATAAACAAGCATTGGACTTTTTCCTTTTATTTTTCCTGAGAAAATCAAGACCCATGAAGTGAAAACATTTTGTCAGCTTGTAAAAACCTGCATTAATTATTCCATTCTGCCTATTTAATCAGTTTTCTCAGTTTTCCTTTTAAACTTATTCAATTAAACAGAATGACCTTCAGAGCAATGACAGGTAAGATAGTGGTTCCCCCCCTCCTCCCCCAGCAAAAGTGTTTACTTTAAAAAGGCTGCCACACACATCAGTTTTTGCTCCTTGTTGTCTTTCTTTTGGGAGAATAACTATTTATAAATAATTGCTTACAATAATGTGAACATTTCTCAGAGTAAATGCCCCAGATTTGATGATCATTTCATGGTAACCCTTTGAAAATCAGCACATTTTCCTCCAAAGATGATAGTGTCAGGTGGTACAATAAATGTAAATATTTTATCAGCATTATTGTGACAATTTTGTATCACACTTTGATAGTGTAGATTTGTTTTCTTTGGGGACTTTGACTTTCATGTATCTTATTGTAATGGGACTTAATGCTCATATTTAACAATGTCAAGTAGAGCATAAGGATGGAGAAAATCTTCAAATCTCTGTGTCTGACTTGCTTATCACTCCAATCTATGTAGCTCCATTATTTACCCCAGAATTTTTTACCCTGTTAATATGACCTTCTATATTCTAAACTGAAGGAGATCATATCTCTACAGAAAGAGGCTGAAGGACAATAATGTTTTTAAAAGAGGTGTGTGGACTAACAGTGGTCAAAATAGACCTTTACCAGTGTCTACTGGACTGCACTTACTTGAATTTAAATTAATGGTTTTTTATCTCCAAGTATATTTCGGTAATATGGAGACCATCTTTAGACATCAGCAGCCAGAGCTGTAGTTGGGGAATTATTTATTACTTCCAGAGTAGCCACATGATTTCCCTTTCTCTCTTTCCCCTGGGATTGTCTCATCATCTCATTACTTTACTTCTGGACTTGTATTGCTTGTACCTTGCTTTCAGTGAGAATTTCACCTCCATTTTCTTTTTTCTTTTTCTTTTTTTAATTATACTTTAAGTTCTAGGGCACAAGTACACAACGTGCAGGTTTGTTACATATGTATACATGTGCCATGTTGGTGCGCTGCACCCATCAACTCGTCAGCACCCATCAACTCATCATTTACATCAGGCATAACTCCCAATGCCATCCCTCCCCACTCCCTGCTCCCCACAATAGGCCCCGGGGTGTGATGTTCCCTTTCCCATGTCCAAGTGATCTCATCGTTCAATTACCACCTATGAGTGAGAACATGCGGTTTCACCTCTATTTTCTAGGCTTATTGTTATACTTTCTCTCTCTCTCTCTCTCTCTCTCTCTCTCTCTCTCTCTCTCTCTCTCTCTCTCTCTCTCTGTGTGTGTGTGTGTGTCTGTGAGATATGGGATCTCTCTCCATTGCCCAAACTGGAGCACATTGCCTATTCACAGGCATAATCATAGTGTACCAAAGTCTTGAACTCCTGAACCCAAGCCATCCTCCTGCCTCAGCCTCCCAAGCAGGTGGAACTACAGATGCATCCCACCACACCTGGATAGACTTATTTTTATGCTTGACATTATTTTTCCTGTCCATGTGTCAAAATATATTATCACTTATTGTACTAGTTGCAGAGGTGTTTCTTAGATTTGTGTTTTTTTGAAAGTGAAGGATCATGCCACTTTCCTATTATCATTCCTTAGTTTATATACAACAGGAAATAAGTGTCTTTTAAAAATATTTTGGGAGGGGAAATAAATAAAAAACCTATTATGTTAGCTGGAATATATTATACATCTCTGGAGAAATAAGCTTATTGTAAGCAATTAGGTTTCTGGATTCTACCTGCTTATCTTCCAAATGCTCTTAAAGAATAAAAGATAAATATGAGATATAGTTTAATGATGTGATGTATGTGGGCTAGTCAGCTATATCACTCTCATTAATTATAAGGATAAGTTATTATGTGTTTTGACTGGTTCACTTGTTTGTTTCTAGAAACACTTAAATACCAGAATGTACCATTTTTCAAAAGGAGAGAGTAACACTTTTTCATATAAATTAACTAATATAATTGCAAATGAGCATCAAAATCTATTTGGTGAAAATGCAAAAAAAAAAAAAAAAAAAAAACCCAAACTAAACAGTGTAACACACTACTCTGTGCAGTGCTATGGCCTCAGTTGCTTTCTTAGAGACTACAAAGATACTAAAATGACATAAATACTATATGTAATCACAACTGCCATTTCTCCAAGTACCTTGTTCTACATTGTGAAAATTCTTGAGGTGACTAAGGTAATTTTTGAATTGTTTTGAAATGATAATATTATAATTTGAAATTATGAATCATATATGAAATAATACATATTACTTTGCATTATAAAATATTTTCAGTAATTATTGTGAAGTGCCATTAATATTTTGGTGATTACTTTTATGTCATATGCACATACACATGAGCGTGTACACAGACAGACATAAAAATGATAGGATCATATAAGACATTGTAGACTGTTTTATGATAGGGTAATACACTTTTCTTTTCTTTTTCTTCTTTGTCCAGATCTTCTATTCTTTATCCATATTGCACTCTATCCCTATCCAAGGTAATCTAGGAATATGTGTATGGTTCCATTTGTCTCATTATGCTCATATGTCATTTACATGGTATTTTATATATAGGGTTTACACATTTATAGTAAATGATCTTTATATAGTTTATACAATATCCATTTTTCTTTTCTCTGCAATACAAAAGTGTTTCATATCCCTCAAACACACCCATACCCCTCACTTACACATATGTTATCACTTATCACAAGTTTGCTTTTGTAAACTTGTGTTCATTGTATACACATTAATCATTTAAGCATACCTTGTGGAAATCCTGCCAACTTGACTACTGTGCCTCCAATTTCTTCCTTTTTATCCCATCATAATAAACCTGGTAATAATTGATTCAACCATATGTACATTGATATCGCTTGTGCTGTTTGTTTATTTTTACTACTACAAACATGCTACAATGAAGTTCTGGTACTTTTTCTTTTCTTTTCTTTTTTTTTGAGACAGTTTTGCACTTGTTGCCCAGGCTAGAGTGCAATGGCACGATCTCGGCTCACCTCAACCTGCACCTCCTGGGTTCAAGCGATCATCCTGCCTCAGCCTCCTGAGTAGCTGGGATTACGGACATGTGCTACCACGCCTGGCTACTTTTGTATTTTTGGTAGAGACGGGGTCTCTCCATGTTGGCTAGGCTGGTCTCAAACTCCTGACCCTGGGTGATCCGCCAACCTCGGCCTCCCAAAGTGCTGGGATTACAGGTGTGAGCCACCATGCGCGGCTGTTCCTGTACTTTACCCTAAATTTTTATTTATTTATTTATTTTATTTTTTATTCTTCAATGGAATAGATTCCCAGGAGAGGGATTATTGAGTCAAAGATTCTGTTTATATTGTCAGTTTGACTTTTAAAAAGCTTATCAAAATCCACATTCCTTTATTCACATGTGAGTATTTCTTCTCATCCAGGCCATCTGTGGTTATTATCAGTCATTTAAATTTATACCAGTCTGTCTGATGGATATCATTTAATACCTTAGTGTTGTTTTAATTTTATATTGAGCTCCTTTTTATGTGTTTGTGGGCTTTTGTTTTGCTTTCATATGATTTTATTTTTTGCTTTTGTTAAGTAGAGCTAGATTTAGCTGCATTAAGTAAAACACTCTAAATTATAGTATGTAAAGCCATATAGAAAGTAAGTTTCTGTTATAAAAGAGATCTAGATGTTAGCAGTGCATATATTGGTGGCTTTCTAATATAACCTGGGTCCTGGGTCCACTCTGTGTTCTGTTGTGCTTAGTATCTTCTACTTGATCCATGAAAATGGGCTGGAACTTTAACCATTAAATTTACATCCTCAGCATCTGGAGACAGGAGGAGGAGAAGGAAGTGCACTTGCTCCCTCCCTTTAAAATAAGTCTTCCTTAAATGCAGACATTTGTTCTGCCTGCCTGTATAGTATTGACTGGAAGGTAGGTACTGTCACAAATAATTACAATATAGTTTGTGAAGTATAGTGTTTTACATTGTTGGAAGAAGGCCTGCCTTAAATGCAATTTTATCTTACTAAGATGGAAGGCAAGAATATACATTAGAAGGTCAGAGGCATTCTCTGCCATGCTTTTCCATTTCCTACATTACTATGGGATTATTTGTTTTATTTATTAAATTTTGGGTACTACCTGCTACTGTCAAATCTGTCTTTTTCCTCTAAGTTTTCTGTACTGGCTAAGGATTCTTCCCAAGTCATTGAATGAATGTGAAAATATCATGTTTCTAAGATTGTATATTGCTTTATTTTGCATGTTTAATCAATCTTTGTATATTTTTACAAATAATGTGATGAAATGATTTAAATTAGATTTCGTCTGTATGGCTGTTAGGTATGTTGGCATTAGTAAATGATGAAACTCATCATCCTTTTCTCACTAAATTGAAATATGATCCTTGTCACTTACTTTACTTTTATATATACCAAAATATACTTCTGAGCTTTCTCTCTTAATCTGTTTTCTATTATTCTGTCAGTACAAGACTAATTTAAACTAATTATTTTCAAGTGTTAGCAAAGTAGAGCACATTGACAAATGCAACCCCCTGCTTGAGGTTTGTAAATAAAGTTTTGTTGGAACCTACCCATGCCTCTGTTCATTTGCATATAATCTATGGCTGCTTTTGGACTACATTGGTAGAGCTCAGTGGTTATATATAGCCACAAAGACTAAAATATTAACTGTTAATTCATTTACACAAAAGTTTATAGACCCCTAAATGACTAATTGAGGGTAGGTATTGATCTAATTAAAGGATGTTCAAAGACTAAATACCTGCTGATGTTTAAATATCTATACGTTAACTGTTTTGAGCAATAAATAAGATGGCATATATATGCCAATACAAATTAGTCTATTAACAAATTATCAAAACCAATTTTTGATGTTAAAAAGATGATGAATTAAGTACTAAATGTACAGTAAAGTATTTCATATTAGTACTTTTTTCCATATTCATAAAGTTTTATTTTTGGGAAAACATTTCTCATGGGGATTATATCATATTGCATATTAAATATTTTTGTTATTTTGATTGCAGGAAACTTTAAACATATATTTTAAAATATAAAGAACAGTATAATAAATGCCCAAGTACACATTACCCACCTTCAATAATTATCACCAAATGGCTAATCTTATTCATTCCTCTGTCTATTCCCATTCAACAACTTAAAATATTTACCTCTAACATTGTATTATTTCATCTGTAAATATTTGAACATTCATTGCTAAAGATTAAGAACTTTTAAAAGCAAATCTGTAATACTATTATCAGGCTTAAAAAGCTACTCTTACTTTATTAATATAATCAAATATCTCATCACTGTTCAAATTTCCATATTTGCTTCATAAAGGTTCTTTTCATGATTGTTCTCTTCTAATCAGGTTTCAAATAAGTTCCAAGAATTACAGTTAGTTGGTGTTTCTGAAGTATCTTCAAGTCTATGAATTTTCATTTCCCACCTCCCTTGTCAGGAGTTCCTTGAAGTAAGTAGGCTGCTTTGTTCTATATTGATCCCTCCCATTATGGATTTTGCTGAATTCCTTTTTTTTCCTTTTGTTTTGTTATTAATTGTATGTCCTGTGGACTAGTAGCTAGATACAAAATACAGAGGCTTGATAAGATTCAGGTTCACATTTTTAAATCAATATTCTTCATAGTTAATGTTGTGTACTTCCAACTGTTTTTATCAGGAGGTACATTGTGTCTGGTTTAATCTTAAGAATTGAGCTTTCATGTATCGTGAGCCTAACACATGTGTTTAAAACTTATCCATCTGATATTCCCTAATGATATTTTGAGCATTATTGAGAGTCATTATTCATTAGGTTTTGAAAGTGATGATATTCTAGGTTTATCCTTATTTCTTTATTTCTTAGCTGTAGATCTTCTAGAAAGTAAAACTTGTACCAACTGTTTCTTCCACTTAGGTACAGTTCGTGTAACTGTGTGTTTGATTATTTTCCTTTGTTTGCTGGTTTTCAGAATGTCTTGGTTTCTTAGCATCAAATATAATCATATTTTATTTTATTTTATTTGATATCTGCTGGATTGATTGATTGTTGAATATAATATGCTGAAATTAACACAAATTTGGCTAGTGAAAGATTCCTCTGGTTGTTTCCTAATTTCTTTTGATTAGAACTCAGAAGACTTCCTTGCTTATATGGCAAAATGAGATGACCTAACTTGCTTTGTATATTTTTGGACCCAGACTTGGAATTCTTTTATATTTTTGAGGACTAGAACTTGAAATCATTTCTCATTTTTCACACTGTTTATTAAAGATGGGAAAACATTTATTTTCCCGTTTATTAATTTCTTTTTTTATATTTTGCTTTAAATATTTTCCTAGTCATATTTTAAGTCTATTGAATATCTTACTTGCCAGTCCTTTTTATAGCATTAACTGTGGTGTGGAATTTCTCTTTGTATGTGAAAAATTACACTATGTGTCACCCATCTTAATTTATCTGTTTTATTTAATTTACTTGTATCTTCATGGAATTTTATTTTAATTTTAGGAACATATAGCCAAAAAGCCAAAATAACATAATAGGAAATATAAAAGATAATATAAGCTTATTTTGAGTTAATATTTTGTCAGTAGTAAAAAGTAGATTTGTCTCAATTTTACCTAAATAGAAAAATATAATATTTTACTCCAATATAAAAATTCAAAGGAAAATAAAATGTATTGCAGCTTAAGTGACCTTACTATAGATGTAAATATACATAAAGAAATAAACAACCACCATCAAATAAAAAGCGTCAAACAATAATATTGAAATTCATGGTCTGTATTCAGTTTGTTTTTTTTTTTCTTCTCTGAACATAGACTAATTGGAGTGTTTCACATTAAATTATTACCTATTCTAAATTCAAATATCACTATAGGATATATTATTTTTTAAATAATATGTTGCATAATTTACAGCTCTTGAAGACTATAGATCAAGGTTGTTTATAGGCAAAACTTTTAAAGCAATAATATTAAAGTATTGGATTATTAATTTGTGTTCCAATATAATACTGCAAGAAAGTATCAATACATTTTCGTTGACATTAGTATAAAGCGGTTTTAGATACTGACCAAGAGTCTCAGTCTCCAAACAATTTGAAAGGACCTCAAATTAATGAAATTTCATTAGCGGCATAATCTTGCATCATGGCTTATTAAAGTTACTTCAGGAATAAGTTTTTAAAAGCATTTAACATTTTTCTTAATCTTTTTTGAAGTAGCTTATGCGGTTATATCTTTTCAAATATGTATTCACTAGAGGATTTCCTGTTAATGTAGATGTGATTTTTGTTAATGTAGAGTAACAGCATAAGATACTGTTTTATGAAGATAATAGTAGCTCATTTTGTTATTACTAGCAATATTTTTTATCTATTTTAGATTGAAAAAGAGATAAAACATAAATTAAAACGTATTTTTAAATGCTGACACATTTTTCATCTGACTTGCATATTTAGATGATCAATATTTTGATGACTCCACTCTGAAAATCACTCAAAATAATAATTGAGACTATGTATTTAAATTATACCCATGAGTTTCTCTCGGTCAAGAAAGAAGACTAGATATTCTGAAGAAGGATTTTACTGCAAAGATGAAAAAATGGTCTTAAATAGGCAATACATAGGTACACCCACACACATACACATACACACATGCACACATATTTTCAGGAATCGAATGAATATTGACTAAAGCATAAAAGGCAAGTGAAAATAGAAGCTAGAACTGTAAGAAATCTATAAAGTAGTTATAGAAGATGTTGAGCTTCTTTTGTTTGATAGGTACATGGTGCAGAGGACAGGGTACAAAGCCAGGGCACATGTAGATGAGTGTCTCATAGGAGTTGCCTATATAAAGCCAACCCTGGAGAGTAACATCTTCTTGAATCATAGAGATGTGAAAAATGTTCTACACAGAAGGAGAGAAGAACACAGAGGACATATGTATATATGTCCTGAGAATTCAAATCTCCCCATCATATAGAAGAGATTTGGGACCTGAATATTCTGTACTTCTTGTTCCAAATAATGTTAAGCTGTAAATTACTTTTAATGTAGTCCCAGGTTTGTAGCGCTTAGTGGATAGTTTGCAGAAGTAATCACAGTTTCTCTCTAAAGAAAACCTCCTTAAAAAGAAGATTCCATTTCATAGATAAACTGTTATTAATGTAAAATCATAGGAATACATCTGAAAAATATAGAAAAAAGGCATTATGACAATAAGACCAAGCAGAAGTCTAAGTAAGCAGAATTAGACTCTCCATGTTCTCAGATTTTGGAATGATAATTCTGGAATATAAAACCGGGGTGTGTGTGTATGTGTGTGTGAGTGTGTGTGTGTATACACACACATATATGAACCCAAAAGATGCCTAGGAATTATATACTATGAAAAATTGCCATGAGGATTAGGAAAAGAGCTAAGCAACACTTCATTAAATGAAAAATAATGTTATTAAAATTACATCGAACAGCAAATTAGGCACAATAGAAGAAAGAATTGTTGAAGTTGATGAGAACTGAATAAATGATACAACAAGCAGTGGAAGTAGTATCGGGGAATATGCAAGAGAGACTGAAAGACATGAGGGACAGCTTGAGATAACCTAACATATGTCAAAATAGTCTTATAAACAGATCAGGTATATCTCTTTTTTAAAAAAATATTGTCTTTCAAGACAGGATTTAAAACTCTATAAGATTTATAATTTTCAGTAAGAAAAAGGTTTTGGGCCAGGCATAGTGGCTTACACCTATAATCCCAGCACTTTGGGAGGATGAGGTAGGAGGATTATTTGAGGCCAGGAGTTCGAGACCAGCTTAGGCAACATAGTGAGACCCCATCTCTATGAAAAAGAAAATATAAAAGGATGAAATGTTTTGAATTTTGAGTTAGTTTTGTTTCTAGATATCTTCTTCTACAATTGATCCATAGATTAAATGTCATTCCAAACAAAAGTATAGTAGGTTTTGTTATATAACTTGGCAATTCTAAAATTAATATAGAAGAGAAAGGAGCAAAAAGAGCCAAGACATATCTATCTATCTATCTATCTATCTATCTATCTATCTATCTATCTTTAAATGAACAGGTTTAGGTCTTCTACCATATCACAACAATTTTTATATAACCTAAGCAAGTAAGAGAAAGTGATTACTATGAAGTTTGCATAAGACATCTTAAAACAGGCTATTTTATGCTAGTAATAGCTTAAATTTGATCTCATGCCCAAACTTTCTACTTTTGTTGCTCTTTCCATTTTGAAGTTTAAAATAATAGATTTTAATTTTTTTCACCAGAAAAGATGTGTGATGATGAATATGTTAATTGTCTTGATTTAATCTGTTACAATGTGTAGATATGTCACAGCATCACATTTTACTCCACAAATATATATTATTATTATTTTCCTTAAAAATAAAATAAAACAAATGTAAAGAGAAATATAATTTATAAAAAGAAAATAAAAGTGTGTGGTAATAGCAAGGAGATATTCATGGAAGAGTCTGATTAAAAAAAGAGAGTCTACAAACAAATCTATGCAAATATGAAAACTATATATCATAGAAATGTCTTTGCAGATTAGTGGGAAAGAGTGGATTATTAAGAAAGCGGTAGAACCAGATACTGAATATGCATGTGAAAATATTTGAAAATGACTACAGTAATCCCAAATCAATTCCAGCTAAATACCTAAATGTGCAAAACAGTCTGTTAGTAATTTCAAAGTAAATAATGGGAGAGTCTTCATAACGTAAGGGAAAATTTTAAGCAACACATTAACAATAAATAGTAAAGAAAAATGTGTGCAAACCATGGAGAATAATATTGAGAAATTAGACTCTTATACAATTAAGATTTTCAACATACATTTGATAAAGTACATAAAGTACAAAGACAATCTGTAAACTTGTCTTTACTAACATAAAACTGAAGATATATGTAACACATAAAATAAAATCATTAGTATTGAGGTATACAAAAACATCTATATACAATCTAAAATCTCCAGAATCTCAGTGTAAAATAGTCAAAAGGCATAAAGATATATTTACCGGTAGAAGAAAGAAGAATGATCAATAAACCTATAAAAGTACTTTCAATGTTATTGGTAACCAGAAAATTAAAAATTTAGAACGAAGTGAGATACCATTTCAGATCTACCATATTGGCAAACTATTAATCATTTATAATCAAGTTAGAGTGTTTAGAGAACATTAATAATTTTGCCTGCTGATGAGAGGTAAATTGATGCAATCTCTTCCTGAAACAATTTGTCATTGTCTTTTAACGTTGAGTGTGTTCATGCCTTATAACTTACAACATTGGTATTTTAGATTTTTTTTGTCAAAGATGCTAAAAATCAGCTGGACATGGTGGCTCATGCCTGTAATCTCACCATTTTGGGAGACCAAGGCAGGCAAATTGCTTGAGCCAGGATTTCAAGGCCAGCCTGAGCACATGACAAAACCCCATCTCTACAAATAATGCAGAAATTAGCTGGGAGTGGTGGTGCACACCTGTAGTCCCAGCTACTCAGGAGGCTGAGGCAGGAGTATCGCTTGAGCACAGAAGATTGAGGCTGCAGAGAGCCATAATCATGCCACTGAACTCTGACTTGGGTGACAACATTAGACCCTATCCTAAAAAAGAAAAAAAAAGCTTCTGAAAAATCATTACAACTTTTTAGAACGTTTCGTTTCAATAGTTCTGGGCAACATAGTCCTCAAACTTTCAAAAACATAGAATGTTAAAGGGTTATAAAATATTGGTGGTGGAAGATGTGCAGAAGCAGGCAGATTTCCAAGATCCTTATATCCCTGAGTAACATATCCATGAATTAAAGGAATTTGTATATTAAGGAATATGAACATAGAAATTTGAAACAAATTGGAGAGAAAGCATCTTCAAAATCTAGTGCTTTCTCTAATGCATGACACTGCATTACCATTCTGAAATGATTTGTTTAAAAATCAAAGAGGGAAGACCACATCTATAGCATTATTTTATTTTTGATCTTGTATCATTCCTTTGTATTGAGTCACCAAAAATTTTATCATTTGATCCGATGTTGTGGAATGTTTAACATTTTGAAGAGGTTTCAATTAGTTTTATAACGTAGAATTTTCTATGGTTCCATATGAAAGGTCAGAATTCCAACTCTGCCTCTGTGCTCTTTTTAAACCTCTTCCTTTAACAAAAATACCTCATGTGGTATCTCATATTAAACTTAATTTTCAGATGGACACTTTTTTCAGAGACAAAGGAGTTTGCTTTCTCTGTGCCTTTGTTCATTTTCTGCTGCTATAACAGAATACCACAGAGTGGGTAATTTATAGGGAAAATAAGTTTATTCAGCTCACATTTCTGGAGGTTGGGAAGTACAAGAGCATGCCACTGTTGCTTTGCAGGGTACAGTCTTCCTCCTGGCTGCTTCCACGGGCTGACGTTGAGTGTCTGTGGCTTTCTCAGGTGCACGGTGCAAGCTGTCACTAGATCTATCATTCTTGAGTCCGGAAGACAGTGGCCCTCTTCTCATAGCTGCACTAGGTGGTACCCCAGTAGGAACTCTGTGTGGGAGCTCTGACCCCACATTTCCCTTTCACACTGCCCAAGCAGAGGTTCTCCATGAGGGCCCTGCCCCTGCAGCAAACTTCTCCCTGGGCATTCAGGCATTTCCATAGATCTTCTGAAATCTAGGTGGAGGTTCCCAAACTCCAGTTCTTGACTTCTGTGCACTGTCAGGCTCAGCACCACGTGGAAGCTGCCAAGGCTTGAGGCTTGAACCCTATTAAGCCATGGCGCAAGCTCTATGTTGGCCCCTTTCCATCACAACTGGAGTGACTGGTACACAAGGCACCAAGTCTGTAGGCTGCAAACAGCATGGGGACCCTGGGACTGGCCCCCAAAACCACTTTTTCCTCCTCAGCCTTTGGACCTGTGGTAGGAGGACTGCCGTGAAGACCTCTGACTTGTGCTGGAGATACTTTTTCCATTGTCTTGGGGATTAACATTGGGCTCCTTGTTACTTATACAAATTTCTGCAGCCAGCTTGGATTTCTCCACAGAAAATGAGATTTTCTTTTTTATTGCATTGTCAGGCTGCAAATTTTCAGAACTTTTATGCTCTGCTTCCCCTGTAAAACTGATTGCCTTTAACAGCACACAAGTCGCCTCTTCAGTGCTTTGCTGATTAGAATTTCTTCTGCCAGATACTCAAAATCGTCTCTTTCAAGTTCAAAATTTAACAAATATCTAGGGCAGGGGCAAAATACTGCCAGTCTCTTTGCTAAAACATAGCAAGAGTCACCCTTATTCCAGTTCCCAACAAGATCCTCATCTCCATCTGAGACCACCTCAGCCTGGACTTTACTGTCCATATCCCTTTCAGCATTTTGGGCAAAGCCATTCAACGAGTCTCTAGGAAGTCAAACTTTTCCATGTTTTCCTATCTTCCGAGCCATCCAAAATGCTCCAACCTCTGCCTGTTACCCAGTTCCAAAGTTGCTTCCACATGTTCAGGTATCTTTTCAGCAGCACACCACTCAACGGGTGCTAATACATGGTTACATTAGCAAATAAATTTCACCATGCATTTTGAAGGGGACGTTGAAGTCATAGAACTCTGGTTTTGTTTGATTTTCTTTCTGTCTTCTCTCCTTCAAGTCAGAGCCCACTATGGAATCCTTGTTCTGATGGAATTACTTTTCTGTGCTCTGTTTTCTAATCGAGTCTTTCAACCTTTGTTTTTCATCAAACCAATGCATTTTCTAAATCCTGTTCTCCTTTACTGCTGTACAAACCACACAGACTCGAGATAGCAATGATCATTTTTAAATTTCTTTTAACGAGTCTAAGCTTATAGGTTAGCATTTTAAGTGGTCCATGTTTATAAATAAAAAAGAATGTAAATAGTGAAGATTCTACCTAGAAGTTATGGACATCGTGGTTGCCCTCCCAGCTCCACACTCAGCCTCTATTATATCCCATCTAATTGTCTTAGGCAAAAGATATTTGATCTTTTCAGTCTTGCAGGAATGGCTTAGAGTAGGCTTGGATGGATCAATGCATTTTGAAGATAAACTTACTGAACATATTGAGGAAAGAGTATTTCTTGTGTTTAAATGAAAGCTATGAAAGCTAAATTTTCCCGTGTCTTGCTAGATGTAAACACCACAACAAGTAGTTTTAAATTGCCACCTACACGGCGAGGCACCAGCCTTAGAGTAAAACTGAAACTGTGCACTTTAGGAGGGTTACAAAACTTGGATCCATGATGAAATTTCTGAGTCTCTCTGACCTTTGCTGAAGCCCATTCTCACCACAGCTTCCACTTTTATTAACCAATAATTTTTCTTATTGTTTTAAGCCAGCTAAAATTGGGTATTCTATAACTTACGGTCAGACCCATCTTAAGGGTTACACTAGTTTTTATCATTGAGTGTCTACACTGTGTCAAATCCTGAGGCTGACATTTTACATACTTTATAACTCTAGTGAACGTTGCTCAAGGCAAATTCTCTCAATCTCGGAAGTCCTACAAATTTCCCCAAAAAGGAAAGTCTTTTTCCTGGTGTCTTCAGTCTAAACCTCTTATTTATTTTGGAAAAGGGTGATAGGCCAAAAGTTACTAGACAGGTTTTAGACCATATATATTATAAATCCTACACCCATGGGCTAGCTCTTCACTATGGAATATAAGCATACTTCTCATTTTTTGTATTGTTCGTAGCTTAAGTGAAGCTAAGAACCTTTGGAGACTTTTTGTCTCCAAAATCAAGACAGAAAGTGTCCTAGCATCTTGTTATACATAGATAAAATGTAGCTACATTGTAATGCATGTAGTGGAAAAATAACTGGATTCTATTAAAATAATTGGCTATGGTCTTGGCATCTTCTTTTATTAACTAGGTGACCTTGGAGAAGTTACTTGACATTTGTAAGCCTCAGGTTCTTCATCTGTCAAAAGGAAATATCACATCTATTTTTTAAATTCCTGACAAATAGATTCACAATAATTTGATTGTTGGATGTAATTGTAGAATATGCACTTCTCTGTCCTGCAATTTAAAATATCACCAGTACAAGTGATAATTGAGCTTATTGAAATTAGCCAACCATATAATTAAGTGTCATATTAAGTACCTGTTCTTTGATTTGTTTGACATGGATTAAAAAGGGCAGAGAAATATCTGTTTAGCTACTAACAGGCAGAACTTCTGGTTATTATAACCATTTTAAGCCTATATTTTACATGTACTTACCTATTGTTCATGTTTTTAAATTAAAACATAAGATTCTTCACTTTCAGAATTTACATATTTTGAATTAGTTTCTCATGCCACATGCGTATGGGAAAGCTCTCCGTGTTTGATGAAGTAGACAACATAGTCAGTTCCCTTAAATACATCTCACCTCTTCCTGACTGCGTATTTATTTAGGTGATTGGCCAGAACTCCACATCTCGGCACTGATACATCTACACTAAATCTAAGCTGAATCTCACCTGTGTTGTTAGCCATTTGTTCAGAAACTCAGCTTTAAATACTTTGGTGATTGACATTAAACTGGTGATAGGTACTGCTTTCTAGGTGCCTATGTATGGGGCATTAACAGGGATGAAAATTTATTTTTCATAGTTAGAAAGAGGCATCTGCCACCTCTCTTGCAGCAAATAGGAATGAGGAAGCCAATGGTAGCTTCCTCTTGTGATTGTAAGATAGGAAGCCATTGTACAACCACAGGAGGATGCAGCATTAAGAGGAAGCTGAGCACTCTGGATTACAGAGTACCAGAAGAGAAAAATTCAGGGTAGTTCATGACTTTTGTGAACTGTCCTTTCTCTGAAATCCCAGAACTGTCAGTCATTAGAATCTTTGTCTTTATCATGCAAAACACAAAAAGAACCCCCATGTATAGGAATGTGTTCATTATTTTACTCTCATCCTGGCTGTGGGAACTCAAATAATTGAAAAGGGGCTTATATATCTATTTATGAAACATGATGTCTTATTTGTTCCATTTAGGCTTTCCGTTTTAGCAAGAGTAGTAGATTTTAAGTAGGTGGTTTATTCTTTTTAGACTGATAACATTTTAGATATATGATATATTTTAAATACAAAAATGACTACAGCATCCTTTTATACTCATATTGTGTGGTATTCTAATATCTGTTATACATATGTATACTTTAAGAAATTGTTGTTGAAATTATCCTATTATAATAGCTATTATTGCAAGTCAACCACATAGCAACCTTTATTTCTTACTACTGTTTTTACTTTGCCAACTCTTATCCCACTTAGTAATCTTATAACCTTCAGATTGCCTCTAATGCAACTTCACTGCATTCTGTCTAATCACTTTCTTGTTTCTGACATAGATAAATATTTCTCAAATCATTTTGCTCTTTTCGTCTTTTAGGATTTTGATATATACATTCAAATTTTGATATATTTTGAGATACGTGTGTGTGTATATATGTGTGTCTATGTATGTATGTGTATGTGTGTATGTGTGTGTGTATATACATATATAAACTCACTCTCCATATTATATATATATATATATATATATATATATATATATATATATATACACACACACACCCAGTAATGCGATTGCTAGGTCAGAAAATTAATTAATTTGAGATCTTTCTAACTTTTTGATATAGGTGTTCAGAGCTATAAACTTTGCTCATATATATGATCTCTGAACTATCTCTCCATATAGAAAGATATAGATATTTTTCTCTGAGTTTATTGATTTACCTAATAATTTTAACTTTCATTTTAGATTCAAGGGGTACATGTGCAGGTTTGCCACATGGGTATATTTTGTGATGCTGAGGTTTGGGATATGAATGATCCTGTCACGCAGCTAGTGAGTATTATACTCAATCATTAGTTTTTCCCTCATCTATCCCTCCCCATTCTAGTAGTCCCCATGTCTATTATTGCTACATAATGTCCATGAGTACCTAATGTTTAGCTCCCTCTTGCAAGTGGAGCATGTAATTTACTTAGGATAATGGTACCTAGCTCCATTCATGTTGCCACAAAGGACATGATTTCATTTTTTATGGCTGCATAGTATTCCATCATGTATATGTACCACATTTTCTTTATCCAGTCCACTGTTGATAAGAACCTAGGTTGATTCCATGTCTTTGCTATTGTGAATAGAACAGCAGTGAACCTAAGAGTGCATGTGTCTTTTCGGCAGAATGATTTATTTCCCTTTGGATATATACCCAGTAATGTGATTGCTAGATTAGAAAATTAATTAATTTGAGATCTTTCTAACTTTTTGATGTAGATGTTTAGAGCTATAAACTTTGCTCTTAACACTACTTTCACTGAATCTCATATATTTTGGTTTGTTGTGCCTCTGTTTTCATATATTTCAAATAAATATTTGTTTTCTGCCTTAATTTCATTGTTTACTTGGAAGTTATTCAGGAGCAAGTTGTTTAATTTCCATGTGCGTATGTGGTTTGGGGAAACCATTATATATATTGATTTATATTTTTATTCCACTATGATCTGAAAATGTGGTTGGTGTCATTTTGATTTTTTAAAAATTTATTGAGACTTGCTTTATGGGCAAACATAATGTTGATCTTGGAGAATGTCTTATGTGTAGATGAGAAGGATGTATATTCTGTGGTTGATAAGTGGAGTGTGCTATAGATTTCGGTTAGATACAGTTGGTCAGTGTTGTATTCAAGTCCAGAATTCCTTTGTTAGTTTTCAGCATCAATGGTCTATCTAATGTTGTCAGTAGGGTGTTGAAGTCCTACTATTATTGTGTGGCTGTGTATGTCTTTTCACAGGTCTAGAAGTAGTTGTTTTATTAGCCTGGTTGCTTCAATGGTGGATGCATATGTACTTAGAATAGTTAAGTACTCTTGTTGATTTCAACTCTTTGTCATTATGTAATGTTCTTCTTTAGCCTTATAAAATCATTGTTTAAAGTTTATTTTATCTGATATAAGAATAGCAACTCCTTTTTTTTTTCCATTTGAGTGACAGATGTTTCTCCAACCCTCTACTTTGAACCTATGGTTGTCATTATGTGTGAGATGGGTTTCTTAAAGACAGCAGATGAATGAATCTCGCTTTTTAATCCAACTCGCAACTCTGTGCCTGTTATGTGGGGCATTTAGATCATTCACATTCAAGGTTAATATTGATATGTGAGGTTTAACCTTGTTGTGAGGTTGCTAGCTTGTTGCTTTTTAGTTTCTATTGTGTTGTTGCTTTATAGGCTCTGTGGCCTATGTACTTAAGTGTGTTTTTGTGGTAGCAGGTATCATTGTCTCATTTCCATGTTTAGAACTCCCTTAAGAATCTTCTTTAAGTCTGGTGTAGTGATAATGAATTTCCTTAGTGCTTCTCTGACTAGAAAAAAAAATTGTGTCTCCTTTGTTATGAAGCTTAGATGGTGGTATATGATATTCTGGGTTTTAATTTATTTTCTTTAAGAGTGCTGAAAAAAAGGCCTCCAATGTCTTCTGGCTTATAAAATTTATGCAGAAAAGTTTGCTGTTAGCATGATGGAATTTCCTTTGTATGTGATCTCGCCTTTTTCTCAAGTTACCTTTTAGATTTTTTCTTTAGGCTTAGCCACAGACAGTCTGGTGACTATGTGCCTTGGTGATGTGTATTTTGTACGGTTTCTCACAGTTCTTCTCTGGGTTTCTTGTATCTGGATGTTTACCTCTTTAGCAAGATTAGGGAAATTTTCTTGAATTAATCCCTCAAATATGTTTTCCAAGTTGTTTACTTTTTCCTTTGATTCCAAAAATGCCAATATTTTGTAGGTTTGGTTGCTTTACATAACTCTATATTTTTGAAGACTTTGTTCATTTTTTAAAATTATTTTTTCTTAATTTTTGTCTAATTTGATTAGTTTGAAGGACCAGCTCCAAGCTCTGAAATTATTTTTTTCTATTTGGTCCAGTCTATTAGTAAATGTTTCAATTATATTTTGAAATTCCTTAGACTAGTTCTTCAATTTCAGAAATTCTGATTGATTTCTTTTTAAGGTGTTTATGTCTTCCTTCATGTCCTGGATTGATATAGAAGTTTCTCCATGTTGATTTTCAACCTTGTCTTGGGTCTCTTTGAGTTTCTTTGCAATCCATGCTTTTGAATTCTTTATCTGTCATTTCTGAATTTCCATTTTGGTTAGTGACCATTACTGGAGAGCTAGTGTGATCCATTGGTTGTGTCACTGCATTCAGATTTTTCATGGTTCCAGAATTCTTGTTCTGGTTTCTTATCTGGAGACACTAGAACTTCTAATTTTTGTAATCATTTTAATATGGGAATTTTTTTCTTTCTCTCCCTGTAATAAAATATGTTTTGTTTTGTTTTTCTTTCTCTTTCCCTTTTACCTTTGTCCCCATTCTGGGGTGTGATTGTAAACAATGTTGGGAAGAGTCTTTTTGCTTTGGCTCTATAGCCCTATGCATTTCAGCAGATTTTATATTGGGCTGTGCCAATGTGACTGGGTTTACTGGGAACTCTCTGTTCCCTCAGACAATGGACTGATTCATGGAATACACAACGTTCTGTGCTCCCTGCTCAATCCTTGGGAAGTGGGGGATAAGCCACCAAGCACCCAGAAATGTGCCTAGGTTTGAAGCTGGGAAACCTCCTTGGCCCCAAGTTCTCTGCATAGTATGTGGGGATAACCTCAACTCCTAATCCAGGAGAGTGAGTGCTCCAGTTACCTGGAAATTTGCAGGGTGTAGGTGTAGAAGACCCCACTGCAGCACAGTCGCTCCACCAGAAGGGTGGGGTGCCTCAGGCTGCTGAACCAGGCAAGTGGGTACTCCTAATGCCTGGAAATCTGCTTGGATGTGAAGTGGAGAGGGTTTCCATGTACCAAGAACTCTGCACAGAAAGGGTGGTGTGGCTCAGGCTGCTGAGCCAGGCAAGCAGGTGCTCAGAATGCATGGATGTTTGCTTGGGTGTAAAGTGGAGAGGGCCTCCCTGTACCAGGATCTCTACACAGAAAGGGTGGTGTGGTTTGGACTGCTGAACCAGGCAAGTAGGTGCTCAGAATGCCTGGAGAGCTCTGACCAAGTATGAGGAAGACAGGGTCTTCCTGCACCAAGATTTCTGCACAGGAAAGATGGGACAGCTCAGACTGCTAGTTCATGTTAGCGGATGTCCCAAATGCCTGATGATCTTCCCAGGAGTGGAACAGAGGGCACCCTGCTGCACCAGGATCTCTGGGGAGCAGGCTACGGCATCCAGCAATGACACACACAGACTATTTCCAGGTCCCCAAGCTGACTCTAGCTGCAAATCTCGTTGCCCAGGAGAAACCAGAGCTGTAGCAGCTCTCCTCCTTCCCCAGGCCTGTGACCATGGAGAGCACAATTCTAGCACCTACTACTGAGCCGCTTTTCACAATTCTGAGTGTGAAGGCACCTACCCTACTCCAGAGTGAGTACTCTAGTCTATGGCCTCTACTCTAGTCTTTGAAACTAAAATGCCTGTGCCATCATAATGCCATATCATGAAAGAATGACTGACTTTGTATACACCTGATTAAAAGTTGTGTCCTGTTCTTGGCCCTGGGTCTGGGTAGACACCTGACGCTTCTCATGGTATCTTTCACTCTCACTGTCTCTAAACCTATCCCCAAGTTAGCTCCAAGGCTGCGGAGAAACGAAATGCTCTCCCTTGGCCTCGAATTCCCTGTGAAAAGATGGGTCACAAAAGGAGCTTCTGTGCCTCTCTCATGTACTGGGGCTACACTCACTTTTATCAACCAAATGCTGTCATGGCATCTGTCTGCCCACCTCTCCTCCTCCTTTAGATCTGGAGTGTCTTTCATGATTCCAGTAGATTCTCATTTTCTTTCTCAAAATACAGCTAACAGAGTTGATCTTTATGCACTATCTTGCTATTTTCAAGTGGCATGCTAAAAGCCCCTAATATTCCATCTTGGGAAAAAAACTACTTTGAAACATTGGAATGCACCCCTAATTTGTCACAATTAGAGTGATTGAAAGAACCATTTACATTGAGAGCACAAGGATTTTTTCAGACCAACAAATTTACAAACTAAAAATCTTTGAAACATATTAAGATATTTATATGTCATTACCAATTATCCAGTACCTTTAGCTAAAATATATTCTAAAATGCTGCAATGAAGACTGAAATAATTTGCATTTGAGATTTAAAAACAATGTTCATAAGCTCATATGAATGAATTTAGATTAATTAAAACTACAAGGTCATATTAAGTTATAGTTGATTTAAGTGGCAAAATGGCCAGCGTAGTTATTTTTATCTTTGTGTAATATAATAAGTATGCATATTTTCAATAATGTGTTATGACTAATATAGCATGCAATAACTTGGAAAATTATTGTATGTGATAATTATTAATTTTCATCTTTACATGTTTACATCTTTACGCGTCAACCCCTCTTATGAGAATCATGTCGGTTCTTCATTCATCTTTGTCTCACAGCCATAATACAAGTCTCATTTATTTGTCCTACTCTTTGAGCTTTCTATTTCAAACTTTAGTAACCAATTACTACCTTTCAAAGTTCTTGAAGATTTTGAAGGACTATATTCCCTTATTTTTTATCCATTTTATCAGATTTTCCTTTTTGTAACAGAGCTGAATTGTTGCTTTTATTGGCCCTATTGAAGTGAAAAACCACTGGGATATTTTCCTTGGGGCTATGTATTTTCCCTTTCTTGTTTCTAAGTAAATAGGAGTCTAGTACTAGAGATGAAGTTATTGGCCCAATGCCTTACATTAATTCTCTTATTTATGCTTTATTACTACTTTAAAAAGGTGCCTAGAGTTAGGATTCACATTTTAGGTGTGGCAAACTTGAGGCTTAAAAATGTTGCAATCATCCTTAGGTGACATTGCTATTAAGATGAGGACTCAGGATAAGAACAGAGGCTAGCTGACTTTGGAATCCTTGCTTTAACTCTCATGTTTTCTGCTTCACATTTGCTTTCAGGCTTCATCTGCTGTTTGGAGATAGTTGACATTTCACTGCATCTTGATTCACAAGTTTTATTTCTGTGTATCTGGTAGTTAGATCAGGTCTAGAGAGATAGCTTCCTGTCTCTTTTAACCCTTACTGGCTATTGTCCACTGCCCGAAAGCATCTTTCTGAAAATTATAAGCCAGAAGTCATTCTTAATTCCATAGTTGTTGTACCATATTTTTGGGGACAGAGCATTTCTTTAATTTATGCATCTTGTACCCTCAACCAAATCTGTTTGTTTGGAGTTGGTAAATATTTGCCAGAATAACTGTCAATTGCCACATATGTGTAATTATTCCAGAGTGCTTCTGATCAAATAATATTTCTAAGTCTCCACTGAACCAGATTGCTTTACTTCATGAAGTCTTTTAAGATCTTCCAGGGTGTGTATATCTGTTTCATAGTATATATAAATTCCTGAATGCAGAAGACATGCTCTCTTCTGGAGTAACCAGTATTTACTTTTTACTCTCTAATGTTTTATTTATTTGCTTTCTCTTATACTAAGGTTAAAAAAAAAAATCACATGTTGGAAAATGTTACTGTTCAAAGTGTTTACCTCTTATCTCCTAAATAGGAAATTATGATTCATTTGGTTTAAATTTCTCATCAGTTATTTATTTGGTAGTATTTTTCCTAGTTATTACAAATGACTGCTCTCAGAAACCTAAGCATATAGTATCAAGTATGATTGATGATCATAACACATTAATTGGATGAAAAGGGATCACATTACTTAAGTAGGTTGGCTTACTATTGACCGTAGAACTGTTTCTATTTGGAGCTCAAAAGTATGATACATTGTCTTTGTTCCCTCAATTATTATTTTTTCATTATGCCCTAATTAAGCTATCTGGTAAACCTTGTTGTTCAGAGAGTTCCAGGAAACTTTAATCATTGCTCGCCTTTCCTATAAACTGCTTTCATTTTTCCCTTCCAATTTGTGTCAATTAAAACTTTCCTAAGTTATACTTTGGTGGAACTTAATCTTTGCTAAATAAAAAATATACTGTGTGAAAGGTAACTCTTGCTAAACTGCATCAGAAGAATTAACAACCATGCATCCTTTCAGGACATTCTACAAATAATAACTAAAGTAAAATAATGTTTATAATGCCCGAATTTCCATAGGGGCATTATGATGCTGAGACTAAAGACCAATGTGCCTCTGAAAACGCATATGGACAGTAGTCTGCTCTACTTAGTCATACCTACTCCATCAACAAAATAATGGTTCATGTATTTTTTTCTTATTTGACTTTTTAATGATCACCACAGAAATCTGTCACTTTGAAACACCATTTTCTCTGTTACAGGTGGTTCAAAAGTATAAAACACATTATTCATTATAGTTAAACTGCTGCACTGTGTAAACATATTTAGTATAATGGTTATTTTAATAGATCATTTTTAATAGATCATTGATAGATATTTAGTAAAAAGACTAAATCAACGTAATGCTCACCAGAGCAATATAGGACTGTAGTAAGAGTGTAAACAGACAAAAGGCTGTAATTGTATGTGTATGTTAACATTTTATGTAAAAATATTTACTTTCAGTTTCTTTACCAGTTATTTTTTGTTTCTTACCCGTAATGTGAATTTTGTTGCAAAGTGAGGTCATAACATCTTGGTGTCTTATTAAACCTGTGCACTATGTGATTTAGTCAGTGCTTAGACATAGGCAAGACACTTCCATTTGAAGATGGAAGCACCATTGACCTTTCACAGTGACAAAACTTTATACTAATCATTTATTTGAGGGTAATGACTTCACATATGTGTGGAAGAATATAATCTTAATGTTGGAAACTAATTTAAAAGTCTTTTGTAAGTTAAAACAGTGAACTATTTACTGGTAACTATCTTAAATGACAGTTAGTGTTAAAACCAGTGCTTTATAAACATCAAATCAGCAATTGAGGTAAAACAGTCAATCAGCCAGGCCTCGTGGTTCACAGTTGTAATCTTAACACTTTGGGAGGCAGAGGCAGGAGGCTTGCTTGATACCAGGAGTTCGAGACCAGCCTGGGCAGCAAAGCAAAAACCTGATCTCTAAAAAAAATAAATTAAATAAAAAAAGTTAGCAAGTTAGCCAGTCATGGTGGTACACATGTGTAGTCCTAGCTACTCAGGAGGCTGAGCAGGGAGGATTGCTTGAGCCTAAGAGTTTGAGGCTGCCATCAGGTATGATTCTGCCACTTCACTCCAACACAGATGAAAGAGTGAGACCCTGTCTCTAAAATAAAATAAATATATTTTTAAAATAAAATACATAGTCAAAATCATCAAGCAGCATGTATAATACAAAACAGTAAGAGCAATAATGAAAACAAATAAATAGAAACAATTTCAACAAAACATTTGAACTGGAGTCTGAAATGTATGGATCTTAGTTCTGGCAATACCTTTGGCTGTATATGTGACTTTGAGCCAAAATACTTTTATTTTCTGCATTTATAAAATATTCCAATGATGAAAGTTAGGTGAGTATTGAGTAGTACATGAAGGTGGTGGTAGGAGGGGATTACTAGATTGCTAAATAATCTCAAATGCAAATGCCTTCTCACACTTGAGTATAAATTCTTCGGAGAGGTCAGTTGCAGATGGGAAAGATTTTGTCTGCTTTTTTTCGTGACACTGCATTAACACACACCCATGCTTGTTTTCAGGTCTCTGCTCATTCAATGGGAAAATTCTGGTAATGATTTGGCAATGTCACTCCTGTGTGGGGAGGTTTTCTAAAATCTAAAAGGCTGTATTTCACTTTGGGCAATCTTCCATTAGTCATATTTATTGGATAAACTTGCTGGGTCAGCAATCACTAAAAGCACATGCAAACAAATTTAGTTGGTGTTGCTTCTGTTTGAAGAAAACACAAATAAAGTAGGCTATAACTATCTCTTTGAGAGTTACTAACAACTTAAAAAAATCTATAATCCAGAGAAGAAAAGACTAAATATAATTGCTCAGCAAAAATGTTTATGTGTCTGAGCCCCCTATAGATAGATCATCTTAATGAGCCCAAAGACTCTCAAGGAAAAAAACAAAAACAAAAAACATATCTTTGTCTTTCCATTTCAAAAATGACAGAAGTCTTTCAAGTATGAAAAATAAAGCAAATTGAAACCATCCTCTATCTATCTTTTAATAAAACAAGAGGGAAAGATACTGCATAATCTTTGTAAATGTTTGTAAATCGTTTAATTAACTCTCAGATTTCTTTTGTAATTAAGATTAGAATCTATTCAATACGTCTAACTTTCTCTCCTAATTCTTTATCATTAAGAGAATCCATCAAGTCTACCACATAAGAATGGGAAAGAGTCCAAATTTTATAGCTGCCTTCTATCTTGAAGCCAAAACATTTTATGAGTCTCTTGGTTCTAATGTTCTTAACTCAGTTGAGTGTCTGAGTATTTTAGATGAGAGACATTTTTATCACTTTGACAAAAATGGCATCTTTAATTTTAATGGCTCCATCAAAAATTGATCAAGCATGTTCAAAAATTGATCAAGCATGTTGTTTTTGTGAGCCTTTTTAGAAATGAATTCACTGACCAACAATTTTAAAGATTCATCCATTTTTGTTTAAAAACTCCCCTTCAGCACAATACATGAACTAACTATTTATTCACAGATGACATCTTTTAAAAATAAATCTGAATTGTGTTTCAAAACCCAGAACCAAGGTTTCCAATAATAAGCTCAGTTTTTGCAATTAATCAATCATTCAGTCACACCATCTGATGTGGTTTGAACATTTGTCTTCTCCAAATCTCATGTTGAAATGATCCCAGTGTTGGAGGTGGAGCTTTGTGGGAGGTGGTTGGTTTAGGGGACAGATCCCTTGTGAATGCCTTAGCACCATTGCCGTGGTGATGGATGAGTTATTGTCCAGTTGGGTCACACAAGAGTTGGTTATTTAAAAGAGTGTAGCACCTCCCTTATTTCTCTCTCTTGCTCTCACTCTTGCCATATGACATCCCTCCTCCCCACTTCACCTTCCATCATGACGATAAGCTTCCGGAAGCCTGCAATAGAAGCAGATGCCAGTACCACACTGCCTGTATTCCCTGTAGAACCATGAGACAATTAAACCTCCTTTCTTTATAAATTATAAATTTCTGTATAAATTTACCAGTCTCAGGTATTCCTTTATAGTAACACAAGCAGAGTAATACAACATTATAGAATTACCTATCCTCATTTTTATCAACAATAGTTTCCTATTATATACAGGAAAGAATACATTATTTTGAGTGACAATGCTTTTGTAATTTCAAACCTTTTAAAAATAATTCTTGCACATATTTTGATATATTCATTCTTGTACACATTTTGATATCTTAAGTAGTTCTATGGAAGGCATGATTTTAAAAAATTGAAGTTTTGGCCGGGCGCGGTGGCTCAAGCCTGTAATCCCAGCACTTTGGGAGGCCGAGACGGGCGGATCACAAGGTCAGGAGATCGAGACCATCTTGGCTAACACGGTGAAACCCTGTCTCTACTAAAAATACAAAAAAAAAAAAAAAAAAAAAAAAAAAAAAAACTAGCCGGGCGAGGTGGCGGGCGCCTGTAGTCCCAGCTACTCCGGAGGCTGAGGCAGGAGAATGGCTTGAACCCGGGAGGCGGGGCTTGCAGTGAGCTGAGATCGGGCCACTGCACTCCAGCCCGGGAGACAGAGCGAGACTCCGTCTCAAAAAAAAAAAAAAAAAAAAAAAAATTGAAGTTTTGTGTTTTTATATTTGCACCCTCTTTAAAGTAAATATGTGCAAGTTAGTGTATTCTGTAAGTACGATATTCATTTAAAAAATTCAAATATTTGGCAATGGTTTTGGAGTTTTAAATATTTTAAAATATACATGATTATTAGGGGAAAACTTAAGAAAGCAACACTTTGTTGTCAATTAGGTGAAGAATAATTTAGTTAAAGAGATAGTTTAATGGAAGAATTAGTATTAAAAATTTTAATTGTGGAAACCAAATCATATATAAACTGCAACTTAAAACATGAGAAGTAATGTTCTGTATATAGTCTGTACATGTTTGTCCAAAATTCTGTTTCTGGTATTTTAAAATAGCAATTGTTTTTCTGTTCATAAATAAAGATGAAAATGTTTATTACAAATTATCAGTTATTTATTATCTCATTACAGATGCAAATAAAACCATAGACAAAAATAGACTGCTTTTAAATGGCTGTCTTCTAATTTTCACCTTGTATTACAAAGATGATATGAAGTACTAACAAAACTGTACTATTTGAAAATAAATAAAAGTCCTTATCATTTATCACCACTACAGTAAATATTGAACAAAACAACCATGTCTCTATTCTTTTCCAGTCTTTGATAATATGCAATGTTGCTAAATTTCAAACACTTTAGTGGCAATGCACTTTGCTAGATATAGAATACAGTGGACTTGCAAGAAGATGCATATTGTTTTATATTTCAGGGAGCCTAAAATGTGATTTACAAACCATACTTACGAGTCCAGAAAGGATTTTCACGGGAAATGTAGTTTGAGTGTCAACTTGATGTTTAGAGTGGTTACAAAAAAGGCATAGATAATGCCAAGTTTTGTATGTTAACACATATTATAAAATGTTCATTTTTAATGGCTATATAGTGTCCAAGTCATTTCTATTTTACATAACCATTTTTCTGTTTTAGAGCCTTGGTTCTTTTCGATCCTTTAATTTGCCATTGTACATATGTCTAATAGAATATATATCTATATATCTGTATGATTTTATTAAAATAAAATCACCAAAATGGTATGGTTTTGTTAACAAAAGATAATAGTTTTTAAAAAAAATCGAGAATTTGAAGTTGCTTTCCTTTCTCTGATCATTGGTAATGTCTTAATTTATGCCTGTATATGTTAATTGAATGAAAGATTCTCATCTGCTCATTTGATTGGTAGTACCCAGTGGAGTGGTCTATACAAAATGGACTTTTGGCATCTAGATGTTCATTTTTATAAACAAAAGGAAATTTTGTAATTATATATTTCAAGACTCTTAATATCTAAGATATTTAATGATACAATGTTAATTAATTTTCCCCACGGACAATGACAACAACAACAAAACAGTGTGAGATAATTGAGTCTAGGACCAAAGTCTCATCACACACCAACTGTAGGTCTCCGTCACTCTATTTTCCTTTTGCCCATGGCTGAAATTATCTAAATCATTTAGGTTTCTATTTATATTATATTTTCAGATCATATGAATTTAGGGGATTTTTTTTCACGTACAGTATCTGAAATGCTGTCTCTCTCTCTTTTTAAATTTGTCACAAAATTAACCAGATTTGATATTTTCAAAGGTAGGTCCTGTTATTGGCTACCTTCTGTGTTATTCAGTCTCTTGTGCTAACTCTTCACTGATACTATCTTATTTAATTTTCATGTAAAATATATGAGATGAAATAATTGATGCTTAGGTAAAGTGACTTTCTAATAATCCTAAAGCTAATAAATGATAAAATCAAAGTTTAAAATGTCCCTCTTTCTAGTATAGTTATTATGCAGTCTTGCATCAGACAGATTTGTATGGAGTTCCATTCTTGCCACTTCCACCATTCTACTCTAAAATTGTCATCTATACCCTACACTATGGAAATCATCCCCTAACTGATTTCTGTGCTTCAATTTTGGCAATCATTAGCCAGAAAAATATTTGAAAAAATATAAATGTGATCATGTCATCCATTCTTAATGTTTTCCCTTCCTTATCTCCTTCAGATATTTGAGCTAAATTTACATGATAAGAAGGAGTTAGCTAGGCAAAGAAGAGGAATAAGGATATTCCAAATTGGCCATGCAGATGCCTCACATATCCAAAAGGCAAGTTTGCTTGAAGATTTGCAAGTATAATTAGAGAGTTGAAGTCATTTTTTAAAGTATGTATTTTAGCAGGTGATTCTGCAATGATGGCATAGTGGGAAGCACCAGAAATCTGTCTCCTCATCCAGACAACAATTTTACTTTCAGAATATGTCTGATATAACTACACTGAAACTCTGAAGTCTATTGAAGTCTTGAAACTTCTGAAAGAAGGTTTGGACAGTAAACTGTAGTTAATTTTGATCTTCCAGTTCAGCTACCCATCCCTTGCACCCAGTTCCAGAGCAGCCAGCTGTGTACGTGTTCCTAGGGAAGCATGCACACAACTTGGGGAAGCCAGAATGTGCAAAAATGACTCTCAGATATCAGGATCTGTGCTCTGATCATTGATTGCTAATTTTGATGATTATAAAGAGGCAGTGGCCATTATTGTTACTCCAGCCCCCATTGTTGTAAGTACTTCTCCTTCTGGCTGAGGTGACTTCAAGGGGATTTAAGAGGTTGGTGCCTTGTTCCCGCTTTTATTTTTCCTTTGTCTCATTTTCGGAGCCAGACATTGATACTAAAATATTTTTTTAGAAACACATATATTAGGTAAATTAAGAAGTAACCACACTTGCCAAGGAGAAGTTACAGGGTTAAATAAGACATGAAAACACCTTAAGTTTACATTTCAGGCCAACTCTGCAACAGAGACAGCCTACAACAATCAAAACATAAAAAATGAAAACAAAAACAAACACTGCAGGAAAGGGATGATCTAATATTCCAGGGTTATTATAACATTGGATTCAGATGTATAGTTTTCAGCAAAATGTATAAGCATGCAAGGAAACAAGAAAAGATGAGACATTTAAAGAAAAAAATAAACCAACAGAAACAATTGCCGATGGTGGATCTACTAGCCAAAAAAATTAAAATATCTGTATTAAAATACTAAAAGAATTAAAGGAATGCGTTGAAAAGTCAACACAATTATGTGTGAACAAAGTAGAAAATCAATAAATTTATAGAAAACCTAAGGAGAAACAAAAAGTATAGCTAAAAAGTACAAGAAAAGAAAAAAAAATCACTAGAGGGTTTTATAGAAAGATTTCTTCAGGCTGGAGAAAGAATCAGCAAACTTGAAGATAGAATATAAAAATTATAGTCTTAGGAAAAGAAAGTTAAAAAAAAAACAGATTGAAGAGAAGTAAACAGAACTTAAGGGACCATTGGTATGTCATCAAGGAGACCAACATACACATTTTATAGTCCTAAAAAAGAGAGTTACAAAGGAGTAGAGAGAATGTTTGAAGAATTAATGGCTGAAGGCTTTCCAGATTTGGTGAAAGACATAAAATATAAGCATCTAAGAATCTCAGAGAACTCCACATGGGATGAAATCAAAGATAACCACACCTAAATACATTATATAATTAAACTGTTTAAAGACAAATTTGGAAGCAGAATGGGAGAAGTCTGCTTATCATATGCAAAGGATACTAATAAGTAACTTTGGAGACCACAAAGCGGTGAGTTGATATATTCAGTGCTAAAAGAAGATTAAAAAATATATCAATCAAAAATCCTGTATTTAACAAAACTGGTCTCCAAAAATGACAGAGAAAGTAAAAGAATCCCAGATAAACAAAAGCTGAAAGTAGTTATTACCACTAGACCTGCCTTAAAAGAAGTGTTAAGGAGAGTTCTGCAGATTGAAATAAGAAGACATCAAATAGTAGCTCTCAATCGGTAAGAATAAATAAAGATTTTTTTTTCCAATTTGAATACCCATTATTTCTTTCTCCTGCCTGATTGTCCTGGCCAGAACTTCCAACACTATGTTGAATAGGAGTGGTGAGAGAGGGCACCCCTGTCTTGTGCCAGTTTTCAAAGGGAATGCTTCCAGTTTTTGTCCATTTAGTATGATATTGGCTGTGGGTTTGTCATAAATAGCTCTTATTATTTTGAGATATGTCCCATCAGTACCTAATTTATTGAGAGTTATTAGCATGAAGGGCTGTTATATTTTGTCAAAAGCCTTTTCTGCATCTATTGAGATATTCATGTGTTTTTTGTCTTTGGTTCTGTTTATGTGATGGATTACGTTTATTGATTTGTGTATGTTGGACCAGCCTTGTATCCCAGGGATGAAGCCCAGTTGATGATGGTGGATAAGCTTTTTGATGGCTGCTGGATTCGGTTTGCCAGTATTTTATTGAGGATTTTTGCATCGATGGTCATCAGGGATATTGGTCTAACATTCTCTTTTTTTGTTTCTCTGCCAGGCTTTAGTATCAGGATGATGCTGGCATCATAAAATGAGTTAGGGAGGATTCCCTCTTTTTCTACATATTAGAATAGTTTCAGAAGGAATGGTACCATCTCCTCCTTTTACCTCTGGTAGAATTCGGCTGTGAATCTGTCTGGTCCTGGACTTTTTTTGGATGATAGTCTATTAATTATTGCTTCAATTTCAGAGCCTGTTATTGGTCTATTCAAGGATACAACTTCTTCCTGGTTTAATCTTGGGAGGGTGTATGTGTCCAGGAATTTCAAATTGTCCCTATTTGCAGATGATATGATTGTATATTTAGAAAACCCCATCGTCTCAGCCCCAAATCTCCTTAAGCTGATAAGCAACTTCAGCAAAGTCTCAGGATACAAAATCAATGTGCAAAAATCATAAACATTCCTATACACCAATAACAGCTGAACAGAAAGCCAAATCATGAGTGAACTCCCATTTATAATTGCTTCAAAGAGAATAAAATACCTAGGAATCCAATGTATAAGGGATGTGAAGGACCTCTTCAAGGAGAACTACAAACCACTGCTCAACAAAATAAAGAAGGACACAGACAAATGGAAGAACATTCCATGCTCATGGATAGGAGGAATCAATATCGTGAAAATGGCCATACTGCCCAAGGTAATTTATAGATTCAATGCCATCCCCATCAAGCTACCAATGACTTTCTTCACAGAATTGGAAAACACTACTTTAAACTTCATATGGAACCAAAAAAGGAGGCCACATTGCAAAGACAAACCTAAGCCAAAAGAACAAAGCTGGAGTCATCACACTACCGACTTCAAGCTATACTACAAGGCTACAGTAACCAAAACAGAATGGTACTGGTACCAAAACAGAGATACAGACCAAGGGAACAGAACAGAGCCCTCAGAAATAATACCACACATCTACAACCATCTGATCTTTGACAAACCTTACAAAAACAAGAAATGGGGAAAGGATTCCCTATTTAATAAATGGCACTGGGAAAACTTGTTAGCCATACGTAGAAAGCTGAAACTGGATCCTTTGCTTACACCTTATACAAAAATTAATTCAAGATGGATTAAAGGCTTAAATGTTAGATCTAAAACCATAAAAACTCTAGAAGAAAACCTAGGCAATCCATTGAGGACATAGGCATGGGCAAGGACTTCATGTCTAAAACACCAAAATTAATGGCAACAAAAGCCAAAATTGACAAATGGGATCTGATTAAACTCAAGAGCTTCTGCACAGCAAAAGAAACTACCATCAGAGTGAACAGACAACCTACAGAATGGGAGAAATTTTTTGCAATTTAGCCATCTGACAAAGGGCTAATATCCAGAACCTACAAAGAACTTAAGCAAATTTACAAGAAAAAAGCAAACAACCCCATCAAAAAGTGGGTGAGGATATGAACAGACACTTCTCAAAAGAAGACATTTATGCAGCAAACAGACACATGAAAAAAATGCTCATCATCACTCGCCATCAGAGAGATGCAAATCAAAACCACAATGAGATACCATCTCACACCAGTTAGAATGACGATCATTAAAAAGTCAGGAAACAACAGGTGCTGGAGAGGATATGGAGAAACAGGAACACTTTTACACTGCTGGTGGGACTGTAAATTAGTTCAACCATTGTGGAAGACAGTATGGTGATTCCTCAAGGATCTAGAACTAGAAATACTGTTTGACCCAGTCATTCCATTACTGGGTATATACCCAAAGGATTATAAATCATGCTGCTATAAAGACACATGCACACGTGTGTTTATTGTGGCACTATTCACAATAACAAAGACTTGGAACCTACCCAAATGCCCATCAATGATAGACTGGATTAAGAAAATGTGGTACATATACAACATAGAATTCTATGTAGCCATGAAAAAGGATGAGTTCATGTCATTTTAGGGACATGGATAAAGCTGGAAACCATCATTCTCAGCAAACTATCGCAAGGACAGAAAACCAAACACCACATGTTCTCACTCATAGGTGGAAACTGAACAATGAGAACACTTGGACACAGGAAGGGGAACATCACACACTGGGGCCTGTCATAGGGTGGGGGGTGAGGGGAGGGATAGCATTAGGAGATATACTTAATGTAAATGACGAGTTAATGGGTGCAGCACACCAACATGGCACATGTGTACATATGTAACACACCTGCACGTTGTGCACATGTACCTAGAACTTAAAGTATAGATATAAAAAAAAGAATAAATAAAGATCTCAGTAATGGTAAGTATGTGGGAAATTGTAAAAGTCATATTACTTTAAATAATATTTGTAACTCCACCTTTTGATTTCTCCATGATTTAGTGATGAATACATTAAAAAGCAATTACTCTAAAAGCTAATATTGTAACTTTAGTAACTCTAAATTTTGTTTCCTACACAATTAAATATATTAATACATAGAAAAAAAATTATTGATTTATGGGCAATAGTTCCTTATTGATTTTTTATCTACACAAAGTGCCCAACGTTGAAAGTGGGTATTGAAGTATTCTCTTATTGTTGTATTGCAGATCTCTTTCTTCAATTATATTAATATTTGCTTTATATATTCAGGTCCTCTGATGTGCTCATGTGTATGTATATATATATACACACACACACATTATATATATAGTATATGTGTGTATGTGTGTGTGTGTGTGTGTGAGTGTGTGATGGAGTTTCACTCTTGTTGCCCAGGCTGGGGTGCAATGGCATGATCTCAGCTCACTGCAACCTCTGCCTCCTGGGTTCGAGCAATTCTCCTGCCTCAGCCTTCTGAGTAGCTGGGATTACAGGTGCACACCAATTTTATATTTTTAGTAGAGATGGGGTTTCACCATGTTGCTAGGCTTGTCTTGGACTCCTGACCTCTGGTGATCTGCCACCTCAGCCTCCCAAACTACTAGGATTACAGGCGTGAGCCACCATGCCTGGCCTGGGTGTATATATATATATATATATATATGTATATATATATATATATATGTGTGTGTGTGTGTGTGTATGTGTGTGTATATATTTACATTTGCTATAACTTATTGATGAATTGACCTTTTATTGTTTTATAATGACATCATTTTCTTTTTTATAGTTTTCAACTTAAAGTCCACTTTATCTTATGTAATTATAGCTACTTAGCTACCCCTGCTATCTTTTGTTTCTATTTGCATGGAATACCTTTTTTCCATTCTATCCTTTTCAGTCTCTGTGTGTGCAGAGTTGAATTAAGCCTCTTATAGGCAGTATACAATGGAGTGTTGTCTTTTTTTTTTTGTTTTAATCCATTCAACTTCTTCATGTCTTTCAATTGTGGAATTAAATTCATTTACATTCAAAGTAATTGGTGATAGGTAAGAACTTACTTATGCCATTTGTTCATTATATTCTGGTTAGTTTGTAGATCATTTGTTTCTCTCTTGCTTTCTTGCTGTCTGCATTTTGACGAATTTCTGTAGTGGTATGCTTGGAATTATTTCTGTTTATCTTTTGTGTATCTAGTAAGGGTTTTGCTTATGGTTACAATAATGCTTACATAAAACATATTGACAGATTATTTCAAGCTAATAATAACTTAACTTTGATCACTTACAAAAAAATGCTTCACTTCCCCTGACAATTTAAAAAGTGTTTTTGATAACACATGTTTATCGTTTATAGTTTGTGTTACTTAGCACATTTTCGTAACTGTAGTTTTTAATAGTTCTCCCTTTAAACCATCATTGTAAATATTTATTTTCTCAACATCATTACAGTATAAAATGTTCTGAGTTTTACTCCACTTCTTTTTATTAATGAGTTTTATATTTTTACATGTTTTTATGTCACTACATTGCAATGTTTTCCTTTTGCTTGAAAAACTCTAACATTTCTTATACAAGTAAATTCTTTGGGTTTTGTCTGAAAAAGTTTTTACCACCCATTTACCTTTATTTTTATTTTTATATATTTTTCAATACAGTGTCTCAGTCTTTTACCCAGGCAGTAATGCGGTGGCACAATCATGGCTCACTGAAGCCTCAAACTCCTGGGCTCAAGCAGTCCCCCTGCCTCAGCCTGCTGAGTAGCTGGGACCACAGGTGTGCACAATCATACCCAGCTAATCTTCATTTTTACTTTTAGCAGTGGAAGGGTCCCCTATGTTGCTCAGGCTGGTCGTAAACTCCTGGGTTCAAGCAGTCCTTCTGCATCAGCCCCCCAAGTGCTGGGATTGTAGGCATAGGACACTGCACCTGGCCACACTCCTTTATTTTTATTTTATTAATTTTTTTTATTATACTTTACATTCTGGGATACATATACAGAAGGTGCAGGTTTATTACATAGGAATACAAGTGTGATGGTGATATGCTGCACCTATCAACCCGTCATCAACATTAGGTATTTCTCCTAATGGTATCCCTCACCTTGTCCTCCACCCCCTGACAGGCCCCAGCTTGTGATGTTCCCCTGCCTGTGTCCATGTTTTCTCATTGTTTAACTCCCATTTATGAGTGAGAGCATGTCGTGTTTGGATTTCTGTTCCTATGTTAGTTTGCTGAGAATGATGGTTTCCAGCTTCATCCAAGTCCCTGAAAAGGACATGAATTCATTCTTTTTTCTGGCTACATAGGTTTCCATGGTGTATATGTGCCACATTTTCTTTATCCAGTCTATCATTGATGGGCATTTGGGTTGTTTCCAAGTCTTTACTATTGTGAATAGTGCTGCAGTAAACATAACTGTGCATGTGTCTTTATAGTAGAATGATTTATAATCCTTTGGGTATACACCCAGCAATGGGATTGCTGAGTCAAATGGTATTTCTAGTTCTAGATCCTTGAAGAATTGTCACACTGTCTTCCATGATGGTTGAACTAATTTAAACTCCCACCAGCAGTGTAATAGCATTACTATTTCTCCACAACCTCTCCAGCATCCATTGTTTCCTGACTTTTTAAAGATCACCATTCTAAATGGCGTGAGATGGTATCTCATTGTGGTTTTGATTTGCATTTCTCTAATGACCAGTGATGATGAGCTTTTTTAATAAATTTGTTGACTTCATAAATATCTTCTTTTGAGAAGTGTCTGTTCACATACTTTGCCCACTTTTTGATTTTTTTTCTTGTAAATTTGATTAAGTTCCTTGTAGATTCTGGATATTAGCCCTTTGTTAGATGGATAGATTGCAAAAATTTTATCCTATTCTATAGGTTGCCTGTTCACTTGGATGATAGTTTCTTTTGATGTTCAGAAGCTCTTCATAGACTGCTAGCCAGACTAATAAAGCAGGAAAGAGAGAGGAATGAAATAACACAATAAAAATGATAAAGGAGACATCACCACTTATCCAGCAGAAATGCAAACTACCATCAGAGAATACTATGAACACCACTATGCAAATAAACTAGAAAATCTAGAAGACATGGATAAATTCCTGAACACATACACCCTTCCAAGATTAAACAAGGAAGAAGTCAGATCCCTGAATAGATCAACAACAACTTCTGAAATTGAGGCAGTAATTAAAACCTACCAATCCAAAAAAGCCCAGGACCAGACAGATTCACAGCCAAATTCTACCAGAGATACAAAGAGGAGCTGGTACCATTCCTTCTGAAACGATTCCAAACAATAGAAAAAAAGGGAATCCTCCCTAACTCATTTTATGGGGCCAGCATCATCCTGATACCAAAACCTGGCAGAGACACAACAAAGAAAGAAAATTTCACGCCAATATCACTGATGAACATTGATGCAAAAATTCTCAATAAAATACTGAGAAACTGAATCCAGCAGCACATTAAAAAGCTTATCCACCACGATCAAGTTGGCTTTATCCCTGGCATGCGAGGTTGGTTCAATATATGCAAATCAATAAATGTGATACGTTACATAAACAGAACCAATGGCAAAAAACACATGATTATCTCAATAGATGCTGAAAAGGTCTTTGATAAAATTTATCACCCCTTTATGCTAAATACACTAAATAAAATAGGTATTGATGAAACATATCTTAAAATAGTAAGAGCTATTTTTGACAAACTCACAGCTAATGTCATAATGAATGGGCAAAAGCTGGAAACATTCCCTTTGAAAACCAGCACAAGACAAGGATGCTCTCTCTCTCCACTCCTGTTCAACATAGTATTGGAAGTTCTGGCCAGGACAATAAGGCAAAAGAAAGAAATAAAGTGTATTCAAATAGGAGAGAGGAAATCAAATTATTTTTGTTTGCAGATGACATGATTGTATATTTAGAAAACCCCAACATCTCAGCCCCAAAAGTCCTTAAGCTGATAAGCAACTTCAGCAAAGTCTCAGGATACAAAATCAATGTGCAAAAATCACAAGCATTTATATGCACCAATAATAGACAAACAGAGAGCCAAATCATGAATTCCCATTCACAATTGCTACAAAGAGAATAAAGTACCTAGGAATCCAACTTAAAATGGATGAGAAGGACCTCTTCAAGGAGAACTACAAACTACTGCCCAACAAAATAATAGAGGACTCAAACAAATGAAAAAAAACGTTCATGCTCACGAATAGAAAGAATCAATTTCACGAAAATGTTCATACCACCCAAAGTAATTTATAGATTCAATGCTATTCCCATCAAACTACCATTGACATTCTTCATGGAATTAGAAAAAACTTTAAATTTCACATGGAGCCAAAAAAGAACCTGTATAGCCAAGACAATCCTTAATAAAAATAACAAAGCTGGAGGCATCATGCTACCTGACTTCAAACTATACTACAAGGCTATAGTAACCAAAATAGCATGGCACTGGTACCAACAGATATATAGACCAATGGAACAAAACAGGCGTCAGAAATGACACCACACATCTGCAACCATTTGACCTTTGACAAGCCTGACAAAAGTGAGCAATGGGGAAATGATTCCCTATTTAATAAGTGGCATTGGGAAAACTGGCTAGCCATATGCAGAAAACTAAAACTGGACCCCTTCCTTATAACTTATGCAAAAACTAAGTCAAGATAGATTAAAGACTTAAACACAAGACCTTAAACCATGAAACCTATTTCTCTAGAAGAAAACCTAGGCAATACCATTCAGGACACAGGCTTGGGCAAAGACTTCATGACTAAAACACCAAAACCAATTGCAACAAAAGCAAAAATTGACAAATGGGATCTAACCCCTTTATTTTTAAATGACAGGATTCTGGGTATAGAATTCTCCATCAGAAGTCGTTTTTTTTTTTGTTTTTGTTTTTTTTTTTTTTTCATTTTTTGGGAATATATCATTCAATTCTCTTCTGGCCTGCAAGCTTTCTGCTGAAAAATCCAGTGACAGTCTTTTCAAGATCCCATTTTACACATTAAGTAGCTTTCCTCTGATAGCTTTCAGAGTCCAGATTGCTCATCATTACATGATGGAATCCCTGATAGCTTTCAATATTTTCCCTTTAAGTTTTAGCAATTTATTTATGATGTGTCTTAATGTAGTTTGATTTGTATTCAAACTGTTATATGTTCACTGAGCTTTATAAATCTGTGTTTCCAACTTCTTCCCCAGGCAAGGGAAATTTTCTCAACTACTGTTTAGAACAAATGAATCTAACAGGTATTTACAGAACATTTCATCTAACAGCAGTGAAATACATATTCTTCTCAAGTATGCACAGAACATTCTCTTCTATAGATTACATGTTAGTCTACAAGTCAATTCTTAACAAATTTAAAAAGAATGAAATTATATTGAGTACCATCTTTTACAATTAAAATGGCAGGAAACTAGAAACCAATAATAGGAGCAGGCTGGACACAGTGGCTCATTCCATAATCCCAGCACTTTGGGAGGCCAAACTGGGTGGATTGCTTGAGCTAAGGAGTTTGAGACCATCCTGGGCAACATGACCAGAGCCCATCTCCACAAAAATACAAAAATTAGCCAGGCATGGTGGCATGTGCCTGTAGTCTTAGCTATTCAGGAGGCTGGGGTGGAAAGATTTTGCTTGAGCTTGGCTTATCAATTCTTCAGTGAGCTGTTGTCACACCACTGCACTCCAGCCTGAGTGACAGAGCTAGACATTGTGTCAATAATAATCATCATCGTCATCATCATCATCGTCTTGAAGAACTCACAAATATGTGGAAACTAAATATCCTTCTTAATGACCTATAGGACAAAAGAGAAATTAAAAATTTAAAAAAAATCATGAGACAAGGAAAAATGGAAACACAATATACAAAAACTTACGGGATACAGCAAAAACAATTCTTAGAGGGAATTTTATAACAATAAACACCTACATCAAAGAAGAAGAAAGATCTCAAACAACCTAATGTTATACCTCTAGCAACTAGAAAAAAAAAAAAAAAAAAAAGAACAAACTAAGCCCAAACTTAGTAGAAGGAAGTAAATAACAAAGATCAAAGTAGAAATAAACAAAATAGAGACTAGAAAAACAGTAGAAAATATAAATGAAACTAAAATTGTTTTTTTAAAAGATAAAATTCACAAATCGTTAGCTAGAGTAACAAGGAAAAAGAGAAAGAAGACTCAAATAAAATCCAAATGGACGGAATCGTTATAACTGATACCACAGAAATGCAAGGAACCTAAAGACTATCATGGACAACTATACAATAAAAAATGAATAACACAGAAAAAATAAATAAATTCCTAGAAACATGCAATGCACCACGACAAATAAAAGAGAAATGGAAAAATCTGAACAGACTTGTAATGAGTAAGGAGATTGAATCAGCAATTTAAAAACTTTCAAAAATAAAAATAAAGCCCAGGGCATGATAGCCTCACTACCAATTCTACTAAACATTTAAATAACTAATATCAGTCCTTCTCAAGATTATCCAGAAAATTGAATCGGAAGGAAAACTTCAAAATTTATTTTACAAGACAAATATTACCCTAACATTAAAGCCATACAAGGACCTTACAAGAAAAGAATACAACAAGCCAAAATCCCTGATAAATAGGGAGCAAAAATCCTCAACAAAACTAGCAATCCAAATTCAGGAGCACATAAAATATTTATTAACTATGATCAAATGGGATTCATTCCACAAGAGAAAGGATGGCTCAATGCACATAAATCAATAAATGAGTTACACTATATTTACAAAATGAAGAACAAAATCATATGATACAGGAAAAAAAAAATTCTCGATAGATCCAGGAAAAAAAAAAGCAAAAAAAAATTTGACTGCATTTAACATCGGGTCATGATAGAAACTCTCAACAAATAGGTATTGAAATAATCTACCTGAACATAATAAAAGACATATATGACAAGCCCACAATCAATATCATATTAAACAGTGAAAAGTTGAAAGCTTTTCTTCTAAGATTAGGAAATAGAAAAGGATGCTCACTGTCATCACTTCTATTCATTATAGCATTGGAAGTCCTAGCTAGAATAACTAGATTAGAAAAAAGAAATAAAAGGCCTCCATAAAAGAAAAAAGAAGTGAAATTGTCAGTGCAAATTGAAAATGACATCAGGTTTGCTAATGACGTGATTTTATTTTAGAAAACCCTAAAGGCTTTATCAAAAACCTATTAGAACAGTTTAGTACATGTAATAAAGTTGTAATTTATGAAAACAAAGTTTAAAACTAAAAGCAAACCATCCAAAAAGAAATCAAGAAAATAATTCCATTTACCATAGCATCCAAAAATAAAATTTAATATTTAGGAGTACATTTAACTGAAGAGGTGAATGATGACTATGATGAAAACTATAATACATAGGTGAAAGAAGTTGAAGAACACACAAGTAAATAAAAAGATACCTCATGTTCATAGATTGAAAAATTTACCATTTTTTAAACATACATAGTACCCAAAGCAACCTACAGATTCAATGCAATCTTTATCAGAATTCCAATTTGTTTTTCACAGAAATATAATAAAAGTCTAAAAAAAAAAAATCCCTGAACAGCCGAAGCAATTGAGCAAAAAGAATAAAGTGGGAGGTATCAAATATCCTGATTTCAAAATAGATTATAAAGCTATTGTAGTCAAAACAGCATGGTACTGTCATGCAAGAAGATCTATTGATGAATGGAAAAGAAAAGAAAGCACAGAAGCAAAATCCTGACTATTTAAGGTCAATTGATTTTCCACAAATACAATGAAGAAAAGATAATCACTTCAATAAATGGTGTTGACAAAACTGTATATCCACATTCAGAAGCATGAAATTGGATCGTTCTCACACGCCATATGTGAAAATTAATTCAAAATGGACAAAATACCTATATGAAAGAATGAATCAATAAATCTACTAGAAGTAAATGTAGGGTAAAGTCTTCACAGTTTGGTCTGGGAAAGGATTTCTGGGATGGAACTTCAAAAGCACAGATTAGAAAAGCAAAAATAGACAGAGGATATTGCATCTAACAGAAAAGCTTTCATGCAGCAAAGACAACAATTTACATAATGGAGAGATAGCCCACAAATTTAGATAAAATATTTTTAAACCAGACATATGGTAAGGGGATAAAATCCAAAAAAAAAAAAAAAAAAAAAAACTAATTTAGTAATAGACAAAGAATCTGAATGGACATTTCTCGAAAGAAGACATATGAATGACAGACAGATATGTGAAAAAAATCCTCAAAGTCTCTAATCATCAGGGAAATGAAAATTGAAACCACAATGCAATATCACCTCACGCCTATTAACATGGCCATTACAAAAATGTTAAGTGTTGGTGAGATAACAAGTGTTGGCAAGAAAGGGACCCTTTTGTACACTGTTGGGGCCAATGTAAATGAATATAATCATTTTTCAAAATAGTATGGAGATTTTCCAAAAACTAAAAGTAGATTCCATATGACCCAGAAATCTTATTTTTGGATATATAGCCAATGAATCTGAAGTCAGCATGTGAACGAGATACCTGTACTCTCGTGTTTATTTCAGAATTAGTCACAGTAGTCAAGATATAGAAGCAACCTGATTTTATTAAAAGATGAATGAAGGAAATGTGGTGTGTACACACACACACACACACACACACACACAGTAGAATACTATACAGTCTTAAAAATAAGGAAATTTTTTTCATTCACAGCGTGCCTGGAACTGGAGAAATTTATGCTAAATGAATTCAGCCAGTCATAGGAAGACAAATACTTTATGATCTCTCTTATATGTAATATCTAAAAAACTTGATATCACCTACTGACTCAGGTCCCCACTTTAGCTGCGCTTCTTTAATCTCTGCAGTTGTGACAGGAAGGTAAGCTGGAGCGACTATGTGACTGGGGCGGGAACCAAACTGATTTCAGGGCAACATCAGCAACCCCCAGGGTTGGGGCCTGTGGGAGCATGATGGGTTAAGAAGGACATTCACCAACAAGAGCCAGAAGAGTCAAGAAGAGCCAGATGTATGTGGTGCACTACATAGGAATGTTCCAAAATGGGAATAAATTTGATTTATCCTAAGACAGAAACAAGTTCAAAACTGGTGAACAGGAAGTCATCAATGGTTTTGAAGAGGACATAGTGCAGATGAGCTTGGGGCAGAAGGTGAAGCTGACTTGCATACCTGATGTGTCATATGGAGCCCCAGGCTGCTACTCTAGTGTCATCCCTTCCAGTGCTACCCTATCTTTGACATGGAACTGCTCAACTTAGAGTGAAGGCAGGAAGGAAATCAAGGTGGCTGGATATGGCTGCTGCTCACCCTGCTAGCCTGCTCTGCCACTGGGTTAGCTCCTCTTATTGGGGCTCTTGATCAGTGTGCTAACCTCACTGTCCCATGGCATGATCCATTCTTTCTGCCCAAGTTGCTGTGTATATGTTCGTTATTGTTCATGCATATCCTTGCTTGAGGAAATTTTCATTGCATTGAAACATTTCAAGTTGTGCATTTTTTTAATAAGGCATGTAGTAGCCATTCCTGGTCACAAAAAAAAGATTTCTTGCTTGCAAAATCTACACTGCTCTACCTTCACTGAAGCCATATGAATGACAGACAGATATGTGAAAAAAATCCTCAAAGTCTCTAATCATCAGGGAAATGAAAATTGAAACCACAATGCAATATCAGCCAGTCATAGGAAGATATACACGGTGTATGCTAGAGACTTGAGCCAGTTACCTTTGCTCTCACTTTCTATCTTATAAATTCTGTTGGCTGCTCACTTAAACAATGTCTGCTTTGGAAATAATTTGTAAAATAAAGACACAGTGCTTGACCAAAAAATAAATCAATAAAATAAAATTAAAAATAAAACAGTTGATCTCATAGAATCAAAAGTAGAAAGGTGGTTACCAGAGACTGGGGAAGGATGATGAAAATGAAAACATTGATCAAAGGGGACACAGTTCCAGTTTTATTGAAGGAATAAACTTCAATGTTGTATTCCACTACAGTTAGGAGGAATATATCATGCATTTTAAAATTGTTAAAATAATAGATTTTTAATGTCCTCTTGACCAAAAATATAAGTAGTTAAGGTGGTGGATATGTTAATTAGTTTAATTGGCTCTCTGTACAATGTATACATAGATCAAAACATGACATTTTACCCCATCGATATATACAATTATTATTTGTGAATTAAACATAAATTAATAAAATTTTAAAAGAAATATATTCATTTATATTTTTGGAAAAAATGTACAAAGATATAATTTTGTGACAACAGTTAAAAGTGGTGTGGATGGAACTGTCAAAGGAGTAGAGATTTTGTACATTAGTTAAGCTGGAATAAAATCAGTGTCTTGTAATTGGAGGATGTTAAATTAAATCATCTGGTAACTACAAATAAAATACTAGAGGATATAGATATACACCAAAGGAAATGAGAAAGCTACTGGGTGCAGTATCTCATGCCTGTAATCCCAGCACTTTGGGAGATCGAGGTGAGTGAGTTGCTTGAGCCCAGGAGTTTGAGACCAACTCAGGCAACATGGCAAAAATCTCATCTCTAGAAAAAATACAAAATTTAGCCAAGCATGGTGGTGGCATGCACCTGTAATCCTAGCTACTCAGGAGGCTGAGGCAGGAGTATCACTTGAGCCCAGGAGGCTGAAGCTGCAGAGAGCTGGTATCATGCCTGCCTGGGTAACAGAATGAAGTCCTGTCTCAAATGAATGAAAAAATAAATAAGAAGACAGAAATACATTTAACCATTTCAATACAAAACAAAATTAAATAAACACAAAAGAGGATGATAGTGTAGGAAATGAGGAGCATTATTCTATAATACATATGGAAAACAAATAGCAACATGACTAAAGTAAGTCCCACATTATCAGTAATCATTTTAAGTGTAAACAGATTAAACACTCCAATTCAAAGACAGAGATTGGTAAAATGCATTAAGAAACACATGCACACCATAATTCAAATAATATGCTGTTCACAAGAGACTCAGTTTGGATCCAGAAACACCAATAGGCTGAAAATGAAACTATGTAAAAATGTATTTCATGCAAATATTAACAAAATTAAAGCGGGGGTAGCTATAGTAGTATCAGACAAAATAAATTTTAAATTTATAAAGCTTACAAGAGACAAAGGCATTATTTATTAATAAAAGTTGAGCAACAGCAATAGAGCAAGAAGATAAAAGTTTTAAACATTTGCACACATAGTAATTGACTGTAAAAATATAAGGTAAAAACTGACAGAATTGAAGGGGAAAATAGCTCTACACAGTAGTTGGATACTTCAATACTTCACTCTCAGTAGAACAACTACACAGAAGATGAAAAGATAGAGGATTTAATGAACAAAATAAGACAACCGGACCTAACAGATATACACAGAACACTCTATCCAACAACAGAATGCACATTCTTCTCAAGTTCACCCAAGACATTTTTCAGGATTTAACATACATTAAGCCACAGATTAAGTATCTATACATTTTAAAAGATTGACATCACAGAAAAGATTTACGGTGATGACAATGGCAGAATAAAGTTAGAAATAACAAAAGAAAAGCTAAAAATACCACAAATTTGTCAAAATTAAATAACGCATATTTGTGGAAATTAAATAACACAAATCGGTCAAAAAAATCACAAGGGAAATTAGAAAATGCTTAGCAATGAATGAAAAAATCATAACTATCAAAACTTATGGTACTCAGTGAAAGTACTGCTCACTGGAAAACTTTTAGCTATACATGCTTACATTTAAAAATAAGAAAGCTCTTCATTGAACAACTCAACTTTACAATTTCTGGAAATAGAAAAAGAGGACCAAACTAAACCCCCAAAAATAGGAGAGGGAAATAAATAATAAAGATTGGAGCAGAGATCATTGAAATAAATAATAGTAAAATAAGAGAGAACATCATTCAAATTAAAAGTTGGTTCTTTGAAAGGCTCAGTAAAATTGATGAATATTGGACTAAGAAAAAAATGAAAGAAGATTCAAAATAAGGTTGTTATAATAGTAAATGAAAATGGGGATGTTACTACTAATTCTACAGAAATAAAAAGGATTATGATGTTATCCTGAACAATTGTATATCTACAAACTGAATAACCTACATGAAATAGACAAATTATTAAAAGTACAAAACTTACCAAAATTAACCCACAAAGAATAGAATATCTGAATAGTACTGTAACTAGTAAGGAAATTGAACCAGTAATTAAAATCTTCCCCAAAAAGAAAAGCCCTGGATCTGATGGCTTCATTAATGAATTCTACCAAATATTTAAAGAACTAACACTAATCTTTCTCAAATGGAAAAGGAACAAACACTCCTTAACTCATTATATGAGACCACCATTACCCTGGTAGCAAAGCCAGACAAAGATAATACAGGAAACAAATATTGCAGGCAGTTATGCCTTATGAACATTGATGTATAAATTCTCAACAAAATACTAGCAAACTGAATTCAGCAGCATATTAAAAGGATTATATACCAATTGACTGTGTGTGGCTTATTCCTAGAATGGAATGATGGCCCAATATATTAAAATCATTCACTGTAATATACCACATAAACAGAATGAAGGAAAAAATACACGATTATCTCAATTAATGCCAAGAAAATATTTGACAAAATTCACTATCTTTTCCTGATACAAAACACTCAAATAATAGAAGGAAACTACCTCTATATTATAAAAGTCATGTATGACAAAAAATACGGAAGCATCACATTCAGTGGGGCAAGACTAAAATATTTTCTCCTAAAATTGTGAACAGGGCAAGAATCCACTTTGCCCCTTTAATTCAACGGAGTGATAGTTCTTCGCCAGAGCAGTTAGGCAATAAAAACGAATTAAGGGGTGAAATGATATCTCATTGTAGATTTTATTTTCATTTCTCTGATTATCAGTGATGTTGAACACCTTTTTCTATACCTCTTTGCCAGTTACATTTCCTCTTTTGAGCAATATCTATTCATCTACTGTGTACTCACAAAAATTTAAAAAAAAAGCAAAAAAAAAATTTAGAAAGGCACTCCAAATGTATAAAAGAAAGAAGAAAGGAAAGAAGGAAAAGACATTAGAATTGAAAAGAAATAAATAAAATTATCTCAGATCTCAGATGATATGATCTTTTAAGTAGAAAATCCTAAAGAAAATGCACACCTAAAAGCCTGCTAGAACTAATTAACACATTCAGCAAAATAAGCGAATAAAATGTTAACACACAAAGCTCATTTGCAGTCTATACACTAATAATGAACAGGCTGAAAAGAAAATTAAGAAAATGATTCCACTTACAATACCATCAGAAAGAATAAAAGAGTTAGGAATAAACTTAACAAAGGAGGCAAAAGCCTTAGAGTGGCAACTACAAAACATTTCTGAATTAAATGAAAGAAGACATAGATTAGAAAGAATTCCTGTGTTCAAAATGGGAAGAGTTAATATTGTTAAAACATCAGGACTACCCAAAGGGATCCACAAATGTCCAATCACTATATTCTCATTACTTTTGTTGAATAAATTTTTAAAAATTCTAGAACAGAGAATTTCAAGGAGTCCAGAACAACCAAAACTATATATATGTATTTTAAATAAATATATAAATATATTTATATATTTTAAATAAATATAAATATGTATTTTAAATAAATATAAAATATTTTAAATAAATATTTAAATATATATTTATATATATTTATTTAAAATATATAAAAATATATATAAATTTTAAATATATATATATATATATATATTTAAAGCTGTGGGGCTAATACTTCCTGATTGCAAAACTTCCTACAAAGCTACGGTAATCAAAGGATTTTGGTACTGGCATAAAGACAAACATATATACCTATGAAATGGAATACAGCATTTAGAAACAAACCCTTGCATGTATGGACAAATTATTTTTGACAAGGTTGTCAACACCATTCAGGTGGGGAAAGGACAGTCTTTTTAACAAGTGATGCTGGAAAAACCTGCAAAATAATTAAATTGGACCTTTACATAACACCATATACAAAAATTAAACTGGATAAAAGACCTAAATATAATGCTAACAACTATAAATTTAAAACAACACACAAGGCAAACACTTTAAAATATTGGATTTAGTAATGGTTTATTGGATATGACTGCAGAGGCATAGCCAACAAAGAGAAAAATAGACAAATTGGAATTATGAACATTTTGTAAAGTGCATAAAAGATTTTGTCCACAGAATAAAAAGGCAACCCACAGAATGGGAAAAAGTATTTGGAAATTATATATATGTTAAGTTATTAATATCCTGAATTTATAGAGAACTCCTAAAACTCAACAAGAAATAAGCCAATTCAAAAATAGAAGAAGGTCTTCAACAGGCATTCTCCAGAAAAGATATACAAATGGCCAACAAACATGTAATAAAATGCCTAGCATCAACAGTTTTAGGAAAATGCAAATCAAAACTGCCATGTAATACTACTTCATAATCATTAGAATGAAAACTCTCAAAAGAATATAAACACAGAAAATAAGAAGACTTGGAGAATATATGAAGAAATTTAAACTTTTGTACGCTCTTGATGTGTTAGTGGGAATGTAAGGTGTAAGTGGTTCATTTTCCTGGGAAAAGAATAGTTTTTCCAAATATTCCAAAGATAGTTCCTCAAAATATTAAAATAGAATTATTTTGATTCAGTAATTCCACTTTGGGTGTAGAGGTGGAAAGAATAGAAAGCGAGATATCAAGAAATGTATTTGTATATCTATGTTTAAAATTATATAAGTCACAAAGCTAAAAGTGGGAAGCAATTCACCTGTCCATTAGCAGACAAATGGCTGAGGTAATGGTATATACATGCGATGGAACATTACTCAGCCTCATAAAGGAAAAAACAACCTACATACGATAGAGCATGGATAAATCTTGAGGAGATTTATGCTAAATAAAATACACCAATTACAAAAGAATATTATATGATTCCACTTATAGAAGGAACTTAGAGTAGTTCCAAACATAGCAACTGACAGTGGAATTGCAAGGGACTTCAGGTAGGGGATAATGGAGAGTTATTTTTTAATAGTTTTGCAAGATGAAAACAGTTCTGGAGAAAAGTGGTAATGATGGCTGTGCAACAGTGTAAATGTACACAATACTACTAAATTGTGCACTAAAAACTATTAAGATAGTAAGTTTGTTGTGTATTTTTACCCCAATATTTAAAACTCAGAAAAAAATATATGGTTCAGTATGCATGCAGCTTAGAGTGTGAGGAATGGTGAAAATCAGATGCTTATGGGCTTTTAATGGTACACTAGAATTTCATATGTGACACGTAATTTCATTTGCATTTAAGGATCATCATTACAGTGTTGGCAAAATAAAAATATGGATGACTTACTCTATTTTCTGCTGCTATAACAGACTGGGTATTATATATATACACACACACATATATATGTGTATATATATACACATACAGAAGTTTATTTATCTTGTAGTTCTGGAGGCATGGGATTCTATGGCATGGCACCAGCACCTGGCAAGGGTCACTCCATCACAGAAGGGCTAAAGGTGAAAGTGAGGACACCAGACAGAGACTAATTGGCAAGCTCATATTTTTTTATAATGAACTCACTGTTATGATAATTTGCCCACTCCCACGATAATGTCATTTAACCATTTACTAGTACAGAGCCTTCATTACTTAATCACCTGTTAAAGCCCTCACCTCTTATTACTGTTTCAATGACAATTAAGTTTCCAACACATGAGCATTGAGAGACGTATGCAAACTGTAGCAATCCAGAATATGTTGTATTGTCTTATAAAACTGTATTGTCTCATAAGATTGAATCCATTTATAACTATTGTATTAATGCATGTGAGAGACAGTGAAATATTGACTTATAATAAAGCAAGAACTGAGTGCAAATAGAACCAAAGGATGTAATAGACATTGAATTAACAAACATTCATTGATTTAATGACAGATTCCATAAAAATGTGGTACATATAAGCTACGAAATATTATACAGCTATAATATTCCATGGTGTATATAGAGATGATGTCTTTTGCGGGAACATGGAAGGAGCTGGAGGCTATTATCCTTAGCAAACTAACACAGGAACAGAAAACCAAATACTGCGTGTTCTGACTTATAAGTGAGAGCAAAACGATATGACCTTATGAACACAAAGAAGGAAACAATAGACACTGGGGTTTACTTGAGTGGGAGGAGGGAAAGAAGAAGAAAAGATCACTATTGGATATTGGGCTCAATACGTGGGTGATGAAATAATATGTACCACAAACTCCCATGACACGTGTTTACCTATGTAACAATCCTTCATATGTACCTCCAAACTTAAAATAAAAGTTAAAATAAGTTCACTAATTAGATGAGAAAATTTTCGTCCTAATGTTGCAAGTTCATTATCACTAAATCAATGCCAGAATTAAGAATTGGGTTACTGATGTTAGAAAACTAGCACATATTTAAATGAAATATCAAAAATGGTAACTTTTAGCTAACATCAACAGGGATACAATGCACATTTTGAAGCTGTGTAACTTTCTTTTCTGTATTAAAACATATTTTCTGTTTAACTTATTCATTTTGATATGATGAGATAAGTTTAAGCATATATTGCCCTTAGCTCCAAAATAAACTAGAAAAATTGTGTGTAAGTGATTTTACAATTTGGTCCCTATAAATTATATTTCCATTTTATTTCTTAGTGTTTACATCCTGTATAATGTTATCAGTTTTCTTCTTTCTTCACATCATGTCTTCGTTGAAATTTCTTGAGACTGAGTAACTTTTCATATATATATATGATATTTATATATTATATGTATATAAACATATTATATTGTATATATAATTATATATTTTTATATATATAAAGTAGAATGGAAAGATATTCTATAGTTTTTTACCTGCTAGCAAATATTGACATAGATCTGTGCAAGAGATATCATCTTTCAGCCTTGAAAACGAGAGCAAATGATAACTGTGATACCTGCTTTGTAATATTATTTCAAAGGTCACATAAAATAATGTATGTAAAGAAGCTTTGAAAATGATAAAGTACATATATGAAATATCAAAATTTGCTTTCATTTTATTGTGATCTCAGTTAACCACTTATGCAAAATTATTATGCTAATGCAGGTGTATTATTCCATTTTCAAACTGCTGTAAAGATGCTACCTAAGACTGGGTAATTTATAGACAAAGGAGGTTTATTTGACACAGTTTTGCATTGCTGGGGAGGCCTCAGAAAACTTACAATCCTGGAGTAAGGCAAAGGGGAAGCAGGCACCTTCTTCACAAGGTGGCGAGAGAGCACACAGGTGAGGCTGTCACTTATTATTATTATTATTATTATTATTATTATTATACTTTAAGTTCTAGAGTATATGTGCACAACGTGCAGGTTTGATACATAGGTATACATGTACCAAGTTGGTTTGCTGCACCCATCAACCCGTCATCTACATTATGTATTTCTCCTAATGCTATCCCTCCCTCAGCCCCCCACCCACCAACAGGCCCTGGTGTGTGATGTTGCCCGCCCTGTGTCCATGTGTTCTCGTTGTTCAACTCCCACTTATGAGTGAGAACATGCTACTTTTAAAACCATCAGATCTTGTGAGAGCCCCTTCACTATCTTGAGAAGAGTATAGGGGAAACTGTCCCAATAATCAATCACCTCCCACTAGGGCCCTCCCTCAACACAGTTACAATTCAAGATGAGATTTGGGTGGGGACACGGAGTCAAACCATTTCAGCATATAATCACTCTAAAGAAGAAAATCAAATTATGCTCTTGTTAATAAAGTTCAGTGTTAATAGCATTTATGGTAAAATTCAAATGCACCTAGTTTTAGAGCTAAAAATGGAGTTACAGCTCCTGTGGTCAAGCATCAAAATCACAAATTAGAACATACTGAAAAAAAAACTGAAATTATAATCTTTCCACATATGTATATTTTTCTTTCCTCCAATGCACATATGTATTGGCTTAAGAATGGACTTCTAGATATGTTCAAGGAGATGAGATAAATATTCACACTTATATTTAGTTTTAAATGTTTATCACATTATAAAGTCATTGGTGATACATACAATGTATCTGTTTATCTCATCTCTTTGGAAGTCTCTCCAAGCAGATGCACACTCTGAGGATGAAGAGAAATCAGTTTGATTTTGAGCATAGGGTTAACTTAACCCTAAGCATCTTACTAAAGGCAGTCTCACAGGACATTAGCATTAGGCAGAATTCTCAGCGCCAATCTCCTCCAAACTTAAGTCCTACACAAGAATGTCATTTTTGGTACCCATATAGAGTGAGCCTATCAGAAATCAATTCACTCACTTTCTCCATGGTGGCTCATACTAATATGGGACTATCCTGATAGTAAATTCTTAATGTAAAAGTAAAGCCCCCATGCAACTGTTATCCTTCTTTCCAAATTATGCTTTCAAATGGCATTTGAACGTATCTTCTCCTTATCATATCTCTTTCTCAAGCTAAAATGTCCAAGGTTTTTCTAACCATTTTTTAATTGCAATGATTGCCAGAGTTCCTTAAGTTTTTGTCTCCAGGCATGTTTCACCAGAATTCATAATGAGACACATTGTTTTCCAGATGTAGCTTGATAAGGATGACATATTTCAATGTGATTATTAAACTTACTCTTCTGGATATGTCTTTTCTATTAATGAATGCTGAGATTGCAGTCGTGAAACTATTGACCATTAAGGATCATAGAGAAAATTAATCCCTTACGTATATTTCATATAAACTACTTTCAAAGAAGTAACCCTCACCTGTACTTTAATAGTTAAGTTTCTAAATCTAAGCTTCTTTACTTTGGCTTTACTATATTTCATTTTGACAGTCTCAGCCCATTCATTAAACCTATGGAGACATTTTTAAATCCCAGTTGTGTGTCAGTCACAGATTCACAGATTTAACAAGTATCATTTCTTACGTCCTTTCTTAAGTCAGTGTTAAAATGCTGAACAAGAAAATACCAAGGACAGCAGCGTTATGGTCTAATAAAATAACGTATCTGAAAATGCTTTGCAAACATTATTTTGTATTCATCTTTAGTTTTTCATTCTTCCTTCTGTCTTTTATACATGATGGTTTATAATCTGACCTTATGGAAAATTTGTCCTGTACAGGCTTCATAGTTTAACTTTCTTTCCAATGACCTCTCTATCAAAATAATTTCTAATAGCATCATTTAATTTTCAATTTTAATACATTCTCTTCTTTTTGAGTTACCTTTTCTTTTGGAAACTTTCTTCTCAACAGGTGACTTCTTTGAATATTTTTTACTATGTGATTTTTCTTCATTTGCAGTTAAAAATGTAATTTGTTGTATGTAGGCAAAGGTGCTAGATGCTGCAGGGCATACAATTATTCATATTATATTCCTGGGCCTCAAACAGCTTACAGGCCAATAAGAAATCTAAGACATGTGGTACATCACATGATGGACCATTAGGGTGGTTCATTTTAAAGTGTAATACCTCTCACATCTAAACTGTTAGTTCTTCCCTGTCCTTGTAATGTGTTTTTAAGTCCTCCTGCCAAAAAAGGTACTTCTCGCGCTTATTTCTCACACCCATATTGCTTTTCAGAATATTTGCAGTTCTTTGAAACTCCCGTACTCTATGAGGTCCTTAGTTTTTCTGAGTTTATTCCAAAATCTCTTTTAACAAACTATAAATCTAATTTTCAATTGCTCAATAGTTTCCCAGGACTTAGAGTCTCATGTTCAACCCACTGACTTTAATATATATGTTCCAGTATTTTTACAATGACCATTATAAAGTATATTTTGTCTCTCTGTCTCTCTCTACACACACACCCACATACACACACATACACATATAGATACAGAGCACCAGAAATCAGCATTTTATTTTTATTTTTAACTAACAAAGGGAAACACTATTAGGCAAGCACAGGTAGCGACTCTGATTAACACCAGTCCAGGAGTGCACTTAGTAGCTGGTTATTTTACCATATTACATACCTGGTAAAAAATGTAATCTCTGTGCTTTACCATAATGCTATTTATGTGGTCTGGTACCCAAAGCAAACAGTAATTCAGTACTTTCCATTGACTGATGGATTTATATTTTTTCTAGTTTTCTGTGAGACACACTGTATTTCAAATGTGGTTTGATAAGGACAAATAATTCACTGTGTCAATTAAACATGTTTTACTAGATGTTCCTTTTCTAATAAGGAACATCTAGTGCTAAGATTGCAGTCCTGAAACTGTTCACACTTAAGGCTCACCCTAAGGCAGATGATACACTGTTATGTAGATTTGCATGCAGTCATGGAAATAACACAGAGGGATACCCACATATCCTATACCTGGTTTCTTCCAATGGGGGTTACATCTTGCATAACTGTAGTACAATACCACAATCAAGAAACTGTCATTCGTACAACCCACTGACCTTATCAGATTTTTATCAATTTTACATATACTTGTATTTGCTTCCATTTAGTTTTCTAAATTTTATCACATATGTAGGTATACATGAACACAGTCAAAATATGGAAAAGTTCAATTAGCATGATACATTCTGCTACATGTGTGTAGCCACAAATAATTCTCTCCCTCATCCCTAAATAAATAAATAAACATTTATTTCTTTTTTTTTTTTTTTTTTTTTTTTTTTTTTTTTATTATACTTTAAGTTCTAGGGTACATGTGCATAACGTGCAGGTTTGTTACATATGTATACTTATGCCATGTTGGTTTGCTGTACCCATCAACTCGTCAGCACCCATCAATTCATCATTTATATCATGTATAACTCCCCAATGCAATCCCTCCCTCCTCCCCCCTCCCCCCTCCCCATGATAGACCCCAGTGTGTGATGTTCCCCTTCCCGAGTCCAAGTGATCTCATTGTTCAGTTCCCACCTATGAGTGAGAACATGCGGTGTTTGGTTTTCTCTTCTTGTGATAGTTTGCTAAGAATGATGGTTTCCAGCTGCATCCATGTCCCTACAAAGGACGCAAACTCATCCTTTTTTATGGCTGCATAGTATTCCATGGTGTATATGTGCCACATTTTCTTAATCCAGTCTGTCACAGATGGACATTTGGGTTGATTCCAAGTCTTTGCTATTGTGAATAGTGCCGCAATAAACATACGTGTACATGTGTCTTTGTAGTAGACTAATTTATAATCCTTTGGGTATATACCCAGTAGTGGGATGGCTGGGTCATATGGTACATCTAGTTCTAGATCCTTGAGGAATTGCCATACTGTTTTCCATAATGGTTGAACTAGTTTACAATCCCACCAACAGTGTAAAAGTGTTCCTATTTCTCCACATCCTCTCCAACACCTGTTGTTTCCTGACTTCTTAATGATTGCCATTCTAACTGGTGTGAGATGGTATCTCATTGTGGTTTTGATTTGCATTTCTCTGATGGCCAGTGATGATGAGCATTTTTTCATGTGTCTGTTGGCTGTATGAATATCTTCTTTTGAGAAATGTCTGTTCATATCCTTTCCCCACTTTTTGATGGGGTTGTTTGTTTTTTTCTCGTATATTTGTTTGAGTTCTTTGTAGATTCTGGATATTAGCCCTTTGTCAGATGAGTAGGTTGCAAAAATTTTCTCCCATTCTGTAGGTTGCCTGTTCACTCTGATGGTAGTTTCTTTTGCTGTGCAAAAGCTCTTTAGTTTAATTAGATCCCATTTGTCAATTATGGCTTTTGCTGCCGTTGCTTTTGGTGTTTTAGACATGAAGTCCTTGCCCATGCCTATGTCCTGAATGGTACTACCTAGATTTTCTTCTAGGGTTTTTATGGTATTAGGTCTAACATTTAAGTCTCTAATCCATCTTGAATTAATCTTCGTATAAGGGGTAAGGAAAGGATCCAGTTTCAGCTTTCTACTTATGGCTAGCCAATTTTCCCAGCACCATTTATTAAATAGGGAATCCTTTCCCCATTTCTTGTTTCTCTCAGGTTTGTCAAAGATCAGATGGCTGTAGATGTGCGGTATTATTTCTGAGGACTCTGTTCTGTTCCATTGGTCTATATCTCTGTTTTGGTACCAGTACCATGCTGTTTTGGTTACTGTAGCCTTGTAGTATAGTTTGAAGTCAGGTAGCGTGACGCCTCCAGCTTTGTCCTTTTGACTTAGGATTGTCTTGGCAATGCGGGCTCTTTTTTGGTTCCATATGAACTTTAAAGCAGTTTTTTCCAATTCCGTGAAGAAAGTCATTGGTAGCTTGATGGGGATGGCATTGAATCTATAAATAACCTTGGGGAGTATGGCCATTTTCACGATATTGATTCTTCCTATCCATGAGCATGGTATGTTCTTCCATTTGTTTGTGTCCTCTTTGATTTCACTGAGCAGTGGTTTGTAGTTCTCCTTGAAGAGGTCCTTGACATCCCTTGTAAGCTGGATTCCTAGGTATTTTATTCTCTTTGAAGCAATTGTGAATGGAAGTTCATTCCTGATTTGGCTCTCTGCTTGTCTGTTGCTGGTGTATAAGAATGCTTGTGATTTTTGCACATTAATTTTGTATCCTGAGACTTTGCTGAAGTTGCTTATCAGCTTAAGGAGATTTTGGGCTGAGACGATGGGGTTTTCTAAATATACAATCATGTCATCTGCAAACAGGGACAATTTGACTTCTTCTTTTCCTAACTGGATACCCTTGATTTCTTTCTCTTGCCTGATTGCCCTAGCCAGAACTTCCAACACTATGTTGAATAGGAGTGGTGAGAGAGGGCATCCCTGTCTTGTGCCAGTTTTCAAAGGGAATTTTTCCAGTTTTTGCCCATTCAGTATGATATTAGCTGTGGGTTTGTCATAAATAGCTCTTATTATTTTGAGGTACGTTCCATCAATACCGAATTTATTGAGCGTTTTTAGCATGAAGGGCTGTTGAATTTTGTCAAAAGCCTTTTCTGCATCTATTGAGACAATCATGTGGTTCTTGTCTTTGGTTCTGTTTATATGCTGGATTACGTTTATTGATTTGCGAATGTTGAACCAGCCTTGCATCCCAGGGATGAAGCCCACTTGATCATGGTGGATAAGCTTTTTGATGTGCTGCTGAATCCGGTTTGCCAGTATTTTATTGAGGATTTTTGCATCAATGTTCATCAGGGATATTGGTCTAAAATTCTCTTTTTTTGTTGTGTCTCTGCCAGGCTTTGGTATCAGGATGATGTTGGCCTCATAAAATGAGTTAGGGAGGATTCCCTCTTTTTCTATTGATTGGAATAGTTTCAGAAGGAATGGTACCAGCTCCTCCTTGTACCTCTGGTAGAATTCAGCTGTGAATCCATCTGGTCCTGGACTTTTTTTGGTGGGTAGGCTATTAATTGTTGCCTCAATTTCAGAGCCTGCTATTGGTCTATTCAGGGATTCAACTTCTTCCTGGTTTAGCCTTGGGAGAGTGTAAGTGTCCAGGAAATTATCCATTTCTTCTAGATTTTCTAGTTGATTTGCGTAGAGGCGTTTATAGTATTCTCTGATGGTAGTTTGTATTTCTGTGGGGTCAGTGGTGATATCCCCTTTATCATTTTTTATTGCATCTATTTGATTCCTCTCTCTTTTTTTCTTTATTAGCCTTGCTAGCGGTCTGTCAATTTTGTTGATCTTTTCAAAAAACCAACTCCTGGATTCATTGATTTTTTGGAGGGTTTTTTGTGTCTCTATCTCCTTCAGTTCTGCTCTGATCTTAGTTATTTCTTGCCTTCTGCTAGCTTTTGAATGTGATTGCTCTTGCCTCTCTAGTTCTTTTAATTGTGATGTTAGAGTGTCAATTTTAGATCTTTCCTGCTTTCTCTCGTGGGCATTTAGTGCTATAAATTTCCCTCTACACACTGCTTTAAATGTGTCCCAGAGATTCTGGTATGTTGTATCTTTGTTCTCATTGGTTTCAAAGAACATCTTTATTTCCGCTTTCATTTCGTTATGTACCCAGTAGTCATTCAGGAGCAGGTTGTTCAGTTTCCATGTAGTTGAGCGGTTTTGATTGAGTTTCTTAGTCCTGAGTTCTAGTTTGATTGCACTGTGGTCTGAGAGACAGTTTGTTATAATTTCTGTTCTTTTACATTTGCTGAGGAGTACTTTACTTCCAATTATGTGGTCAATTTTGGAATAAGTGCGATGTGGTGCTGAGAAGAATGTATATTCTGTTGATTTGGGGTGGAGAGTTCTATAGATGTCTATTAGGTCCGCTTGGTGCAGAGATGAGTTCAATTCCTGGATATCCTTGTTAACTTTCTGTCTCGTTGATCTGTCTAATGTTGACAGCGGAGTGTTGAAGTCCCCCATTATTATTGTATGGGAGTCTAAGTCTCTTTGTAAGTCTCTAAGGACTTGCTTTATGAATCTGGGGGCTCCTGTATTGGGTGCATATATATTTAGGAGAGTTAGCTCTTCCTGTTGAATTGATCCCTTTACCATTATGTAATGGCCTTCTTTGTCTCTTTTGATCTTTGATGGTTTAAAGTCTGTTTTATCAGAGACTAGGATTGCAACCCCTGCTTTTTTTTGTTCTCCATTTGCTTGGTAGATCTTCCTCCATCCCTTTATTTTGAGCCTATGTATGTCTCTGCATGTGAGATGGGTCTCCTGAATACAGCAGACTGATGGGTCTTGACTCTTTATCCAGTTTGCCAGTCTGTGTCTTTTAATTGGAGCATTTAGTCCATTAACATTTAAGGTTAATATTGTTATGTGTGAACTTGATCCTGCCATTATGATATTAACTGGTTATTTTGCTCGTTAGTTGATGCAGTTTCTTCCTAGCCTCGATGGTCTTTACATTTTGCCAAGTTTTTGCGATGGCTGGTACCGGTTGTTCCTTTCCATGTTTAGGGCTTCCTTCAGGGTCTCTTGTAAGGCAGGCCTGGTGGTGACAAAATCTCTAAGCATTTGCTTATCTGTAAAGGATTTTATTTCTCCTTCACTTATGAAACTTAGTTTGGCTGGATATGAAATTCTGGGTTTAAAATTCTTTTCTTTAAGAACGTTGAATATTGGCCCCCACTCTCTTCTGGCTTGTAGAGTTTCTGCCGAGAGATCTGCTGTTAGTCTGATGGGCTTCCCTTTGTGGGTGACCCGACCTTTCTCTCTGGCTGCCCTTAAGATTTTTTCCTTCATTTCAACTTTGGTGAATCTGGCAATTATGTGTCTTGGAGTTGCTCTTCTGGAGGAGTATCTTTGTGGCGTTCTCTGTATTTCCTGAATTTGAATGTTGGCCTGCCCTACTAGATTGGGGAAGTTCTCCTGGATGATATCCTGAAGAGTGTTTTCCAACTTGGTTCCATTTTCCCCCTCACTTTCAGGCACCCCAATCAGACGTAGATTTGGTCTTTTTACGTAATCCCATACTTCTTGCAGGCTTTGCTCATTTCTTTTTCTTCTTTTTTCTTTTGGTTTCTCTTCTCGCTTCATTTCATTCATTTGATCTTCAATCGCTGATACTCTTTCTTCCAGTTGATCGAGTCGGTTACTGAAGCTTGTGCATTTGTCACGTATTTCTCGTGTCATGGTTTTCATCTCTGTCATTTCGTTTATGATCTTCTCTGCATTAATGAGTCTAGCTGTCAATTCTTCCACTCTTTTCTCAAGATTTTTAGTTTCTTTGCGCTGGGTACGTAATTCCTCCTTTAGCTCTGATAAGTTTGATGGACTGAAGCCTTCTTCTCTCCTCTCGTCCAAGTCATTCTCTGACCAGCTTTGATCCGTTGCTGGTGATGGGCTGCGCTCCTTTGCAGGGGGAGATGCGCTCTTATTTTTTGAATTTCCAGCTTTTCTGCCCTGCTTCTTCCCCATCTTTGTGGTTTTATCTGTCTCTGGTCTTTGATGGTGGTGACGAACTGATGGGGTTTTGGTATAGGTGTCCTTCCTGTTTGATAGTTTTCCTTCTGACAGTCAGAAGGACTCTCTGTTGGTCTGTTGGAGATTGCTTGAGGTCCACTCCAGACCCTGTTTGCCTGGGTATCAGCAGCAGAGGTTGCCGAAGATAGAATATTGCTGAACAGCGAGTGTACCTGTCTGATTCTTCCTTTGGAAGTGTCCTCTCAGGGGTGTACTCCACCCTGTGAGGTGTGGGGTGTCAGACTGCCCCTAGTGGGGGATTTCTCCCAGCTAGGCTACTCAGGGGTCAGGGACACACCTGAGCAGGCAGTCTGTCCCTTCTCAGATCTCAACCTCCGCGTTGGGAGATCCGCGGCTCTCCCCAAAGCTGTCAGACAGAGTCGTTCGCGTCTGCACCGGCTCCCGCTACTTCCCCTGTTGGTCTTCAGCTGTGCGCTGTCCCCAGAGGTGGAGACTACAGAGACAGGCAGGCTTCCTTGAGCTGCTGTGAGCTCCACCCAGTTCGAGCTTCCCAGCGGCTTTGTTTACCTACTTAAGCCTCAGCAATGGCGGGCGCCCCTCCCCCAGCCTCGCTGCTGCCTTGCGGATAGATCGCGGCAGACTGCTGTGTTAGCAGTGAGGGAGGCTTCGTGGGCGTGGGACCCTCCCGGCCAGGTGTGGTATATATTCTCCTGGAATGCCTGTATGCTTACAGCGCAGTATTGGGGTGGGAGTTACCCGATTTTCCAGGTGTTGTGTGTCTCAGTTCCCCTGGCTAGGAAAACGGATCCCCTTCCCCCTTGCGCTTCCAGGTGAGGCGATGCCTCGCCCTGCTTCAGCTCTCGCTGGTCAGGCTGCAGCAGCTGACCAGCACCGATTGTCCGGCACTCCCTAGTGAGATGACCCCAGTACCTCAGTTGAAAATGCAGAAATCACCGGTCTTCTGTGTCGCTCGCGCTGGGAGTTGGAGACTGGAGTTGTTCCTATTCGGCCATCTTGCTCCGCCCCTTCTCCACATTTATTTCTTAATTTTTAGATATAGGGTCTTACTATGTTGCATAGGCTGGGCTTGTTCTACTGGGTTCAAGCTGTCTTCCCACCTCAGCTTTCCAAAGCAGCTGCAATTACAGGCATGTGTCACTGTGCCTTGCTTCTGTTATGTCTAATTTTAAAAGAATAATGTACTCATGTATTACTTGTATTATGAATATTAATAAACAAATGGAGCATGCACTTTCTCATTTGCACATGAAAAAATTGATCTGGCTTCTACAAATTTACACATGAATCAGAACGCTAAAGAGAAGACATAATGTAATATAAATGTTTTGAAATTCTGCTGAATTGGGGTTTTAAAAATTTGTATGTTTATGAAATGTTCAGTATTATGGTTTCTTTATGAAATAATTTCTGATTTAACATGCAAAGGAGGAGGTCTTGGAGGAAGGAAGGAATAAACGAAGGATGAGAGAGGGTGGGAGGGAGGAAGGAAAGAAGGGAATCAGGGAAGGATAGAGAGAAGAAAGAGGAAACAGGAAGGGAAGGGACACAGAGGAGGGGAGAGAAAGAGGGAAAGTGAAAACTAGTAGATACAAAGGATCTAAATAAGGGGATTATATTATAGAACAAAATGGTTAGGGATCAGATGGAGATAAAACATCCAGGAATACAGTAACACAGAGATTTGCTATTATCCAATAATCAGCTAAAATGATGTTAACAGTAAGCCCCAATGTCCATTTGGACTAATAAAGACTTGCCACCTCATCCTGATATGAACCTATATTGGGCTCCTCATGGAAGGAGTGGAAAGAGGTCAAAAAAACAGGTCAAAGTTGAAATAGATAAAATATTGATTTACATAAAACTTTTTTTTTCAGGTTGCGGTACGTGGGTGCATGTGTATACACAGGTGTATGCATGTATGTGATATATCAAATAACATTCACAGTGACACTGTGATGTATGTAGTATAACCATTTAAATACTAATGGACAAAAGGTTTAAGTTGTTAAGAGTTACTGAAGGGAAAAAGAGAGAGGGAGGGAGACAGGAGAAAGAGGAAGGAAGGAAAGGAGAGAGGGAGGGAGGGAAGAAATGGGGGATACAGGAAAAAGGAAAGAAGGGAATAAGGGAATAAAGAAGGAAATATCGTATGTGGATAAAAAAATGATAATTATTCTGTTGATAGACACAAATCAATATTCTGTTTTAATTGGAAAAGATCATTACCAAAGAGCTAAACTGATATACATATTAGTTTGACCATACTATCTGTCTGCTGACTTTTACCACACCATTAAGAACAACAAGAATGTGGTGTTTTGTTTTTCCATATGGTCCAAAGAACAGAGTAAGCCTGACATTTACATTGTCAGAGCAGACCATGAGCTAGCAAATGAAATCAAAGGACTCTCTCATTTCACCAAGGGATGAAGATGTGCTAAAGTTGTCTTCAGGGAAAAAGAAAGTTTATAGCCCTTTGAGTTTCTGATAAATGTCAAGAAAAATTTTAGAAGAATAATATTAAATTGTGAAATCATTATTTGAAGTATTTTTGTTATTACTTTGGATTGTTTTGATTCTATCATTTGACAAAATATTGTTGTGCAAGTAAAAGTATTTTGATAGCTCTGGGGTCTTCATCTGGGCCTGGTTTTACATTTCTTTTGTTTATTTTGCATGGAAATTTTACAACCACTATCTAATAAACAGAAACTTTTTAATTAAATTAAATTTGTAATAATATGTTTTGGTTTTCACTGAATCAGTTATTAATTTAGCATCTCTGCTTTTGTATCTGGTGAGAATCTCATATTTTAAACTATTACTATGAAACATAGTGAATGAGTCATTTCTTTAAAAACAATGAAAAGCAAGCACAACCTCTACCCACCTTCTGTCTTCACACCCTGAAAAAAAAAAAAAAAAAAAAAAAAAAAACCTTCACCTAAGTTGTAGCTTACTGAAATACTGAAATACAGTATCCCTTAATGTTATTTTCTGTTAGTTGTTAACAAGATATTACAAATGCAGTAATACAATTTTTAGTTCAGCAAGGTTTATGTTTTATTTAACTGCTGAACTCTTGCTATTAGAGGAAAGGAATGATTAGTTGTTTTCATTTACAATGTGACATTTACATTAAGCAATAAATGCTCTAGTAGTGTATTAATTTATTTGTCATATGATCTTGGACATGTGCAATAATTTGTAAAAGTTTTCCTATAGCCAAGGATATGGTGCTACATTTTTTCCAATAACAAATGCATTTTCATATTCAATCATTGCCTCTAATTTAATTTTTAAAGTAGGTTTAGCAATATTAATGGTGAGGCAAGCATGTTTTAATAATAGTGTTTATATGAATTTCTGAATAATTATGCTTTAACAAACTTATTAATATGAAGTAATTTTCAATTTTTTGCTTGTGTCCCAAATTATTTTTCAAGTCATTTGTTTTAATAAAATAGCAATCCCTATCTTATAACCTCAGTTTTGGAGTAGTCCCATAAAAATAATGGCTATTTTGTGTCAATATATTATTACATAATTATAAATAAGTAATTGAATGAACTGCAATGACATGATTCAATTATTTATATATTTTAAAACAGCTGGTTTTTGCATCATGTGGGCCAAAACATTTGGCTGTTTATTTTTTAACCATTTTTGACACAAAGTGAATGTAACTAAAGACAAATGTAGAACAACTCATTCCTTGTTTATTTCATACTATTAAGAATTCTAGGGAGAAGTGATTGGAAATGATACCATTTAATGGATTCATAATTTTTCAAACGTTATGAATATTTAAAATGAAGGGAATATGTGAGATGATATTCTGGTGTCTTCAGATATGTCAAGAGTTTTCAATGGGTCAAAACTTAGGGCAAGTTTAGGAAGATTTTCTAAGGGTAACAAAATTGTTGCAATGCCTATAATGTATGAGGTATTATGATTAGTACTTTCACATACATTGTATCTTCAAATAATTACAACTTTTTGTAACTGTTTTCATTTTGAAAGAGAAAAATGGTAATGTGGTCGTAGTTGTGATTTCAGCCTTGGTCTAGAAGACTTTAGAGTCCTACCTTTGTTGATTTTAAGGCTCTTACCAATGTATGTGTTCAGGCAGTTGATGAACACTTAGTATAGATATCCTAGAGGATAAGAAAGTATCATTGGGTGCTGGAGGAGATAATGATTCTCACTTTTAAATACATATTTTCTAATAACTTCTAGAACTTTGCCCATGTTTTCTAAGTTCTTTCTGAGTTTAGTATTGGCACCTTATGTGTTTTGGCTTTGTCCTCACCCAAATCTCATTTTGAATTGTAGCTTCAGTAATGCCCATGTGTCGTTCCATGGGAGGGACACGGAGGGAAGGAATTGAATCATGGGGGCAGGTCGTTCCCAGGCTGTTCTGGTGATAGCGAATAAGTCTCATAAGATCTAATGATTTTATAAAGGGGAGTTCCCCTGCACATGCCCTCTTGCCTGCCGCCATGTAAGACGTCCCTTTCCTCTTCCTTGATCCTCTGACATGATTGTGAGTCCTCCCCAGCCATATGGAACTGAGTCCATTAAATGCTTTTCCTTTATAAATTACCCAGTCTCAGTTATGTCTTTATTAGCAGCATGAGAACAGACTAATACATCATCCACAATAATTGTTAGGAGAACTATGCTTCTTGGAAATACATATACATAAACAATAATAGTTGCTGAATTTTCTAAGACTATGCAAAGATAGTAACAACTTGGAACTAAGAAATTGACCTTAATTTTTTATAGGATGTTCCATTTCAACATAATATTAAGAAAAAAAAATCTTTGTATGGTAACACTAGAAAATGTAGTATTAGAATCTCAAATCTGAACTTTCTCACTTTAGTCATTGCATTGACCAAAATATATGGGCTAAAAAAAACACCTTACTTTAATATAGAACCCTTATTGATTTTCTGAAAATTCACTTACATTATGAGATATAAGACATTTCATAGAGTGAGATAGCCCTAGGTGAGAGTCCTCACTTTGCTATTTATCTGTATGACCTTGCCCAAGGTTACTTGATCCTTCTCTGTCCTTGCATTTTTGTAGCACTAAAATGGCAATATGTGTTTACCTCATTCGATTCTTAAGAGAATTTTTTAACACATGTTTTATGGTAGCTGGAACATAGTAAGTCTTAATACAGGTATTATTACAAAAAAAGGAAATGCTGTTCTCATTAGTTATGTGACCATATAGACAATAAATTTTCTCTGGGAAATTAGAATTTAAGTAGGAATTTCAGCTGTTACTGTGCTTCTTATGCTAAAATGAAGACAGAGACATACTGTTGGTCAACAGTATGTTTTAGGGGGAGTTAGGATGATATTATGAGGCCTTTATATTTCGCTACCATAATGAAATAATATAAAATGTAATTACAGAATTCAGATTTTTTTTTATACTGCACATTTACTACAAAGAAAGAAACATGATCAGAGCTATAGGGACAATGAGGTGTTTTAACCAAAACAAGTTATTTAGCAATATATTGTGCCTGTATTTAGTAACATGTGTGCAGAATATATACATATGAATATTATTTTTGTAACAACAAAATCCCAGAAAGGCGTACTTTTCAGTTAAGATACTTTAAGAACGGATTATGCTTATGGTAGATGTGCACTGCTAGAATGAATGGATTCATGCTAGAAGACAGAAATGGAATGTTCTTCAAGATGTTAAAGACACAGGGCACAGGCCGGGCGCGGTGGCTCACGCGGGTAATCCCAGCACTTTGGGAGGTCGAGACGGGCGGATCACTAGGTCAGGAGATTGAGACCATTCTGGCTAACACGGTGAAATCCCGTCTCTACTAAAAATACAAAAAAATGAGCCGGGCGTGCTGGCGGGTACCTGTAGTCCCAGCTACTCGGGAGGCTGAGGCAGGAGAATTGCATGAACCTGGGAGGCGGAGCTTGCAGTGAGCCAAGATCGCGCCGCTACCCTCCAGTCTGGGCTACAGAGCGAGACTCCGTCTCAGAAAAACAAACAAACGAACAAACAAAAAACAGGGGCACAACAGAGCAAAGTATTCTGATATATGTACAAAAATATACACACGCACACACATACATACACACACAAACTGTTTCTGAAAGAATGTTCTAAAATGTGAAATTGGTTTTCTGCGAGGGGGATATCTTACTTTGGAGGGAGATGTACTACTGGATTTCTGATATTTTTATCATGCATATATGAATGTGAAAATTAGCTTAAAATATATTCGTGGAAGGAAATAAATGAAAGGGCAAACAATTGCTGTACCAACGTAGTTGTCAAATGATTGATTTATATTCATATGTGTGTATGTGGTATGTCCCAGTTATTCTAAAATGCTGTAGTAAACATAAATTTCAAAAAGACACAGCATTGATTGACAGATTCAGATAAATAATTGAAATATATAAGCTATAATTTACTTTTTATTTAATCGTACAATTAATCTGTGCATTGATTTTAGTATTTCTGACCATTTCAGTATTAAATTAAGCAATAGCTTAATTTTCCTCTTTAAATAAATTCCTAATTATTGATTATCTTAAGACAATATCATCACTTCTTTAAATTTTGACTCTATAAGATCATTCATATATCTTTACAAGTGAAGGCAGCAGAAATAATTAGCTAAACTCAAGTTGCTGTTTCATCTTAGATGTGTTTTATATTATTATGCTTAGGAATTTCATTATTTCTGCCTTTCTTTTCCTCAGACAAAATAAGTCATAGTTAAAGTAAAATTACAATGCTTTTGTTAATTTCAAGAACATTTTAAAAACTCAGCCTGTTTCTGCATTAAAAATATCAGTGGTTGAATATCAATTGGTACTATTACATAGACCTTACAAGAAAGAAAGTTAAACATCGTGTCTCATAGAGCCAAGTTAACTATTCTTTAGAGTGACATGAAAACCTCAAAAAGAAGTAGAAATCAGTAATCTGCTGACATAAAGTTAAAATGTAAATGGCATGCCTATGTATTTCTTTCATAGACATATAGGTTGCAATAGACAGATTTTCTCTATTGAAAAAAATACGGGAAAAACAACATAAGACTATTAGCTTAATCAGGATAGGGGTTTTTCAGGTTCATTCACCGCCATATCCTAAGTGTCATATACCTCGTAAATAGTAGGTGATGCTTAAATATATGTTAACTTATGCAGTGTTTTAACATTAGACTGCTAGTTGAATTAATTTAAATATGATGAAATTGAACTATGCAGCTTAAGATTATTTAAATTATCCCCAGTTTCAGAAAGGAAAGGAGAATGCTAATATATTTACTGAAATCACAGTATGTTGCACATTCCATTGGAAAGCTTTATTATGCAAATATATTTAAATCATATTGCATGATAGTCCTGCTGTAGTTTGAGATTGATCACCCAGTTAACAGCCACTATGTTTTTCAAGGATACTTTATAAGCATTTTTTGATACACTCTTTTTTTGTGCTTGCCTCCTTTGAAGAATCCCTGTAACCATTCAGCCAGGTGTTGAGAAGATATGTAGCAGCCCAGCACTCATCTTTTGACACCATCCTCTGAAATCAGCTTTGGAGATGCTTTCACTCTGTCCGTCTTCTGCAGCAGCCAGGCAGAGTGCTGACTCCTTCACAGCCGTGAGGAACTCTTCAGGCTCCAGAAGTAAGTTAATTGCATTCAGTTCAATCATTGTCAGTGGGTTTAAAACACTTAAGGGAGGAAAACAAAATCTTGCTAACTTACATACAAATTAAACCTTGTATTATTCATCACTGATTATCTTGTTTTTTTTTTTTTTTTTTTTTTTTTTTTTTTTTGAGTCGTGTTTTTCTGGAGATGCAATGTCTTCCACTTTTTGTGTTGATAACCTATATCCTTGTGGAATTTTCTGATTTCTTTTTTCAGGATTTGTGTTTCACATGCATTATCATAATTTATACTTACAACTTTAAGGCCTGGACAAGGAATAGATTAAAATAACAATGTTTGCAAATGAATACAAAGATTCAAAATGACCAAATATTTTATCAAATTTGCTTGGCTCATAAACTATGCAAGTGGAATACAATTTCTGGTTTTCTAAATTTTAAAAAATAAGTGCTGTTTCCATGGCTTTGATGTCTAGTGCTGTATGAAGGGCAATGTACTGGTGCTAGAAAGAGCAGTTTTCCTGATTGGTTGGTTTATTGAATGATATGTTATCTGGGTCATTCAAGGAGAGTTTATGCCAACCTTTAAACGTACATACTAAAAAAACAGAAGAAAATGAAAATCATATATAGGGAAATGAATTGAAATCAGGGGACATGAAGAATCTGTAAAATGAACAACACAATGTACTGCATACCACCACAAAACAAATTCCCCGCCATAGATTTATGTGTGGGCTTTCTAACTTCCAGGTAAATCAGGTAAATGTATTAGTTAAAAGATTATTTATGACCATAGGATTTGAAAATAAAGAGTCTCAGGAAAAGTTCAGGTTTTCCTGGTTCATACTTAGGAGTCTGTTGTTTTGCCATGTTTCTAGTTTAACTTTACGTTTGAGGCTTTTTTTTTTCTTCTCCTAAATACTTGATGTAGACACTTTTTGTTGCTCTTGGCGATATATTTACATCACAATGTCACTGCACAGAAAATTAATTGTAGGTGCACTTTTATATAGAGCAAAAGTTTGATATAGCTGAAACTGTCAGTGATTGGATGCTTGGCAATTAAAATTTTCTTGAAGTGAACAGGTAAGAGATACTTAATGAACCCACTTTTATTTTGCAACATATTACATGTCAATATGCAACATAAATGCATATGTTACTAGAAGAACAGAAAAACTATAGTTAAGAATTTATATGTGAATGGTGATGTATCTAATTATATAACATTTAAAATAGGCAGCCAGTATGTTGTTGCCAGTATGCTCAAGGTGGTGTAGAAGGACTAGTTTTAAGACATACAAAAATAATATATCTAGATTATATTGAAGTTAATTGATTATAACTGTGATGGTAGTGTAAAATGATGAGTCTGAGTATGCAGATTCATTCCAAACATGATTTTCGTGTAGGTTTCTTCTTCCTATATTTTATTACCTGGTATTCCTTTTGTACATAATGTATTCATTTATTTTAGAAATTGCTTTTGTTGCTTTGCTTCTTTAGCTTTCCATTAAATGAAACAATTTGAGGAATGCATTCTAAATTTTCTGTGCTGTGCATTTTCTTAAGGAGACAGAGGACACTGTCCAAGCCTGAGGTGACTGTGAAAATGTAAAAATGGTTTGTTTCTTTATGGCAACCCCACAAGAAACTCCAGAGATTTTATTTGCCCAAACAATTAGTTAATTAATAATTTTTTGTGTGTGTTGTCTTCCACTGGCAAGACTTTTTCTAGATAAAAGCTTTTACTTTACGAAAGCTGTTAGCAAAGGAACTGTATTTACTGACAGATTCTCTAGTATAAATCCCAAAACGAAGTAAAGTCAAACACATTTTCATTTACTAATTGCTAAAATCAAGGCCAAAGGATTTTCTTAACTAATGTGGAAATAAAAGGCAAACCAGAAATAATTTATATATTGCAAAAGACTCTTCCAAGTTAATGCTTGATTCGTTTTTTTTAAATTAGCAGTCCATTAGTGTGTAGAAGTAGTACCTCATGTTCTCTATTTTTTCTTTGGAGTAACATTAGGTTAAAGTCTTGCATGAAACTAATCACTCTGAAAAAAATAAATAAATAAAGCGTAAAGTAAACACATTCCTAATTAGGGTTGTCCAACTTCAAATAGCTCATTGAAAATTCATAGGACATCCATTAAAATCCCTTTAAAAATAAATGGAATACCAGGAACTTTCTTAGAGTGAAACAGTGAATGGGGTAGTAGTAGTAGAATAATGTTGCAATGGAATATCCACTTGTGATTAAGGAGGACAGCTGAGGTGGTAATGGTTGCTATTATGATTATTTTTCTCACTCTGGCATTTCCAGTTGGCCTTGGATAGTAGAAGAGTACTTTTGTCTGTTTCTCTATTCGTTCTCACTTGACAAAAGTATTGATGAAATTAAACAATGAATAATGTCTTAACAGCAAATGTGCCTGTAGGCACATGCTTTTGAAAACACATAAGTATGTATGTGTGTGTATTTATGTGCATGTGTGTGTATGTATATATGTACATATGTGTGTATATATATAAAGATAATTTACTATACCCATAATGATGATAATCATTTTACAAAGCTAATATTTCTTTTAACTATTAAGGTATCCTTAGTGGCATTAAATACATAACATTTAAGGGGTGCTTTATTTTTCTGAAATGAACTCCCTTATATTTAAAGTGTATAAATTATCATCTTTTATGACATTATTTGAAAGTGGCTTAACTAGCTATCATAATAATGGGCAACATATTATCATTTGACAATTTGTAGTACTCTTTACTAAACATTAATTTATTTGCTATGTATACCATACCATTACTATGTATGAGTACATTTTTCATTTGTCTATTTCTTCAACCATGTGTTAGTCCATTTTTGCATCATTATAAGGAAATACCCAAGGCTGGGTAATTTAGAAAGAAAAGAGATTTAACTGGCTCATGGTTCTGCTGGCTGTACAGGAAGCATGTTGCCAACATCTGCTTCTGGTGAGCCCTTTAGGAAGGTAATCATTATGACAGAAGGCAAAGGGGGAGCAGGCACATGACATGGAGAGAGTGGGAGCAGGAGAGAAAGTGGGAAGTGCTACACTCTTTTTAACAACCAGATCTCACATGAACTAACTGACCAGGAATTTACTCATCACCAAGGAGCCATTCATGAGGTATCTACCCCCATGCTGTAATACTTCTCACTAGGCCTCACCTCCTATATCGGTGATTACATTGTAATAAGAGATTTGGAGGGGATAATCATCCAAACCTTGTCATTCCATCCCTGGCCCCCCCAAATCACATGTTCTTCTCAGATTGCAAAAGACAATCATCACTTTCCAACAAGCCCCAAGAGTGTTTAATCATTCCAACATTAAGTCTAAGGTCCTAAGTCTCATCTGAGACTCATCTCCTTCCACCTATGAGCCTGTAAAATCAAAATGAGTTATTTAGTCCCAAAATACAATGATGCTACTGGCATTGGCTAAGCTTTACCAGTCCAAAAGGGAGAAATTGGCAAAAAGAAAGGGGCAATAGACCTCATACAACTCTGAAACCCAGCAGGGCAGGCATTAAATCTTAAAGCTCCAACATAATCCTTGACTTCAGTTTCCACATCATGTTGTGAAGGATGGACTCCCAAGGACTTGGGTAGCCCTGTGCCTGTGGCTTTGTAGGACACAGCTCACATAGCTGCTCTCACAGGTTGCAGTTGTATGTTTATGGTTTTTCTGGGCAGAGGGCTTAAGCTACCAGTGAATCTACCACTCTGGGGTCTGAAGGACAGTGGTTTCTTTCCAACATCTCCACTAGGCAGTGTCCTGGTGGAGACTCTGTATGGGGGCTCCAATTCCATAATTTCCCCTCAGCTTGCCCTGGTAGTTTCTCTGTGAGGAGCTCCACTCCTGTGGCAAGCTTCTGCTTGGGCACCCAGGCTTTCCTATATATCCTCTGAAATCTAGGTGGTAGCCACCCAGCCCCCTTCACTCTTGCAGACTTAACACCATGTGGAAACCACCAAGGCTTATGGCTTGTGCCTTCTGGAGCTGTGGCTTGAGCTGTACTTGGTCCCCTTTGAGCCATGACATAGCTGGAGTATATGGGGAGCAATATCTCAAGGCTGCTCAGGGCAGTGGGGCCCTAGGCCTGGCCCCTGAAATCATTCTATTCTCCTGGGCCTCTGGTAATAGATATCCTTGCCCAGAGGCCCAGGAGAATAGAATGGTTTCTTGGAGCAGGCCCAGTCTTGAAAATCTCTGAAATGCCTTCAAGGCATTTTTCCCATTGTCTTGGATTTTAACACATGGCTTCCTTCTGGTCATGCACGCCTCTCTAGCACATGGTTGCTTCATCGGTTGTTTATATTCTTTCTCTGTCACTGCCCAGTTTGCAAATTTTCCAAACCTTTATCCTCTGCTTCCCTTTAAAATATAAGTTCCAACTGTAAATCATTTCTTTGCTCCTGTATATAATTTAGGCTGTTAGAAGGAGCCGTGTCACTTCTTGAACGTTCTGCTGCTTAGAAATTGTTTCTACCAGATACCCTAAGTCATCACTCTGAATTATCAACTTTCACAGATCCCTAGGACCTGGATGCAATCCAGCCCAGTTATTTGCTAGGGTGTAACAAGGAAGACCTTTACTTTATTTCCCAGTAACTTCCTCATTTCCATCAGAGACCTTGTCAGTGTGGTCTTCACCATCCATATCTCTGTCAGCATTTTGGTCAAAACCATTTAACGGTCTCTAAGAATTCTAAACTTTCCCTCATCTTTCTGTCTTCAGAGATCTCCAAAGTCTCCCAAACCCTGCCTGACATCCCATTCCAAAGCCACTTTCACATTTTCAGTTATCTTTATAGCAACACCCCACTACTTAATACCAATTATCTGTGTTAGTTCATTTTTGTATCACCATAAAGAAATGTCTCGGGCTAGAAAATTTATAAAGAAAAAAGGATTAATTGGCTCATGATTCTCTAGGCTGTAGGAAGTATGGTGTCAGCATCTCATTTTGGTGAGGGCCTCAGGAAGCTTACTGTCATGGCAGAAGGCAAAGCAGGACCCAGCAGGTCACATGATGATAGTGGGAACAAGAGAGTGAGGGGGGAGATGCCACATCTTTTTAAACAACCAGATCTTGCATGAACTAACTGAGAACTCACTCATCACCAAGGAGATAGCACTAAGTCATTCGTGAGAAATCCACCCTCATGATCCAAACACCTCCCACTAGGCTTCACCTCCAAGACTGGGGATTATGTTGCAACATAAGTTTGAAAGGAGACAAACATCCAAACCATATCAAATCTGATAGATATTTTTTCATGTTTAATATATTTAGGTTTATGCTTCACTGCCTAAAACCATCCCATAAAATATGATCCTTAAAAACATACAGATACAAAATAAAGATCATCAATAGGACAAAAGCAATATGCTACCTATGAATGCTTATCTGGTTATATGAATTGAGTTCAATTAGTTTCAATGATATCAAAAGTTAGAGCAAATTAGACTTGTTATGTTATGCAATATTCACTTTACAAAGAAGAAAGAATAAAAAATCTTCAAATAATAAAAAGTTCTTCATAATGGCTCTCACAAATTTATATAGCATAGACCTTGCTAGTCAATTCCAAATCCATATATCTAATTACCTACATGCCTTAGGTTTAACTTGTGGAAAACTAACCTCTTGATTATCTTGTCACATACATTCTTCTGGTGTTCTTGAGTTCACCAAGAACACTATATATGGCTCATTATATACTAGTAAAATTTTGAATCATTTTGTCATCTTTCCCAATCTTTTACTCCACCAAAAAAAAAAAAAAAAAGAAAAAATCATCACCTAATCTGGTCAGTTTTACCTACAAAGAAAATTCTAAAATTCATCTACTTTTCCTTATTTTTGCTATCATTATCCTAATCTTTACTACCATGATTTCTCCTGTAGACTACCCAAAGAGCCTCCAAAATTATCTGCCATACCCAGTGATGTATCTATTTTGCTTATTCTCCATACGCAGAGAGAGCTTACAAAACACAAAACTGAGATGTCGTGACCTCAATAAAGACTGTTATACCTAGACTAAAGACAAAGTTATTTAACATGGCTTACAATGTTATCCATGGTTTAGCATTTTTCTAAATGGCCCCAAGTTGTCCCCCATCATGCACTTCTTCTTGCATTTAAGGCACAAAGACCTACCTGTTCTTGTTCACATCATGTCACCATCCACCATGGTCTTTGCACCTGACTGTTTCCCCCTGAGAGACTCACTTTTTTTGCCTGCATCTCATTCAGTAGTCACTTTCTGAAGGAAACTTTTCTTGGTCAGCCAAACCAGATTGCTCTTTCTATTATATAATCTCATAGCATCATATACCTGTGTTTCATTATAATTTTATGTTTTTTTCTTCAATTGTCTGACTAATATTGTCCTCTCCTCCAGAATGTAAACACCACAAGGTCAGAGTCTGCATCAATTTTGCTCAACATTAAAATGCCTTTTTTTATTATTATTTTTGTATATAATCACAGGTATAGAGCATTTTTTCTGTTTTTCTTTGTCTCTCTCTCTCTGTCTCTTTCTCTTTCTCTCTCTCTCCAGATTTATATGACTGAAATTTTTGTCTAAAAAATAATTACAGACTTGTTGGCAAGGTAAGGCCTACAGAAATAACTACCATATGATAAATAGTGAGGAAAAGCTACAAATAGTCATGTGAGTTCAGTGGAAAAGGAGATTACTTCCTGAGATAATGCAAATATACTTGTTAGAAGTAGAAATGTTCTGGCCCTCAGAGATAGGCTTCAGCATTAAACTGTTGTAGTTAATATGCTGGTATATTGTCTCTTTTAAACAAAAATTATAAAAACTAGAGAGATAATGCAGAGTCTTTCTGAAAGCCCATAAATACTGACACAACAGCTACAAATGTCTTAGCTGGCAGTACTTGATATAGAGGAGTCTCTGCTGTCTCTGCCTGCTGTTAATGTTTGTCTTTGGGTTGCTAACACTATGGTTCTTACTGTGAATTGTCCAGGGAAGAAGTCTCAATAAATGCTCTTCTTTATGAGGTAATGATTAGTTTACATTTAGGACCAGTAGAGATTTATGTAATTTGGAGAGTACTCTTGGCAACCAACATTAGATGCATGACAACAATCTTAATTGCAAAGCATTGGCTATGAAAACCAATGGAAACAATCCAATTTGTACTGACTCAATGTAAGGTTATTAACTCAGTTATTGTAATGAGCAATCAATTCTCTGAATGTGCAGTTGATCTCCATATACCACTACAGACTACACTGTGGAGTATTTTAACACATGTTAAATTTAGAATTTCTGTATAAACTGAGGCATCTCTTATCAATATTAAACAGAATATGGGAGCCTTTAACAGCAAGAAAAACATTGGCAGTCCATACAAAGGCCTCTTTTAGGATAATTCATGATTTATTAAGGGAAGAAATTTGCAGATTGGAAGAATTGTGTATTGATTATAAATGCTAACTTAATATTACTAATTATTTGTAATATGAAATAAATAGAACACAATAAAATTTAATATTGGGACTACATGAAAAATTGTATGGAAAAAACACCAGAAGTTGTATAGACCTAGGACTACCACGTGAAAACATTAATAGCATAAGAAAATCTAGACTTGATTTTGAAAAGTGTTAACTTAGATGTTAGTTAACTTTGGTCATACAGTTTTCACACATACGTGTTCAATAGTTAGAATAGTTAAGAATCCCAGTGAGGTTGAAAAGATCATGACAGAGAGGATACATAAAGCACACCTATTGGGAATGCTGACATGTAGGCGATATATAGGTTAGTTGCAAACAATAACCTCTTTCATCACTCCTGATTACATATGTTAAGACTGGATAATGATTGTGACCTTGCAGGGGGTAGCCTGATCTTACATGTGTAACTAACCTTACCTTTGGCCTCTTAGGAATAATCAAGGATAACTGACTCAACAGAAAAACACATTTCCCCTGTCGTAATACAATAAAAGACCAGGCACATTAGATTTGACAAGTGAGGTGAAAGATTTGATGCTACTTTTTTTTTTTTTTTTTTTTTTTTTTTTTTGAGACAGAGTCTCGCTCTGTCGCCCAGGCTGGAGTGCAGTGGCACGATCTCGGCTCACTGCAAGCTCCGCCTCCCGGGTTCACACCATTCTCCTGCCTCAGTCCCCCGAGTAGCTGGGAATACAGGCGCCCGCCACCACGCCCGGCTAATTTTTTTGTATTTTTAATAGAGACGGAGTTTAGCCGTGTTAGCAAAGATCCGCCTGTCTCGGCCTCCCAAAGTGCTGGGATTACAGGTGTGAGCCACTGAACCCGGCTGTTGCTACTTTTTAAGCAACTATTTTTTATAAGGTGAGTTTTCCTCTTAATGCCACGCAATCATAAATCCATAATAAGAATCTGGCTTTCTTGTTGATAACTGGCATGCAAATATGGATTACTATGCTAAATCTTCAAGCCTTAACATACTGTTTAATATCTGGAAAACAAATAACCTTTTCACACCTGCTTACTTATTTATGTCTTGAAGATGTAGTTCCATTACAGGCAAATGAGAATCTCTTAGATTATTTCAATACCTACCACAGTAATGATTTCAACGCAGAAATCATCCACAATTGAAAAAATGCATTCATTATTTATAAAGTGACAGAATGATAGGGTAAACCTTTTTCTAATGAGAACCCTCTACTTAAAAGAACTGAGGGGGAAATATTCACAAATAAAATTATATGTAATTTTAAATTAATGTTCTCATTTTATCAAGGTTATAGTATGAAGCATTTTTCAACATTTCTTATATGCATCCTGCAATAAAACAGCAGGTGATCAAAATTTTAGGTCAGGTTTTCTAAACAGTGGTTCCAAATGTAACAATTATACTGATGATGAGCGTTGGCTTGTGGCCTTCATGGATTTTCTTTTGGTAGTTATATGCAAACTCTCCAGTCTGGAAATTGGTATGCCCGAATGTGTCACTAAGTAGTGATTCCAGCAAACAACCCACATTGGAATCACTTCTTGGATTTGTTGTTCTATATTTATCATAACATACATGTTACTCTTTTGAAAGTTAAAAGAGAGATTGTTTAAATTTTTAGTGTATTTTATGGGAAGTTTTATAGCAGTAATCCTGATTCCTAAATATTTGGGGACAAAATACATGTAAATGACTTGTTTAGTTCCATAAGTGTATTCATGTCAAGGGATCTATGCTGCTCCAATAGGAAAAGTAATGATAGATAAGGAAGCAATTGAAGGAAATGTCAAGTAAGAATCTTTTAGTTACCATGTGAGTGTCCCCATTTGGGGGTCTTCTGAGTGGATTCCTGAGTCTTATTTGGTGTGGGTTTATGGGCATTCTGGTGCTTACCTATGTGAGTAACACAGAGCTTTTTTTTTTTAATATAATGGCACAGTTATCATTTCACACATTGTATGGATGCCTTAATTTAGTGTGTTTTATGGTCATCAGCTTTTGTGAAACATTTTTATATTTAATAACTTGTCTTTAATTTAAAGGGACTGCCCAGTGAGAGTGACAGTCCTTTTTACAAAGAGGAATTTTCATAAAGGACCCAACACTTTAAGAAAAGGATTGTCTCAGAAACCCTTTACCAAGATAAAATCTTTCATTTAATGTGATGAAATTATCAATTATTTATCTTGCTGTGTGTTTTCTTGTGCCTTGTTTAAGCTATCTTTCTCTGCTGTTGAAGAAATAAAGATATTTTCCTATGCATTCTTTAATATTTTAAAAGTTTATTTGCACATTTTTTATGTAACATAGACATTAAGTTGGATTTGGAGTACTGTACAGTTCCATTTTATTTTTTCCATAATGGTAACTAATTGTCTCCTATTGTTTATTGAATAATTTATCCTTTACACATTGAATTGGAATTCTAGAACTGCCATAAATAGTTTTCATATATGAATGGATATATCTTGATTTTTCTATTTATTTTATTGTTATATTCATCATCTCTGCACAAATACTATACTGTAATGTAATTATCCTATTTGTAATATGTCTCAATAGATTGTGAAATAAATAGCTCCTTTCATTTCTCTTCAAAATTGCCTTGCCTAATATTGGTTTTTTATTCTTTATCCTTCTATTTTAATTTTAGGAGTAGACAAGTCTGGTGAAAACTTATGTTGTAAATTTTATTGGAGTCACAAGTAATTTTTATTTTAGATGAGAAGAAACATTTTATTTTATATTTTTAAATAATTACTCTATCAATGTTCTTTTTTAGGTCCTATACTAAATTTTTATAAAATTATCCTGTACATCTTGAGTTTCTTTGCTATTTCTTCAAAAATGATGCTTTTTGCGTTTTTGTGTATGGATTTTTAAAGTGTTACATTTTTAAATTGATTTGTCTGAACAATAACATTGCTTTTTATCATTATGTCTTCTAACTAACTATGCTGAAGTTGAACTAGTTTAGTAGTTTTGTTTGTTGTTCCAATTACATGTTTGTAGTTATAATATCTATGAAAATAGCATTAAATTTTCCTTATATAATTTTTTCATCATATAATTGAACATGCTAGGAGCTCTATTACAACGGTAAATGAAAACAGTGATCAAGGTCATTCTTACGTTTTCCTTGGCTTTTTGTATTTGCCATAGTGTATGATGTTTTCTTTAAATCATTGTATGGTGAGTACCAATTTGGGATATATACACTCTAAAACTGCAGAAGCACAATTGTCCTTTTTATTATCTTCTTCATAATAAACATTTTGGAGTTTCTATTGCAGTAATCGGTTTTAATTTTTAATAGGTAATGGTACGGAAACTAACCAAACCTTAGCCCTGTTTCTGACTCTGTCTTTAAGGTGGTAATTCTTCCCAACTTACATCACAGTCAGGATTAAAGTACCATTAAGAAGAAGCATGGGATCATTTTCTGGGGGGGGATTGAGAGGGGACGATTATACTTTTGAATATTTCAATGTTTGATAATTTTTTAATAATGTTTTTTCCAGGCTCAGAATAATGTCCATTCTCAGCTCTTTTCCAGAAAACTTTATTTTGGCATATTTAAATATGAAATATTTACAATAATTGAAAATAGCAATTAGATTCCCAGTCTGAATCTACAAGAAAATAGGATTTTTTAAAATAAATAGGCAATTAGGCATATATTTTGTAATTGGATAGAATTTGAAACATAACTCTTCTTTTATAACTGAAGGATTAGGGGCTATCAAGAGATTAATTTACAGGAGCTTATGCAGACAATTTGTGTAATTGACTTATCTTCTTCTGGGCTGTAACTTCAAACATTTAAAGTACTTTAGGGACTATTTTATTGTTTTACAGGTAAAATTTCTTGGTTTTCTTTCCCAGTTTATTTCTTCGATTTTCATTGATTTCTATACTGTCATTTGCTCCCATGGACAGGTTGTTATTATTATCATCATAATTATGGTTTAGTATTTTAGTGAATAATATTGTTCTATTATTTTTGTAACATTTAATGAAGAAAGGTTTATAAAACTCATGTACACTTTAATTAATAACTACAATGTGAAGAACTATGGAGCTACCACTCAGTTCAAGAAATAGAATATTGTTAGGACCCCTATCTGCCTCTGTCTGCAATACTGCCCTTCACTAAAGCTAGAAGTTGTATAATGATCTAAGCTATGTAATAACCATTTCTTTGGTTTTTGAATTTATGGTTATTATAAAGTACATGTGAATTGTGGTGAATGTGCACAGATTTCCACATAGGGATCTTATACATATTTTGTTAAGTTTGTACTCATTTATTAATGGCAGGAGTTTTTTAAATCAGTTCTCTGGGATTTTCTATGTAGACAGACGTGTCATCTGTGAACAAAGACAGTTTTATTTCTTCTTGATTTGTACAACTTTTATTCCCTTTCCATTTCTTCTTGTACTAGTTCAGACTTTCATTCTACTGTTTAATAAGAATGCTGAGAGGGAACATTCTAATATTGTTCTTGATTTTGGAGGGAAGGCATCTAGTTTCACATTATAGAGCATATATTAGCTGTAGGTATTTTGTAAATGTTGTTTATCAAGTTGAAGTTTTCCTCTCTTTCTAGTTGGCTGAGAATTTGTATTATGAAAAGATATCGGATTATGTCAAATGTTTCTTCTAAATCAGTTGATATGGCTTTTATTTTTTATTTTATTTTATTTTATTTTATTTTTTGCTTTAGCTTGTGATAGATTGCCCTGATTTTTTTTTTCCCCCCCCAAGACGGAGTCTTGCTTTGTCACCCAGCAGGCTGGAGTGCAGTGGCGCCACTGGCTCACTGCAAGCTCCGCCTCCAGGGTTCACGCCATTCTCCTTCCTCAGCCTCCCGAGTAGCTGGGACTACAGGCACCCGCCACTACGCCCAGTTAATTTCTTGTATTTTTAGTAGAGACGGGGTTTCACTGGGATTACCCTGATTTAAAAATTTTAAATTAGCTTTGCATAAATCTGATTTCATCATGGTGTATAATTTTTCATCCATTGTTTGTTCAATTTGTTAATATGTTATTAGAACTTTTTGGATCTACGTTATAAAGAGCAATTGGTCTATAGTTTTCCATTCTCATAATGTCTTTATCTGTTTTTATTATTAGGCTAATGCTGTTCACATAGAATGAGTTAAGAAGTGTTTCCTTGACTTCTGTTTCTATTGGAATTTGTAGAGAACCAACATAATTTCCCCTTACATGTTTTGTAGAATTTGCCAGTGGAATAGTCTGGATCTTGTGCATTTTTTTTAGAAAGTTATTTATGATTGACTCAATGTCCATTAACAAATAAAGAGATATTCAGATTATCTAATTCTCTTGGTGTGAGTTTCAGTAGTTGTCTTTCAAGGAATTGGTCCATTTTTTCCAGTTTATCAAATTCCATATCGGCATAGAGTTATTCATAATATTACTTTATTGTCATTCAAATGTACGTTCAACCAGTAATGTCAACTCCTCTTTCGTTTCTGATGTAGTAATTTGTGTCTTATCTCCTTTTCTTGGTTACTTTGGCTAGAAGTTTATAAATGTTACTGGTCTTTTCAAATAACTAGATTTTTCTGTTTTCCATTTAATTTTCTGTTTATTATTATTTTTTATTATTTCTGTTTATTATTATGTTTCTGTTAATTATTATTGTTAATTTTCTCCTGCTTTCCTTAGGTTTATGTTGCTCAATTTTCTCTAGGCTCCTAAAGTAGAAAGATTATTGTATTTATATCTATTTTTCTAATATACACATTCTATGCTATAAATATCTCCATAGGCAGTGCTTTCACTGCTTTTGTTAAGTTATATTTTAAGTTTTGTTTAGTTAAAAAAATTTTTAAGTTCTCTTGAGACTTCGACGTGGATTATTTACAGGTGTATATCTTATTATCCACATGTTTTGATATTTTCAAGCTATCTTTCTGTCATTAATTTAATTACATTTATTTCCATAGTCATCTTAGAACGTAATTTTTTTCTATCCTTATATAATTTCCTTTGCATTTCTGTGAGTTTTTGCCTCACATCTTTTAATGCACTGTCAGGTGAATTCATGTTAAGGATTGTTGTCTTCCTGGAGAATTGACAGTTTTCTCATTACTAAATATTCCTCTCTATCCCTAATAACTTTTATTGCTCTGAAGTCAACTTTGTCTGAAATTGATATAGCTGCTTCAGCTTTCTTTTGATTAGTGTTAGCATGGTCTATATTTCTTCATCCCTTTAGTTTTAATCAGTGTGTTTTTAATTTAAAGTGAGTTCCTTGCAGATAACATATAGTTGAGATTTTTGTAAATCAAATCTGAAAATGTCTGTATTTATTTGAAGAATTTAGATCATTCATGTTAAAAATGATGATGACTATATTGAGTTAATATCTACCATGTTTTTGTTTTCTATTCATTTCAGTTATTATTTTTAGTTTCTTTAATTTTTATTTTTCTGTTTTAAATGAATATTTTATATGATTCCACCTTCTGTCCTTATGTATTAATTCTACTTCAAAAAAATTTATAGTAAGGTTGCCTAAGTGTTTATAATATACATTTACCATTATTTATTTCTAAGTAACACTGTACTATTTTACAAGTATCCAGATAATTAACAACAGAATATTTCCAATTTCTTTTCCCATCCCTTTTCATATTGCTGTCATTTATTTCACATATACTATATTTCACTTTATGCTATATTCAAACAAAATATTATTACTATTTGTATTTTGAACAAATAGCTATCTTTTAGATTGATTGGGAATAGGGAAAATACTTTACCTTTACTTTTTCTTTCTCTCTTTCTTTATACCAACTGAAGTTCTGACTTATTATTTTCTTCTCCTGAAAGAACTTCTTTTAAAATTTCTTGCAGGTCATATGTGCTTGCGATGAATTTCCTTGGTTCAAAGGCCAAGTGTGTTGATTCATGCATGTAAGCCCAGGAGTTTGGGAGTCTGAAGCAGTAGGATTGCTTGAGCCTAGGAGTTCAAAATCAGCCTGGCCAACGTAGTGAAACATCATTTCTTCAAAAAATAAAAAATAGCAACATGTATGGCACATGCCTATAGACTCAGCTGCTAGGGAGGCTGATCTGGTAGGATCACTTGAGCATAGGAGGTTGAGACTGCAGTGAGCTATGATCATGCCACTGTAGTGAGATCCTGTCTCAAAAACTGGAAGAAAGAGAAAGAGAGAGACAGAGAGAGAGAGAGAGAGAGAGAGAGAGAGAGAGAGAGAGAGAGAGAGAAAGAAAAGAGGGAGGAAGGGAGGGAGGGAAGGAAGGAGGGAAGGAAGGAAGGAAGTTAGAGTTTTTATTTTCTTTGAGAAAGCCTTTATTTCTTTTTACTTTTTGGAGGAAAAGATGTTGCTAGATACAGTATCACAGGTTGTTGGTCTTGTTTTTCTTTCAACATTTTATGTATTCTATTCCACTTTCTTATTGTTTCATGAGTCCTGATGGGAAGCCCAATGCAATTCAAATTCTTGCTCCGTAAATAAGGTGCTTTTCCCTCTGATTTGTTTCAAGATTTTTGCTTTATAATTTGAATATTCTCTAGATGTATGTTTCTTGGCATTTGTACTGCGCGGTATTCTCTGAGCTTCCTGGATCTGTAAAGTGTTTGTCTTCAATTAAAATAAAATTCTTGGTTTTATTATTATTTTAAATATTTTCCTACTCCATTATCTTTGTCTTTTCCTTTTGCTATTTCAGACATTTTTAATGTTTAAACTTTCTAAATTGTTTTAAAGCCCTTGGATATTCTGTTTCTTTTTATTATTATTTTTTAATTCTTTTTATCCCTGGTATTTTAATTTGGGGAGTTTCTTTTTTTTTTTCTAATTTATTTTTTATTTTATTATTTTATTTTTATTATACTTTAAGTTCTAGGGTACATGTGCATAACGTGCAGGTTTGTTACGTATGTATATTTGTGCATGTTGGTGTGCTGCACCCATCAACTCGTCAGCAACCATCAATTCATCATTTATATCATGTATAACTCCCCAATGCAATCCCTCCCCCCTCCCCTCTCCCCATGATAGGCCCCAGTTTGTGATGTTCCCCTTCCCGAGTCCAAGTGATCTCATTGTTCAGTTCCCACCTATGAGTGAGAACATGCGGTGTTTGGTTTTCTCTTCTTGTGATAGTTTGCTAAGAATGATGGTTTCCAGCTGCATCCATGTCCCTACAAAGGACGCAAACTCATCCTTTTTTATGGCTGCATAGTGTTCCATGGTATATATGTGCCACATTTTCTTTTTTTTTTTTTTTTTATTTTATTTTATTTTATTTTATTTTATTTTTTTATTATACTTTAAGTTCTAGGGTACATGTGCATAACGTGCAGGTTTGTTACATATGTATACTTATGCCATGTTGGTGTGCTGCACCCATCAACTCGTCAGCACCCATCAATTCATCATTTATATCTTGTATAACTCCCCAATGCAAGCCCTCCCTCCTCCCCCCTCCCCCCTCCCCATGATAGGCCCCAGTGCGTGATGTTCCCCTTCCCGAGTCCAAGTGATCTCATTGTTCAGTTCCCACCTATGAGTGAGAACATGCGGTGTTTGGTTTTCTGTTCTTGTGATAGTTTGCTAAGAATGATGGTTTCCAGCTGCATCCATGTCCCTACAAAGGACGCAAACTCATCCTTTTTTATGGCTGCATAGTATTCCATGGTGTATATGTGCCACATTTTCTTAATCCAGTCTGTCACAGATGGACATTTGGGTTGATTCCAAGTCTTTGCTATTGTGAATAGTGCCGCAATAAACATACGTGTACATGTGTCTTTGTAGTAGAATAATTTATAATCCTTTGGGTATATACCCAGTAGTGGGATGGCTGGGTCATATGGTACATCTAGTTCTAGATCCTTGAGGAATTGCCATACTGTTTTCCATAATGGTTGAACTAGTTTACAATCCCACCAACAGTGTAAAAGTGTTCCTATTTCTCCACATCCTCTCCAACACCTGTTGTTTCCTGACTTCTTAATGATTGCCATTCTAACTGGTGTGAGATGGTATCTCATTGTGGTTTTGATTTGCATTTCTCTGATGGCGAGTGATGATGAGCATTTTTTCATGTGTCTGTTGGCTGTATGAATATCTTCTTTTGAGAAATGTCTGTTCATATCCTTTCCCCACTTTTTGATGGGGTTGTTTGTTTTTTTCTCGTATATTTGTTTGAGTTCTTTGTAGATTCTGGATATTAGCCCTTTGTCAGATGAGTAGGTTGCAAAAATTTTCTCCCATTCTGTAGGTTGCCTGTTCACTCTGATGGTAGTTTCTTTTGCTGTGCAAAAGCTCTTTAGTTTAATTAGATCCCATTTGTCAATTTTGGCTTTTGCTGCCGTTGCTTTTGGTGTTTTAGACATGAAGTCCTTGCCCATGCCTATGTCCTGAATGGTACTACCTAGATTTTCTTCTAGGGTTTTTATGGTATTAGGTCTAACATTTAAGTCTCTAATCGATCTTGAATTAATCTTCGTATAAGGGGTAAGGAAAGGATCCAGTTTCAGCTTTCTACTTATGGCTAGCCAATTTTCCCAGCACCATTTATTAAATAGGGAATCCTTTCCCCATTTCTTGTTTCTCTCAGGTTTGTCAAAGATCAGATGGCTGTAGATGTGTGGTATTATTTCTGAGGACTCTGTTCTGTTCCATTGGTCTATATCTCTGTTTTGGTACCAGTACCATGCTGTTTTGGTGACTGTAGCCTTGTAGTATAGTTTGAAGTCAGGTAGCGTGACGCCTCCAGCTTTGTCCTTTTGACTTAGGATTGTCTTGGCAATGCGGGCCCTTTTTTGGTTCCATATGAACTTTAAAGCAGTTTTTTCCAATTCTGTGAAGAAACTCATTGGTAGCTTGATGGGGATGGCATTGAATCTATAAATAACCTTGGGCAGTATGGCCATTTTCACGATATTGATTCTTCCTATCCATGAGCATGGTATGTACTTCCGTTTGTTTGTGTCCTCTTTTATTTCGCTGAGCAGTGGTTTGTAGTTCTCCTTGAAGAGGTCCTTGACATCCCTTGTAAGTTGGATTCCTAGGTATTTTATTCTCTTTGAAGCAATTGTGAATGGAAGTTCATTCCTGATTTGGCTCTCTGCTTGTCTGTTACTGGTGTATAAGAATGCTTGTGATTTTTGCACATTAATTTTGTATCCTGAGACTTTGCTGAAGTTGCTTATCAGCTTAAGGAGATTTTGGGCTGAGACGATAGGGGTTTTCTAAATATACAATCATGTCATCTGCAAACAGGGACAATTTGACTTCTTCTTTTCCTAACTGGATACCTTTGATTTCTTTCTCTTGCCTGATTGCCCTAGCCAGAACTTCCAACACTATGTTGAATAGGAGTGGTGAGAGAGGGCATCCCTGTCTTGTGCCAGTTTTCAAAGGGAATTTTTCCAGTTTTTGCCCATTCAGTATGATATTAGCTGTGGGTTTGTCATAAATAGCTCTTATTATTTTGAGGTACGTTCCATCAATACCGAATTTATTGAGCGTTTTTAGCATGAAGGGCTGTTGAATTTTGTCAAAAGCCTTTTCTGCATCTATTGAGACAATCATGTGGTTCTTGTCTTTGGTTCTGTTTATATCCTGGATTACGTTTATTGATTTGCGAATGTTGAACCAGCCTTGCATCCCAGGGATGAAGCCCACTTGATCATGGTGGATAAGCTTTTTGATGTGCTGCTGAATCCGGTTTGCCAGTATTTTATTGAGAATTTTTGCATCAATGTTCATCAGGGATATTGGTCTAAAATTCTCTTTTTTTGATGTGTCTCTGCCAGGCTTTGGTATCAGGATGATGTTGGCCTCATAAAATGAGTTAGGGAGGATTCCCTCTTTTTCTATTGATTGGAATAGTTTCAGAAGGAATGGTACCAGCTCCTCCTTGTACCTCTGGTAGAATTCAGCTGTGAATCCATCTGGTCCTGGACTTTTTTTGGTGGGTAGGCTATTAATTGTTGCCTCAATTTCAGAGCCTACTATTGGTCTATTCAGGGATTCAACTTCTTCCTGGTTTAGCCTTGGGAGAGTGTAAGTGTCCAGGAATTTATCCATTTCTTCTAGATTTTCTAGTTGATTTGCGTAGAGGCGTTTATAGTATTCTCTGATGGTAGTTTGTATTTCTGTGGGGTCAGTGGTGATATCCCCTTTATCATTTTTTATTGCATCTATTTGATTCCTCTCTCTTTTCTTCTTTATTAGCCTTGCTAGCGGTCTGTCAATTTTGTTGATCTTTTCAAACAACCAACTCCTGGATTCATTGATTTTTTGGAGGGTTTTTTGTGTCTCTATCTCCTTCAGTTCTGCTCTGATCTTAGTTATTTCTTGCCTTCTGCTAGCTTTTGAATGTGTTTGCTCTTGCCTCTCTAGTTCTTTTAATTGTGATGTTAGAGTGTCAATTTTAGATCTTTCCAGCTTTCTCTTGTGGGCATTTAGTGCTATAAATTTCCCTCTACACACTGCTTTAAATGTGTCCCAGAGATTCTGGTATGTTGTATCTTTGTTCTCATTGGTTTCAAAGAACATCTTTATTTCCGCTTTCATTTCGTTATGTACCCAGTAGTCATTCAGGAGCAGGTTGTTCAGTTTCCATGTAGTTGAAGCGGTTTTGATTGAGTTTCTTAGTCCTGAGTTCTAGTTTGATTGCACTGTGGTCTGAGAGACAGTTTGTTCTAATTTCTGTTCTTGTACATTTGCTGAGGAGTGCTTTACTTCCAATTATGTGGTCAATTTTGGAATAAGTGCGATGTGGTGCTGAGAAGAATGTATATTCTGTTGATTTGGGGTGGAGAGTTCTATAGATGTCTATTAGGTCCGCTTGGTGCAGAGATGAGTTCAATTCCTGGATATCCTTGTTAACTTTCTGTCTCGTTGATCTGTCTAATGTTGACAGTGGAGTGTTGAAGTCTCCCATTATTATTGTATGGGAGTCTAAGTCTCTTTGTAAGTCTCTAAGGACTTGCTTTATGAATCTGGGTGCTCCTGTATTGGGTGCATATATATTTAGGAGAGTTAGCTCTTCCTGTTGAATTGATCCCTTTACCATTATGTAATGGCCTTCTTTGTCTCTTTTGATCTTTGATGGTTTAAAGTCTGTTTTATCAGAGACAAGGATTGCAACCCCTGCTTTTTTTTGTTCTCCATTTGCTTGGTAGATCTTCCTCCATCCCTTTATTTTGAGCCTATGTATGTCTCTGCATGTGAGATGGGTCTCCTGAATACAGCAGACTGATGGGTCTTGACTCTTTATCCAGTTTGCCAGTCTGTGTCTTTTAATTGGAGCATTTAGTCCATTAACATTTAAGGTTAATATTGTTATGTGTGAACTTGATCCTGCCATTATGATATTAACTGGTTATTTTGCTCGTTAGTCGATGCAGTTTCTTCCTAGCCTCGATGGTCTTTACATTTTGGCATGTTTTTGTGATGGCTGGTACCGGTTGTTCCTTTCCATGTTTAGGGCTTCCTTCAGGGTCTCCTGTAAGGCAGGCCTGGTGGTGACAAAATCTCTAAGCATTTGCTTATCTGTAAAGGATTTTATTTCTCCTTCACTGATGAAACTTAGTTTGGCTGGATATGAAATTCTGGGTTGAAAATTCTTTTCTTTAAGAACGTTGAATATTGGCCCCCACTCTCTTCTGGCTTGTAGAGTTTCTGCCGAGAGATCTGCTGTTATTCTGATGGGCTTCCCTTTGTGGGTAACCCGACCTTTCTCTCTGGCTGCCCTTAAGATTTTTTCCTTCATTTCAACTTTGGTGAATCTGGCAATGATGTGTCTTGGAGTTGCTCTTCTGGAGGAGTATCTTTGTGGCGTTCTCTGTATTTCCTGAATTTGAATGTTGTCCTGCCCTACTAGGTTGGGGAAGTTCTCCTGGATGATATCCTGAAGAGTGTTTTCCAACTTGGTTCCATTTTCCCCCTCACTTTCAGGCACCCCAATCAGACGTAGATTTGGTCTTTTTACGTAATCCCATACTTCTTGCAGGTTTTGCTCATTTCTTTTTCTTCTTTTTTCTTTTGGTTTCTCTTCTCGCTTCATTTCATTCATTTGATCTTCAATCGCTGATACTCTTTCTTCCAGTTGATCGAGTCGGTTACTGAAGCTTGTGCATTTGTCACGTATTTCTCGTGTCATGGTTTTCATCTCTGTCATTTCGTTTATGATCTTCTCTGCATTAATTAGTCTAGCTGTCAATTCTTCCACTCTTTTTTCAAGATTTTTAGTTTCTTTGCGCTGGGTACGTAATTCCTCCTTTAGCTCTGATAAGTTTGATGGACTGAAGCCTTCTTCTCTCCTCTCGTCCAAGTCATTCTCTGACCAGCTTTGATCCGATGCTGGCAATGGGCTGCGCTCCTTTGCAGGGGGAGATGCGCTCTTATTTTTTGAATTTCCAGCTTTTCTGCCCTGCTTCTTCCCCATCTTTGTGGTTTTATCTGTCTCTGGTCTTTGATGGTGGTGACGTACTGATGGGGATTTGGTATAGGTGTCCTTCCTGTTTGATAGTTTTCCTTCTGACAGTCAGAAGGACTGTCTGTTGGTCTGTTGGAGATTGCTTGAGGTCCACTTCAGACCCTGTTTGCCTGGGTATCAGCAGCAGAGGTTGCCGAAGATAGAATATTGCTGAACAGCGAGTGTACCTGTCTGATTCTTCCTTTGGAAGTTTCCTCTCAGGGGTGTACTCCACCCTGTGAGGTGTGGGGTGTCAGACTGCCCCTAGTGGGGGATTTCTCCCAGCTAGGCTACTCAGGGGTCAGAGACACACCTGAGCAGGCAGTCTGTCCGTTCTCAGATCTCAACCTCCGCGTTGGGAGATCCACGGCTCTCCCCAAAGCTGTCAGACAGAGTCGTTCGCGTCTGCACCGGCTCCAGCTACTTCCCCTGTTGGTCTTCAGCTGTGCGCTGTCCCCAGAGGTGGAGACTACAGAGACAGGCAGGGTTCCTTGAGCTGCTGTGAGCTCCACCCAGTTCGAGCTTCCCAGCGGCTTTGTTTACCTACTTAAGCCTCAGCAATGGCGGGCACCCCTCCCCCAGCCTTGCTGCTGCCTTGCGGATAGATCGCGGCAGACTACTGTGTTAGCAGTGAGGGAGGCTTCGTGGGCGTGGGACCCTCCCGGCCAGGTGTGGGATATATTCTCCTGGTGTGCCTGTATGCTTACAGCGCAGTATTGGGGTGGGAGTTACCCGATTTTCCAGGTGTTGTGTGTCTCAGTTCCCCTGGCTAGGAAAACGGATCCCCTTCCCCCTTGCGCTTCCAGGTGAGGCGATGCCTCGCCCTGCTTCAGCTCTCGCTGGTCAGGCTGCAGCAGCTGACCAGCACCGATTGTCCGGCACTCCCTAGTGAGATGACCCCAGTACCTCAGTTGAAAATGCAGAAATCACCGGTCTTCTGTGTCGCTCGCGCTGGGAGTTGGAGACTGGAGCTGTTCCTATTCGGCCATCTTGCTCCGCCCCCATGTGCCACTAATTTGGGGAGTTTCTATTGACATTTCTCAAACTTGTTAAGTCTTTGCTTAGCTTTGTCTAGTTTACTGTTGAGCCCATCAAGTCATTTTTCCTTTCTGTTACAATATTTTAATTTTTACTCTTTCTTTTGATTCTTTCTTATAGTTGCCATTTCTCTGTTTACATTGTCATCTGCTCTTGCATAATGTCTTTTTAGAGCCCTTCACATATTAATCATAGTTATTTTAAATTCCCTCTTTGATAACTGCCAAACCTGAGTCACATTTGAATCTTGTTGTGATGTTTGCTTTGTCGCTTTAAACTGTTTCTCCTGCTTGTTGTGATACCTTGTAATTTTTTGTTATACATCAGACATGTGGCATTGGGTAACAGAATTGAAGTAAATAGGCCTGTAATTTGAGGATTTATGCTCATTTGGCTAGAGATGGACTTTGTTTAGCATTTGCTCTCGTTGAAGGTGCCAGTGGCTGTAAATTCTTTTAGTGTACTTCTTTTTGCTGTTGTTGCTGTCCATCTTCTTACTATTGGGGTTCTCCAAGTATTTCTCCTCAGAAAGAGTCTGTGTCTTCCAGCTCTTTCACCTGAAATCCACTCTTATTACATTGGAACCTTGTTGCAATGGTAGTAATGTGGATAGGGGAAGTCTTCTATAATCTTATGATTGAATATGTCTTTTAGTGAGCTATATCTCTTGGCTGTAATCTTTATGAGTGTTCTTGTGGTGATACAGCTTTTTTTTTTTTTTTCTATTAGATGAATCAGGAAGGCTAGTGTTGGCTCAAGTGGGTGGAAATCCTTTCTCGAGATGGTGCAAGTTCTGGCAAAATCATTTCCTTTGACAAATAGGGCTTCCTTGTGGAGAAAAATCTGGGTGTAATTCAGAGTGGTTACTTTTCCCCTTTCCCTGTCAGAAGCCTATGGGGATTTTTCTTGTCTATGATATTCTGGTGGGTTTATGGACTAAAATATAAAAATGTAGGGGGAGACTTTCAAACTACAGCCTCCAAGAGTTTCTCACTCTCACTCTCAGCCTTCAGCAAATCACCAAAATTTCAATGTAAGTGTTCCTTTGTGTGGCTGTAACAGCTACTGCTCCAGGTAAGCAGATGCTGTCTTTATCTCTCTGGATGTGCCTGAGTCCCCAGATTTCATGGTGGCAGTTTTTCTTGTATCTTCAGTTCTCTGATGGGTCCATGAAAAGTCACTGATACTGTGTTTGGATCTTTAGTGTTGTTGTAAGGCCTGGAATGGCAGCATCCAAGTTTTTTTTTTTTTTTTTTTTTTTTTTTTTTTTTTTTTTACGTGTTGCAGCTAAAACCTTATCAATCATTTTTAGTCGCCATTCTGGTTGGTAGTTTAGAAGTTTCAATTTTGACTAATACGGCTGTCAGTTTCACTAATGACTAATGAACTTCAGTAATTTTCTGCATGCTGCTTGTCCTTTTAGATATTCTTTGTAGCGCAGTACCTCTTTAAGACTTTTTACCCATGCTTAAAAAAGGGGTGTATTCTGTTATTTTTTCACTAATTTAGAAGTTCTTTATGTATTTTTTACATAAGTCCTTTGTAAATTATACTTGTTATGTGTTATGTGTTACAAATATCATTATCATGTATTACTCTGAAGATTACCATTTTCGTTTCATAATAGTGATTTTTGATTAATAGAGGTCCTTACTTTTAATGTAGTACAATTTATTAATCTCTTTCTAATTTTCATTTTGTGTTTTTTGTATTATAAGAAAAGTTCTATAGTACCCAAATCATGAGTATACTATTTAATGCTGCTTTCCATAAGCTTATTTTACCTTTCACATTCTCATGTCCATGAAGATTGGCCTATATGTAAGGAGCTGGGTAGGATTTAACATTTTTTCTTAATAAACAACTAATTGACTTAGAATTCTATTAATGACAAAATTTTCTTTACAACACTGCTATGCTCCACCACTGCTATTTAAAATTATTTATATTAGATACTTGATATATTCCAAATGCATCAGAGTATAGCAGTGAAGTGGATAAAGGTAGTGATTTTTGACACTTTATTATATTACTCTATTTTGTTACATTTGTATCTATAACACACTCATAATTAGCATGGCTTTATAATAAATATTGATATCTTATAGTGCCAATCCTCCAACATTGTTGTATTTCCAAATTTTCTTGGATTTTCATGACCTTTTTAAAATTTTTATTTCTTAAAAAAAAAGACAGTAATCATTTAAGTTTACCCTCATACTCATGTTGCCCTTTATTCCTTCCTCTATGTCTTTCTTCTGTTATTTTCTTCCTCTCAAAGACTCTCTGAAATTTCCTTTATTGTTGGTAGATTGCTCACATAGTTTTTCTTTTTTGTTTATCTGAAAATGTTTTCATTTTTTCTTCATCTGCCTAAATATGTTTTGAAGCCTGTGAGTGTGTGTTTGTGTGTGTGAGAGAGAGAGACAGTCCAGAGTTTTGCTCTGTCGCCCAGGCTGGAGTGCAATGGTGTAATCTCGGCTAACTGCAACCTTCGCCTCCTGGGTTCAAATGATTCTACTGCCTCAGCCTCCCAGGTAGCTGAGATTACAGGCACACACCACTATGCTCAGCTAATTTTTGTATTTTTAGTAGAGACAGAGTTTCACTATGACAGTCAGGCTGGTCTCGAACTCCTGATCTCAGGCGATCCGCCAACTTCAGCCTCCCAAAGTGCTGGGATTGCAGGCGTGAGCCACCTTGCCCGGCCCTGAAGCCTCTTTAATTGTTAAATGTACATTTGGCATTACCAGGTTCTCTGGGAGACACTGACATGTTGATACTCATGAAATACATCTCAATTTCTGAAAATACTCATTCTTCTGAAATCTATTTCAAATAATATGAAAATAGCCACTCTAGCTTTTTTTTTTTTTTTGGAGTGGTGTTTGAATAAGGTAGCTTTTCCATTCTTTTACTGTTTTGCATTATTTGCATTTTTGAGTTTAACGTGTCTTTCTTTTAGCAGACATATTATTAGGTCTTGCTGTTTTATTCTGCTTGATAATTTCTGCCTTTTAATTGCAGTGTTCAGACCACTTATAATTTATGCAATTATTGAGATGGTGAGTTTTAATTCTCCACTTTGTTATTTTTGTTCTATTTGTCCCCTACGTGTTTGGTTCATTTTTCTCCTCTTTTCTTGCCTTCTTTTAAAATAATTGAGTATTTTTATGATTATATTTTATTCCCTCTGTTGGATTATATACTTATGCTTCTTCATTTTTTTATGGTTTGCTTCAGTATTTATAAACCTTTACTTTGGCCGGGCGCGGTGGCTCAAGCCTGTAATCCCAGCACTTTGGGAGGCCGAGACAGGCGGATCACGAGGTCAGGAGTTCGAGATCATCCTGGCTAACACGGTGAAACCCCGTCTCTACTAAAAAATACAAAAAGCTAGCCGGGCGAGGTGGCTGGCGCCTGTAGTCCCAGCTACTCGGGAGGCTGAGGCAGGAGAATGGCTTAAACCCGGGAGGCGGAGCTTGCAGTGAGCTGAGATCCGGCCACTGCACTCCAGCCTGGGTGACAGAGCAAGACTCCGTCTCAAAAAAATAAAAAATAAATAAAAAATAAAATAAACCTTTACTTTATCAAAGCTTCCTTTAAATGATATTGTACCATATCATATATGGCAGCAGTCCCGAAACTTTTTGGTACCAGGGACCGGTTTCATGGAAGAGGATTTTTCCACTGATGAGAGGGAAGTGGTTTTGCAATGATTCAAGCACTTTACATTTATTCTGCACTTTATTTATATTATCATTACATCGTAATACATAATGGAATAATTATACAACTCCCATAATATAGAATTGCTAGGAGGTCCGAACTTGTTTTTCTGAAACTGGACAGTCCAATCTGGGAGTGATGGGAGACAGTGACAGATCATAAGGCATTAGATTCATATAAAAGGCATGCCACCTGGATCCCTCATATAGACAGTTCACAATAGGGTTCACACTCCTATGAGAATCTAATGCCACCACTCATCTGACAGGAGGTGGAGTTCAGGTGTTAATACAAATGATGGAGAACAGCTATAAATAAAGCTGAAGCTTTGCTAGCTTGCCCACTGCTCACTTCCTGCTGTGTGACACAGAACAGGCTACCGACTGGCACCAGTCTATGCCCTGGGGTCGGGGACCCCGATACATGGTACAGGAAGCTTACAATGGTTTAAGTCTATATTTTTGCTCCTATTCTTTGGGCCATTGCTGTCTTATAGTTTACTTCTACATAGTTATAAACTCTACAACATAGGGTTATTATTTTTATTTTAAACAGGCAATTACATTTTCAAGAGACTGACAATGGGCAAAGCATTACCCACAAGATATTTATCATTTGTGTGACTTCGTTCTATCTAGTATCATTTTTCTTTTGCCTAAAAAAGTTCTTTTAGCATTTCCAGTAGTATAAGTCCACAGGTGATGAATTTCTCATTTTTGTTTTTTAAAAAAGTAATTATTCTTCATTTTTAGAGTTTTTTAATACACTAATTTAATCTTTTTTCTGTCAGGACTTTAAAGATGTCTTTCAACTATCTTCTTTCTTACATAGTTTCTGAGAACAGCATACATCTAATGTAACTTATGCTTTTCTATATGTAGTATATGTGTTTTTCTAGCTGTATTTGAGTTTTCCTTTTTACCATTTTTTTTTTTTCCAGAAAGTTCATTATACTATTGCTTGGTGTGGTTTTTAGGATTTCTTTTGCTTGGGATTTGTTGAACATCTTGCATCTGTGGGGTTGTGATGTTTTTTAAATCATCTTTGGAAATTCTAGCCATTGTTGCTTCAAATTTCTTTCTTCATGTAGTTTTTGTTTGTTTGTTTGTTTGTTTGTTTTTTCCCCTAGGATTCCAGTGACACTTATGTTAAACTGCTCTGGAGTCTCACAGGACACTGATGCACCATACCATTTTTTGGTTTGTTTTTTATTTTTTTTTCTTCATTTTTTGGTTCATTTCATTGTTATTTGTTGTTAGTATATTTGTGCTTTCTTTTAGGCAGTTTCTGTCACTATGTTTTGACATTCTTTAAACCTTTCTTCTACGTGTCTACTCTGCTATGAATACCATCTTGTGTGTTTTTCATTTTGTATATTGCATGTCTTATATCTCCAGGTGTTATTTGATGTGTTTTATATATATTTCATCTCCTTAGTCATCATGATCATGTATTCCTCTAAAATTCTGATCATATGGTGCATCTTTAAAGCTATTTTAATGTATTTGTTTGCTAATTCTATTATCTCTTTCTTTTCTGCATTTTCTTCTATTGATTGACTTTCTCTGATGTGGGTTAATATTTTCTTGCTTCTGTGCATTCCTGGCAATTTTAGCTGGATACCAGACATAATGAATTTTCAATTGTAGGTTGTTACATTCAGAGGGACCCCAATGCAGATTTTGGGAACTTTCTCTGTGCATCTTCCTCCTCTCTGATATCTGCATCTCTCTGAACTCGGATCATTTTCTACCCAACCCAACCAAACTTCTAGGTTCTATTTGAGTCACTCTTTCCTGTGCTGTAATACAACCTAGAAACTGCCTCCACACAGAAAGTTGAAGCAGTTTTAGGGATAATCTCATCGCTACTCTTTTTTTAGCAATTAAAATTCTGTGCCAATTGTTGTCTCATGTTTGAAATATATAGTGCTTTTTTGTATATTTTTTTCTAGTGGCTTAAAAAATGGGATAAGTATATCAGTCTCTTCAGCACAGGTAAAAGCAGAAATCTCTATTTTTACCTTAATTTTCAAAGTATGTTTTGCTGAACATGGTATTAGAAGTTCATAAATATTTCATTTAATCTCCTTGTTGTCTAGTTTATGTTTTTTATTTGTTTTGTCTTTGCAGGAATATAACATGTTTTCCTATTGCTATTTGTATTTTCTCTTTGTAGTTTTTCATTAGTTTGTTTATTTATTTATTTATTTATTTATTTATTTATTTATTTATTCATTTTATTTTTATGATGCAGCACTATCTTCTGTACTTATTATTTGTGTCTCTTCCAAACTCACATGTTGAAACCCTAACCCCCAGTGTCATGATGTTTGGAATTGTGCCTTTTGGGAGGTAATTAAGGTTAGATGAAGTCTTGAGAGTGGGCCCTCCCAATGGAATTGATGCCCTGTAAGAAAAGATACCAGAGAGCTTGCTCTGTCTCTCTTTCTAACACATGAAGCTATAGTGAGAAGGCAGCTGTCTGCAAACCAGGAGAAGACCCCTCACCGGAACTCAACCCTTCTGGCTCCCTGATCTTGGATTTCCAGCCTCCAGAACTGTGAGAAAATAAATGTATATTGTATAAGCTGCTCAGTCTGTGATATTTTATTATGTCAGCCCAAGCAGAGTTATATTATTTATTGTGTTAGAGTTCATAGACTTAGTTGAATCTATTTCATACTTTCTAACAGCTTTAAGTGCTGTTCATTATATCTCTGAATATTATTTTTTATCCATTATATGGAAGTTAATTCTTCTGCCACTTCAGTTACGTGTATGACAGATGACAGATTCATTCACCATGTTCCATTGATATTTACTTACCTTTTCTTTTTTTTTTTTTTTTTTTTTTTTTTTTGAGACGGAGTCTTGCTCTGTCGCCCAGGCTGGAGTGCAGTGGCCAGATCTCAGCTCACTGCAAGCTCCGCCTCCCGGGTTCACGCCATTCTCCTGCCTCAGCCTCCAGAGTAGCTGGGACCACAGGCGCCCGCCACCTCGCCCGGCCCGGCTAATTTTTTGTATTTTTAGTAGAGACGGGGTTTCACCGTGTTAGCCATGATGGTCTCGATCTCCTGACCTCGTGATCCGCCCGTCTCGGCCTCCCAAAGTGCTGGGATTACAGGCTTGAGCCACCGTGCCCGGCCTGTTTTTTTTTTTTTTTAATCCTTATTCCTCTTAAAGTTTTATCTGGATATCTGCTCCCCATTGTATGAAGCCAAATATGGCATAAGTATTGTTTCCAGTTAAATGCAATTGAGAAGAAGTAGATGCAGGAAAGCCCTCTGCCTTTTCTCTACTTACATAAAAGAGGGATATAAATTTAAAAAGACAAAAGATGTTCCATCTCCTCTCTCCTCCAGTGAGAAAAAGAGTAACCACTGAAGACAACTATAGACAATTATTTACCTGGAGACAGCACCAAAGGAATCTACATTAACATACTTTACTAACTAGCTTTTATCTACTATTTATTTACTTTTCCATGATTTTCTACCTCTAGAGACTCAAAGTCCTTTTTCTTTGACTTATCACTTTTCTAATAATTAACTTTTCTTTGTTTGAGATGCTATATAAGCTGCGATTCAAGGACAACTTTTTCAGAATAACGAATTCCTTGGGTACCTCCCATGTGTATGTATGTGAAATATACACGTTAATATACTTCTGTTTGTTTTTCTCTTGTTAATGTGGAATTACAGAAGTCTGTTCCAACTAAGAACTTGAAAGGGTTGAGGAAAAATTATTTTTCTTCTATGCTATTTTCTGACTTTCTAATTTTTCCTTAAAAATACCTAATTTCCTACTAAACTCATTTATTAAGTATAAAATTTTAATTCTGATAATTGATGTTTGAAGTTTCTAAATAAGTTATACTTTTCTTCCATCATTCTAAATTGTGCCATTTGATTTATAGCTTATATTAAATTTATTTTAAAGACCATGTCTGGTAAGTGGTAAGTCAAATATTTTCTTGTCTTTTACATGTTTTGCTATTATATCCATTACTTCTTTCTATGCAGTCAAATGTTACCTTTTTATTTGACTGATTTATTTTTAAATTTTGTTCCAACTATAGGATATAAAAAATTATGGAAATAATTTCAGTATATGGATAATATTTTAGTAGGTTAGATCACACGGAGGATTTACCTTTGCTTAGAAAGGGCAAGTAAGCTGAAAGTTGTTCACTTGAATCCAAGTAGAATTTAAATGGATACAGACCTAAACGTCAGTCATTTTTGAGGGCTAATAATGCACACATGCCCTTTAGAGTAGCCCGTTTTTATTGCAGTCAAGATTCTAGTATTTCTACAAAGGCTATTCTACCTGGAAAATCCCAAACTCCATTTACTGTTCTTCCAGACCTAAAGGACCCTCAAAAGGTATGCTCTGCATCTTAGCCTCTCACTCACTTCTATTTCACTACAGGATTTTCATTTGTATCTGGGATTATGTGTGCTGTTCTTTTCTAATTTTAATTTTCCCATCATTTTTTTCTGGCTCTGCTAAGATAAACGTAATGATTTTATGATGTTTAACAAGCTTTGCATTCCTGGGATAAATGTTTATTGGCTAGGTTATGCTTTTTAAAAATATTTTTTGACTAGTTTTCTAATATTTTCATAAACAATTTGCATCTGAGTTGATGAGTGATTTTCCTGTAATTATCCTTTTTTCTGTTCTCAAGGTTATGTTGCTTCACAAAATGCATTGGGGACTTTCCCCCTTTCTGATTTTTTTAGGAGTGTTGGTGTATAATTGAAATTATTTATTCTTTGAAAGCTTTCTGGAATTTGACACAGAAGACATCTGAGCCCGGAATTTTCATTGTGGAAGATGTGGTATTATAAATTCTACTTCTTTGATGATTAAAGGACTATTCAGATTTTCCATTACCGTTTAAATGAGTTTTGAGAGATGCTTTTTGTAGGAATGTATACATTAAAGCTAAATTTTAAACTTTATTGTTATTTACTTATGCCTAATCAACTTTATTATTATTTTATGTCTGCATTTTCTGTGGTAGTGTTCTCTTTTTCATTCAGGATGGAATTCCTATATGAGTCTTATTATTTTTTTTCTTAATATTGCCAGTGACTTATAAACTATTTGTTTATTTTGCCCTTTAAAGTTATCACTAATGGCATTGTTGATATTTTCTCTGGTATGTTTGTTTTCTATTCAGTTTATTTCAGTTCTTATTGCTATTATTTCCTTCCTGTTACTCTCATAATTTATTTTAATGTGTTTTTTCCTAACTGCTTATGATGGATTTTCTTTTTCTACTAATTAATATTTGGTCTTCTTCTTTAACACATATGTAAGGCTAATTTTGTTTTTCTTAAGGGCTGATTTAGTTGCAATACACATTATTGATATGTAGTATTTAGTAACCATTTAGTTTAAAATATATTCTTATTTATAAAAAAGAATTTTTTTTACCAGTGGATCATTTAGGAATGTTTCTTATCTTTTAACAGGTATGACTAATTTAAAGCTTAATTCATTTTGGTAGGGAACCATGGTCTTTATTATTCCAGATTGAAATATGTTAAGACAATGCCTTATGAACTAGTTGACAGTCAAATTTTTAAATAAGCTTTTAGCATATGATATGACTATCTTATAACTGTTGGGCATTATGCACTATACATTCAGCTATTAATTATGTGACTAAATCTTTTATATACTTAATGGCTTTCTTCTTTTTAGTCTATCAGTAACAAAGAAATATGTATTAAAATATCGAGATATTATTTTGGATTTACTTATTTCTCCTCATAATATGACAGAGTTTTACTCTGTATACTTTGTCGCTATGCTATTTGGTGATTAAAGATGGTGTTGACCTAAGAGTTAAATAGTTAATATTATGAACCCAAATTATCTGTATATATTTTTTTCCTTAATACTAACTTGATTACCTAGTGTCTTTTTTTTAAAGTATTTTGGAAACCATTCCAACTTTATTGAAATTATCATTTTGATGCTCAGTATATTATGGATTATAAAATAAATACATCAACAATAACCTGGAGGCAAGGTGATAAAAGATCTGCTATGTAAAATTTTCTCTACAAATGCAGGTGATCAATCAGCATCAGTAGAAGATTTGAGATATAGTTAGCTACCTGTCTCCTCAGCATAATGAATGTACTTGCTTCTAAGGAGTGACCAATTATGCCTGAAAATAAAGTAAAATTAATAGGCAGTAATAGGTAACAATTACTCAACTTTTTCCACGTGATGTATTTTGTCAAAGTAGACTGCCATTTATTTTCCTTAACTTTGTCTCAAATATTAACTCATTTCTGACATAGGAAATAAAAATTTCAAGACTGAATAGTACTTAGGTTGATAGTTTTTGTCACAATCATGTCATTTTAAAAAAATGTTTCCTGTTAACAGTATCACTGATTAACTGTGATCAGTTTTTTACTGATAAAAGTGTCTTTGATGATACTATGTTTCCATTAAGAGGATTATTTCATCTCAACTTTCAGGTAATACTGCTGCAAGAGATGAGATAATATCTATGATCTATGCTTTATTCAAAGATGAGACTATTCTGAAAATTGATGCTTGATAAGACTTTGAATATCACTATGAGCTAAGAAATAATTACTGCTCCATCTTTGAATATGAAACATCATATAAACAATACAGTTCCTTTCCGTTGGCTATACAATATGGTTGAATAACAATTTATTATACTTTTGCAGCAAACATGATTAATTTGAATGCTCTCCAAAATCATATGTAAAGCACACCAAGCACCCAGGTTGGATATGAGTCAAAATGTACTCTGTGCACTCTGACATACCAAAATCCTAGGTATAATAATGCATATGTATTCTGGTTTTGAAACAGTTCTTTTCCAATAAAATTTCATAATATTGTAACTTTTGGAATTTTACTACAAAACTTTTTTTTTAATTTTCTCACCTCATCGTGTAATCTTTGTTGTCTCTAACGCTTAAATATTCATTCAAGAGACCCATAAGGCCACTGACTCCTGGTAGGGCAGTGCTACAATTTATTGCCCAACTGGGACACTTTTAGCTGTAAAAATGCTAATCCAAAGAGCATGGTGGAGCCACAGTTATCAACTGGGACTCCCCCAAACATCACTATTATACACGATCATCCTACTCCTAAGGAAAACAAATAGAACTACATAGTCACACTGCCCAAGGATGGTCCCGTGAATGAGAAACATGGAAGAAGCACAAAAGCAGATCAGTAACTAACTGCTTTCTAGCCAGAGATTTTCGCTTAGTTCCTATCCTGGATGTTCAGTTACTTTGGGGATTCATCCACTTGTATGTCCTAAATGTTCGTTACATGCAATATATATGAAATTAAGTTCATCTTTGAAAATCTACTCTCCTGCCTTTATATTCCTTTGCCACGTGCAGAAACAAGGGAGTTATTATAGATTCCTCCTCTCACCCATTTCCATAATTATTCTTTCACCAACTTCATAGATTTTATTCATTATTATCTTTCTTTATTCCACTGCCTTGGTTCTGCCCATATCAACTCATATTTAGAAATGTGACCCCCCAAAAATGATATTCTTGCCTACAGTCTACCTCCGTAACATTGTTGCCAGAGTTTTATATCCAACATGACAGTTTATTTAAGTAATGGCCCTGATGAAAATAATATAATACCTCTAAAGAGTTGTCCAGAAATTTTACTCTTTACATTCTAAGATCTGCTACTTTTATGCATTACTGTATGTCATCCATACTGCCATTTGACTATTTCTCCATCTGTGTATATGCTTTGTATTAATACTAAATTGGTCATAATCTCTGTCTAACATATAATTTTACCTTCTGTGCTTGAAAATACGATATTTTATTCTTATAAATTATTCTTCATTTTTTGATCTAATTTCTACTGTATTTTTAAAATTAAGTTCAAATATTACCTCATGTAAGACTTTTCTGATTCATTTAATTTACACTTGTATTTGTATTGCATGTTTTACTAGTTTTATCTTGGCTATTACTACACTTCATTCCAAGAGTTGCTCTATTTAGCTCTCTCCTCAACAGGACTGTAGCCTTCATAAGCAGGATAAGTACATAAAGGAATATAGAAAAGTACAGTGTGAGAAGAGTTCAAGATGGGCTTAGATGTGAGGGTACAGACATCAATAAGTTAAGATACCTTTCTTGAGATGATTGTACTCTGGTAGATAATATAAATCTGTATAGAGTTAATAATAAGAATATATGGTTCATGCTAGTCAGAAATTGTGGAAGATGCACTTTGAGTTCAGGAATTTTTCTAGAATCAGTTAAGCATTGCAGCATATATAGAAAAGCATAATCTGCTTCAAAATTGTGGAGTTTTCTTGTTCCACACTTGTTAATTGTGCAATGTGGCCATATGTTCTCAAGATGCACAATTATTAAAAACTTTAATTATAAATATTTAAATATATATGTATGTAGGTATGTATATATACAAATATAGATATATGTTATGTATATTTATGCATACTGTATATTCTAATGCACACACTCGTATGTTTGGTATATATACTATATTCTTATAAATGGGCTATAAATGTTTGGCAGCTAAATAGGTTAAAATTTATGATTTAGAATATTTATTAAATGTTCAGGCTTCAGACACCTTTCAAAAGAAGACATTTATGCAGCCAATAGACATATGAAAAAATGCTCATCATCACTGGCCATCAGAGAAATGCAAATCAAAACCACAATGGGATACCATCTCACACCAGTTAGAATGGCGATCATTAAAAAGTCAAGAAACCACAGGTACTGGAGAGGATGTGAAGAAATAGGAACACTTTTACACTGTCAGTGGGATTGTAAACTAGTTCAACCATTGTGAAAGACAGTGTGGTGATTCTTCAAGATCTAGAACTAGAAATACCATTTGACCCAGCCATCTCATTACTGGGTATATACCCAAAGGATTATAAATCATGCTGCTATAAAGACACATGCACATCTATGTTTATTGTGGCACTATTCACAGTGGCAAAGACTTGGAATCACCCCAAATGTCCATCAATTATAGAATGGATTAAGAAAAGGTGGCACGTATACACATGGAATACTATGCAGCTATAAAAATGGATGAGTCCATATCCTTTGTAGGGACATGGATGAAGCTGTAAACCATTATTCTGAGCAAAGTATTGCAAGGACAGAAAACCACACACTGCATGTTCTCACTTATAGGTGGGAACTGAACAATGAGAACACTTGGACACAGGAAGGGGAACATCACACACTGCGGTCTGTGGTGTGGTGGGATAAGCAGGGAGGAATAGCATTAGAAGATATACCTAATGTAAATGATGAGTTATTGGGTACAGCACACCAACATGGCACATATAGACATATGTAACAAACCTGCACGTTGTGCACATGTACCCTAGAACTTAAAGTATATGTATAACAAAAAATATTCAGGCTTAAAACTCTGTCATTGGATTTATATTTGTGTGCCTTAAGGATACTTTCTATCTTAGAAATGGGCATAACACAAATAATAGACAATTTTATTATTGTACACAAATTAACTTAGTAGTTACTTTCTAAAAATACCAAATCAGTAAGTTTTTTCAAAAATAAAAAAATAAATTTTAAACACAAAATGTTCTTTATATTTTGTGAATTCAAAAATCTGAGTAATTCTTTGAATAAAAAAGTTTTTCTAATCACCTGTTAAAGATTGATATTACAATTTTATGAAAAACATCATTTTGCTCAATGATAATAGTCATGTGATTGTTGTAGAGAATGCACAAAATTATCAGGAAATATACATCTTTCATAAACTTATTATTCAGATATTACCACTGTTAAAATGTTGCTGCCGTGTGTTTTAATAAGCTTAGTGCTTGTGAATGCGCATGATAGATAAGCAAATAGGTTGAAATTATATTTCATATAGAGTTTCAGGTTTTTAACATAAGTTAATTTTTCACAACCATTTCCTCTATATTAGTCTTCCAAAATATGCTTTTAAAAAGCCTTGGTATGTATACCTTAACAAATGCATACTTCGCTGTATTTTTTATAGTTTTATGTTATGAATACTTTAGTATATCACATAATTTTTGTTTGCATCTTATTAGATTAGCAAATAATTAGGCTCACTTTATTAGGCATTACTATATCAATGTATATTAATTCTACAAAACTACATATTATAGAATTCCACATGAATCTCTCATCTTATTGCTCTGTTTAACAACCTCACCAGCATGGCAACATTTTCGCCCATCTGATGGTTTCATTTCTTGTTTGGGTATGTTTACTAAACAGGCAATCCTAAATATTTTTTCAACTGGCTGTTGAAGATAAAAATTCTTTAGTATTTTTTCACGTCTTCACTCAGTAAAGGTTTTAAATATTTTTCTAATTTTTGCTTATGAGTTTTTATTTCTATTGTTTATTCTCTTTATATCCTTTACTTCTTTAAAAAATTAAATTATCTTTACATTGATTAGTAAGAATGTTTATCTCGTGTGCTTTCTGCTCACATTTTCCTACATGGTTACTAATATTATTTCAAATACTTTTCAATCTACCAAATCTTAAATGTATATTAATCAACTGTATAAAATATTTTAGTGATTTTTGATGTCTTATGCATAGAAAGTTTCTTTTCAGAGTGAGATCAGATAGTCAACTGTGTTTCCCTAGCATTTTTCATGGCCTTTGAAATTATTTATTTATTTGGGAGTTAATTTTTCTGAATACTATGAAATAAGATACCCTAGCTGGTTTATTTGTATCAGTATTTAGATAGTTTTCCCAGTGCCATTTGCTTATGAATATATCACCTTCCTATTTTGTGATGATTTTTAAAATTCTACACCTAAGTTTAGTCATTGGAATATATTTCTATTTATCAACTTGGCAAATCTTTTGATAGCGTTGTTCTGTTTTAAATATGGATAGCTTTATAATATTACTTAATACCTGATTGGAAAGTGCTCTGTCCTTATTATTTTTCTTTCTTTCTTAAAGTTTCTTAGCTAAATTACTTTTTTTTTCTCTGCTTAAAATTTGGTAAATTTCCATCCAGAGAAAAAGTATTGGATTTTACACATTTAAATGATATTATATAAAATAATCAAAGCTTTTACATATGTATGTATGTGTATATATATATATATGTGTGTGTATGCATATATTTATCTACCCATCTGTCCATCTGTCTGTTCATCTTTGAGAAAACTAACATCCCAGTGATATTCATTTGTTCCATTCAGACTGTTTCTTCATTTTAGTTTTTAAGTATTTCTTACAAAAAGTCTCTAATTTACTTGATGTACCATACATGTATCGCTTGTCAATTTTAATTTTTTTAATGTTTAGATTTCCTGTTTTTAAAATTTTGTTTTATTTTTAATTGTCTTTCTTACTTTATTATTTAGGTTTTCGTGTCTTTATTATTGATTATTAAAGTAGAACCAAAATATAAATATCCCATTATTTGCACACGTTTTCCTCTTGGAACTATCACTATCCCTGCTTTAACTTACACTTATTGCTCTCTAGACATGCTCCAAACTGTTATCCTGAGACGACCCTTAATTACTCACCTTGTTAGAACATGGAATCAACTTATGTCTTGATGCATAGGATTTCTCATCACTTGAATTAATCATTTTAATGTAGCCATCTTCAGCTACTTTATGAGAAAATTTGGGGGAGTAAATCTTGCTGAGCTCTTCCACGTCTGAAAATATTCTTACTTAAATTTGTAATTTGGCCTACATGCATTGTTCCACTTTCTGTTAACATCAGTGTTGCTGATTAGAATCCAAGATTTATGGTACAGGTCTTCCCTTTTTCCTTTCTAGAAAATTTAAGAACTTATATTTGACTTATTTATTCATCCACTGAGTAGTTGCTGTGTGCTGGCTATGGTTCTATGTTGTGTACTTAAAACACAGCAGTGGGCAAAGTAGACAAAATTCCTGCTCTTACATAGTTTACCATAGAGCTGGCAGAGAAAGACTAGCAATTTCCTAATGATTAGATCCATGAATGTATCTTTTTACATGCATTGTGTTAGACATTCAGCAAGCCCTTCCAGTCAGAAATAGTATAATCTGAACCAACAGTAATTATCTTACACTAGTTTGCAATGACTGAATTCACTTTATTTCCCTGAAACACCGTCTCATTAGAAGTAAAAGTTTTTACAGTAATCTTTTGCAACTTATGCCTTTTATCATGTTTTTGTTTTGTTCTGAAATTTGGACTCAGTTTCACTTCTCATGTAATCACACAGGATTTCTACTATTTTAACATTTTAACTTTATTCCATATACTCATTTTTGTCTCTGATGATTTATTATAGTGTTATATTAATTTACATCTCTGTAATATGTGTTTTAATCTTTCTGAAGCTACTCTAGTTGAGGTTTTCTTGTGGTGTGTATGCTCTTTTTTCATTTTACCTTTTATTACTCTTTTTTCTGTTTGCTTTAACTTGCTCTCTGGTTTTCCTTAGATGACCTGGAAAACTTAGTTGTATGTCCAAACTTTAAAATAGAGTATAAATCCAACTGGGAACACTGTGTAAGATGTAAGCTTACTGACTAGTGAGCTTAGCTCACGGGTAAGTGCATAAATTGCTGGTTGCTGCACTGGGCCAAGGGATCACTAAACATCAGAATGTGAAGACCTTTTCTGCAGTGTACAAATATCCAAAAGTCTGCTCTAATTCTTCCAAAGGGGTTCATTATGATTGTTTTTTAGGAAAATCTTTTCCACTATTTGCCTGGGAGTTTGGAGGTTGAGTTGCCGCCAAGCATTCTGTGCACAGCAGCATGTGTGTATTGAGGGGGCTCACTGCTGATCCAAATACAAACTTAACAACTAACAGCGCTGTTTTCTACTGCACATTTCACTTACCCTTTCCCTCCTGCTTAGTATTTCTAGGTACAGCTTCTTTTTCTGGTGTTCTGAAACATGGCTTGCTTCCATCTTCCAATACTATAACCCCTCTTCTACAAGTTCTACAAATCTGATTTGTAGACATTAGAACTCCTTTATCAACTTTTTTTCTTTCTCCTATTTGTTAATATATTTTTCTGTTGGTGGCTTCAGGCTGGTTTTCCTTATCACTGCGGATACTTTTCTTTCTAAATTGATTTACTGTCAGTTATATGGTAGGGTGTGTGAGGCGATAAATGCATTTGGTGGTGTTCCCTGTCCTTTGTAATTGGAAGTTGAGGAAGTGTGGCTCTTGTTGCTGTTTTTGCCATTGTTGTTTCATCACTTACAAATAATGGGTGATATTTAGTGTTTGCGTCCTAAAAATCCTCTTTATGTATAGTATAACTGATAAAAATGATATCTCAGGCTATGAGTTAGAACCAATGGAGGGGAAAGGAAAAGAAAGGGAAGGGAAAGGGGAAGGGGAAGGGGAAGCGGAAGGGAAAGGGAAATGGGAAAGGAAAAAGGAAAGGAAGGAAAAATTTATCAGTGAACAATTATTGGTAAGATACTGGACGAAGTATTTTTACTTAATATGAATAACTCCTGTTATATCATATGTAATTGGCATCAGCTAATATTTCTAAAGGACACTTCCAAAATTTGACACCTTATTGATATACGCTGTGGGTCACTTAAAATTTCAAGTTGCATCACATCCTATAATTATTTGTGTATTTGCCTTCATTTATCTTTAATTGGAAGTTTTTAAATGGCAGGGCTTACGTTTGGTTGGTATTGTTGTTTCTTAAAATACTTATCAAAGATGAAACCAAAATAAATTTTTTTTTTTTTTTTTTGAGACGGAGTCTCGCTCTGCCGCCCAGGCTGGAGTGCAGTGGCCAGATCTCAGCTCACTGCAAGCTCCGCCTCCCGGGTTTAAGCCATTCTCCTGCCTCAGCCTCCAGAGTAGCTGAGACTACAGGCGCCCGCCACCTCGCCCGGGTAGTTTTTTGTATTTTTTTTTTTTTTTTTTTTTTTAGTAGAGACGGGGTTTCACCGTGTTAGCCAGGATGATCTCGATCTCCTGACCTCGTGATCCGCCCGTCTCGGCCTCCCAAAGTGCTGGGATTACAGGCTTGAGCCACCGCGCCCGGCCCAAAATAAATTATTGACAAACATCCTTAAGTTAAAGCTAATTGCTGCAATGATATATTATTTTAGTTTATAATTCTGGACTCTACTTCAAGTATAAATAAACTAAAATTGGTAAAAGTGAGAAATCTATATTAACATGTAGGTTATCAGTACTTATACTTTCATTTTAGATAAATAATGAATTCTAACTTCTTAATATATTTTCTAATAATTCAATGAATATATTCAATAATTAAACAAAAATATATAACAAGTTTTCTGTAACAAGTACATTATTAGACAGTAGAGATATAGGCAAAAAAAAAAAACCCATTGCAACTTTATTTAATATGAATTTAGCTGTACTCTAGCTAAATATGAGATACAAACTAAAGTCAATAATTCCTAACAAATGAAATAATATGTTTAAAAAATTAAATGCAGCATTCACGGCAAATCAGAGGAAAATATATACAATAAAAAAGTAGGTCTAAATTCTGTGTCTCCTAACTCATAAAAGATTCCCCTGGAGAAAAAGAGAACTGCAGTGCCTTTTCAAGGAAAATACAAAAATCACTAGTATTGTCTAAATGCTTTATAGGAAGAGGCAAATTTGTCTTTTTAAAAAATACTAGCTCGAGAGCAGGGTCATGAAGAAAAAGATATAAGCTTTAGGGACTGCTTCACTTATGAGTCAAATAAAAAGACTGGATATACATATAAATTATTTGTAGTTTTCAACAATCTTACGGCAAAATTAATAGCACACTCTTTTGTTTATATATAATGACTATCATACTATATCTAACAATATCAGAGTTATATATATGTGTGTATATATATATTACATAATATACATGTGAAAATATTGGTAAAGGAGTAGAAAAAAACTGATTTTGAAACCTGATATAATTTAAACTTAGTTTCCAGTACTTAGCAGTAAATGATGTGTAAATATGCACAAAAGTATTCAACCACTCCGTATCTGCATATAAAAAATGGAACAACAATCCTCTCTTAAAAACTGTTATGAGGATTAAGTATATGTATGTTTGTAAAGCACTTAATCTGTGTATCCAACTAATGATAGGGATGCAACTAATGTCAATTAAAATCTTGCATATTTTAAAATTTTGTTCTTAATCTTTCATTCTGAAATTAGTATTCAAGAGTAATGTAGAACTTTAAGTCGTCACGCTTACCTATAATGAAACAAACTGCACATATCTTAGACAAAAGTCCTTGATCTTATACTTTAAGTGTTCTTTTCCAGTACCATTGACAGAGAGGTACTCCAGAGTAAAGATTTTCAGTGCTCCATCAGTGTTCTTCCATTTTTCTAGTTTTCTCCTATACCTGTTTACTTCTCTACACTAAGGATCCTTGAGGAGCTTGAATCTCACAGCATGTGCTCATTATCCCAGACGTGGGGGCACTGAAGCACCATACAGAGTGTGTTGGAGATGGTAAATAGCTTTTTTTCTCTCCCTGCCAGCTTTGAGTGATTGGTAGAAACCGCATAAATTGCTCTTCTGAGAATGAAAGAATGCCTTAAAACCTGCAGGAGAAAAGCAGCATGTTTTAACGGGTGGGAGGAGCGACTCTCATCTTACTTGCCAGTTCCTTGACATCCCAAGTGGGTCTTAAGGTTAAGGTACCCCTGCCAAGGGGTGTTCACAAGAAACTGGCAGGGAGCTCAGTGAAGAAGCGGAAAGGGGAATGGACTCTGAATTCCCAGAATCTGGAAATTGAGGAAGTCTTATGGTAGAGAAATTAGATGAGATGAAACAGGATTAAGGTGGAAATATTTTGCAACTGATTTAATGCATCTTTCTGTCTCTTTTAAGTCGTCTCTCAGCAGTATTAAAATGGCAACAGTCAGCCTTAATATTGTCAGAGAAAAACCAGAGCTGGACAAAAGTTAAAGCAATAAATATGGATTTTTACTTAGGGACTACTGCAATAGTGGAAAAGAAATCTAAGTATAGAAAAGGGCTCAAGTCAGAATACAGCAAAGACAAATGGGGATTTATAGCCAAGGAGCAGGTTGTCAGGGATGGAAGTTGGGAGATGGAAAATTACTAAGAGAAAACATCAGAGGCAGGGAGGATCCTGGCTAAACTGATTTGACAGGGTTCCTGCTGAAGGCAGGCAGGGGTGATCAGATATTAAGGGTAGGAGATGAGGAGTACCATCAGGTATGAGGGTGAGGGATTCTTTCTAAACTGATTTAGCGGGATTCTTACTAAAACTAGACAATGCAAAGAGGAACACAAAACCCAAATGTCGAGTTCTAGTTGAGAAAGGAGTTTAGAGGAGCTGGGAAATGTTTTGTCAAGGAAAGTCTATCACCATAGAATAATTTAATAGGCTAGGATAACATTTTCTTAGCCCAGAGTTTTGTGGTCTTTAAATTTTACATGCAAACTGAAAACTGTTGCTTCCAGTTAAGTGAAATTTAGGCTAAAATCATAGTAAAGATGACCTTCATAGGCAGGTTTTTTTTTCCTTTTCTTTAACTTTAGGCTCCAAAAATATCACTTACTCGGAGTTTAAATTGTTTAATAGAGTGTAGGAAGTGGGAAGAATATGTCTAAGAAGGTTGAAGAATTACTTGACAGTGAGATGGTGGCAGAAAACAGAAATGAAAGGGAATTGAATATTACTGAAGACAAATTGTAAGACCTTTTATTCAGCATAATCCTTTTCTGTGTATGTTCTGTGTATGTTCTTCTACAAGAAGGATCCTTGAGGAGCTTAAATCGAAAATAAATCTAAGAGTCTCTTGAGTCCTATTTAATAATGCAAGTTGCCTTAGTGCTGGTATCAAGTCAAAGTGAAGCTTTTGACCTATACCTCCCAAGACTAACAAACAAAATAGAGTACTATAAAGATGTTAGTGGTTTTCATGTATGTAATTATTTATGTATAAAAATCAGATAAGTTAATAAATCATAGCAGGTATGAATTATCACCAGAACAAATAATATATTTCAGCATTTGTCATTAAGATTATTTTGATAGCCAATGGATGTGCAGTTTTTATGTTTTATGTATATTCTTTTCCAAAACTATATACAGTAACTACAGTAATTGGTTTAAAAAAGCAAATTCAGCTTATTGAACAGTTCATTTATGTGCATATAGCTTTTTTTTTTTTTTTTTTTTTTTTTTTTTGAGACAGGGTCACACTCTGTCACCCAGGGTAGAAGACAGTGGTGTGATCATACCTCAGTGCAGCCTCAAACTCCTGGGCTCAAACAATCCTTCCTTCTCAGCCTCCTGCGTAGCTAGAATTACAAGTACACCCCTTTGTGCCAGGATAATTTTTTTTTAAATTTTGTAGAGATGGGTCCTCACTTTGTTGCCCATGCTAATTTTGAACTCAAGCAATTTTCTTGCCTTGGTCTCTCAAAATGATGGGATTACAGGGATGAGCCACCACAACTAGTTCAAATACACTTTTAGTTATGTTGTTGTTTTAGAACATTTTTTATCATGATTTGCTTGTAACAGTAACTGGAACATAGCAAGTTCTCAAAATGTAACAACCCAGTAGATTTTTCTTTCCTGCTGCCCAGATAGAGCTGATTTATCAAGACAGAGGAAATGCAATGGATAAGGAGTTTTACACAGATAGAGCCAGCTAAACAGAAAGCTAGAGTTCTTTTCGTTTATTTGTTTGTTTTTGTTTTGTTTGTTTGTTTGTTTTGAGACAGAGTCTCACTCTGTCACCCAGGCTGGACTGCAGTGGCGTGATCTTGGCTCACTGTACCCCCTGCCTCCCAGGTTCAAGCGATTCTTGTGTCTCAGCCTTCTGAGTAGTTGGGATTACAGGTGCATGCCACCACACCTGACTAATTTTTGTATTTTTAGTAGAGGCAGGATTTCACCATGTTGGCCAGGCTAGTCTTGGACTCCTGACCTCAAGTGATCCGCCCAGAGTCCCTGAAAGTGCTGGAATTACAGTCGTGAACCACTGCGCCTAGCCCAGAGTTTTATTACCACTCAGATCAGCCTCCCTGAAAATTTGGAGACTAGGGTTTTTCAAAGATAGCTTGGCAGAGAGGAAGTTGTGTAGTGAATCAGTATTGATGATTGGTTGGGGATGCAATCATAGGGGTGTAGAAAATGGTCCTAGTGTGCCAAGTCCACTTCTGGGTAGGGCCCACAGGACAAGTTGGCATTTCTGGGTGGAGCCATTTGGTCATCAGAAATGCAAAAGCCTGAAAAAACATGTCAAAGGCCAATCTTAATTTCTACAGTAATGATATTACCTGCAGGAGTAACTGGAGAAGTTGGAAATCTTGTGACCTCCGGAATAATGGCTGGTAATCATTTATGTCTACATCTTGGCAGAATTCAGCCTCCTCTCATCCTCCTAGCCTGGTGGTCTTTCATTAGTTTTACAAAGGTGGTTCAGTTTTGGGGAAGGACTATTATCATTTAAAGTATAAACTAAATTTATCCTAAAATTAGCTTGGGCCAAGCCCTGGAAAGACTAAGGGAATTAAAGGCAAGATGGAAGTTAGTTAGATCAGATCTCTTTCACTGTCACAATTTTCTCAGTTATAATTTTTGCAAAGGCAGTTTCAAAAACACATTTGTTAAATTAATAAATAATTGATTTATTCTCTTAATTTTTTTCTACTTTTTAATTGCCTTATAATGTTCTGAACAGAAACTGATATTACCTCTAATACCAATAAACCTTCAGAATAGAAATGCGCATTTCCTTTTTTTAAAAAAAGTCAGCTCACTAATTCTAGAAATTATCATTATATTAGCTATTACTTGTAAATATCTCTAGGCCATTAGTGATGGTAATGGTTTTACTGCAGAAGGAATGAGGATGAAAGATCAATGTGAATCAAGAAGCAGATGGAGGATAACATTACTAAAATTAGCTACAGAAGAAAAGTAATAATAGCATCTGCATTTTCAATTTAAATAAAAATTTGATTACAACAAAATTATGTGCCTGCTTTGCTTTTGAAGCAAAGGTTTGGATGACAGCAAATGTCTGAACATTTTTATCAGAAAAAAATATTGGCCAGATTGATTATCATGAAAGTGAAAAATATCAGGAATATTAGATTTTTATTTTTATATATTATAGAATAAAATATAGAAGAACAAGTATATCAGTTATGCAGATGTGGATAGTTGCAAGTTCTCACAAAACTCCTCAGGGCATACTTACATAGGTTTTATTTAAGGAGAGGATACGGTAGACCAGGAGGAAGAAAATGAAGACAGATGTAGGAGCTGAGTGACCTCCTGGTGCAGCTCCTCAGGGTGGTTTTCTTTTTGGTTGTTGCACAGCATACCTTTCTCCTGAGATTATGAATTATCAAGGTATATATGAGGAATCTTGGTCACATGGACTCAGGCATAAGTTTTCAGTGGACTCTGCTCATGGGTCTTGCAGACAGACCTATAGATCTGCAGATGCAGATTTCCCCCACAAAAGTCAAACTTGCAGTGCCAGTTTTATTTGCTGGCCCCTGGCAGCCGTCTCAAAATATGTCAAAGAAATATATTTTAAGGTAAAGTGTTTTTATTCTTTTCACTAGCTCATCTTGGGCTTACTTTCAGGGCCAGGATTAGACTTTGAGGAGTCTGAGAAATAAGCCTAATGATACTTCAGTTAAACTGCAAGATAACCTTTAACATTAACCTTGCTAAATTATAGAGGTACATATCCAGATCATTCTAGGTAACTTAGGATCCTCAGAAATTGACTGTCTTCATTGCACTTAGCATTCAGGGAATACACACATATGAGCTATCTGTCCAGCCAAAGGCTTTATTGCTTTGTTAGGGAAAAGGGCTGAAAAACATAAAGTGAAAAATGTACTAGATGGATAGTCTATTGCTATTTTATTGTACTTTATCATTAGAGAAAAGGAAGTTTTATTTGCTAGAGTAAGCAGAATGATATTCCTAGAAGTGATAGCACTTAAGATAGATCTTGAGTAACTAAAAGCTTTGCTGTGATTACATGCGATAATAATAAGTATTCTGAGTACCTTTAAATAATAAACCAGGGCCAAAGCCACATTCTTTATGCTGGGAAAGTGAGCCCAGATGTTGGTGGAGGATGAAATTGGAACACAGTATGATTGAAATTTGGCTATGGGTTAGGACTGGGGATTCATTTCACATTAAATAATAGAAATAACTTTGTTAAAACCTGTTAGCCAAAATGACAACTGCATATGTTATCAGAATGACAATATCCATACTTAAGTGTAATGCATTTTTACATTTTTACATTACAATAGTTCTAGAATTATCTTAGCCATTTGAAGAATATGGAAAACGTCTGATGAAAAGCTATTTCATACACATCTACTGAATCTATACCATGATATAGGCACTTAAACCTGAGTTAATGAGATCTGAATTCTCTTTGCAAGAAGATCCTGAGCATTATATGTGAACGTTAGAAAGCACAGACCAGCCTATCTGCTGGGAGGGACAATGAAATTATTTTTGGTATATTTTTAGATTAATGTATACTAATGTGATGAAAAGGAAGTGTGATGATGAAAACTTTCTTTTCATGTGACAAAAAGAAAGTATAGGCAGCAGTGGGTTAATAAGAATTTTCCTTGCTACATAGATGTGAATGAAATTAGAAATTACCTTGAGCCCCCACCCCTTTTATTTTTAATAGTTGGCCTCCTATACTGGATAACTTTGGGCAGTTTGATATTGGAAATGTAAAAAATGATTTTGAGGCTAATGCTATCAAAGTGAATAATTTTCACTGTGTTTATCTCCAGGACTCCTTGTAGTCTAGTCCTGACCATCAGTCAAAGTAAGACCAAGATGAGCTATTTGGTGATTTAAAATGTGCTGTTTAAAGTTTGATACCTTAAACAAAGTTACCCCCAGGATTAGCTTGTCTACATATTTGCACTGTAGGATATTTAAGACAGTGCCTGTGTCTTGAACCTGTATAATTCTATGTTATATTTTAAGAAGTAGAAATAAAGTGGAGGGAGGGAGGAAGAAGAGGAAGGAGAGGAAAGGAGGGAAGGAAGGAAAGAAGGAAGGAAGGAAGGAAGGAAGGAAGGAAGGAAGGAAGGAAGGAAGGAAGGAAGGAAGGAGGAGGGAAGGAAAGAAGGAGGGAAGGAAGGGAAATAATCGAGGGAGGGAGGGAGGAAGGACCTATGAGATTAGTTCCAGATTGTTTCCAGAACAGTATACCCAATTGTAGCCAGACAAGGAAGGAAGAGAGGGAGGGAGGAAGGGAGGAAGGAAGCAAGGAGGAAGGAAGGAAGGAAGGAAGGAAGGAAGGAAGGAAGGAAGGAAGGAAGGAAGGAAGGAAATGAGGGAGGGAGAGAGGGAGGGAGGGAGGAAGGACCTATGAGATTAGTTCTGGAAATAGTATACCCAATTGTGGCCAGACAAGGAAGGGAGGGAGGGAGGGGGAGGGAGGGAGGAGGGAAGGAGGAGGAAGGAAGGAAGGAAGGAAGGAAGGAAGGAAGGAAGGAAGGAAGGAAGGAAGGAAGGAAGGAAGGAAAGAAAGAAGGAAGGGAAATAATCGGAGGGAGGGAGGGAGGAAAAGAGGGAGGGAGGGAGGGAGGAAGGACGAAGGACCTATGAGATTAGTTCTGGAAATAGTATACCCAATTGTGGCCAGACAAGGAAGGAAGGAAGGGAGGGAAGGAGGGAGGGAAGGAAGGAGGAAGGGAGGGAAGAAAGGAAGGAAGGAAGGAAGGAAGGAAGGAAGGAAGGAAGGAAGGAAGGAAGGAAGGAAGGAAGGAAGGAAGGAAGGAAGGACCGACCTATGAGATTACTTTCAGCAATAGTGTACCCAACTGTGGCCAAGGAAGGGAGGGAGGGAGGGAGGGAGGGAAGGAGAGAGGGAGGGAGGGAGGACCTATGAGATTACTATCAGCAATAGTGTACCCAATTGTGGCCAGACCTAATAATCCTGACTAAAGCAGATGTAAAAACACTAAAACAAGATAAATCAAAAGAAGCAAAACTCCTTCTAACGTTTCAATAATGAATTAGATGTGTGTCATTTAACAAAATTCACTATTAGCATAAGCTAAAGGCAAGATAACTTTCAGGCTTTGACTGTCAATTGATTGCTTATTAGGTCAGGAAGAAATCCACACCAGCTCCTAATCACGACCCTGCATGGTGCATTTGATTATAGTATTGTCCCACAGTATAGGTTTCTAGGCACTTTGCTTGATCAGTTATTTATTCTAAAACACAAAGTCCTCTATTCATCTGGCATTGTAACTACCATCAGCTTTAGCAGAAATATGCCTGCTGTTGAACTGCAGTTATGCGAAGCAGGAGGACAGTTCCTATCCTCAGATTATTCTTCCTTTATACTACAAAGTGCCATATGGCTATAGTTATCTGGAGTTTTTACTATAACGAAACACAATTATTCTATTTTAGGAAGTTGGGTTTTAAATGGCTAATTCAACTAGGTAATGTCCATTAGTAGGAAAGTGATTAAACAATTATGAAATGGTCATGAAGTGAATATAAAATGGAATAAAAATGACAGTCTAAGTGTGTTTTCATGAAAAGGGACTATAACAAATTAAGTTAAAAAAGCAGTTTAAAATAACGTAGTTGATTATTTGTATTATATCTAAAATAGTAGACAGGCACCTTACTAAACTATCTTTTTATAAAAATTCTTAATGTAACATTGAAATATTGAGAGAGTAGCAAAAAATGATACAGGTATAGCAACTAGTGATTACATTTTTCCAAGTGACAGAGCTGTGATATGAACTGAAAAAGTTTAATTTTATAAAACTCTTCAAAATTTTAATTAAAATATATTAGCCAAGTAAAGATGCTAAGGGTATTTATTAATTATTAACAATATTACCTCTGGATGGTAGCATTTTGTTTTATATTTACATTTGTCTAATATTTTAAATATATTTTTGTGTATTTTATATCATATTTATATATTTTATATTTAATATTTGTTTTTTAAATTATAGCTAACAAAAGAAATATATTTAAATATTAATCAAGAAAACAATCGCATACAGATTTGTGGGAGATACACATACACACATTTATGTTTTTATTTAGTCTAAAAATACTGTACACTCCTGATTTGAGTCCTTTCCAGATAAGAGGTAATGAATATAAGAGGAATGAGAGGTAAGTATGTCAGAGAATTACTGACAATCTGTTTATTTAGGATCTAAGGGAAGCCAAATTTACCAAAACTATGACCAGAAAGTGTGGATAGCAGAATAAGTCGCCTCAAATCTATACTAATGTAAAAATCAACTTTCAAATACTATCAAATTTATCTTTAATAATAAAAAGTTAACGTTTTAATTAGTGTTTTTAAAGCTGTGAAGTCACCGAGTTGATTGAACTTTATGACATAACTGTAGACCAACACACAGATTAACAGACATTCCATTGTAGTTTACTTCAGTGACTTTTATTACTCTAGAGAATTTAGAAAACCAAACCTAAGAAGTTCATCTCCACCAGTTTTTGCCTAAAGAGTTATAGCTAACGATAAATTACTGCCTTATTGAGATCCCCAAATTTTGTTAAGTTTCCTGGCGTACCAGGAAGACCATAACTACTTATGAGGCTGGATGCTTGTTAAGACACAGAAGAGGTGCCAGTTTTTTGCTCAGAGCTTTGTAGGCATTAGTTTCATGTCTGTTCTAAAAGCCTTGGTAGTAATTGTGGGCTTCTCATCCATAGTAAAATCAGAATTACCCTCAATATGACACCCAAAGTATTGTTGATTGTCTCATTTTTCTATCAGATCCAGATAAAATAGGAGAATAGTTTTTCATTGACCTATGCAATATTTACATGGCCATTAGAAAGAAAGATACAGGTTAAAATTCTTTTCCTAAATTCTGAGGTAGAGTGAAAATGAAATACTATTTTTAAGTTTTTATTTTAGTTTTCAAAAGCATTATATTTATCATTAAGTGGTATTAGGAAGAAAGTAAGAATATTTCATCTCATTCTCGTCAGAAAATAAAAGCAAAATTAAAATATCAATAACACACCCAAACAACCTGCCAACCTTAATGCTGTCTTTTCTGTACTGTCCTTCTTAGTTGAAAACACGCTTTCTAGTGTGCAGCTAATAGAAAAGCCTTCAGGCAAGCAGGAGGAAAAGCAGAAACTACATGTTGATGATAAGACTTAATGGTTGTGGTTATTTTTTATGAAAATAAAAACGATATCTGGGTAAAGAACAATAAAACCATCTATTAGATTAAAATACAGAATTATATCATAAGGATTTTATTGGTGTTTTTCCTGAGGATGAGCATAATATGGACAGTAAGGGCTTAATAATAAAAAGATAAATTACTTAATTTTAAAATGTGCAAATAATCTGAACAGACATTTCTCCAAAGAAGGTATAAAAATAGTCAATAAGCATATGAAATGACATTCAAAATCATTAGCCATTAGAGACATGCAAATAAAATAGCATTTCACATCCACTAAGATGACTACAATAAAAAAGATAGATAATAACAAGCGTTAGTGAGCATGTGGAGAAATTAGGATTCTCATATATTGCTGATGGGAGTGTAAAATATTGCAGCTACTTTGGATAACAGTTGGTAGTTTCCCAAACTCTTAAATATATGGCTAGATACGACCAAGCAATCCTTGCCTTGAGTATACATACTCAAGAGAGGTAAAAACATATATCCACATAAATACTTGTACACAATTGTTTATAGCAGCACAATTCATAATAGCCAAAAAATGGAAACAACCCAGGGAACTATCAACTGAGAAGTCCATAAATAAATATGGTATATACACACAATGAACTATTGTTCATTAATAAAAAAGAATGAAGTGATGATATGTACTACAAAGTGCATGAATCCTCATCACACTAAGTGAAAGAAGCCAGTGAGAGAGACTCCATATTGTAAGTTTCCGTTTGTATGAAATGTCCAGAATAGAAAAATCTACAGAGAAAAAAGAACTAGTGCTTACTTAGGACCTGGTGGGTCAGGTGGGAGGGCTTGGGAGAAGTAGGGAGTGAGTGCTAATGGACTAGGGGCTTCATTTTCAAGATGATGAAAATATTCAACAATCAATTGTGGTGGTTATTGTACAACTGCATTAACACACTAGAATGCTTTGAATTATATACTTTAAAAGGGTAAATTGTATGGTTATTGATTTTTATTTCAATAAATCTATCTAAAATAATTACAGAAATAAAGATGGAGTATAAGATAATTCAAAGTAATTCTTCATAGCATAACATCTTTTAAAAAGTCAGCAGAAAGCACGAAAAGTTATTCTGGTGAATGTGGAATATCTACTCTCTAGGACATTACACAGAAGATAACCTTATTATAAACTAATTAAATACTCTGAACCAATTTTTCATTTAACAGAGATAAAACTGAGTTCTTACACAAATCCACATGTACTTGTATATACTCCAAAATGATATCAGAGAAATAATACACAGATTGTTTTAAAACAAAATGATCAAAACAGGTCTTCATTTTTTACAGAATTTGGATTTATTTTATTTTAAAATGATTTTTAACTAGGAATTTCTGTGGGTTTTTTTAAAGGCTAGCATCTTAATAATATTATAATTTTAGTTCTCTTGTTTCCTGGGAATTGTGATAAACTAATCAGAACAGAGCTCCTTTATTTTAAGACATTCATTTTTAATTTCTTAGTACCTTCTGAGGGTAAGAAAATGTTTATACTTGGACAACGATGAACAAAGATTATTCTATTATATATACAAAGGCACACAGAAAATTTGCAGTTTTATTTTTATAACTTCAGCCACATGTCAGAAGTAGAAATAAATAAATATGTTATATATTATGGAGTCAAAATTCAAATAGATCTGTTTGACAGAGATTGTAATTAAAATTTTGTATTATTCTTTGCTTGAACAAAAGGATTTTAAAACAATAAAATTTGTTAAATAAAATTGGTATAATGAAACAATGTTTTAAATGATTGCCTTCTGAGCAATATTTTATTAGCATAGATCAAAATTATTTCAAGAGAGAACAAGGCACTGTACGTAATGATGGAAAATTTCATGAAGATGGTTATATTGTGCTAGATCTAGGAATGGGGTGTCGATTTGAAGAAGTAATCACATTCCAGACTAGAGAAAGGACATTTGCAGATACCTTTCAACTGAGAAAGATAAGTAAAATATGCTAACTACATAGAAAATATATGTTGAAAATGATGATAAATAGATAGGAAATTTGTTTCCCACCCTTTGAAATGGTTGTATTTCTAATACTGATATGCAGAGATAATTTGAAGATGACTCTGAATACTAAACTACATTTTTAATTGTCCACTCAAATCTGTTTTCAACTAACTACAGAGAACAATTACATTAACAATTTCATCCCTTTGATTTCTCTTTTTATTACAGTTTAAGTTCTGGGGTACATGTGCAGAATGTACAGGTTTGTCACATAGGTATACATGTGCCATGATGATATACTGCAACCATCAACCTGTCATCTACATTAGGTATTTCTCCTAATGCTATCCCTCCCCTTTCCCCCAACGCCCTGTGGCCACTGTGTGTGATGTTCCCCTCCCTGTGCCCATATATTCTCATTGTTCAGCTCCCATTTATGAGTGAGAACAAGTGGTGTTTGGTTTTCTGTTCCTGTGTTAATTTGCTTAGAACAATGGTTTCCAGCTTCATCCATGTCCCTGCAAAGGACATGAACTCATTCTCTTTTTATGGCTGCATAGTATTCCATGGTATATATGTGCCACATTTTCTTTATCCAGTCTATCACTGATGGATATTTGGGTTGGTTCCAAGGCCTTACTATTGTGTATAGCGACACAACAAATATACGTGTGCATGTGTCTTTACGGTAGAATGATTTACAACCCTTTGGCTATATACCCAGTAATGGGATTGCTGAGTCAAATGGTATTTCTAGTTCTAGATCCTTGAGGAATTGCTACACTGTCTTCCACAATGGTTAAACTAATTTACACCCCCACCAACAGTGTAAAAGCATTCCTATGTCTCCACATCCCCTCCAGCATCTGTTGCTTCTTGACATTTTAATGATTGCCATTCTAGTTGGCAATCTCATTGTGGTTTTGATTTGCATTTCTCTGATGACCAGTGATGATGAGCTTTTTTTCATATGCTTGTTGGCCACATAAACGTCTTCTTCTGAAAAATGTTCATATTCTCTGCCCACTTTTTGATGGGGTGGTTTGGTTTTTTCTTGTAAATTTGTTTAAGTTCTTTGAGATTCTGGATATCAGCCCTTTGTCAGAGGGACAGATTGCAAAAATGTTCTCCCATTCTATAGGTTGCCTGTTCACTCTGATGATAGTTTATTTTGCTGTGCAGAAGTTCTTCAGTTTAATTAGATCCCATTTGTCAATTCTGGCTTTTGTTGAAATTGCGTTTGGTGTTTTAGTCATGAGTTACTTGCTTATGCCTATATCCTGAATGGTACTGGATTTAGGAAGCCAGTGTTTAGAACAAATTTTCTAATCCTTTCTTATTATGACCTTATTATTCTGGTCTAAAAGGAGCTACAGTTCACTATAAAAGGTCTTTCTGCTGGCAATCAACAAGTACTAATTGAACAATAGGTTTTAATTAAATGGTATGAAAGATCAACTGAGTAAAGAACATAGTTCTTTCCCTAAAAGAGCTTATAATGCTTTTAGGGGCATAATAAAAGCACATAGGAGACCCTGTATAAAGATATTTACAGAACCTTCCTAAATGATTAATGTTGTTGGGCAACCTAGATGCACTCAAGGAATTCAGCAACGAGGGAATAAATCAATGGGGACTCAGATAGACTAAGAAAGAAACCCTACTATGTACCACATACTGACTGAGCTTCATGTTTGCCTGTTTTACAAAATGGAATATGTTAACAATCTTAGGAGCCAAAGTTTTCCTGTTTCTCAGATGATTAAATCAACACTCAGAATCAATATTGCTCAAGTATTGTGTGGCAAAACCTTCAGAAATTTGGTCTTTTAATTGTCCATTCCTAGCTGTCTTACTTTGCTTAAGTTTCTTCATAACTTAAAAACTATGAGAATCTAATAGTTTGTGATCTGGAATTTGCAGTAGCGGTGGGATTTTAGCAGATAGGGGAATGTAACAAAGAGGGCGTTTCAACAACCTGAAGTTGACGTTTGAATCAGAAGTGTTCTTTTTCATTCTATAAAGGAGAAAAATTGGTGCTATGTTTTCCTAGGTTTGAGTTTTTAATGTAGCCTGTAATTTATTTTGCCAAATAATCCAAGAGGAAAGATGCAATCTTTCTTGTCATCCCCAGATTATTAGAAACTTTAGCTTTAGTCCTAAATATCACCACACATTAAATATAACATGGCAGTGTAGATTTGGAGTACATGAATCTAATATCCTCAGTCTTTACTGTGCTCATTCAGAGCTCAAACTTTAGAGTCTTGCCTAGCCTGATAACTCATCTTATTCCTTCTAAATGGACAGACCATAGATAATACTGGGCTCATCCTTGTATCTTGGAAATCCTTCTGCCTTAGGTGAATTTGAGGGAAGCAAATAAAGCAGTATTCAATAAACTCTATGTATTATTTTGGTGTTCATGACAACTCTAGGAAGGAAGTTTTATTATTTTTATGCCATTTCGCAAATGAAAAAAAAAAACTGAGTTATTAGTCACTGTACAAATATTTCTTGTGTCTTAACTGCTATGTCTAATTCTTAACCTTAGCCACATTATATGATCCAACATAGAGAATGGTAAGCTGTGGTCCTCTAAGATGGGCAGAAATATAGCAGGTGTTTTGATTCCTGTGTACCCTATTTACAAAGATTGGTAGTACCCAGTTTTCTCCTTAATTTCTTGACATAGAGAGTTTAAATTTATGTCTTAAACTCATATTCTGTAAAAAGAAGCATCAATTTATTTTACTAATGTACTGTTGGCCCTATTTCTTGAGTATTAGTCCTGGCCTGGTCTTGTTAGGTTAAGAGAATCTTTGTCTTCCTGGGCCTGTCTTTGCAATTCATGCTTCTAATTACTGCCCCTCCTACTTTGTATTTTGTCACAACTAACCTACAGAAATGCCATATTCAGTCAACATCAAAACATGTCTTTTTCATTGTCGGGTGTGTATTAGACAAATGGACAAATTGGACAGCATCTATAGTGTTAGGTGGTGGGTGGTGAATCTAATAGTTGAGACATTTACTGTGAAACACTTCTGAGATGGAATAACATTTAAGCTTTGATATGAAAAAAGAGAAAGAATATTGATGGTTAAGAGAGGGCAGAAGAGCATTTCAGATTAGAACAGCATGGAAAAACATCCATGGTAAAAAGCATGGACAGCACTTGAAGAACTAAAAAATAGTCTATTCCAGTAATAAGAAAAGTAGTCTACAGATGTCCATTATATCTGGTTGATTAATGGTGTTGTTGAGTTCAACTAGGTCCTTACTGATTTTCTGCCTTCTGGATCTGTTTCTTTCTGATAAACAGGCGTTGAAGTCTCCAACTATAATAATGAATAATATATTTCTCCTTGTCATCCTATCAGTTTTTGTTTCTGCAAAACAGACGCTCTGTTTTCAGGCACATGCAAGTTAATGATTGTTATATTTTTCATGGAGAATTTACCCTTTATTATTGTATAATGCCCCTCTTTATATGTAATTAATATCCTTGGTCTGAAGTTTACTCTTTGAAATTAATGTAGCTGTTCTTGCTTTCTTTGGATTAGTACTAACATGATGTATGGGTCTCCACTCATTTACTTTTAATTTTTACCTGGTTTTGTATTTAAAGTGAGTTTCTTGTCTGGACGCAGTGGCTCACATCTATAATCCCAGTGCTTTGGGAGGCTGAGGCAGGAGGATCACTTGAAATAAGGAGTTTGAGACTGGTTTGGGCAACATAGCAAGACTTTGTCTCCAGAAAAAATAAAAATCGTTAGCCAGGTGTGGTGATGCATGCCTGTGGCCCCAGCTACTCTGGAGGCTGATGTGGGAGGATCACTTTAATGCGAGAGATCAAAGCTGCACTCCAGTCTGAGTGCCACTGAGTGCCACTGCACTCCAGCCTGGGTGACCAAGTGAGACCTTGTCTCATAAAAATAAATAAATATCAAGCCTGTAATCCCAGCACTTTGGGAGGCCGAGACGGGCGGATCACAAGGTCAGGAGATCGAGACCATCCTGGCGAACACAGTGAAACCCCGTCTCTATTAAAAAAATACAAAAAACTAGCCGGGCGAGGTGGTGGGCGCCTGTAGTCCCAGCTACTTGGGAGGCTGAGGCAGGAGAATGGCGGGAACCCGGGAGGCGGAGCTTGCAGTGAGCTGAGATCCGGCCACTGCACTCCAGCCTGGGCGACAGAGCAAGACTCCGCCTCAAAAAAAAAAAATAAATAAATAAAATAAATAAATAAATAAATAAATAAATAAATAATACATAAAATGAAGTGGATGCCCTGTAGACAAGATGTAATTGGATCTTGTTTCTTGATCCACTTTGTTAATTTCTGTTTTCTAATGGTTACATGTAGACCATTGATGATCGGTGTGAGTATCGTTATACTTGGATTACTATCATATTTGTTAGTGTTTTCTATTTGTTGCCCTTTTTAGTTATACTTTTTTATTTTCATTCTTTAGAGTTTTCTCTAGAGTTTGCGATATACTTTTACAACTAATCCAAGCTGGTGTAGCGTTTCACAGAACACTGTACCCACTTCACAAGGAGTGAGTTTTATATTTTTATTTTCATCCCCCTCTCTCTTCCCTCCCTCCGTCTCCCCCATGCTCCTCTTCCTCCTCTCCTCCCTTCCCTGTATTTTCTCTCCCTTGTGAGTTCTTTATAATGATAAAATAATTCTAATTCTTCTCTCCCGTTCCTTACGTCATTGCTGTCATTCATTTCACATATATATATATGCATAGAATATTGAACAGATTTTTGCTATTATTATTTTTTAAAGTTATCTGTTAGATCAATTAAGAATAAGAAAAATTAAAAATTTTATTTTATCTTCTGTGCTGTTTCCTTCTTCATAGAGATGTACATTTCTGACCTTTATTATTTTCTTTCTCTCTAAAGAGCTTATTTTTTAATGTTTCTTTTATAGAAAGTCTACTGGCAACAAATTTCCTCAATGTTTGTTTGTCTGAGGAAGTCCTTATTTCTGCTTCATTTTTGAAGTATTATTTAATAGCATACAGTATTCTATTTTTTTCTTTCTCTGTCAATGCTATACATATTTCTCTTTAATTTCTTCTTGTTTGCATGATTTCTGAGAAGCTAAATATCATTTCTTATCTTTCCTCTTCTAGAGGTAAGATGTTTTTTATCCTCTGGTATTTTCCAAATGTTATCTCTTTTTAAAATTTTCTGTAGCTTGAAAATGATATACCTAAGTATAGTGGTTTTGACATATGTACTGCTTGGTTTTTTCTGAGCTTCCTGGATCTGTGATTTGGTGTCTGAACATAATTTGGGAAAAATCTCAGCCATTATGGCTTCAAATATTTACTATCTTTCTTTCTCTCTTTCATTGTTTTTCTAGAATTCCTATGACACGTGTTATACCGTTTGTAATTATTTCTCATTTTGGGGTTATTTTGTTCTTTTTAAAAGTATTATTTTTCTCTAAGCTTTGTAATGTGGGAAGTTTTTTTTTTTTATTATTTTTGAGATAACCTCAAGCTCAGATTCTTTCCTCCGCTATGTCTAGTCTATGGGTAAGCCCATGAAGGTAATTCTTTATTTCTGTTACAATGTTTTGAATCTCTAGCATTTATGGCATTTATGTTTGTTTCTTTATTAAAATTTTTATATCTCTGCTTACATTGTCTCTGTTCTTGCATGTTGCCTGTCCATTAGAGCTCTGAACATCTTAATCATAGTTGTTTTAATTTCCCAGCCTGAGAATTCCAACATGCCTGGCATTTGAATTGTATTCTGCTGCTTGCTCTGACTCTTCATAGGTGTTTTTTTTCTCCCCTTTTAGTTAGCTTTGTACTTTTTGCTTGATAACTGGACATGATGTGCTAGGTAGATAGAACTGCTATGAATAGACTGTTAGTGACATAATGGTAGAGGATGGGGTAGAGAAGCATTCTATAATCTTAAGAGAAGAACTGTCTTTTGTGAGCTTGTACACCTGAACTGAGAGCTTCTCACATGCTTCTTAGTTCACTTCCGCAACTCTATAGGACAGGATGACTGGAGGGGTTTGCAGTTGGGTATTTCTCTTCCGCCAGGTCACTTAGACGCTGATGAAACTTAGAGGTTAGGATTTGGCTAAATTCCCTCTTCTGAGAGAAGACCTTATTAGAAGAGCCAAATGCTCTGACACATTTCAAAATGTTTATTTCCATCCTTCTTCTGCTGGAAGCACTGAGCGTTTTCTCCAGTGTTTACTATGAGAACTTAGATGAACTCCTGGAGGTAAAATACAAAAGAGTGAGGACCCCTGATGTCTAGGTCTCTTTGGAGTTTTTAACTCTCAAACTTCATACTGAGCCTCCAGCAATTTATCAATCATAGCTCAGGTTTTCCTCTCTAGTCAGTGGTTCCTTCTGAGGTTTGCAGGCTTGGGTTTCTGCTCTAGCAAGCTATGATTCTCTGCATCCCATCATGAAACCAGAAATACAATGCAATTTTGATTCTAAATCCTTTTCTATGACTTAATTTTCCTCTATGTATTTTGGAATATTCACATATACTTTATTTTATTTCCTTTAATTCTGGAAATGTTAAATTATTACTTATATACTTATTTCTGTTTCAAAAAATCATGCTAACTGAATATTAATTCTCTGGGTCTTAGCCTTTTTCTTTTTTATTCTTCCCTTCCTGTTTAGCATTCATTGCCATTTCGTTCTACTTCCTGGATGAGATACTTAACTGTATCTTCAACTCTCCTTTTAATTTTATATATTGTAATTCATGGTATTATTCTTTCCAGTTTGCTTTTTATATAGATTTCAATTTTTGATTTGTGAATCAATTTAAACAGGGAACAAAGTTCTTAATTATATTGGCTTTTAATGGGGGACTAAACTCTCTCACTATTTTATATAGAGACCATTAACCAAACTTTATTTAGATTTAGTAACTAAATATATCATTTATATATACATATGGAATATATATACACATTCCATTTACATTCCTTTCTTTCAAGTGATACATGCCATCACATTTCCAATATTTCTTAAGTTGTATGTGGGCTAATTAGCTATATTCTTGTGCTCTTTCAAGTGTGCTGTGGCTACTTCTCTTGTTTCAATTGTAACTAATATGTTGGAATATCTACTATTATCTCTCCAAATATTTTTGTCTTTTTCTTTATTTCATCTCTTTACCATAATTAAAAAAACAGATTTGTGGGCACACTGCAGTTTTGTTACATGGATATATTGCAAAGTGGTGAAGTTTGGTCTTTTAGTGTATTCATCACCTGAATAGTGTACACTGTACTCAGTAGATAATTTCTCATCCCTCATGCGCCTCCTAAACCTCCCACATTTTTAAGTGTCCAGTATCTATTATTCCACTCTGTATGTCCATGAGTACATTGTTTAGCTCCCACTTATAAGTGAGAATATGTAGTATTTGACTGTGTTTTTTATTTATTTTACTTAGGATAATAGCCTCCAGTTCTGTCCATATTGCTGCAAAAGGCTTGATTTTATTCTTTTGTATATCCATATAGTATCTCATCATATAAATGCATCACATTTTAATCGAATTATCCATTGGTGGGCATTTAGTTTGACTTTGCTATAGTAAATAGTGCTGTGATAAACATATGAGTGCAGGTGTCACTTTTATATGATTATTTATTTTCCTTTGGATATATATCCAGTAGTGGGATTGTTGGATCAAATGGTAGTTCAATTTTTAGTTGTTTGAGAAATCTTTGTATCATTTTCCTTAGAGGCTGTACTAATTTGTCTAACCAATAATGTATAAGTGTTCCCTTTACATTCATATTAACATCTGTTGATTTTGATTTTTTAATAATAACCATTCTGATTCATGTAAGATGTTTTGTCATTTTGGTTTTAATTTACATTTCTCTGATGACTAGTGTATTAGTCTGTTCTCGCATTGCTATAAAGAAATATCCAAGACTGGATAATTTTTAAAGAAAAGAGGTTTAATTGGTCACAGTTCTGCAGACTGTCAAGGAAGCATGGCATCGTCTTCTGGGGAGGACTCAGTGAGCTTTTACTCATGGCAGAAGGTAAAGTGAGAGCAGGCATCTCATGGCCAGAGCAGGTGGAAGAGACAGAGAGAGGTGAGGTGCCACACACTTTTAAACAACCACATGTCATGAGAACTCATTATCGTCATGAGAGTGCCAAGGACAATGATGTTAAACCAGGGGAAGCCACCTTCATGATCCAATCACCATCCACCAGGCTCCTCCTCCAACATTAGGGATTACAATGCTACATGAGATTTGGTTGGAGACACGGATCTGAACCATATTAACTATTGATACTGAGCCTTTTTTCATATGTTCATTGGCCACGTGTATGTCTGTTATTGAAAAATGTCCACTTTTTGATAGGGTTATTTTCTTTTTTTATTTTTCATGCTGATTTATTTGGCATTCTTTTAGATGCTGGAAATTAGTCCTTTGTTGAATGCATAGTTTGCAAATGTGTTCTCCCATTCTGTAGGTTGTCTGATACTCTGTTGATTATGTCTTGTGCTGTGCAAAAAATTTTTTGTTTAACTAAGACCCATTTGTCTATTTTTGTTTTTGTTGCATTTGCTTTTGGGGTCTTAGTCATAAATTATTTTCCTAGGCCAAATCCCAGAGTTTTTTTCTAGGTTTTCTTCTAGGATTTTTATAGTTTCAGGTCTTATATGTAAATATTTAATTTATCTTTTATTAAATTTTAAATATGGTAAGAGATATGGATCCAGTTTTATTCTTCTGCATGTGGCTATCCTATTATCTAGCACCATTTATTGAATAGATTCCTATTCCCGTGGTATATTTGTGTTGACTTTATTGATAACCAGATAGTTGTAGATGTTGGCTTTATTTCTGAGTTCCCTATTCTGTGCTATTGATCCATGTGTCTATTTTATAACAGTACCCTACTGTTTTGGTTACTGTAGTCTACAGCATAGTTTGAAGTTAGATAACATGATGCCCCCAGCTTTGCTCTTTTTGCTTATAATTACTTTGGCTATTTAGGCTCTTTTTGGTTCCTTGTGAATGTTTGTTTTTTGTTTTTTGTTTGTCTTTAATTCTGTGAGCGTTTATATTGGTCATTTCAGAGGAATTTCATTGGATCTGTAGGTTGCTTTGGGTAGTACATTCATCTTAACAATATTGATTCTTCCATTCTATGATCATGGAGTGCTTTTTGAGTTGTTTGTGTCATCTCCAATTTCTTTTACTAGTGTTTTATAGTTTTAATTGTACAGATCTTCATCTCCTGGGTTAAATATATCCTGAGATATTTTATTTTTTGTAGCTATTATAAACAGAATTGAGTTATTGATTTAGTTGTCAGTTTGATTGTCATTGGTGTATAGACATGCTATTGAGTTTTGTATGTTGCTTTGCATTATAAAACTTAAGTCAATTTTCAAATGTTGAAGTCTTTGAGAAGAATCTTTAGGGTTTTCAAGGTATACAATTATATCATCAATGAATAGAGACAAATTGAGCTCCTCCTTTCCAATTTGGATGTTTTCATTTTTTTCTTGCCTGATTGTTCTTGCTAGGTTTTCCAATACAATGTAAAATATGAATTGTAAATGTAAAGTATGAAAGCGGGCATCTTTGTCTTATTCCAGTTCTTAGAGGGAATGCTTTCAACTTTTCCCTGTTCAGTATGATGTTGGCTGTGATTTGTCATATATGACTTTTATTATTTTGAAGTATGTTTCTTCCATGCCTAGTTTGTTCGAAGTTTTTTCTTTTTCTTTCTTTCTTTCTTTTTTTTAATCAGGAAGGGGCACTAAATTGAATATATATATTTTTGCATCTATTGAAATGATTACATGAAACTTGTTTTTCATTATGTTTATGTGTTGAATCACATTTATTTATTTTCACATATTGAATTATCCTGGAGTAAAACCCACTTGATCATAATGTAATAGCTTTTGATATGCTGTTCGATTTGGTTTTCTAGTATTTTATTCAGAAATATTGTGTCTATATTCATCATGGATACCAGCCTGTAGTATTTTATTTTTGTGTTGTCATTGACTGGCTTTAGTATAAAGATGATATGTGCTTTGTAGAAAGAGTTATGGAGGATTTCCTCTTTCTTGACTTTTTGAAACAGTTTCAGTAGGATTTGTACCAGTTCTTTGTACATCTGCAGAAATTGGCTGTGAATCCATGTGTTCCTGGACATTTTATTGGGGGTGGGATATATTTTTTTAAATTACTGATTCCATCTTACTACTCATTATTTGTCTATTCAATATTTCTATTTCTTTCTGGTTCAGTTCTGGGAGATTGGATGTTTCCAGGAATTTATCAGTTTCCTCTAGGTTTTCTTGTTTGTTCATGTAGAGATGCACATAGTAGTCTCTGATGATCTTTTTTGTTTCTATTGTATGAGTTGTAATGTCTCCTTTTTCAATTTTGATTTTGCTTATGTGAATCTTCTCCCTTTTTTTTTCTTGGTTAATCTAGTCAGCAGTCTAGCAATTTTATCTTTGTAAATAACGTACTTTTCATTTTATTGACTATTTGTAATTTTTCATCTCAATTTTATTGAATTCTTCTCTGTTCTTTGTTATATCTTTCCTTCTGCAAATGTTGGGCTTGGTATGTTCTTATTTTTCTATTTTCTTGAGGCATAATTTGAACTAGTTATCTTGTTATCTTTTCTATCCTTTTAATGTAGGCATTTATCACTGTAAACATCCCTTTTAGCACTGGTTTTGCCATACTCCAAAGGTTTTGGTTTTGTTTCTATTTTTATTTGTTTCAATGTTTAAAATTTTCTTCTTAATTTCATCATTGACCCAAAGATCATTCAAGAGAAGGAGTTTAATTTCTAAGTGTTTTTATAGTTTTGATTGTTTCTCTTGGTATTGATTTCTAAGTATTATTCCACTGTGGTTCAAGAAGATAGTTGATATGATTTTTATTTTTTAAAATGTGTTGATACTTGTTTTTGGCTGACTATATGGTCTATTTTGGAAAATGTTCTATATGCTGATGAGAACAGTAGGGTGTTGAAGTCTACCACTATTATCGTATTGTTTCCCATATATTTTATTAGGTCTAGTAACATTTGTTTATGAATCTGGGTGCTCTGGTATTGTTTGCATATATATTTAGGGTTGTTATATATTTTTGTTGCATTGATCTCTTTATCATTATATAATTATCTTCTGTGTCTTGTTTTCCAGACATTTTAATTTTTCTTCTTCTCAGAAATACCCATGACTCATAGTTTTGAACACTTTACATAATTATTTCTAAAAGACTTTGTTCATTTTTAAAAATTCTCTTTTCTTTATTTTATCTCACTGAGTTAATTCAAAAGACCAGTCTTTAAATTCTGAAATAATTTATTTTGTTTGGTTTAGGCTATTATTAAAGCTTTCAGTTGTACTTTATAATTCTTTCAATGAATGTTTTATTTCCAGAAACTCTCTTCATTTTTTTAAAATCATTTTAGTAAATTTTTCATTTATATATTGAATTGTTTTTTTCTCATTTCTTCGTGTTGGTTTTCAACTTTATCTCTGATCTGTTGTTGGGAAGAATGTTCTGTAAATGTTAGATCTGTTTGTTCTATTATCCAATTTAAGTGCTTTGTTTCCTTGTTAGTTTTTGCCTGGACGATCTCTCTAGTGCTGTCAGTGGGGTGTTGAAGTCCACCACTATTATTGTGTTGCTTTTCACATATTTTGTTAGGTCTAGTAACATTTGTTTTTGAATCCGGGTGCTCTGGTGTTGGTTGCATATATATTTAGGGTTGTTAAATATCTTTTTGTTGCATTGATCTCATCATTATATAATTTTCTTCTGTGTCTCGTTATAATGCTGATTTAAAGTCTGTTTTGTGTTCTCTGTGTAGCTACTCCTGCTCACTTGTGGTTTCCATATGTATGATATATTTTTTCCACCTCTTTACTTTGAGTCTATAAGTGTCATTACTAGTTATGTGGGCTTCTTGTAAGCAGCATATGGTTGAATCTTTTTAAAAAAAAAATCCATTCTGCTAACCTGTGTCTTTTAAGTGGAGTATGTAGTCCATTTGTGTTCAAGGTTAATATTTATGTGTGACTTGTTTCTGTCATAATGTTAAGTGTTATCTAGTTGTTTTTTACTTTATATGTGTATGTGCTTTATAAGACCTGTGAGTTTCCTACTTTCATATGTTTTTATGACAGTGACTATTAACCTTCTGTTTCCATGTTTAAACGTCCTTTGATCATTTCTTGTAGGGCTGATCTAGCGGTGATGAATTACCTCAGCGTTTGCTTGTTTGGAAGACTATTTCTCTTTCATTTATGAAGCTTAGTATGGAAGGATACAAAATCCTTGGCTGATATATATCTATATCTGTATCTATTTGATTTTAGAGGACTGAAAATAGGACCCTAATCTCTTCAAACTTGTAAGGTTTCTTCTGAGAAGTTCACTGTTAGTCTTTTGGGATTTCTTTTATAGGTAATTACATCCTCATGTGTTGTTGGTTCAGGACTTTTTCTTTCACATTCAGTTTAGATAGCCTGATGACTGTGTGCCTTGGTGAAGTATGTCTTGCAATTTATGTTTCAGTAGGTTTTTGAGTTTCTTGTATGTTGACATTTAAATCTTTAGCAGCACTAGTGTATTTTTCTTCAATTATTCCGTCAAATAGGAAATATTTGAGGAAAACCTCAAATAGGTTTTCCAGACATTTTACTCTTTCTTCTTCTCTCTCAGAAATATCCATGACTCATAGTTTTGATACATAATTCTTTATTTCTCAAAGACTTTGTTCATTTTTAAAAATTCTCTTTTCTTTATTTTACCTGAGTTAATTCAAAAGACCTGTCTTTAAGTTCTGAAATCATTTATTTTGTTTGGTCTAGGCTATTATTAAAGTTTTCAGCTGTACTTTGTAATTCTTTCAATGAACGTTTTCAGAAACTTTATTTTTAAAAATCATTTTAGTAAATTTTTCATTTATATATTGAATTGTTTTCTCTGATTTCTTCGTGTTGGTTTTCGACTTTCTCTCTGATCCAGTTGAACTTCCTTACAAGTCATAGTTTGAATTATTTATTTGGCATTTCAGAATTTCTATTTCTGTTAGAATTCATTGCTAGAGAGCCGGTGTGATTATTTAGAGGTGTTGTAACATCCTATTATTTCACACTGCCTGAATTGATACACTGTGTTTTATCATCTGGAGAAGCTGTCACTTCCTAGATTTCAATTTACTTTTGGTTAGGTGGTTCCTCCTCCCTCCCAAAGGGTGTAATTATAAGGTATGTTTTGTATTACCATTTAGCTTTTATTCTGGGTGCTTTCAGGGTGCTAAGGCTCAGTATGAGTTCCTTGGTTGTAGATAGCTTTTGTATAGTGACCTTCTCAAATCTCAATTGTAGTAGTGATATACTGGTTCTATGAGCAGGCTCACTACCTTCCACAAGACTAGGATTGCGGAGGTCTCAGGAAGCTTGTCTGACGGCCCAGTACTGTGAACTTCTGTTAGCAGGTTTTCTATTGGGCTGTGTAGTTCTACCTTCAGGCCATTAGGTGGTGTTTATGGGTAAAAGCTGTAGCAGAAGCAAATGGGTATACTGTTCCATCTTTGTTTACCAGAAGGACGTCTCTGTTGTGTCGGCCAGTGCAGTGTTCTGTGGAATGCATGCCTGAAGCCCTGATTTTCCTGCTTAGCCTTGGAGAGGGGACAAAGCTGCTCTCAAATATCAAAATTACTAGTACTGTGCCTTATGGAAGTGGGAGATGGAACCTGTGGTGAAATGCACTGTGGTCTCTGCAAGGGGGGAGGGGACTGCAGTAACTCCAAGTCCCAGGCAAGCAAAAACAATGTCCACCTCCCTATCATATCCCTGCCCTGGGATTCCTGACTCTCAGTTCAGAGAGATACTGTCATTTATTTGCATGCTAATGGCTGTGGAAAATGCTTGTCCCACAGATATCTGCTGTAATGGCCCCTGGGCAGAAGCTCTTTTCTCAACGCAGAACAGATAGCTCTACAACTCCCCTAATCCCTGCTGCAGGAACTCTGCCACTCCATGTAGAAAGGGGGAAGGACCATGCCCTCTGTTCAAGCCCTGGCCCAAAGGGCACACTGCCAGTGTGGGTTCCGTTACCCTGAATAGACCTGGAATGGCCATCCACAGACGCTTTTGCAAAAAGCCCCTGGGAGAGGAACCCTAGTGGGTTGGGAGGGGGAGAAGTCCCCCCTCTCTATGTTTATGAAAAGTACTGGTATTGCATGGCTGCTGGGGCAGAACCACACTCCTTCCTTTCAGAGCCCAGAGAAATGCTCATATCTCTGCTGGAAGAAGAACAATCACCTTCAACTCACATTCAGGGAGCTCTTGGTACGGGAGAACGTGCATTCTGAATTTTGGTTTCCTTTGTCCGGAGGAGAACTCTCTTGGAATGCTGAGCTCACTCTTTCCCCAAGACCTGTCTGCCCTGAGGGTCAGACTACCAGTAATTATGCAGCTCCCTTGGCTCTTGTTGGCCCTTTGTGGAGGCTGTAGCCTGAGCAGTTGTTCGTGTATATTTCCAGGGATCAAGGGATATGGATACACCAGGACTGAGATTTCCTGGGCATGACAGTGGCGCATAATGGATGCATACTCAGTATAGTGCCTGCCACCTCAGCTTAGGTCTGGGGGTAGGGTGAGTTACCCTTTGCCAGCTGGCAGCTCAGTGCAATGCCCTCAAGAAGTTCTCAAATCACCACCCACACCAGTGCTTGGGTTTATGAGGGCAGAGGAGCCCTCCAGCAGTTTGGAAACCAGCAGCCTGCTGCAGGGACTTGGTGAACTAACAATAACTCCACCTACCTTTTCCATAGGACTTTAAGTTCTTCAAGTTTCCATCTCTGCCAAACTGTTCCTTCCTTCTTTCTCAGCACCCCATTTTCTTCCTGTGAGTCTTCTGTCAGGCTCCAGCATTCTCCTTTCAACATTTGGTTCAAGTTACGATATTCGTCTATAACATTGATTATTCTTTCTGAGAACTGGCATCAGATAGGCCTAGTCATCAATCTTGAAATGATCTCACTGCAATCATTTTAAAAGGATTTTGTGAGGTGGAGTGTGGAGAGAGGAAATTCTTTTGAGAATTCACGCTAACTCACTTATACTTTACAGCCCTTCAGAGGTTGCTTATTACATTGTGAAGATTATGCAGATACTTTAAAAGTGACTTTCTGCTTTTTAAACTAGCCTTGTACCATACTTTCCTTACACATGAAGTTCCAATCATGGTTAACTTCCTTTAGCTCTTCAAATGTCATCCATGTCTTTCTTATATTTGATCTTTTCTCATGCTGTACTTTTAAACTGAAATGCTCTTCTTTTCTCCGTTAATAATCTGCCTTCATTCTCACCAAATTTTAGATGTCATTTCGTCTGAAAAGTCATTTACCACAACTTTCAGCTGTTAGTTTCACCACCTATCTAGGGATATTATAGAAAATGCCCAATCTCTCTGTTGGTCTAATATATACTCAATAATAACTAAGAAATGTTTTGATGTTGAAATGTTTTGATGTTTTGATATGTCATTATTATAGGTTTATTCTTGCCACATAAATCATAAAGCAGTGTGGATTATTGACTAGAAGCGTGAAACCAGAGGCCAGATTGCTTGGGTTTGAATACCAGCTCTGCCAGTGCCTACTCATATGCCTTTGTACATGTTATATAAGTAAATGTATAAGTATCTCATTTATAATATGGGAAAATAATAGTAAATAAGTACTATGGTTTTTAAGAATGAAATTAGCTAATATACATGAGGCATATATGCTTGATATGTTGTAAGAATTGTGTAAATGTTGTTTCAATAAGTAATTATTTTGATTCACACTGACTAAAACAGATCAAATCAAATCAATTCAACATTGCAAAGGTAATTTTCTATCATCTCATAAGTAACTTCAGAAATATGAATTAGCCTTACCTAATTCAAAAATCTGAAATTACACCACATATAATTAAGACAAATTACCTATACCTGAAGGATAGAAATTAATTAAGATTAATACCAAGTGAATTAGTGTTGAATGGCATGTACTTTGTTTCCTTTCACAATCATGAAGCTGAGGGTCATTTAGAGCTTTCTTTTTTATATCAACATACTGGCACTTTACAAAACATAAAAGCATAGCTATTATAATGTAAGCTTATGATGGCAATTGTATTTCTCAGCTACTTAAAAAAATCTGCACATTTATTTCTAATTCTCAAGAAGAAGTAAATTATAGGCAATGCTGGAATATAAATGTGAATGCATAAGAATAAAGATAGAATCATATTTCAAAAGTTATTGCTTGAATTACTTAGAAAAAATGTATATTTGATAAGTATATATTTTTATTAGCTAAAGAAAGTACCAAGCCAGATACATTGAAAGATAATTGAAGCATAAAGTATAAAAGGAAAATTTTTTAAAAAATGAAAAAAATGGCCAGGCGTGGTGGCTCACTCCTGTAATTCCAGCACTTTGAGAGGCCGAGGCGGGTGGATCACGAGGTCAGGAGTTCAAGACCAGCCTGGCCAAGATGGTGAAAATACTACTACTACGCTACTAAAAATATAAAAAATTAGCCGGGCATGGTGGTGGGTGCCTGTAATCCCAGCTACTTGGGAGGCTGAGGCAGAGAGCTGCTTGAACCCAGGAGGCACAGGCTGCAGTGAGCCGAGACAGCGCCACTGCACTCCAGCCTGGGCGACAGAGTGTCTCTACTAAAATTACAAAAAATTAGCTGGGCATGGTGGTGGGTGTCTATAATTCCAGCTACTCGGGAGGCTGAGGCAGAGAATTGCTTGAACCCAGGAGGTAGAGGTTGCAGTGAGCCAAGACAGCGCCACTGCACTCCAGCCTGGGCAACAGAGTGAGACTCTGTCTCAAAAAAAAAAAAAAAAAAAAAAAAAAAAGAAATGAAAAAATGAATGGCACATGCACATTCATCAACCATTCCCTGAAATTCTAGGCATCATCTGATTTAAATTTTCCCTTGATGTAAATTCCAAAAACTATGACAACAAAACCATAGACCTACTACTTGTTTAACTAATTAAAGCAAAATTAATATTTGAATAAGATTACTATATCTTTTGAAACTTAGAACCATTTGTTTTAACAATTTTTTATTTGTTTATAATTGCCTGAAGTAGCAACACATTTCATTGCTTATATGTTTCTAAATTTGGGAACTAGTTCTAGTTTACATCTTTCTGTTCTCCTACTTTATTTTAGCAATAAAAGGAAACATAACATACATGATCTTCCTTACCAATTGCCTCGATTATGTGCTTTTATTCTCAAAAGTTTCAACTATTACCCTTCAAATTTGCACTCGCTTCAAGGTTGTCCTTAATGTTGAGCATTTGGTTCATGTCACAAGGGGACTATATCTGTTCACAGTAAAAATAAGTATGTATTGTTGTGTCATGAAACTGAAGTCAGTAAAAGAGAAATAGGTCAGCTTTTTCTAGTCATAAACTTTATGACAGTAGAACAGACTGTACATTTTAGATTTTAGATATGAAGAAAACCTTTGAAACTCAAAATAGTTTCTTTCATTTATTTTTATCTAAATACAACTTCTACTTAAGTTATTGCTGTTATTATAGGATATTAATTAACCTAATAACATGTGTTTTCTCAAAAAATAACATTCATAGATCAAGACTTGAAATTCAGACAAATCATCTATTTTGCAGGCATCAGATTAGCTAGAGAGGATAGTAGTGCTAGTAGAATCAAGTTTATTTGCATTCTTAACAACTTCTACCCTAAAGCAAACAGATCAAGTAGTTGATGAAGAAATGTTACATCCTAAATAAATGTTTCTTTAACAAGCACATCCAAATCGACATGTTTAATACTGAACTCATAATCGTTTTCTGAAACCTATTCCTTTTTTCCCACTTTTTTCCATGTAGTATTCCTCAAGTCAGAAATCTGGAAGTCCTTTATGGCAACTGTTCAGTCGTTTACCTATTCAAACCCAATAAGAAAATAAGCCCTATTGATTCTCCACCATCTTTAACTCCCAAAGCTCTTCACTAAATCTCAAACCTGATTGTCAACACTGTCATAGTCAGAGACACTACTCTTTCTCACTTTGAGTAATAATTTATAACTTTCTCCAATCTCAAATTAACTACTAGATCATTTTTCTTAAAGTCGAAAATGCTTACCATGGACTTTATTTTATGACCTCTCTAGACTTACCTGATGCAGTTTCCTTACCACAGGCACCAGATTCATGATCCTTTTTCAGTTGTTCTAAAACTGTAAGCCTTTCCTAATATGAGACATTACACATAATGATTTTCTTATGATAATCTTCCTTCTCTCTTCATTTGTCCTTCTCCCACATTTTATGACTTAACCATTACTCATTTATTAGCTTAATTTTTATTTCCTCAGAAAACCTTCTTACTTCTCTGATAATAAAATCACTCCTAGTTTTACAATCCTAGAGTACTCGGCTTCTTCTTTATATTAGTCATTTGCATAATTACATGTTTAATATTTGTCATCTCCACTACACTCTGCATTCCATGAAGACAGAGATTAGTTCTGTGAACGTAGACTCATTTTGTTACATTTCCTTACAGATAACATAAAACCACAACCCACAAATGAATTTTTGAAGATAATTACATTAAATGTCCATGTTAACAAAAGACCCACAGTGATCATGAGTATACAAATCTACAAAAAAGTTATATCTTCCTTTTGATTTATTTTTAAAAGTGTATTTATTGAAAATATTCATTTTTTAAATAAAATTTATGATGAGATGAGCAATTTCAGACAAATCATCCACACTGTCTGCTAGTCGGTTTATCTGATTGACCCTATCTTGAATGAGGTAAATTATAAACCATATTATCCAGATCTATTAATGGTGGTTTTCCTCTTGATTTTTATCATTTTTTCTGAATTAATCTGATTATTTTATTAATGACTTCAAATATATCTTTATTTATAAAATTCCCTTTCACATTAAGTGATTATATTCCTTTGTTCAAATATTGTATATTTCAAATATTGTATATTTGTGGATGTGTTTACCTTTTTATTAAACTATTTGCTTTTTTTTACTAAGTCAATATTTTTTGAGCTTTCTGATTCCACACCTTTTTTTAGTAATACTTTCTTAAAATTTCTGCTGTAACATTTATACAACCATTTTATTCTTTTCTCAAATTATTTTGTCTCTTTGTAAAATGTATTTACCTGACTGCTTAGTTCATCTGTATTTTGTTCATTTTTAACTGTAAAACTATTTAGAGTTTTGGATTTATCTCTAATTGTATCTTAATACATAATTAACTGTTGGCTTTATTCATCTTATATTTTTAAATTATGAATTTCATTTTATTTTAGATCATACAATTATTTTAACTTGTATTAACTTATAAATCTTTGTTTTATATTTCTTGTGTTTATATCTCTTGTGTTTATATCTGTCTTTTTTCTTTTTTTTTTTTTTTTTTTTTTTTTTTTATTATACTTTAAGTTCTAGGGTACATATGCATAACGTGTAGGTTTGTTACATATGTATACTTATGCCATGTTGGTGTGCTGCACCCATCAACTCATCAGCACCCATCAATTCATCATTTATATCATGTATAACTCCCCAATGCAATCCCTCCCTCCTCCCCCCTCCCCCCTCCCCATGATAGACCCCAGTGTGTGATGTTCCCCTTCCCGAGTCCAAGTGATCTCATTGTTCAGTTCCCACCTATGAGTGAGAACATGCGGTGTTTGGTTTTCTCTTCTTGTGATAGTTTGCTAAGAATGATGGTTTCCAGCTGCATCCATGTCCCTACAAAGGACGCAAACTCATCCTTTTTTATGGCTGCATAGTATTCCATGGTGTATATGTGCCACATTTTCTTAATCCAGTCTGTCACAGATGGACATTTGGGTTGATTCCAAGTCTTTGCTATTGTGAATAGTGCTGCAATAAACATACGTGTACATGTGTCTTTGTAGTAGACTAATTTATAATCCTTTGGGTATATACCCAGTAGTGGGATGGCTGGGTCATATGGTACATCTAGTTCTAGATCCTTGAGGAATTGCCATACTGTTTTCCATAATGGTTGAACTAGTTTACAGTCCCACCAACAGTGTAAAAGTGTTCCTATTTCTCCACATCCTCTCCAACACCTGTTGTTTCCTGACTTCTTAATGATTGCCATTCTAACTGGTGTGAGATGGTATCTCATTGTGGTTTTGATTTGCATTTCTCTGATGGCGAGTGATGATGAGCATTTTTTCATGTGTCTGTTGGCTGTATGAATATCTTCTTTTGAGAAATGTCTGTTCATATCCTTTCCCCACTTTTTGATGGGGTTGTTTGTTTTTTTCTCGTATATTTGTTTGAGTTCTTTGTAGATTCTGGATATTAGCCCTTTGTCAGATGAGTAGGTTGCAAAAATTTTCTCCCATTCTGTAGGTTGCCTGTTCACTCTGATGGTAGTTTCTTTTGCTGTGCAAAAGCTCTTTAGTTTAATTAGATCCCATTTGTCAATTATGGCTTTTGCTGCCGTTGCTTTTGGTGTTTTAGACATGAAGTCCTTGCCCATGCCTATGTCCTGAATGGTACTACCTAGATTTTCTTCTAGGGTTTTTATGGTATTAGGTCTAACATTTAAGTCTCTAATCCATCTTGAATTAATCTTCGTATAAGGGGTAAGGAAAGGATCCAGTTTCAGCTTTCTACTTATGGCTAGCCAATTTTCCCAGCACCATTTATTAAATAGGGAATCCTTTCCCCATTTCTTGTTTCTCTCAGGTTTGTCAAAGATCAGATGGCTGTAGATGTGTGGTATTATTTCTGAGGACTCTGTTCTGTTCCATTGGTCTATATCTCTGTTTTGGTACCAGTACCATGCTGTTTTGGTTACTGTAGCCTTGTAGTATAGTTTGAAGTCAGGTAGCGTGACGCCTCCAGCTTTGTCCTTTTGACTTAGGATTGTCTTGGCAATGCGGGCTCTTTTTTGGTTCCATATGAACTTTAAAGCAGTTTTTTCCAATTCTGTGAAGAAAGTCATTGGTAGCTTGATGGGGATGGCATTGAATCTATAAATAACCTTGGGGAGTATGGCCATTTTCACGATATTGATTCTTCCTATCCATGAGCATGGTATGTTCTTCCATTTGTTTGTGTCCTCTTTGATTTCACTGAGCAGTGGTTTGTAGTTCTCCTTGAAGAGGTCCTTTACATCCCTTGTAAGCTGGATTCCTAGGTATTTTATTCTCTTTGAAGCAATTGTGAATGGAAGTTCATTCCTGATTTGGCTCTCTGCTTGTCTGTTGCTGATGTATAAGAATGCTTGTGATTTTTGCACATTAATTTTGTATCCTGAGACTTTGCTGAAGTTGCTTATCAGCTTAAGGAGATTTTGGGCTGAGACGATGGGGTTTTCTAAATATACAATCATGTCATCTGCAAACAGGGACAATTTGACTTCTTCTTTTCCTAACTGGATACCCTTGATTTCTTTCTCTTGCCTGATTGCCCTAGCCAGAACTTCCAACACTATGTTGAATAGGAGTGGTGAGAGAGGGCATCCCTGTCTTGTGCCAGTTTTCAAAGGGAATTTTTCCAGTTTTTGCCCATTCAGTATGATATTAGCTGTGGGTTTGTCATAAATAGCTCTTATTATTTTGAGGTACGTTCCATCAATACCGAATTTATTGAGCGTTTTTAGCATGAAGGGCTGTTGAATTTTGTCAAAAGCCTTTTCTGCATCTATTGAGACAATCATGTGGTTCTTGTCTTTGGTTCTGTTTATATGCTGGATTACGTTTATTGATTTGCGAATGTTGAACCAGCCTTGCATCCCAGGGATGAAGCCCACTTGATCATGGTGGATAAGCTTTTTGATGTGCTGCTGAATCCGGTTTGCCAGTATTTTATTGAGGATTTTTGCATCAATGTTCATCAGGGATATTGGTCTAAAATTCTCTTTTTTTGTTGTGTCTCTGCCAGGCTTTGGTATCAGGATGATGTTGGCCTCATAAAATGAGTTAGGGAGGATTCCCTCTTTTTCTATTGATTGGAATAGTTTCAGAAGGAATGGTACCAGCTCCTCCTTGTATCTCTGGTAGAATTCAGCTGTGAATCCATCTGGTCCTGGACTTTTTTTGGTGGGTAGGCTATTAATTGTTGCCTCAATTTCAGAGCCTGCTATTGGTCTATTCAGGGATTCAACTTCTTCCTGGTTTAGCCTTGGGAGAGTGTAAGTGTCCAGGAAATTATCCATTTCTTCTAGATTTTCTAGTTGATTTGCGTAGAGGCGTTTATAGTATTCTCTGATGGTAGTTTGTATTTCTGTGGGGTCAGTGGTGATATCCCCTTTATCATTTTTTATTGCATCTATTTGATTCCTCTCTCTTTTTTTCTTTATTAGCCTTGCTAGCGGTCTGTCAATTTTGTTGATCTTTTCAAAAAACCAACTCCTGGATTCATTGATTTTTTGGAGGGTTTTTTGTGTCTCTATCTCCTTCAGTTCTGCTCTGATCTTAGTTATTTCTTGCCTTCTGCTAGCTTTTGAATGTGATTGCTCTTGCCTCTCTAGTTCTTTTAATTGTGATGTTAGAGTGTCAATTTTAGATCTTTCCTGCTTTCTCTTGTGGGCATTTAGTGCTATAAATTTCCCTCTACACACTGCTTTAAATGTGTCCCAGAGATTCTGGTATGTTGTATCTTTGTTCTCATTGGTTTCAAAGAACATCTTTATTTCCGCTTTCATTTCGTTATGTACCCAGTAGTCATTCAGGAGCAGGTTGTTCAGTTTCCATGTAGTTGAGCGGTTTTGATTGAGTTTCTTAGTCCTGAGTTCTAGTTTGATTGCACTGTGGTCTGAGAGACAGTTTGTTATAATTTCTGTTCTTTTACATTTGCTGAGGAGTGCTTTACTTCCAATTATGTGGTCAATTTTGGAATAAGTGCGATGTGGTGCTGAGAAGAATGTATATTCTGTTGATTTGGGGTGGAGAGTTCTATAGATGTCTATTAGGTCCGCTTGGTGCAGAGATGAGTTCAATTCCTGGATATCCTTGTTAACTTTCTGTCTCGTTGATCTGTCTAATGTTGACAGCGGAGTGTTGAAGTCCCCCATTATTATTGTATGGGAGTCTAAGTCTCTTTGTAAGTCTCTAAGGACTTGCTTTATGAATCTGGGTGCTCCTGTATTGGGTGCATATATATTTAGGAGAGTTAGCTCTTCCTGTTGAATTGATCCCTTTACCATTATGTAATGGCCTTCTTTGTCTCTTTTGATCTTTGATGGTTTAAAGTCTGTTTTATCAGAGACTAGGATTGCAACCCCTGCTTTTTTTTGTTCTCCATTTGCTTGGTAGATCTTCCTCCATCCCTTTATTTTGAGCCTATGTATGTCTCTGCATGTGAGATGGGTCTCCTGAATACAGCAGACTGATGGGTCTTGACTCTTTATCCAGTTTGCCAGTCTGTGTCTTTTAATTGGAGCATTTAGTCCATTAACATTTAAGGTTAATATTGTTATGTGTGAACTTGATCCTGCCATTATGATATTAACTGGTTATTTTGCTCGTTAGTTGATGCAGTTTCTTCCTAGCCTCGATGGTCTTTACATTTTGCCAAGTTTTTGCGATGGCTGGTACCGGTTGTTCCTTTCCATGTTTAGGGCTTCCTTCAGGGTCTCTTGTAAGGCAGGCCTGGTGGTGACAAAATCTCTAAGCATTTGCTTATCTGTAAAGGATTTTATTTCTCCTTCACTTATGAAACTTAGTTTGGCTGGATATGAAATTCTGGGTTTAAAATTCTTTTCTTTAAGAACGTTGAATATTGGCCCCCACTCTCTTCTGGCTTGTAGAGTTTCTGCCGAGAGATCTGCTGTTAGTCTGATGGGCTTCCCTTTGTGGGTGACCCGACCTTTCTCTCTGGCTGCCCTTAAGATTTTTTCCTTCATTTCAACTTTGGTGAATCTGGCAATTATGTGTCTTGGAGTTGCTCTTCTGGAGGAGTATCTTTGTGGCGTTCTCTGTATTTCCTGAATTTGAATGTTGGCCTGCCCTACTAGGTTGGGGAAGTTCTCCTGGATGATATCCTGAAGAGTGTTTTCCAACTTGGTTCCATTTTCCCCCTCACTTTCAGGCACCCCAATCAGACGTAGATTTGGTCTTTTTACGTAATCCCATACTTCTTGCAGGCTTTGCTCATTTCTTTTTCTTCTTTTTTCTTTTGGTTTCTCTTCTCGCTTCATTTCATTCATTTGATCTTCAATCGCTGATACTCTTTCTTCCAGTTGATCGAGTCGGTTACTGAAGCTTGTGCATTTGTCACGTATTTCTCGTGTCATGGTTTTCATCTCTGTCATTTCGTTTATGATCTTCTCTGCATTAATGAGTCTAGCTGTCAATTCTTCCACTCTTTTTTCAAGATTTTTAGTTTCTTTGCGCTGGGTACGTAATTCCTCCTTTAGCTCTGATAAGTTTGATGGACTGAAGCCTTCTTCTCTCCTCTCGTCCAAGTCATTCTCTGACCAGCTTTGATCCGTTGCTGGTGATGGGCTGCGCTCCTTTGCAGGGGGAGATGCGCTCTTATTTTTTGAATTTCCAGCTTTTCTGCCCTGCTTCTTCCCCATCTTTGTGGTTTTATCTGTCTCTGGTCTTTGATGGTGGTGACGAACTGATGGGGTTTTGGTATAGGTGTCCTTCCTGTTTGATAGTTTTCCTTCTGACAGTCAGAAGGACTCTCTGTTGGTCTGTTGGAGATTGCTTGAGGTCCACTCCAGACCCTGTTTGCCTGGGTATCAGCAGCAGACGTTGCCGAAGATAGAATATTGCTGAACAGCGAGTGTACCTGTCTGATTCTTCCTTTGGAAGTGTCCTCTCAGGGGTGTACTCCACCCTGTGAGGTGTGGGGTGTCAGACTGCCCCTAGTGGGGGATTTCTCCCAGCTAGGCTACTCAGGGGTCAGGGACACACCTGAGCAGGCAGTCTGTCCGTTCTCAGATCTCAACCTCCGCGTTGGGAGATCCGCGGCTCTCCCCAAAGCTGTCAGACAGAGTCGTTCGCGTCTGCACCGGCTCCCGCTACTTCCCCTGTTGGTCTTCAGCTGTGCGCTGTCCCCAGAGGTGGAGACTACAGAGACAGGCAGGCTTCCTTGAGCTGCTGTGAGCTCCACCCAGTTCGAGCTTCCCAGCGGCTTTGTTTACCTACTTAAGCCTCAGCAATGGCGGGCGCCCCTCCCCCAGCCTCGCTGCTGCCTTGCGGATAGATCGCAGCAGACTGCTGTGTTAGCAGTGAGGGAGGCTTCGTGGGCGTGGGACCCTCCCGGCCAGGTGTGGGATATATTCTCCTGGAATGCCTGTATGCTTACAGCGCAGTATTGGGGTGGGAGTTACCCGATTTTCCAGGTGTTGTGTGTCTCAGTTCCCCTGGCTAGGAAAACGGATCCCCTTCCCCCTTGCGCTTCCAGGTGAGGCGATGCCTCGCCCTGCTTCAGCTCTCGCTGGTCAGGCTGCAGCAGCTGACCAGCACCGATTGTCCGGCACTCCCTAGTGAGATGACCCCAGTACCTCAGTTGAAAATGCAGAAATCACCGGTCTTCTGTGTCGCTCGCGCTGGGAGTTGGAGACTGGAGTTGTTCCTATTCGGCCATCTTTAGAATCGACCTATATCTGTCTTTTTTCAAATGTAGTAGAGTTATGAAGCCCACACAACTTTTCGTGTTTTTTGTTGTTGTTTTTGATATGGCAAAATTTCTCTTTCTGGCTTATTTCATGATCATATGTAATAATATTCATATGTAATAATATTCATGTATTTTAATTCTAACTTAGCTTTCAAAAATGTGATCCTTAAAAATCAAAGCTCAATCTGTTAAATACTATAAATAAAATATTTAAAGAGTTTTATTAATGTTTCCCATCAGCTTTACCTTTGATTTCAATACTGCTGTTTGATATATTGAATATTGTGAAAGATTTATCTTTAGTGTACCTCATATGTTAATAAATACACCCTTCTATATCAGTCAGTGTTGATCAGGAAAGCAGAACTACTATAAGTTTTGAAGAATAAATAATGAATTATAGGAGATGAAGTCCAGAAATAGCACTTGGAGAGTCAGAGAAGAGTCAGAAACTAGCACTCCTGCAGTGCTGGCTCAGGTAGATAAACCTGAGCTGCAGGGAAGCTGGGGATGGTGACTTCCCAGAAGGGAACCATAAAGGGAAGTTAATAGAGACATGTGTGAAAGGTTGCTGCTGCTCTGTCTCCTGGTGGGCCTATTGGTCAGCAGTGTCAGCAGTTGGAAAGAACTGGCTATGGAACAAGGGAAGCCAGGATGAGCTGCAACCTGCCAGCTCCTCTGAGTTGTCTCTTCCTTTATCTGACTGCAACAGCCTTCACAGATTAGTAGCTGTTACTTCATTTCTTTCTGCTACATCTCACAAAAATTTATCTTTAGGCAATCACTGTTTATATTAGAAATTCTGGAAACATTCCAGCTTACAACTATATACAATCTATCACCACTATTGTCACTCTTGAAAACTTGGCATTTATATTTCATTTTCTTAATCATCTGTTTATTTTGAATAAAGTGATTTTAAAAGCCCATGCAGTTGTCCCTCAAACAGCTGAAAACATGCTAACCTTCTCCCCAAAAGAGAATACAAAGAGGATACGTGTTACATTACCCATCTTTTAATAATGTTTATTTTTTTACTAGCTGAGTCATACCATTCTTTGATAGCTTGTAACCTAATTATCGAGATATAACTTAATCACTACTAACACATTTTATGAATAGGAGAATGAGTAAAGTATAATACTTTTGTATGTGTAATGCTTGTTTGTACATACATAGACATATACACACATTCTATACATACCATACATACACTCTATGCACATATATACATGCTACAGATATAGAATATAAATATACAATGTAGGCAATATATATACACACAACATGTGCTATACATTTATATACATGTATGTGTGTGTGTGTTTGTGTTTGTAAGTATATACACATATCTCTATATATATGCTTGGTGCATGCTAGTTAGAGAAAAAAAGACTGTTACCTTATGAGTATTTCTTCCTTAAGTTGAATACACACATAAACAAATATTACTATATTATTACACTTTATACTTTTACAACTACCACAGTCCTTTTTCTCTGTCACTAGTCATACGGTTCAAGGTAGTATTTGCCTCTTTTTATGTATTCCATTTCCCTTTGCTCTTGTCTTAGCTCAGCCTGCCTCATGAAATACCAAAGACTAGGCGACTTCAACAATACACTTTTATTTATTACAATTCTGGAGGCTAGGAAGTTCAAGATCAAGGTGCCCACAAGTTCAGTTTGGGGTGAGAGCCCTCTAACTGGCTTACAGATGTCCACCTTCTCCATGTCCTCACATAGCAGAGAGAAAAAAAATCTTAACCTTTTTTCTCTTCCACTTCTTATAAAGCCACTAATTACATCACAAGTGTCCCACCCTCATGATCTCATCAAACTCTAATTACCTCTCCAAACCCCATCTTCAAATACGATCACTTTGGAGGTTAGGGATTCAATATATGAATTTTGTGGGGAGGCACAGTTCAGTCCCTAGCAGTCCACATCAAGCATCTGAGCTAGTCAGGGGTTCTTGTCTAGTGTGGTGACCCAGACCATTATTCTGGAACAAATTTTTATTTCTGCATTGGCTGTGACATTGGTAGTGTTGCCTGTATTGGGTTGTGAACATTTTCCATTGGCTAATCACAGGATATAAAAGTAGTAAGAGGTTCCCAAGAGTTTCCCCCAATTCCAGAATAGCTTTTATATTCTTATAGTAGCTTTTATATTCTTATGTTCGGTCACTGGCATAAGGAGCACAAAGCGACCAGTGGCAATTTCATATTTTAGTTTAATAAAAACATTTTTGTACCTGTAAGGGGAAATATTCTTCCCTTTGGAACTAAGATGATTATACTAGTAGAGCTATCAGATTTGCAGTAATGACAAGCAGAATTTTCACTAGAGGGTCATTGGGGTAATCATGAAAGGAGCCATTCACCTTTGCACAACATGACTCATGGACTTAATGCTAGTTGTGGTGCTTTAACCTTATATTGGCTATGGGTTCACCATATATTGGTCCCTTTTTCAGAACATATATCTGGACCTCTCACATACTGTAAAGCATTGCCCCAGCCCCACGATGTGTTACCACACCGATAATACCATTGCTAATTTTTCAAAATGCCACTTTTCTCTTGTGTGAGCTGTTTCAGGATAATGGTAAATATAATACCAGTAAATTCCAAGTGTGTGAGCCCATTGTCGTACATTCTTTTCTTTAATGTTAAGATGTTGGTTTTAACAGAAACATTGTGGGAAGGGAAGTCAAATCTGCATCTATAATAAATATATATTTCTGGAGACTAACATGTGACCTTTTCTGATTTAGATGTGGTCCGATGGTCCTATATATTCAGCCTATAACCAGGTAGCTGACTCCTCCCTGTCAGAGAATCACGCCATATTAGGGGTTCAGTATCAATCTCTGCTGTTGGCAGTTTGTCCATTCAGTAATTTCTCTAGACAGATAAACCTTGGTAAGTAGAAATTTACCGTGATAAGCTCAATCATACTGGATTACAACCATTATGACAATGTTTTTACGAGCCCATTGATAAGGACAGAAGTAGCCACAGAAAGAAAATGATTAGCACTCCGCAGTAAAAGTCAGCTTAACCATCTGTTTGTTAGGATCCTCTGCTGAGGGCACAAATTTCTTCATTCTCTGGATTCAATCAGAGAGGTCTAGCCACATCCCCCATCTATAGAATCTCTTGATACCAGTTTTTAATTATATTCTTTCAAATCTTTAACAATCCAGCCAAAATATTAGCCACTACCCATGAGTTACAGAAAATCCACACCTCGGTTTATCTCTTTCCAGGCAAAGTTGCAACCAGATACACTTCTCAAAGTCCTGCCTGCTGAGCAGTTTCCTTCATCATTGTCTTTCAATGTCACTTCTATGTGATGTTTTAATGCTACAGCTGCTGTTATTCATATTTGTGCAAAGAACATTTAGTGTACCTCTCTGAACAGGATGTGTATATTTAGTATTGGCTTTTGGGGAACATCCAATTTATTATTTACTTTTTCTACTGTCTTAACTTTGTCAAGTTATTTTTTCATATGAAAACCATCTCCTAGTTTCTCCTTTTCCTTGGCATAAATCTCTTGGTAGGGAGAGAGTTGCTCAGATTGTCCAAATTAGTCTCTTTCTCTTTTGAACTACTGATTCTCTGAGAAGACTTAACAGGGTGAAGTTCAATATTTATTTGTTATTGGGAATCTGATAGCTGAAGTGATTTTTGTACAGCAGTCTATGCCCCAGATATGTGAGGGGATAATGTTTTGCATGTGCTCATAAATTGCCTATTTTAGTGCAGTGGTGTCCTGCTTTCCAGGGAAAGCAAGGAAGAACTAGAGAAGAACATTTTTATTTGCGTGTCAGCATGGCCTGTACTTACCTCTAGATCTACATTGTGAACTAAGGGTGTCAGTAAGATTCCAGTGAAGGTATGTGCCACTTTTTCCCTAGGGGAAAAAAAAAATATTTTGTATTCAGGGAACCTCAGTATTTTTAGATCTCATTTTGGTCTCAATTTGCATAATAATTAGCTGAAAATCTTAAATATCTTTTGCAAAGTGTTCTGTTATCTTCTAAGTTTATTCTTATGTTTTATTTATATGTGTTTGTTTATTCATTTATTCAATTACTTACTTGCACTTCGGTCATTTCATTTTTTTTTTTAGAGCTAAACTCAAGGGCTCAAATCACCATATTGAATGAGATCTGTATTTACTTTTTGAACCCAACTAGACTTTGGGCTTTTAATCCTATTAACATTCACCTGTCCTCATAGCTTAGCAAAATCTGCTGTATTGCTAATTATATAACATGTTTTAATTATATTTTTATTTCATCTTAACATTTCACAAAGTACATTCTCTGTATCTTCATCTAATTACTTGATAATCATGTTAAATATCAAAAAGTGACTGATATTTGTGGGTGGATTTTTGTTATTTGCTTTGTTTTGTTTTGTTTTGTTTGTGAGACAGGTTCTCACTCTGTTGCCCAGGTTGGAGTGCAGTGGTACAGTCACGGCTTACTTCAGCCTCAACTTCCCTGGGACCAAGTGATCCTCCCATCTCAGCCTCCTGAGTAGCTGGTACTACAGGAATGCACCACCATACCTAGCTAATTTTCGTATTTTTTGTGGACATGAAGTTTTGCCATGTTGCCCAGGCTGCTCTTGAACTTCTGCGCTCAAGCAATCTGCCTACCTTAGCCTCCCAAAGTGCTAGGATTACAGTCATGAGCCACCACACCCAGCCTGGGACTGACATTTGAATGTTAGTCTCCAGTGAATTTCAGAACAAATTAAAAAAAAAAAAGAAAAAAAAACACTAAATGGAAGAGAATCTTAGAAGCCCAAAGAATGAAAGCAAAGTTTTTTCATCATTATGTATTCTTATTTCATGAATATAATGACTTTAAAAGCAAAAACAAAGTGAGGGGTAAATTTAAACAGAAAATCATATAGTAGTTTCCATTTTCAAATGTACTGCTTAGAAAAAAAAAAGGTAATTGAGTCCAGGATTATTAAACATATAGGACATCATTTTTGCAAACTAGATGAGATGGTCATGATAAATAAATGCTTACTGCTGTATTTCACTGCTTGTCTGTGCCTCTTTGGCTATAGGCTAAAAACATGGAATGCTCTCTCTTGCCTAAGGACACAAAATTGTGCAGTAAACAAGGGTTCAAATAAACCTTTGGTCTGAACAATTTGAGCAGATGCTTATGTTTGGAAATAGAACACCTGTCAAGTACTTTGAAGTCAAATAGACCTCATAACTTCCAATAGGGTTAAATGTAGTCAAGGGAGCATTAAAAACTAATGAGTAAGCCTGGATAATATGATGAAACTCTGTATCTACAAAAAATACAAAAGTTAGTTGGGCATGGTGGCATGCACCTACAGTAACAGCGACCTGGGATGCTGAGGTGGGAGGATCGTTTGAGCCTGGGAGGTAGAGGCTGCAGTAAGCCACGGTCATGCTACTGCACTCCAGCCTGGCATGACAGTGTGAGACCCTGTCTCAAACGAAAAAAAAAAAAAAAAAAAAAAAAAAAACTAATGAATTAATAAATGAGGTAGAGAGAAAAAGATTTTGGAAATGCAGATACAAATCTTTGGAGTTTATTTTAAAGTAATAATTCTAGATGAAAGTAATGGTTCATAAACAAAGAGCATGCAAACCAAAATTGATTTTAATCAGGATAAAACGTTTTCCTTTTCTTTTTCCTTTCTTTAAAAAAAAAAGGAAAATGTGGCTTTCAATTGTCCTCAGAATTCACGATAATGCAAATACTATAATAGCCCCATCTCTTAAAGAGAGAAATCTCAAGATGAGCTCAGAAATTATATGATCTTCCACCTTTAAAAAAAAAATCACAAAAATATAAAAAGCCTTTACAAATAAATGCTGCTTACTTGGACTTGGGGGAAAGAGGACTAGTGTATGTTTCTATGAACTCAGACTTTAGTTTCAGCTTTTGCATCCTATTTAAAGTATAAATTGTCACGCTTCCACTGTTCTGAGAACACGAATATCTCTGGAAAAATGGGGAAGTATTTGACAAAGTTTTCAAATATGTGTTGCTAAAAAGGAGATGCTTTTTACTTTGACAGTCTTAGCAAATGAAGATTATATGTTTACCAACAAAACAAACTCATTTCAAATTTAAATTTAAAATGCATGAATTGCATATACTTGATATACATGTACATGCATATAAGTAGACATGTGTATGTTTAGGTGTATGCATGTATAATATTTGCATGTGTACTTATGTATCTGTTAATATCCATGTATATATTTGTTATAATGTATGCATGTTTGTATTTTTTATAGGACTCTACTCTACAAATAACTTTTTGCTGCTTTTGATTTGGGGAGTGGGGCCCAAAGCTGAAGACAAAAAGAAGCTAAATATACTCATGTTCTGAAGTGATCCAGCAACAACTGGATCAAATATTACCCAGTTTTTGTTAATTGGCACAATCTTTGGCCTTGCGGAATTTGTAGTGCTTATTCAGTGAGGCAGTTACTTTCTTCAGTATGAGTGTATGACTGCACCTAAACAGATTCACTCAGAGAGATAGGGATGCCTCCAAGTGTGGCATTTTATTCCTTCTCCTTGGTAGCCTCCTTGTTGAGTATCTTAATAGTTAGAGGTTTTCCTGTTCAGGCTGTGCCTTCCTAAGGAGTGAGGAAGACAGTGGCAGTAAGACACAGAGAGGGAATGACAGAGGAGCAGCATGTAGTCCCCTGTTTGACACGGCTGGGACGGGTGAAATTTCTTTGAGCCTAGTGGTTACTTGGGAAGTTGACTAAGCTTGGGTGGTTTTGCCAGTTTCTTCCTCCTCACACAGGAAGATTGCGCCAAAGGAAAGAAGGTCAAGCCAGAATGTCTATAGAATTGAAAGGTGAAAAAGGTTGAGTCCAGTCGGTTTTCCAAATCAGTAGACTGAGAAGTTGGAGGTGCTAAAGGGAATTTGAAGAATTATCTCTCTCACACACACTCCAAAAAAAATGCCAGCATTTGAATAAATCTCAGTTACATCAAGAGCATCAACAGTCAGGTTAGTGTTAGAAGAACAATGACGTCAGCATTAAGACAAATCGGTATTTGTTTTCCCTGCCCACTACTCTGCCCCTGTGGTGAAATGCTAGACTTAGTATAGCGCAGTGGAGAAAGACATAGGAGGACAGAATCTACTTCCATTGGCTCCTTAGTCTCCTTACTCTGTCCTGAGATGAGGCATGGAGAGAACTCTGAATCAGAAATGAATTTGTAGTATTAAACTGCAAGGACTAAATTTTATTAACTGAAAGCAACCTGTCAGCTTTACAGTCTGGCCAAAGTAACAACCCACTTTAGAGACAAATACAAATTTGCATAAAGTAGTAAATAGGGAATGATATTTGCTGTATAAAGATGGAGAAGGCAGGCCAGCAAGAGGAAAAGGGATCATTTTTTTTTCAGTTATTCTGCTAGAGGCACTTTAAAAAAATGTATTTCCTGCATGTGCAAACTCTCGGTCATGTAGAAGAATTATTCTGTTTAAAGAGCTGCTGCTTTAAAATAGCTAAAATAATTTATCTGGGAATTTGTAAAATGATATTCAGCTTTGAAACTTGTAATGCAAACCAAGGAAAGCTAACTGTTGACATAATTCTAATTTAATTCTCTCTTATAGACCAATTTTTCACAAATATACTCATTGTAAATGTAGGAATTGTGTGTGCTTGTGCTTATGAACATATACAACATTAACATACCCACATGAGACTATATTTAGTATCTGGAAAAATTGTACATCGTCTGAAAAGATGTAAAGCCAAATTTATGTGTTTACAACAGTGAATGTTGTAAAAAGGAAATAAATGTGCTTATCATTAGTGTAATATCAATGTAATACTATTTTTAACATCTACAAAAACATGGATATGCACTATGTTACTCTATTTTGTATTATTTATTACTAAGACTACACTAAAGAAAAAATATTCTGACATACTATTTTTCTGCTTTGATGATCCTTCACGTAATATACAAACTATTATGAGATTTTAATGCTAACCCTTTCATTTTGGGAAGTCTATGATTATGGCATAGGCAATAATTGGTATCACATACCCAAGGGAGATGCTAATGAAGTAGGACTGCGTGGACTTGGATAAGAGCTGCAATTCTGGAAGAGAGGTTCTATGCTCTTCTTTCCTCCAGCACCCTTCTGTAGTATCTGCCTGCACCATACAACCTAGTCGTGAAGTTGTTTCTAATTTCTGCATTTATAACTATGAACAGAGGAACCTTAAGCAGACATAAGAAGAGTAGGAACAATATGTTTGTCATCTTCCTGGCAGATATGTCTTAGGTCTCTCCTTGTTCTCCTTGAGTTTTTGAAAGAAACTCAGATGGGGGGTGCAGGGATTAAAGAAATAAAGGCAAAAATAATTAAATGAAACAATTATTTCCAGAAATACTATAGCAATATTTTGAAAAAGTCAAGTCATGTCTTAGATATGAATGAGAATATTTAACATGTTTCTAGGAAAATTAAACTTAGCCTGTCCTAGACTGATGAGGGAATGTTTACCAGAAAATAGATAGTGTTAAAATTATTTGTGGCTGTGAATGTGTGGGTATTTTCTTGGCTCATTGCCTCTACACATGTGACCAAAATCATTATTTATTTTAAGGAGAGTTAAAGGACAACAATTATTAAAATATTGCAGCCTCTATTGTTTCTCCCTTATGGAGACAGAAATTGGCTATTGGAGAATGTCTTTTATATTATATGCTTTTCTATTGCTTCAGGTTACAATATTGAATTGTGTCTGTCTCCTCTCAAGGCCTTTAGTAGCCTGAGATAGTGTATTCTACCTGCCAATGAAGAGAGTTTTAATTTCATAAATTACTCAGTGTCATACATATATTTTTATAATTTCTATGATTTAGAAAGTTCTGTTAATTATAGCTATCTCCCCTTTATGTATATAAACAAAATAATTCTCAGAGTAGAAATTGAAGTGAACAAATTTACTGAGTACTTCAGCAGGTGGTGTCCTAGTCAAGTTACTTTTGACTAACTGTAAGAGTAGATTTTTTTTTTTTTAAAGAAGGGACTTCTTAATAAAAGATGAAGTGGTTTGGTTTCAAACTTATGATTGGTATTCAGAAATGTATATTTGATTCTTAAGATAGTATCATAACAATAACAATAATTTCAATAATGTTGACTGCATGATCAGTCTGTACAGTATCTCTGTTTTTGCATTCACCTAATTATACTTATTGCCAGTCCTTGCAACCTGGTAGCAGCTATCTTATTGTTTGCCTGATGCTGTCATTACAAGCAAGCCCAGGTATTTTATCAAAGAATATGTGTTCTGGGAGAAAGGACTACATGCTCAAGCTAAATATGAGCCATTTATTTTCTTTATAACAATACTAGCTGTAAAATCTGTGGGAAAGACGTAGCTCAACTCACCAAAGCTGTTTCTGTGGAGGGACCTTGAAAACGACCAGCTTTTTCTTCACAATCTAAATGCCTGTGAACCTATTGCTATACCCTTGCTGAGGTCTTTCAATTGAACTCCCCGGCTTTAGCTAATTCAATTTCAGACCAACGGGTATTGCTAAAACATGCTGTGTGCACATATTCATAGCTCTGATAATACAGAGGGGAACAGCCAAAGAATCACCAAATCAAGACAGGCATGCTGTTTGTACTATAAATAGTCACATTATCCTGGCATTCTGTTTCTTCTTAATGCTTCCTCTCTTTTGTTCATCCATATAACCCCAATCTGTAAATTTAATTTAATGATTATTTGGAAGGATAATCTGGATGTGTGCAATAACTGTGGAAGGCAACTTGGGAATTTGCATTAATTAAAGAAGATCATTCTTGTTAGACAGAATTATCCAGTCACTTAATAAATAATCCACAATGTCCTAAAAGATGTAGAAAAATCAGCCTGGTGGGCTGATTATATGACCTTCAAAAGTTGCAAAATATTTATATATATTTTTTTCTCACCAATGTAAAACTATCAGTGTTACAAAGGAATTCAGGCAGCAAATACATAGACTAATAACTTCACATCTCTAAATGTCTTTGTTCTCTTATAAAATAAATTAATATAAATACTATTAGTGAGATGGATTTTGTGATTATTTTCAAAGCAGCTATTCCTGAAGGCTATTTGGGCAACAGTGCCATGGAATGACTTCTGTTATTATTTAATCAAATCTGTTAAATATTTTAGTATAATAATATGCACAAAACATCAAAATTACAGAAGTAGAATGTAAAATGTTTTATTGATGCTTAAGTGCAATTTAAAGTAGCCTTTGACAATGATAAGAACTCTGGTGTACCTCTCCTAGGCATAAATATTTTCTGTGTACATCAATAATGAATATTCTTTTTTCCCCTCATCCCTTAAGTAGGAAAAATTGTAACCTTGCCATAATATTATTTTATAGGCCAGCTGAGAGAGTCAAAAGAGCCATATCCTCTAGAGGACTGGAAGGCAACTAAAATAATTCTAAACATTGTTCTTTATTTTTTATCCAGTTAGCTCCTATTGATATTAAATGATTTAATGTGGTATCTATTTGTTGTATAAACGTGAGATAGAATTATTTTTGGATTCAACTAAAATATGAATCTACACAGGGGTTGTAATATTTTATTTTTTTGGTTATACAAACACACAGAATCAATGTATGTATTACTTATGTTAGTAGCCAGAATTTGAATTTTATTTAAAAATGTTAGTATTCAAGAGATCTGTGTATAATCCAAACCCACAATCAATAATAGTATGATATGTATCTGTAGCAATATGGAAAAAAATACTTTTCTTCCACGATAGCAATTATTTAACTCTATAAATCATACATAAATATGCAACTAAATCATTAAATAGGGGAGCTAAAAATAAATCAGTGACTCTAGTATCACATTTTAATATTTTTTACAGGCAATTATAGAAATTATATAAAGACATTGTCTGTTACTATCCTAATTAGAAAACCTGAAAATGAAAAATACATTTCTAGGATTATACTTCATATAATAGAAAAGTAAAATGGTTTCACTGGATGGAAATAGCTAGTTCTAAAATTACAACTGTAGACATAAATTGCCTTTTTTTCCCCTTTGAATTATTGTATAAATCTCATTGGTTTAAGTATGTTTGTATGGGTACATAAATGCTCATAGATGGCATTAGATAGTTGTACCACCATTTTGTGTCTGGTTTCTTCTACTCAATGAAATATTTTAGTTCATGATTTGTATGTGTCAGTAATTTATTATTTTTATAGTTGTGCACTATTCCATTGCATGAATGTTTCAGAATTTCTTTGATGAATCCTCTTCTTGATGGTCTCACATGTTTTTTTCAAGTTTTGGGCTATTATGAATAAAGTACTTTGAACATTGTTATGTTTTTGTAGATTTGTGCACTCATTTTTTATGAGTATACTAAGTGTAGATTTTTTGTTCACAGGGTAGATGGGCATGCTGGGATAATCTCATATCAGCCCATCGGATCTGTGAATTAAATGTTTAGTTGTTTTGTGGGTTAGTTTTTAGGCATGGACATTATAACAAAATAAATTATATAAATTTACACTTAAATAAATTATATTAAAACTAAAGTTAAAAAATTCTCAAAACTCATTATGCCCTAATTACTATATTTTACTATTATCTATGCTGTTGAGGGTATTTGTGTCTTTTATATGTGGATGGTGAAAATCCTGTATAAATATGTGCTATAGTACATATTCCTCCAAGCTTTCCATTCAGTGATGTCACAATGAATATGGTGGGACTAATTATACCACACGATTTGATATATGCTATAAATAATAGCTGAGTTTGTTGTTTTTGGCTTTTTCAGGCTTAAGAAAATAATGGAGATGATGTTACTTATGCTGGTTAAATTTAAACATTTGTTGCATTTGTAGATATTGCGTTGAAATTATCACAAAATTAATAAATATTCTTTCAGTATTCAAAACCTATTATCTAAGTCAGCAAATAAGTTGCATATATCATTAAAGAGACAGTGACAAGCATCTTTGTTGGTTAACTTTTGTCTTGCTGATTAATGTAAACCCAAATATCAACAAATAGTTATGTCAAACCTATACTTGATTAATTGCAACCATAGGTTGGCTGCAGGTTTTTAAAAAATGTTCTGGTAAAACATGTTAGTTGTGTATAATTTACAGCAAATAGAATTTTATATTTTATTAGTATTTGTACGTTAAGGGTTACACTTTCATTACATCGTTAAAATTTATAATAATTGTATATGTGCTTATGTGGATTACAAGCATTAAATACACGGATACATTTATTTTCAGAGTGCTGATTGTTAAATATTTCCCACACAACATACAACTTTAAAAAACAGTTAATTTGAAACAAATTACTGAAGGTTTCTCTTCAGTGGATATATAACTTTTTTTTACCATGAGAAGTGTATGAATATTTTAATTAATCTACATCTTATCTAACATTTAATATTGTTGGTAGTGTAAAATTGTAGCCATTTTGGTGTTTTTGGCATTTTAATGTGGTTTTAAGTACATTCCCTGCGATTGCAACATTACCTAATGGAAATTATGTTGAACATCTATTTACGTTGTCTTAGCAATGCTTCTCACATATGATCAAGATCTTTGCCATTCAAATTTTTTTTTTAGTGAACTTATGTCAATGTTTTATATGTAATTCATATAATTTCTTTTTGAGATATGGGTGTATGTAAATTTTCTCCCACTCTATAGTTTCTTAAAAACTTTCTTTTTTCTTTTTTCTTTTTTTTTTTAAATACTGAGTCTCACTCTGTCACCCAGGATGGAGTGCAGTGATGTAATCACAGCTCACTGTAACCTTGAATTAGTGGGCTCAAGTGATCCTCCCATCTCAGACTCCCAAGTAGCTAGCTGGTACTGCAGGCATACCATCATGCCCAGCTATATTCTAAAACGTTTTTGTAAAGATGAGATCTCACTATGTTTCCCATGGTGGTCATGAACTCCTGGACTCAAGTGATCCTCTGGTCTTGGACTCTCAAAGTGCTGGAATTTCTTACATGAGAAAAACTTTCTTAATGATATCCTTCGCAAGCAGAACTTTAACTGTGATAAAATTATATTTAGCAATTATTTATTTAATGGTTACTGACTTTTTGAGTCCTGTTCATATCATTGCCTACCCCTCTGTTATAAAGATCGTCTTCTGGTCTTTATTCTAGAAACTTTGTAGAAGCTTCTCATTTTAGTGAATGATCCAATTCAAATCAGTCTTTGTGTATGCTGTGAGTAGCATTCGAGACTTCTTTTTTACCATAGGAATATACTGTTGCTCCAGCACCATTTACCAAAAAGACCTTCTTTTTACTGATAAATTGTATTAATACTTTCTTTCCTACATACATATATATGTTTTGATTGATATATATGTAATACATATATATAAAATATGTATTATATATATATATGTGTGTCAAAACAAAATGCACCTACATCTGAATATATGGTCCATGTATGTAATCACTTCATAAGCATAGATTTTACAAACCTGAAAGAAATGGAATTAATCACAAAGGAAAGATGGAGAAGATAAACACATGTTCATAAACAAGTAATAATATAGAAAATAAGATATGCAAAGATATGTGCAACAACTAGCACTTAAAGATAAAATTTTATTGTCACTGTTATACAAATAGCTTATGCAAAATAATAAAAATACATGTAGGGGCCAATAGCTAAAAGAACAATGGAGGTGAAGAGATACTTCATGACAGAGGAAAAAAGAGATAACAAACTCGTGAACAATTTTTGGTTATGCTAATTATTAGAGAGATGGAAAGGATAACAATGTCACAATTCAATTCAAATGAATGAATATTTTAAAAATATAAATTTCACACTGATTTTGATGCTGTGGCAAGATGGGAATTCGTACAACCTCCTGATTAGTTTAAAATCATTCCAACATTTTAAAGGACAGTTTAGTGATATAAATATCACATCTTTTACCACTTTACACTGACACTGATTTCTGTACACACATAACCATGGTATGCTATTAATTTGACTCTCTGGAAAAAGTAAAGCCTTGATTTGTACCATTTGCCAATGTTTATGATATAAGTACTCCCACCATGGTCAGTTTCAAGCTATTAACAGTTTAACAATTCACTCACAGAATTTCACAGTTATCTCTTGCAAGAAAATTCAAGCCAGAACAAGAATTCCACTATACATATTCTTTTTTAAAATCATTTCCATATAGCTGAAAATTGTTAAACAAGAGATTAAATTAGAAATCTGTCAGATATAATTAATTATTTTAAGAAGAAATGAACTTGAATATGGCTTATTTTCCAGATATAAAATTAAAAGATTTTGGCTTTATGGAGGCCAATTTATAAATAAGTATCAAATCTAAAAACATGATTGTATTTTAATACAGAAATTATACCTCTAGATTATCCTAAGAAAATTAAAAAGAACATGTACAAATTTTATCTAACACTAGGCTCACTGAAGTATTACCTTTTTTGAGCAACTGTTGGGGGAAAACATGAGTAGATACTAATAAATATTTTAATCCAATTATGGTGTAGCTAGAAGATAGATTAATAAGCATGCATTATATAAAATATTTCAAAATACTATTTAAAGGGCATGACAAAATTGTTGCAGGATACATATTGGAAAAGGAGGCAACCGAACAGCATGTATTCCTTTTATTAGATTATGTCTGCATTTATTGTGTTATTCATATTATTATTTATACAACTGTGTGTATATAATATACACATACAATGTAAATGCTATACGTAGTCTGCCATATGCATGTATATTTACATATTTGCATGTTGTATCTAAACAAAAGCATTTTCCTTTCTATCTGAAGTTTGTAAATTTTTTCTTTCTTCGTTCTTGTTTTCCTCTATTCTCTCAATAGTCTACATCTCCTTGGAAACTGCAAGTTATTCTGTAATTTTAAATCTGACATCTAATTGTGACATATATAAATGTGAAGAGAAGACCTAGTTCTTTTCTAGGATATCATATAATGTAATTTTAAATTTCAATATTATTAGGTGCAACTAGCAACAGACAATACTTTTATTAGTTGTCAGCAAAAAGAGTTGAATACCACCCAACGATAAGAGTATTAAAATAGCTCATATGCATATAGCTAACTGCTGTAAATGAATGCATTCTTATATAAAGCCAAAGTATTTAGTGCCTACTATTGCCAGCAACTTCTGCAAATTAGTTAATTAAGTAATGAATAAGAGGGACATTTTCCCTGCATTCCAGAGCTAAAATTAACAGGAAAGTTTGAATCTCAAGGGCCTAACACTTGTTAAAGTGTTTGTTTCAGAAAGATAACCAGCAATATTTGTAGCCATTTCAGAGCCCCTTCCATAAGTGTTATAAAACTAGAAAGCTGTACGGATGACCATGTGTCTGGTTGCATGGCAGTCAGTGCAATCTTGAAATACTGAAATCTAGCAAACTGAAAATTGTGCCCATACACTGCTAGTGTGTTTCTTAATTGGTACAATATTGGAGAACTATTTCCAGAATTTACCAAAGATGTGTATATGTGTACACACACACACACACACACACACACTTTCCCATGTGGCAATTTTACTCCTAGGTATGAACTCAACATATATTTGCATATATTTACAAAATGAGAAGAACGACTCTAATAGCACTATTTGAAATCATCAAAAACTAGAAAAAAACTCCAACAATAGAATCAAAAAATACATTTTGCTATGATCATATAATGTAATAATGTATAGCAATGAATGTGAATACAGTACAATAAGGATTAAACTCACAAACTATTGAGGGAAAGAGGTCACATACAAAAAAATACGCACTGTATGATTCCAGATACACACCATTCAAAAACTAGCAAAATAATGTTAGATAGTGTTAAAACTGGAATTTCTGTTTTTTAATCTGGATGCTAGTTATATAAATATGTTGATGTGGAAATTTATTTTGTCATATTTATATTTTCTGCACTTTCCTGTATGTATGTTTCTATAGCATAGAAGTCTGATGTGGATTTCACTTAGCTAAACTCCAGGTGTCAGCAATGCTGTGTTCCTTTCTGTAAGATGTAGAGCAGAATCTGTCTTCTGTTTATTCTGATTGTTGGTAAGAATCAACTTACTGAGGTTGTAAGGACTGTGATCCCCATTTCCTTGCTGGCTGTCAAGTCAGGGCCATTCCTACCTTCTTGTGTCACCGATATTCTTGGTTTATGGCCCCTTCTTTCAACTTCAAAGCAATAAAGTTGGGCCCAGTCCCTTCATGTTTTCTATAATTTTACTTCCATCTTCAAACTTCTTTTTGCTGTGTAAAGAAACATTCATAGATTCTAGCCAGGGATTAGGGCTTGGACATCTTTGGAGGTGTAATTTTTCTGCGTACCGTGATATTAAACTTAAAGATAAAACATTTCCATGACAGTGTTTTTAAAACGGTATCAAGACAGGACTAATTCAAGAGTAATTATCTTTCTGTAGAGCCTTCATTGGGGCCTATGCTATTTGCCCTTCTGCTCCCTGAAGTTAATAAACTACATGAGATCATGCAAGATTTCTGTTAAAAGTGAGCTAGTCCTCCTTTAAAAATGTTTAATTAAACTTGGGAAACCTGAGTGCTATATTCCTTCATGGGGGGTAATAGTATGCATTAATATAGAAAGACTGAGATATTCTGCAGTAAAGAAATTTACTTGCCTGCATTAACCCAGTGTTACCAAAATATAGTTGGAATTTTTCAAAAATATCCTGAAAAAGTTCCTAACATCATGCATAATAAATGTTTTTTCTTGGTCTTAAATTTGAACATAACTCGTTAATACTTCTCAAATTTTTAAAATTATATCACCATGGTTAGTATCTTTCTCCTGTTTTATTACAAATAGTAATTTTGATTATACTCTCACTATATTTTAATTGTTTGATATGTGTTATTTTTTCAGAATTATTACCCTTCTTTCTGAAGAGAAAATCAAAGTGAAGAAATGTTTCCAAATTTCCAGAGCTAGTAATTGGTGGAAGAAGATTTTTTTAAAATTTTAACATTTTATAAAGGGTAAATTTAGTGAATTATTTTTATCTTGTACAGAAGTTATAATTTTCATGCTTTTCACATACATGCTGAAAATTTGCAATTAGATAAAAATGAAAGGAATATAAAATTCTCCAGAGGAATTTTTCATGCCATTATATAAACATGTCATGAGGAAGTTTCAAACACTTTCTCAATGATCACAAGTTACTAAGAAAATAAAAGATCAAATTTGTACAAATATTGATCTACATGTCAAACACATGCAGAAATGATGTGAAAACCTTATGCAGTTTACTTTCACTTCTGTCCTCAAAAGACTTGCCCAGGGGCAGATGCTGTTCTTTTGTATAAATAACTGTGGCTTTATTTAAAATATGAAAATCAAAGGAAGAACCCCAGTTTAATCAGAGTATTTTAAAAATCCCTTCCCAATTGTAAAGGATCGTTACCAATATGAAGCACCATAGTACAAATATTGATGGAAGAGGGCATTCACATCATGCAAAATAAATTAATAATAAAAGCAAACAAACATTGAAAACTGTGTTGGTATCTGTAGAATAAGAGGCTGATTACAGCTTTAGCTTTCCTCATACACAGCAAAGAAAAAGTTAGAAAGTTTAAACTACCAAAAGTCCCCAAATAAAACCTAACAGGAAAAAGAAAAAGGTAAAACAAACTCAAGGTCAGCAGTACATTTTGAACCGTAAAAGAGAATGGGGCAATGGAGTTGTACAGCTGGAGTTATGGCTAAGGCATAAATCTCCTCTGCGTTGTTTTTTTTCCTATTTGTCAGCAGTAGGAGTTACAGTGCGAACAATGAAGAAGGCTTCCGGTTGTGTTTAGACTGTAGGAAAGTCCTTATCAACCTTCAGCTGTTGGTCATGGGATCAAGACAAGAAACACTATGAATTGGGAAATTCTAAAACACTTAGGGCCTGGTTTTGCTGTAGAATTGGAAGCTTATGAAACCTGGCTCTAAGTGAGCATTTCGTAGATTAACAGGACTGACTGGCTTCAAATCATATCTCTTCTGCTTTATGCAGTTCCCCATGGAGCCCCAAAACCAAGGTACTGGCAGAGTATGCCATACAACAGGCTTCTTGTGCCTGTACTGTGAAATTAGTCCTGGGTTTAATTCAGTGGGCGTGAGAATAAAGACTCCTATAAACCTTGCTTTGGAATACTTCTAGGCTTTAAGTTTTTGAGAAGATTTTTCTGAGTTAAAGATTTGGGAAGTGTGAGGATGTCACATTTACAGTAGGTCTCTCTCAGCAATGTTAAGATAAATGTTGACTAATTTAACAGCTGAATTCACGTATATTTGGCACATGAGAATCAACTTGCGCTGTGATCTGTACTTATGCCCCTAAAGACTCAGTATTAAGAAATGGTGGCATGAAATTCTATACATTCTTATGCTATAAAGTAACAAATTTTACTTCTGTTAACTATTACAAAACCTTATGTTATTAACCTCTCTTGCATAGAATGAGGTAATCCAATTGTATTATTCCCCCAAAATCCAGCAATTTATTTTCTAAAATATTACTCTACTTTTGAGAAGAAGAAGGTCTTAACCCATCCCTAGGTCTTCATCTTTATCTTCCCAAACTGTCTTCTACTCTATGGTGAAATTTTGAATCCAAAACACAGTTTTGACTTTCTTGTTTAAAGCATTTCGACACATTTTTATAAGTAGCATCAGATTTTCTTAGTGTGGTAAAAAAAAAAAAAAAAAAAAAAAAAAAAAAAAAAAAAAAAAAAAGTAAGTGGGGAGGCTCTTTTCAGACTCTGCCAGACTGCACTACAATTACAGGGACACCTCCTAGTGAACCTCCATTTGCTCATCTGCTTCTTCACACCTCCTTGCCTTTCTATATATTCTCCTACTCCCTCTATTCCAAATGATTATTTAATTTTTAAGAACCACCTCAAACATCATCATATCTGTGAAGACGTTTCTGTCTCGACTTTAGGTGGGATCATGTGCTCTTGCCCTTGTGGGGTGGTTTACTGCATGTGTGGTATAAATTCAGTTAATGCATTGACTCAAAGGGAAATAATGTGTAACTTTTATAAATTTTAAAATAGTTTCCTGTCTATCCTCCCCTCTGAAATACTAAATTACTGTCATTATTTACCATTCATAAGTAAATATTATATTCTATATACTTAAGAGACTTGAGACTTTTTATAGTGATTAGTCAACTTTGTTAAAAGAAAACTTGTTTATAAAAAATATTTTATCATACTAAATTTGCAGTTATTTTTAATGACATCTCTACCACTGCCCCAAATTAGATGGTGAACTTTTCAAGGGTTAGTATAGAAACACTGTCCTACTCAGGTTTTGATCTTCACTTCCAAGTACTGTACATGTACATAATATGTGCATGTGTAATATACTACATGTATTGTGTACATGTATGGTACTTGCGTAGTACATGTATGTACATGTATAGTACATGCACAAGTAGAATACACATAGGTAACACAAGTACCTACATAATATATGTCTGATACATACACAAACATGCTCATTAAAGGTCTAATGAGTGACTAATAAAAGTGATTGAGGTAGAATAAGGACAAGGCTGAGGTGTAGAGAAGTTAAATTCAGTCACATAAATATGCTTCAAAAAAGAATGAATTGTTTGAACCATTTCTGCGTGTAAGAAACATAGTCACTTTCCAAAAAAAATCTATATTTAACACCCAGTATTGAGACCTCTTACTTATTATTACTACCAAGTTATGGAAATATCATAGAACTGTGGAAATTACAGGACTGCATACCACACCAATGCATTTATTCTCATTAAAGTGAGAACAAAAAGAGAGAGAAAGGTAAATAGCATATTAAAAAGAATAACAGTTTAGTGTCTCTTTGATAATTATAGATACATTTTCTTTCTTTCTTTGCTGAATTAATATCCATGAGCAATTTCAATTTCATTACCTTTATATGACCTCAGTCTGTTAAAGGATCATCAGCTGGCCATTATTTTTGCAGTACATTGCAGTACAGTACAATAGTGCTCTGTCTAATATAGCACCCTCTCCATGCCAGAGACTATTTCCTGAAAGTTACATCTTAGCAAAACAATTTATAACTTTGTTATTCAAATGTAATTGTAGCATTTCAGAAAAAAAAATGTGTTACTTGAGGATGCCTGAATGACAATATCTAAATTTCTTTGCAGTTAACAAGTGGGTAAGAAAAATGTCCACCATTTTTGCCAAAAGGTTTAGTAATAATTAATAAACTATTGAAATATGTGTAACATAATATGTTATGCATTTGCCTTCCTTGCTTCGATACAATTAATATAATTTCAAATAGATAACTGTTTCATTGGTAACAATATTGTAGTACACCATATTTACTACTCCAAGCAGAAGTTATAATAACGCATTCTACTTTGGTGTGCCTTCTGCCTATAATTAAACTGTAGAAATTGGCACCTGAACACACATGCTATATATATTACATAAAACAATGAAACTGGAAAACAATTATTAGGGAGTTTTCAGACTTACAGTACTAAATGACAAATTACATTCTGGTATATTTACTACTCAGTTTACATGCAAAGCATTTTGAATATGATTATTAGAGTGATATTATAATACACTGATTCCAAAACTAATTCTCACTTCAAATATAAGAGCTAATGAGTGAAAAGCTGGCTTTTGATTATGTTACATATGATGTTTTGATATTTGCATAAAATGCTTATGTAAGGGATCCCCAATATGGAAACACAATTCTTTGAAAAATTAAAAATATGTCTAAAGGTACTTTTTACATAAATTAAATTAAACACATACATCCGTTCAGTGTGGAAACTTATGGTGGTTGTTTAATTTTTTCTGAAGCTGTTCAAAACAGGGTTACTTAATATAAATACTGTACATGTAATCTAAGTTTAATTTTCATAAGCAGGTTGGGTGGCTTAAAGTACCAAATACCATAGAAAAGCTTATTTTAAAGCATCAGTTTACATTACATAGGCAGTTTATTAGTATTGCATATTTCATTCTAAGCATTTGACAGTCTCAGGCCTTTCCCCATAATTAATAAACCAATATTAATGGGTCTGTTGGGTCTGTGGCACTTGAGAAAAATCAGAAATTGGGCTGTTTTATTAATGATCAAGTTTTGATATAAAAACCATACCTAATTTGGTGTATATCCTCTGACAGTGCTAATCCTTGCTCTAAATTAATGCAGGGGAAAAAAAAAAAGAGAATCTTTGTGGAACCCACAACATCCTTTTTTTCCAGCTTAGTTCACATTGCATTTTCTTTCCTAATTGTGAATATAACTGTACTCCCTTAAATTGCTATTTACTGTAAATGATCATAATTAATGTACCATTTTCAGTCCTCTTTTAACATGTTAAAAAGAAAAAAGTTGTTAACGCAATCCTGTCAGAAAATATTCAATGAACAAGATCAAATCATGTTAATTCACTCTCAGAAGTTGGCAAATAACATAATCAAATGAATCTATACTTCTATTTTTTTGCATTTTGAATCAAAGATACATATGTAAAGGAAAACAACCTTCTAATTTATCACTACCATCAACTTTAATGCAAAATAATTAACTATCTATAAAAAATGAATTTTCAGCGTGTCACTGACATTTTCCTTTTATATATTGATTTCTTTTCACTGGCTTGCAGGTAGTAATTATGAGAGGCATTCAGAATTTCAGATACCTGGAGACATAAAGACATATTGACATAAAGTTTTGTTCCTCCCATTTCTACTGCTTGTCTTCTTTTTGACATACTTTTTTTTCCTGAACTCTGTAGTTATTTTGTCTTTTTTGAAAGCCAGTGTTCCAGCTTTGCACTAACTTTGCCCATTAAGTTATAAGCCACTCACCAAAACTTTATTATCTTTGGCTTACAGGTTTTCAAAAATTTCTATGCTATCCTTCTTTCAGAGATTATTGCTCCATTGAATAAAACTGCCTAAATCATGAAACTATCTGCATGCTTTCTTTTTCGGTAATAAAATGTCACATTGCAACAGGTACCATGAATCTTCTACCTGATCTTATACCTTGTCACATTCCACCAAGATGCTTCAAATGGAGGGTATTTTTTCTTTATAACTAAAATAATTTTTTGTGTTTTCTTATTGCCAAGTTGTCCCATTATAAGATAATTAAAACACATTAACATGTCTCTTATCTACAGACACTATCTTTAATGCAAAGTTAGTCTTAGAAGAAAGATATGGAACTCATAGGCATAAAAAGTAGTAGGTAATTAGTTTATAAAGCTATTGTCATAGCGTTCTTGAATTTACTCTCTCCAATTTTAAGAATGAGGATGGGTCCATTAAATATTTTCAAAATTTAGAATCCATTTAAATTTTTCAAATAAGTTGTTTGCTAAGTGTGAGAGATCAATGCATATTTTATTCATTAATTTGTATAACAAGTGCTCCCTTAGAGCTAATAGTTCTCAGCTCTATTCTGGATACAATAAGTGGAACATTGTTGTAGACAAGAAAGAGACCAGTTAGTGGAAAATTAAGCATTTCAAGCAAAAGATGATAGAGTCTTGGTTTAGGGAACTGAAATGGAGATCAAGTTAAGTGTGTAGGTTCAGGATATATTTGACTATAGAATAAGACTTACCAGTGAATTGGATGTTGCCGCATGGGGAAGATAATACCACAGTAGTAACTCTTTTTTTTTTTTTTTTTTTTGCCATCTGTTTTGTTTAGAATCGAGTGCATTTGACTCATGGTGGAGGGATTGCTAAGATTTCTAGGATGTGTGGTATTTTTTTTTTTTTAATTATACTTTAAGTTCTAGGGTACATGTGCATAACATGCAGGTTTGTTACATATGTATACTTATGCCATGTTGGTGTGCTGCACCCATCAACTCGTCAGCACCCATCAATTCATCATTTATATCATGTATAACTCCCCAGTGCAATCCCTCCCTCCTCCCCCCTTCCCATGATAGGCCCCAGTGTGTGATGTTCCCCTTCCCGAGTCCAAGTGATCTCATTGTTCAGTTCCCACCTATGAGTGAGAACATGTGGTGTTTGGTTTTCTCTTCTTGTGATAGTTTGCTAAGATTGATGGTTTCCAGCTGCATCCATGTCCGTACAAAGGACGCAAACTCATCCTTTTTTATGGCTGCATAGTATTCCATGGTGTATATGTGCCACATTTTCTTAATCCAGTCTGTCACATCAAAAACTGGAAAAATTCCCTTTGAAAACTGGCACAAGACAGGGATGCCCTCTCTCACCACTCCTATTCAACATAGTCTTGGAAGTTCTGGCTAGGGCAATCAGTCAAGAGAAAGAAATAAAGGGTATCCAGTTAGGAAAAGAAGAAGTCAAATTGTCCCTGTTTGCAGATGACATGATTGTATATTTAGAAAACCCCATTGTCTCAGCCCAAAATCTCCTTAAGCTGATAAGCAACTTCAGCAAAGTCTCAGGATACAAAATTAATGTGCAAAAATCACAAGCATTCTTATACACCAGTAACAGACAAGCAGAGAGCCAAATCAGGAATGAACTTCCATTCACAATTGCTTCAAAGAGAATAAAATACCTAGGAATCCAGCTTACAAGGGATGTAAAGGACCTCTTCAAGGAGAACTACAAACCACTGCTCAGTGAAATAAAAGAGGACACAAACAAATGGAAGAACATACCATGCTCATGGATAGGAAGACTCAATATCGTGAAAATGGCCACAGTAGTAACTCTTAAGTGAACTTTTTAGTCCCTGAGATGGGGAAAATAAGGTTGTAGGGAGTAGGTTCCTTGGATTCAATTAGGTTTCCATTTTGGATATATTATTTTTGAGATACTTATTAAACATCTAAATATAGATATTAAGAAGCAGATAGATATAAGGTTCTGGAACTCAGAGGGGAAGTCAGGACACGAGATATAATTGGAGAAAATAACATTATATGAATTATTTAAAACCATGCTGAATGGTGAGATAACTTTGAATAACAATATAGGTAAAGAAGAATAGAAGCTGAAAGAAGTAGTGGCTTCTGGTGGTATAGCAACATTTAGATACCAGCTAGAGGTACTGATGACTGAGGATAGTGTTGGTATTAGTAACAACAGCAGTCATAGCAACAACTATGATTTATTGGGTTCTTATTCTAAACCAATCAGTATTCTAAGCATTTTACACTACTGTAGAAAACTCATTTATTTCTCATGACAACCATATGCTGTGTGTACTATTATCACTTTCATTTGGCATAAGGGGCGAGTAAGGAACAAAAGAGTAAAGTGACTTGTCTGGGTTGAAGAGTTTATTTTTCCTTGCATGTTTGTTTAATAAGAGAGCCCCAGAACACATTTGTGTACGATTAGAAATGACCTGGTAGAGAGACTGAGAAATTGCTGATGTAGGAAAGAAAGAGAATTAACACTGAAGCCATGCCCTTGAGAATCTGAAGGAAAGAAAATTCAGAATCCAAAGCTCAAGAAAAAAGGTTGGTTTTTGAGTAAATTAATGTAATTGGAGGAAAGAAGAAATTGAGCAAATGTACAGTGTATTGAGAATATGCAGTTTGTGCATGTGAAGATGAGGAGCTCCCTTTTGATTGCTTCTGTTTTTGTTACTGTTGTGTTTAAAGAGAGAATCAAAGGAGATTGATTTGTGGAGGAGAGCCTAGTTATCTTGTAGGTTTTCAACTCAATACACTTACAAATTCACATCTCTGGTCGATAAAACAAATGCTTCATAAATATTATGTGCTTATATGTATCTATGGCATGAGTCATCTGTTGGCAAGGAACCGTGACTGCAGAAAGCAGGGTAAGACATGAGTTAGTTAAATTCTCCAGGTGAAAGATAAAATTCTATCAAACTTAAAAATGTCTCCATTTAAACCCAATGATCTTAAAAGGTTTCATGGAGGAAAATTCGTTTCAGTGGACACTTTTAGAATGAGTGGGACTTTCGTGGGCAAAATTTTGAGTGAAGAGTAATCCAGATGGATGTAGCAGGGTGAGGAAAGGCATGATCAGAAGTAATAAAGCTGAATTGGCTTAAATGTAGGATGAATAAAGTTATAATAGTGGGATATAACTCACATAGATATTAGGGACAGATTGTGAAGGGCCTTGAATACCACGCTGTGTATAGATTTATTATGTAATAAACCAGGAGACATGGGAGGGTTTTAGCAGTAGAGTGATGAGAGAAATATATTTGGAAGTAGATAATGAGCCTTCACTGTTTTGTAATTTGGAATGTATGATATTTTAATACCACTGAACATACCTAGCTACACTTTAGGTTGACACTTTTTTTCTTTCTATTATCTTTTCTATTCCAAGCCTGGGACAACACTTGAGGGCATTGCTCTTTTATACAGTTGGACAAGAATGTCCTAGGTGCAGGGCTGTATTTTTGCTTGTTAAAATATAACTAAATATTTTAGCCATTTAGCATCTGTGGCACATTTCCACTCTGAAAAATGTAACGACAAAAGTGTTCTTGCCTACTAAGGAAACTCGATGACTATGCTAGCAAGCTGAATAAACATTTCTATAAATGTTTAACGAGTCCCACTGGCTTAAAATAAATTTTGATTCACCTATAACAATCCAAACATAAATTTCAGTAAAACAGATATTTTCACTGCAAAACTGTTTTACCTCTTAGGATCTAACCAAATAAGATATTTATTTTGTGAAATTATGTATCACTGTAGACATTCTTCTCTTAGTGTATAGAGACCTTGTAGCTACAACTTAGATAATCATCAATAAATCTTTTTTTAAGTATTTAATAAACCAACCTGTTACCTTTTTTGTTTCCTCTTTTAGTACCCTAATATCTAGGCATTTCAGACAGTTAATTTTGTGTTGTAAAGGAGTTAAATTTAACATCAATGAGTAGTCAGATTCCAGTAGTCTTTTCATGAGAGGAATGTGACATGCGTGCACAAAGATATTGTCTCTCTTATCTAGTATTTTTCTTTCAGCCAATATAGCAAATGTACTGTCTTTGTGAAACTACTGACCATGCTTAATGATCCAGACAGTAAACAAAGGGAATCATCTTCTATAAACACATGATCAAAATTTAGATACTAAATGTATGATTTTAACGTAATTGATCCATGCATTTAGCAGATAGTCCTTGAAGATATATTATCCATTAGGCCTCGTGGTATGTTCTACACATAGAAATGTAAATAGGGCATAACCCCTTCCTTCAAGGGGCTTCAAGGGTCTTCTATCTCTACTAGAGAAAGACATTTAAATAGTGCATAGCCATTTCCATCAAAGAGTTAAAGCCCTAGTGGAGGCAATAATGGAAGAAAAAACCTATGGGGTGTGTTCACCCCCTTGAATGTGAGTATTTCAAACTTTCACTTTCTGAACCATTTATTGAGCATGTTTTGCTCACCCAATACATATAAGGAATCTGAACTTGCCAAGTTTTGTTAAAGAGTCTTCTAAGTATTTTGTAATTATTTCCTAATTATTAATGGCCAATAATAACACTTACAATGTATAAAGTCCTTATCTAAGAACCTTATGAGTGTTGTTTTATTTTCACAATTAATTTAAGTGGAAGTTAATCTTCATATTATTGTTTTATAGATAAAACTCAAGAAAAAATCATTTTGTGACATATTCAAGGTTCCACAGCTTTCAGTGGTAGAGCCATGCTTTGATGGAGCCCAAAAAATTTGGCCCAGATCTCACAATTTTAGCTAATTTAATAATACTGTTTATTTGGAAACAGAAAAGAGACAGATGCCATTCATTTTGTTATTTATGCGATAAAATGTTTAGGAAATAAATAGATGGAATGATATAATTCCCAGAAACTGTCTCCTCGTGGTTTGTCTCAATAGTATATATGCTGTTTATTTTTTCTACTGTCAAGTAAGCAAGGTTATTTACAGTTGGTGGTACTGCTATTTGTAATTCTGATTTTTGTACTGCGTGCAACTCATCTTTTTATGTATTTGTTTGTTCATTCTTAAGTCCCGCATACTAAACACTGTGGTTGACCCTGTACTACCTGCATGGTGATAAAAACATGCATAATACACATACTCTGGACTTGTTCATCACAGAATTTGGAAAGAGGCACACAACTGAAAACAAATTACTGTTCGATCTTCCAAGTTCTTTACTAGAAGTCTCTAAAAATGTTATTAGACGATAAGAAGATAGCAATTTATGCTCAGTAAAAATGCCAGTGAAGACCTCATAGTGATGAGAACATTTATGCTGAAACTTGAAGTTTGAAAATAAGTTAAGAGGAGAAGGGAAAAGAGATAATTCCACTGGATGTGAAATACAAGAACTGAAATGATTGGACAAAGATTAAGCTGGCCAGGGTGAATGGAATGTAGAGTTTCAACAGGGAATGTTGAAAGATAAGGGGAACAGAATACACTAGAGCTAAATTGGAGAAAGTTTAATTTTATCTTATAAATGTACATTTGCAAATGTTATCATATTAAGAGATGACATTGTGAGTTTTTAATTTCAAACATTAACGTTAGGAGTCATCTGTAGGAAGAATAGACTGGAGGAGAAGGAACAAAAGGCAAATAAATACACATTCAGCAATGTTATCTTCACCTGTTAGTGAGCAAGGCAGCATCCTTGCTCACTAACCCAGGGTCTATCATAAACTTTTACCACCCTCTTCAAGCACCACCCAGTTATTGCCACCTTTGTGTAAAGTCTGCAGAATGAGTCCCCCTTTCTCCAAGATAAAAAGGCCTTTAGACATGCATTCTCTCAAATACCTATTTCCAGTAAAAAATTTCTCTGATTCTACCAATAATGCATCCTTTTTTTCCCTACCTGCCAATCAGAATTATGTTCTTAATTTCATCAGCTCTTGGCCTCACATAGGCCTTGCTCTAGTAAATATTATTTTCTGCCATAGGCTTATTTTTCCTCTTTTGGGACTTTTCCTCAGCCTTGCATGGGAATGGACGATGCTAAAAACTAAACAAAGCAAAACAACAAAGTAAAACTCTTCCTTTGATCCCACATGCTATTCTTATCTTTGTCCTCTCAGTCTTATCTTCAAAGCAGAATCTTCCGTGTACTCCAAAGAAACTCATTTTCACCACTCTCTGTCCTCCCATGGTTTTACTCATTCCAGTGCACATTGTTTTGTCTCCACCACTATACACAAAAAGAATCATGAACTATTAACCCTGAACTTCAGTGGATATTCCTCAATCACAACCTTATTTGGGCTCTCCAGGCATTTCATCTGGTTTGCTCTACTTAGAACTCCCCACTGTCCCTACTTTGTGGCATTGTTCTTTAGTTTTCCTTCCAAATGTTTCCCATACAAATTCTGCCCTAGAGTAATGGTCTATATGGTCTTAATGATTGTGTGAATTAAGAGAAAGATCATTTGGCTGGAACGATATTACACAGAAGTGTTTTGGAAAATGTATATTAATAGCTGGCTGGTTGTTGTGGGAGAAATCCTGATTTGTAGCATTTGTGAATTTCTATGGTGTAATTATCCCCACCAGAGCCAATTTCAAGCTACCTTTGTCAGGTGAACCAACTGACATCATTCCTGAAAATTTAACTGTCTTCCATGTGCCACTGAGAGCCATCTCCAGCATACCACTGGATTCAGAAACTTTCTAGCTACATGTCATGAAAAATCAGATTATATTTAGGACTAATTTGACATAGCAATTCTAGATGATTTCATTAGCCCCAGAATTTTATTCACTTTCCGTGTTCCTTGTCTACAAATTCAGCTATCTCTAAATACAATTTTGCAGGTAAAACCTTAGCCATTTGCACCTGTTTGAGAGTAAGTAACCTCATGAGGAAAGACCATTAACCCTAATGTTTGGTGAGGTCATAACACTTTCTTTATTATAGCAAGTAGACAGTGGCTAAACTCCTTCTTGCCTCATGCCAAACATTACAGATACCTATTGTGTAACCCAAAGGGGGATGCTTTCAGTGGTCACTGTGCCTACTTATAGCCATATTTAGGCAGTGCTATAAATGAGTTCAAATGCTGGAAGAAGCTATGTTTAACAAAAGTTTTCTAACTCAGGACAGAAAACACTCAAACGTTCTCCAAATATATAGAAATTCATGAACATTCTGGCACAGATTAAGAGAAAAGATACAGTTTTAACATTTCTTTTTATTTGTCTTGAATATTTTAATATTATATCTTTTTAAAAATTACTGTTATACCTTAATATGCTCTCACAGTTGAGATCACATTGAAAGTATTATTTTCTCCTTATTTGTGCCAGGTTACTTATACATGATAATCAACCATTTATCACATTAATCACTATACCCTTCCTTCTACACTGGGTTTTGGAGACAGTTAATGTGGTTCACAGACAAAGATATGTGGAGTATACTTGGAAATGGTGTGGCCATCATGCATCCCTGTGCTTAACTTTCATCCAAATATTCTGGACTTGGTTCCAAGGACCGTGGGTACAGATAGTTATTGCTGCCATCACTTTAACACAATGCCAGCTATCCAGAAGAAAAGTGAGGTTCAGAATTCCTACTATAGTCCAGAGAACCAACAAAATAAAACAAACAAAAACACCCCAGGATATTTAAAAGCATAATAAGGTACTCAGCATACAAAATAAAAATCTTTTCATACTTTATGCACATAGCAATAAACAACAAGAAAATGTTGCTTTTATTTTGTTTCGTTTGCTTTATTTATAAGATAATTATTTCAAACACTAAAGCATTTTAGAAAGTGAAAGTATTTCTCCTTTTTCATCCATTCTTAGTTTTGTTTTAGATTTATATTCTTTTTGATATCTTCTTATATAAACAAAAATAAATATAACCAAATATACAATATTTTAATATGCATTGGTTCATCAAAGTAGACTATTCTGAAGCTAATCGTTTTTCATTTAACACCTTACCATGGACATAATTATATAGTACACACAGTGTATATTATTTCTACTGTCTCACAGCATACTTCTATGTTATATTGAACCAAGTATCTGAAACTGCTATTTAAAAATTAAAAAAGGAAAGAGAAAGTTTTCTTTACATTTTCACCCAAGTTTGGATAAGTATGCAAATGACTCCGATTTGCCTCCCTTGGCTTACATGACTTCCCTGGTGTTCAGAGCAGAAAGACAGAGAATTGTAACAAGTCATTTCTCCAGAACTCCCTGGAGCGCCAGAGGCAGTTCTGCAGACATAGGACTTCTTCAGCAGATAAAGGAGGAAGGAATACTTGGAAAATGAAAACTACAGACGTCCACTACAAAGTGAAACCTCTGCAAATTTAAACGAAATGAAACACATTTAAAGCATATTGCACTTTGAAAGAATACTCTAAAGCCAACTATTCCAAAATTGTCCTTATAAGAAAAGTAATTCTGCTCAGAGTCCAATGCAGGATTACTTGTTGCATTTATTTCACTGGAGTTTATTAGCATCTATCTGGAACAGTTCTTTGGAATGTCATTAATGTTTATACATTTTTAATTTAATATGTTATCTCCCAGGTTTCTTTTCTATAAAGAAACTACATTTCTCTTTGGAGTTAGCAATTGTGAGGAGATATTTTGAGACTGTAAAAATACCCTATTTTTCATCAAAATTAGACCCACTATTTTAACATTGACTTATGCCTGAATCGGTTATTACTATGATCTTTGACAAATGGTGGTTTTTACTAGCCCAATTATTGTTTCTTTGCTTATTCGTTGCCATTCTATTGCTATAAAGAAGACCATTTCCTTCTCTACTACTTGTTTATATGTATATTTATATCTATTAGTATTGATTGATGAATTCCTATGTTATTAAACAGGTTAATACATTGCTATCATATATTTTGATGTTAAAATTGGATGTAACTCACTTTAAGCATCAGGGTTTTAAGAGCTTCATTTTAGCAAATATTATGCTGCATTTTTAATGAGTGTCTACATATTTTCCATCTTTTCTAGAATTGTCTGGGCAAAGAGACCTTGTGTTGTTTATCTCTGTATTTCCAATGTCTGACAGAATGCTTACATAGTAGTAGTGATCAGCAAACATTTGTTGGGTGAGTGGAAGGCTGCAATAGCTCTCACGTGAGTTACTTTAATTTTAAAGGCTTTATTGAAGTAGATTGTAATATGTGGAATGGTACAAAAGGTAATGTAGAGCTCTATTAATTATTACAAACTGAATCTTTATGTAAACACCACTTTGGTCAAGAAAAAGACTATTGCCAACAACCCAGACACTCCTGTCATACCCTGCCTATTGATATGGTTTGGTTCTGTGTCCCCACCCAAATCTCATCTCGAATTGTCATCTTCATGTGTTGAGGGAGGGACCTGGTGTGAGGTGATCAGATCATGAGAGCAGTTTATTCCATGCTGTTCTTGTGATTGTGAGTGAGTTCTCACGAGATCTGATGGTTTCAAAGTGTTTAGCAGTACCCCTCTGCCTACTCCGCTCTCCCTCTCTCTCCTGTTGGTCATGTAAGACGTGCCATGCTTTACCTTCCACAGTGTTTTCTGAGACCTCTCCAGCCATGCAGAACTGTGAGTCAATTAAACGTCTTTTCGTTATAAATTACCAAGTCTTAGGTCGTTCTTTATAGCTGTATGAATGGGCTAATACACTCATGTTTTCTCTTAAAAATAAGCAAACCAAACCCAAACCAACAAAACAAAACCCACTATCTTGAGTTCTACGTTATTAATTATTTTAGCCTGATTTTACATCTTATATGGTAGCATCACCCAGTACTTTATGGGATTTTGTTTACCCAGTGTTACTCTTGTGACATTCATTTATATTTTTATATATTAAAAGGGGTTTGATTAATTTTTTTCTTATATGTTGTTCAATTATATTAATTCCAACATTTATAGACATTTGAATTCCTTCTGTTTTTTTCATAATCATGAAATCAGCATATAAAATCAGCATATAATGCTGATAGGAACATTCCCATACATATCTTTTGGTGCCTATGAGCATGCACTCATGTTGGATATATGCCATGTGTGGAAAGGCTGGATCATAATTTATACATACATATACAACATTAAGTAGAAAATGCCGAATGATCATTGTGCAAATTACAGACAGAGTGTGAGAATAGATGTTGCTCTAACTATAATTGAGAACTTTTTTTTTTGGTGAGGGGTCATTGGTGGATGTGTATATATGTAGTAACACAGCGCTATTTTATTCTGTATTTTCTTGATGACTAGTAAGGTTGACTGCCTCTTCATATGTATATTGGCTTTTAATAATCACTTTTAATGAAGTGCTTGTTTAAGTTTCTTCTTAATCAGTCTTACAATGGGTGGTAAATTCTAATAGATATCTTAAATAATATTTTTGTTTGTGATCTTTCCTATTTTATATTTGCTTTCTACTTCAATAATTTCTCCTCTTGTCTTTATTATACTATTTTACTTGCTTAGGGCTAATTTGTTGTTCCCTTTAAAACATTTGAAGATTGATGAGTAGTCATTGCCTTTCAGCCTTTCTTATTTTCCAAAAACTGTCTTTAAGATTATACGTTGACCTATTTGTGATTTTACTAATATCCCACAAGACTGGATATATAGAGTTTTTAATCATCATTTAATTCAGAATGTTTTGTAATCTATTTCATGATTTCTCTTTTGACCCATGGGTTATTTAGAGTGCACTGGCCAATTTCTACAGAAATGCATATTTTATAGACATGTTTTTCTTACGAAATTCTAGTTTAATTGCACTGCAGTCTAAATAATTATTCTGAATAAATGCAATTCTTTGAAATTTTATAGGCTAGTTTTAATTTAAAGAATTTATTATTATTATTATACTTTAAGTTCTGGGATACATGTGCAGAACATGCAGTTTCGTTACATAGGTATACATGTCGCATGATGGTTTTCTGCACCCATCAAACCGTCATCTACATTATGTATTTCTCCTAATGCTATTCCTACCCTAGCTCCCAACCCCCAACAGGCCCCGGTATGTGATGTCCCTCTCCCTGTATCCATGTGTTATCATTATTCTACTCCCACTTATGAGTGAAAGCGTGCAGTGTTTGGCTTTCTGTTTCTGTGTTAGTTTGCTGAGAATGATGGTTTCCAGCTTTATGTATGTCCCTACAGAGGACATGAACTCATCCTTTTTTATGGCTTCATAGTATTCCATGGTGTATATTTGCCACATTTTCTTTATCCAGTATATCATTGATGGGCATTTGGATTGGTTTCAAGTCTTTGCTATTGTGAATAGTGCCTCAATAAACATACATGTACATGTGTCGTTATAGTAGAATGATTTATAATCCTTTAGGTATATACCCAGTATTGGGATTGCTGGGTCAAATGGTATTTCTGCATCTAGGTCTTTGAGGAATCACTACACTGTCTTCCACAATGGTTGAACTAATTTACACTCCCACCAACAGTGTAAAAGTGCTCCTATTTCTCCAAATCCTCTCCAGCATCTGTTGTTTCCTGACTTTTTAATGCTTACCATTCTAACTGGGATGAGATGGTATCTCACTGTGGTTTTGATTTGTGTTTCTCTAATGACCAGTGATGATGAGCCTTTTTTCATAAGTTTGTTGGTTACATAAATGTCTTCTTTGAGAATTGTTTGTTCGCGCTATTTGTCTGTCTTCAAATGTCCCCTTTTATAGGGACATGAGTCATATGCGATTAGGAGCCCACCCTACTCCAGTATGACTTTATCGTAACTATTTACATCTGCAGTAACCTTATCACCAAATAAGGCCACATTCTGAGATACTGGGAGTTCAGGACTTCAATATACAAATTTTTGGAGGAACACAATGCAACCCATAACAGTGCGTATATAGTCCATCTATACTTCGTGTGGATATTGAAGTATTTTTGTTTACATATACTACATTAGTGTTTACATTCCCTTTCTCTGATCTATTGTAATTTATTTTCTCTCCTTTTTGGGTTGATTATTTTACCCTTGGGGATAATGAAAGGCTTTTTTCTATGATTCTCATTCCTCTCCTCTATCAGCTATTACATTGTACCTTATTTTATATTATTTTATAATGTGTATTCTTAATTTATTACAAGATGACTTAGTTAATTACTTTGCCAATTTTTAGGCAGCAAACCACATGACATTAAAAATAACTTCTGTTTTTATTGAATTTTACTTTTCTTTTTTTTTAATTTGTGTGTCATTATTTTAGAACAGTTTTATTGAGATATAATTCATGTGCTATTCAGTCTACTCATTAAAGCTGTACAATCTAGTGGTTTTTAGTGTATTTACAAAATTGTGCCACCATTACCATAATCACATTTAGAACACTTTCGTCACCCCACAAAAAACCCATACTCATCAGAACCACTCCCCATGCCCCATCCCCAACCCCATATAACCATGAGTCTACTTTCCATCTCTATGAATCTATTGATTTTGGTTATCACATATAAATGGAATTGTATCATATGCAGTATTTTTTGACAGGCTGTTTTTATTAAGCATGATTTCAAGGTTCATTTATGGTACTTCATATATCCGTATTGCATTATTTTTATTGCCAAACAGTGTAGTATTGTGTGAATATGCCAGGTTTTGTTAATCCATTCATCAGCCGATAGACATCTGGGTTGTTTCCACATTTTTGCCATGATAAGTAATATTGCTCTCACAATTTTTGTATAAGTTTTTACATCACCATATTTTCATTTCTCTGGTGTGTAATTAGGAATGGAAATGTTGGGTCATGTGGTAACCATATAATTAACATTTTAAACAATTATATTTTACTGCTTACAAAGTGGCTACACATTTTTGTATTTCCAGAATCAACGTATGAGGATATTAATTTCATTACATGTTCACCAACACTTGCTTTTGTCTTTTTCTTTGGCTACAACCATTCTAATGTGTGCAAAGTGGTATCTCATTATTGTTTTGTTTTACATTCCCTTGATATTTAACATATTTTCATATATTTATGGATGTTTTGTATGTCTTATTTGGAGAAATGTCTATTAAATTCTTTGCCCAATTATAATCTGTTTGTCTTCCTATCATTAAGTTGTAAAAGTCATTTATATGTTCTTGAATACCAGACCCTTGTCATAAGTATGATTTTCAACTACTTTTTCCCATCTTGTAAGTTGTCATTTCATTTTCTTTATGGAGTCATTTGATACTCAAAAGGTTTTAATTTTGATGACATCCAATTACCAATTTTGCTTCATTTATTATTTGGGATTTGGTGACATATCTAAAAAACTACTCCCAATTTCAAGGTCACAAAATTTACACCTCTGTTTTTATCCAGAAGTTTTATAGGATTAGATATTGCATTTGGATCTATGAATTAAGTTTGGTAAAGGAAATGGGTTCATTCTCCATCATTCGTCTTACTCTCTTCCTGGGAATTCTGACAATTACAGATTGTGTTAACAGGCTTTCTTACACTAAGAAAGAGATCAGAGAGAAAACACCTTTAAAGAATTTTCTCATCTTCTGTAGGCTCGGGGCAGTTACAGCTAAGGAGCAAGTCTAGGTTACCATTAAAAGAGCTGCAGAGATACTGCCATTATTAAATCCTCTACTCTTGGGTCTCTTAGGATGAGATAAAATCACTGGCAGAGAAGTTTCATCCCAAGTTATGCTATATCTGAACCAAGGAGCCTGAGGATCTCCAAAATGTGCAAATAAACTGTGTAAACTCCCTTGGCCCTGGTCTTTTTTTTTTTTTTTAACACAATAAATATATGCAATTTATTAATTTTAAAAACAAATGGTTTAAAATGTTGATATTAGTCACTTCCATATGATGAGATAATGGCCAATTTTTATTTCCTTCTTCCGCATATTTTTTATGCTTCCTAATTTTTGCCATTATCCATGAATTATGGACGGGGGGTTAAAGTAATATTTACTCTTCTAGGCAGTGGATATTTAGGACATTAAATCCAGGAACTGACTCCATTGCTGAGATGCTACTTGTGGCGATCATCTTCTCCCAAGCTCCACATTTTATCTTTGTACAGAGTGATGTCATTGTAGACCCTAAAGTGGTTCATCCTGTGGTCACTGCGTTCTGGGTCGACCAAGGGCTCTGGGTCCCACCCAATTTCCTGCTTTTCAGTTTGTGCCTCCGGGTACTTCTTCCTTGGCCCCTGGGCAGCATGGTGAATGAGATTCAGAAACCTGGCGTCTGCGGGTTCCTCCAGGTTATCATGCCAAGACATGGGCTTCCTCGTAATCCTGTGAACCTTGCGCAGGGGATTCACGTGGTACTGCGTGTAGAGTTTCTGGGTTCGTAACTCTTTGAGGTACAGCTCCCGCAAGATCTGGTTCTGATGGACCTCATCTGTGACCACCCTCTCTTTCGGGTGTCCCGCCATGGCCTTGGAGCTGCTCGGTGGGTCCCGGGCTCTCTCGGCGTCCTCTTACCACTAGCTCGGCCGCGGGCCTTCTGCAGTCTCTAGGCAACGGCACCCCACTCCATCTCCAGGCAACAGCGTTCGTATGATACCGCTCTGGCCTCTCCGAATCCAGCCTGTTTACTAGAACTGCCTCTGGATACTGCCAGGAAAAAGGCTTGCCATCAACTGGCAAACCCAGGAGATAATGAACATAAAACTGGACCTCACGTTGGCCAATCACCTCCCTCCTTGAGAACAGATTCGATGCTTTTCAATCCCCTACCTTCTCTGCCCCTGGTTCTGCAGTTTGCTCTGTGGTTACAGACCAAGTTCCACGGAGAAGCCAGTTCAAATGCAGACGCTTGTGCAGTCTGGCTGCCCAGGCAGCAGAGGAAAGGCGCAGGCCAGGCTGAATATTCGCTTGCCATGGTCTTGGATTCCCCGTGTCTGCCAGGTCGTGGCTGGGAATCCACAGTCCTGGCAATTCTGAACCGCCTGAGAACTGCCCCAGTAGGAGGGAAACCATTTCTCCAGGGTGAGATTTGTAAGCCGTCAGGTCTGTTTGGGGGTGGCTGGATAGGGAGTGGGGACTAGAGTACAGGAGACTAGCAATAAGGGCTATGAGGAGGGCGAGGGGGGAAGATAGGAGGGCACTGGGAAAGGGGTGCCTGACGAACAGGGTGGCGGCACACAGACGGCCTGGTAGTAACAGAGGAAGAGCTGGGCGGAAAGTTCCTTGAGGTAGGGTACTGGGAAGGGGAGACATCGGTCAGGTTGGGCAAACGGGTAGGGCAGAAAATCGAACAAGATGGACGGCCCTGGAGAGGAGGCTGAGGGCAGGAAGTTTGAGGAGCAACGGGGGAAGGAGGGCTGGAAGACGAGAGCGGGAAGGAGCAGAAAGAAATGGAGCCTGGGGTTGAGGCCGAGAGATTGGAGGTAGCTTTCTAGTCATTTTTCCAAATAAGCGCTGTAGTAACTCACTTGTCCAAACGAATCAAAATGAGTAACTGAGATGTGCTGAGACCGATTCCAGCTTTTATCCCCTCAGAACATTCCATCACAGAATGCCTATTATGAAATGTACATTTATCTTCTTAGGACATTTCATCACAGAATCTCTATTATGAAATGTACATACTCCCCTTTGTTCTAATGAGGAAGCCCCACCAACCAGAGAATAGATCTCAGTTTCTTGGTTTAAGAGTGATCATGGGAAATAGCAAAGACAAGAAATGGGGCTGTAATATCGGTCCCTGTTCTTGGGATACCATGTAGTTTTGCCCCTCCGCAGACAAAGATTGATCAAGGGGCTAACAGAGGTAGGGGCTTGGGGCCTAGGAGAGCAGTTCTGAAGCAGGAATTGGGAAAATGGGAAATCAGTATCCTAGTCTCATTCCCTTACTACATTGTTCAAAGCCCTTTCACATTATCTACCTCACTACGTGAATATGCATGATTAGAGATGTTATGTTCATTTTACCAGTGAGGACACTAAAGACCAGAGAGGGAAGGACCATAGGCAGGCAGTGGGTGGGTAAGCAGGCGGGACAAGAACTTGGACCAAAAAGAGGGGGCAGGTGGGAGAGGCCACAAAATGGCACAAAGCGCTGACCAGCACCATTGCCTCCTCCGGTGTCTCTGGACAGGAACTTGTAGGGGATGTCTCGAGAAGAGCTGCAGTTTTTGTAGCTGACCTCTTGGTCCCTGTGCTCCCTTGGTTTGATGACTTAATCTTCACTGGAACCAGACACACAGGGTCCAAGCTGGCAGGATGACTGCCCACTCCTGAGCACCTAGTGACTAGATTTGGACTTCCTTGCTCACTACCTGAGATGCCCAACTCCATCAGATGATGAAGGGAGCTGCTGCACCCTCCCCTCTTTTTTGTCGGAAGTAGAAACCCTCTCTGCTGAACGTTCCTGGTTTCTTTGAATGCCATTCGAATCATAAGCTCCTTTAGTCCCCTCTTCTCTCCCGTGCTTGTATCACCATAAGATTCTGAATTTTCTCCCTTGGCCCAACACCCTTTTCCTCCCATGCTGCACAAAACTTCCAGTTATACTTTGGAAGTCCAGCGACATGATTAGCAAACTTCCCTTTTTCCATAGACTGCTTCTTTATTGACAGTTCCTTGCCTTTCCTTGCTTTAACTGTAACTTGGATTTCTCTTAAGGACATTGCTTTTTATCTCAAGTAGAAACTACTTATTCTCTCAAACTCTAAAGTACTTCAGTGAAAGAATGTGTTTTTTTTTTTCCTTTTTTTAAATTATTATTATACTTTAAGTTCTAGGGTACATGTGCATAACATGCAGGTTTGTTACATATGTATACTTGTGCCATGTTGGTGTGCTGCACCCATCAACTCGTCAGCACCCATCAACTCGTCATTTACATCAGGTATAACTCCCAATGCAATCCCTCCTCCCTCCCCCCTCCCCATGATAGGCCCTGGTGTGTGATGTTCCCCTTCCCGAGTCCAAGTGATCTCATTGTTCAGTTCCCACCTATGAGTGAGAACATGCGGTGTTTGGTTTTCTCTTCTTGTGATAGTTTGCTAAGAATGATGGTTTCCAGCTGCATCCATGTCCCTACAAAGGACACAAACTCAGCCTTTTTTATGGCTGCATAGTATTCCATGGTGTATATGTGCCACATTTTCTTAATCCAGTCTGTCACTGATGGACATTTGGGTTGATTCCAAGTCTTTGCTATTGTGAATAGTGCCATAATAAACATACGTGTCCATGTGTCTTTATAGCAGCATGATTTATGATCCTTTGGGTGTATACCCAGTAACGGGATGGCTGGGTCATATGGTACATCTAGTTCTAGATCCTTGAGGAATCGCCATACTGTTTTCCATAATGGTTGAACTAGTTTACAATCCCACCAACAGTGTAAAAGTGTTCCTATTTCTCCACATCCTATCCAGCACCTATTGTTTCCTGACTTTTTAATGATTGCCATTCTAACTGGTGTGAGATGGTATCTCATTGTGGTTTTGATTTGCATTTCTCTGATGGCGAGTGATGATGAGCATTTTTTCATGTGTCTGTTGGCTGTATGAATGTCTTCTTTTGAGAAATGTCTGTTCATATCCTTTGCCTACTTTTTGATGGGGTTGTTTGTTTTTTTCTTGTAAATTTGTTTGAGTTCTTTGTAGGTTCTGGATATTAGCCCTTTGTCAGATGAGTAGATTGCAAAAATTTTCTCCCATTCTGTAGGTTTCCTGTTCACTCTGATGGTAGTTTCTTTTGCTGTGCAGAAGCTCTTTAGTTTAATTAGATCCCATTTGTCAATTTTGGCTTTTGCTGCCGTTGCTTTTGGTGTTTTAGACATGAAGTCCTTGTCCATGCCTATGTCCTGAATGGTACTACCTAGGTTTTCTTCTAGGGTTTTCATGGTATTAGGTCTAACATTTAAGTCTCTAATCCATCTCAAATTAATTTTCGTATAAGGAGTAAGGAAAGGATCCAGTTTCAGCTTTCTACTTATGGCTAGCCAATTTTCCCAGCACCATTTATTAAATAGGGAATCCTTTCCCCATTTCTTGTTTCTCTCAGGTTCGTCAAAAATCAGATGGCTGTAGATGTGTGGTATTATTTCTGAGGACTCTGTTCTGTTGCATTGGTCTATATCTCTGTTTTGGTACCAGTACCATGCTGTTTTGGTTACTGTAGCCTTGTAGTATAGTTTGAAGTCAGGTTGCGTGACGCTTCCAGCTTTGTTCTTTTGACTTAGGATTGTCTTGGCAATGCGGGCTCTTTTTTGGTTCCATATGAACTTTAAAGCAGTTTTTTCCAATTCTGTGAAGAAAGTCATTGGTAGCTTGATGGGGATGGCATTGAATCTATAAATAACCTTGGGGAGTATGGCCATTTTCACGATATTGATTCTTCCTATCCATGAGCATGGTATGTTCTTCCATTTGTTTGTGTCCTCTCTTATTTCACTGAGCAGTGGTTTGTAGTTCTCCTTGAAGAGATCCTTCACATCCCTTGTAAGTTGGATTCCTAGGTATTTTATTCTCTTCGAAGCAATTGTGAATGGAAGTTCATCCCTGATTTGGCTCTCTGTTTGTCTGCTACTGGTGTATAAGAATGCTTGTGATTTTTGCACATTAATTTTGTATCCTGAGACTTTGCTGAAGTTGCTTATCAGCTTAAGGAGATTTTGGGCTGAGACAATGGGGTTTTCTAAATATACAATTATGTGATCTGCAACAGGGACAATTTGACTTCTTTTCCTAACTGAATACCCTTTATTTCTTTCTCTTGCCTGATTGCCCTAGCCAGAACTTCCAACACTATGTTGAATAGGAGTGGTGAGAGAGGGCATCCCTGTCTTGTGCCAGATTTCAAAGGGAATTTTTCCAGTTTTTGCCCATTCAGTTTGATATTGGCTGTGGGTTTGTCATAAATAGCTCTTATTATTTTGAGGTACGTTCCATCAATACCGAATTTATTGAGCGTTTTTAGCATGAAGGGCTGTTGAATTTTGTCAAAGGCCTTTTCTGCATCTATTGAGATAATCATGTGGTTCTTGTCTTTGGTTCTGTTTATATGCTGGATTACGTTTATTGATTTGCGAATGTTGAACCAGCCTTGCATCCCAGGGATGAAGCCCACTTGATCATGGTGGATAAGCTTTTTGATGTGCTGCTGAATCCAGTTTGCCAGTATTTTATTGAGGATTTTTGCATCGATGTTCATCAGGGATATTGGCCTAAAATTATCTTTTTTTCTTGTGTCTCTGCCAGGCTTTGGTATCAGGATGATGTTGGCCTCATAAAATGAGTTAGGGAGGATTCCCTCTTTTTCTATTGATTGGAATAGTTTCAGAAGGAATGGTACCAGCTCCTCCTTGTACCTCTGGTAGAATTCAGCTGTGAATCCATCTGGTCCTGGACTTTTTTTGGTTGGTAGGCTATTAATTATTGCCTCAATTTCACAACCTGCTATTGGTCTATTCAGGGATTCAACTTCTTCCTGGTTTAGTCTTGGAAGAGTGTAAGTGTCCAGGAAATTATCCATTTCTTCTAGATTTTCTAGTTGATTTGCGTAGAGGTGTTTATAGTATTCTCTGATGGTAGTTTGTATTTCTGTGGGGTCGGTGGTGATATCCCCTTTATCATTTTTTATTGCGTCTATTTGATTCTTCTCTCTTTTCTTCTTTATTAGTCTTGCTAGTGGTCTGTCAATTTTGTTGATCTTTTCAAAAAACCAACTCCTGGATTCATTGATTTTTTGGAGGGTTTTTTATGTCTCTATCTCCTTCAGTTCTGCTCTGATCTTAGTTATTTCTTGCATTCTGCTAGCTTTTGAATGTATTTGCTCTTGCTTCTCTAGTTCTTTTAATTGTGATGTTAGAGTGTCAATTTTAGATCTTTCCAGCTTTCTCTTGTGGGCACTTAGTGCTATAAATTTCCCTCTATACACTGCTTTAAATGTGTTCCAGAGATTCTGGTATGTTGTATCTTTGTTCTCATTGGTTTCAAAGAACATCTTTATTTCTGCCTTCATTTCGTTATGTACCCAGTAGTCATTCAGGAGCAGGTTGTTCAGTTTCCATGTAGTTGAGTGGTTTTGATTGAGTTTCTTAGTCCTGAGTTCTAGTTTGATTGCACTGTGGTCTGAGAGACAGTTTGTTATAATTTCTGTTCTTTTACATTTGCTGAGGAGTGCTTTACTTCCAATTATGTGGTCAATTTTGGAATAAGTGTGATGTGGTGCTGAGAAGAATGTATATTCTGTTGATTTGGGGTGGAGAGTTCTATAGATGTCTATTAGGTCCGCTTGGTGCAGAGATGGGTTCAATTCCTGGATATCCTTGTTAACTTTCTGTCTCGTTGATCTGTCTAATGTTGACAGTGGGGTGTTGAAGTCTCCCATTATTATTGTATGGGAGTCTAAGTCTCTTTGTAAGTCTCTAAGGACTTGCTTTATGAATCTGGGTGCTCCTGTATTGGGTGCATATATATTTAGGATAGTTAGCTCTTCCTGTTGAATTGATCCCTTTACCATTATGTAATGGCCTTCTTTGTCTCTTTTGATCTTTGATGGTTTAAAGTCTGTTTTATCAGAGACTAGGATTGCAACCCCTGCTTTTTTTTTTGTTCTCCATTTGCTTGGTAGATCTTTCTCCATCCCTTTATTTTGAGCCTATGTGTGTCTCTGCATGTGAGATGGGTCTCCTGAATATAGCAGACTGATGGGTCTTGACTCTTTATCCAGTTTGCCAGTCTGTGTCTTTTAATTGGAGCATTTATTCCATTTACATTTAAGGTTATTATTGTTATGTGTGAACTTGATCCTGCCATTATGATATTAACTGGTTATTTTGCTCGTTAGTTGATGCAGTTTCTTCCTAGCCTCGATGGTCTTTACATTTTGCTGTGTTTTTGCAATGGCCTGTACCGGTTGTTCCTTTCCATGTTTAGGGCTTCCTTCAGGGTCTCCTGTAGGGCAGGCCTGGTGGAGACAAAATCTCTAAGCATTTGTTTGTCTGTAAAGGATTTTATTTCTCCTTCACTTATGAAACTTAATTTGGCTGGATATGAAATTCTGGGTTGAAAATTCTTTTCTTTAAGAATGTTGAATATTGGCCCCCGTTCTCTTCTGGCTTGTAGAGTTTCTGCCGAGAGATCTGCTGTTAGTCTGATGGGCTTCCCTTTGTGGGTAACCCGACCTTTCTCTCTGGCTGCCCTTAAGATTCTTTCCTTCATTTCAACTTTGGTGAATCTGGCAATTATGTGTCTTAGAGTTGCTCTTCTCGAGGAGTATCTTTGTGGCGTTTTCTGTATTTCTTGAATTTGAATGTTGGCCTGCCCTACTAGGTTGGGGAAGTTCTCCTGGATGAAATTCTGAAGAGTGTTTTCCAACTTGGTTCCATTTTCCCCCTCACTTTCAGGCACCCCAATCAGACGTAAATTTGGTCTTTTTACATAATCCCATACTTCTTGCAGGCTTTGTTCATTTCTTTTTCTTCTTTTTACTTTAGGTTTCTCTTCTTGCTTCATTTCATTCATTTGATCCTCAATCGCTGATACTCTTTCTTCCAGTTGATCGAGTTGGTTACTGAAGCTTGTGCATTTGTCACGTATTTCTCATGTCATGGTTTTCATCTTTGTCATTTAGTTTATGACCTTCTCTGCATTAATTATTCTAGCTACCAATTCTTCCACTCTTTTTTCAAGATTTTTAGTTTCTTTGTGCTGGGTACGTAATTCCTCCTTCAGCTCTGAGAAGTTTGATGGACTGAAAGCCTTCTTCTCTCATCTCGTCAAAGTCATTCTCCTTCCAGCTTTGATCCGTTGCTGGCGATGAGCTGCGCTCCTTTGCAGGGGCAGATGCGCTCTTATTTTTTGAATTTCCAGCTTTTCTGCCCTGCTTTTTCCCCATCTTTGTGGTTTTATCTGCCTCTGGTCTTTGATGATGGTGGCGTACTGATGGGGTTTTGGTGTAGGTGTCCTTCCTGTTTGATAGTTTTCCTTCTAACAGTCAGGACCCTCAGCTGTAGGTCTGTTGGAGATTCCTTGAGGTCCACTCCAGACCCTGTTTGCCTGGGTATCAGCAGCAGAGGCTGCAGAAGATAGAATATTGCTGAACAGCAAGTGTACCTGTCTGATTCTTACTTTGGAAGCTTCCTCTCAGGGGTGTACTCCACCATGTGAGGTGTGGGGTGTCAGTCTGCCCCTAGTGGGGGATGTCTCCCAGTTAGGCTACTCAGAGGACAGGGACCCACTTTTGCAGGCAGTCTGTCCGTTCTCAGATCTCAACCTCCATGTTGGGAGATCCACTGCTCTCTTCAAAGCTGTCAGACAGAGTCGTTTGCGTCTGCAGAGGTTTCTGCTGCTTTTTGTTGTTGTTGTTGTTGTTGTTGTTGTTTAGCTGTGCCCTGTCCCCAGAGGTGGAGTCTACAGAGACAGGCAGGCTTCCTTGAGCTGCTATGAGCTCCACCCAGTTTGAGCTTCCCAGCAGCTTTGTTTACCTACTTAAGCCTCAGCAATGGCAGGCGCCCCTCCCTCAGCCTTGCTCCTGCCTTGCGGTTAGATCGCAGACAGCTGTGCTAGCAATGAGGGAGGCTGCGTGGGCATGGGACCCTCCCGACTAGGTGTGGGATATAATCTCCTGGTGTGCCCGTTTGCTTAAAGCGCAGTATTGGGGTGGGAGTTACCCAATTTTCCAGGTGTTGTGGGTCTCAGTTCCCCTGGCTAGAAAAAGGGATTCCCTTCCCCCTTGCGCTTCCCAGGTGAGGGATGCCTCGCCCTGCTTCAGCTCTCCCTGGTCAGGCTGCAGCGGCTGACCAGCACTGATTGTCCGGCACTCCCTAGTGAGATGAACCCAGTACCTCAGTCGAAAATGCAGAAATCACTGGTCTTCTGTGTCACTCGTGCTGGAAGTTGGAGACTGGAGCTGTTCCTATTTGGCCATCTTGCTAAGAATGTCCTGCCCTGGTCTTATTGCTTAGTTGCCTTTCCTTCAACTTACCCTGATAACCCCATGCAGTTTTATATTATTATATAAGAAAGGAGAAAAGCCTTGTACCATTTTGTTTGATTTTTATCTTTATATCACTCCTTATGTGGAACAACCAAACAGGAAAGCTCTTTTATAGAGAAAAATCACAGAATTTTAAATCATCACATAATTAACAAGTTGCATTTAAGAGACAAAGTGAATATACCTGATTTTAACACACAGTTGACTTAATCTCTAAACAATAACATAGACATATCAGTGTTGTCTCCCACAAGTAATTCTGAATAATGAATCCAGAATATGACCTAGATTCTATTATTAGCTACATAATATTGAATCATATTATTATATGACCGCATACTCTTATTTATGTAGTTGTCAATGTAATTTATCTTACATAGTGAGATAGACAGTCTACAAATCACGAAGAACTATCTTCCAAAACTACACTGAAAAGGTTATTGACATAACCTTTAATTATATACATTACTTTAAGACCAGCCTCCTTAAATCCATAAGGCAGTAGAAGTATAGTATGAGACTATTTTCAATGAAGGTAATAAAACATACTGGATAGGAATATAGACTTTAGATTTAAATATGTATATTTGGAAGGGGGCTATGATTTTCAATAGTTCTTTGACTCTTGGTGATTTACTTAGACTCTTGGAACCTATATTTTAAAGCTATTATAATACCTACATAAGAGTGTCATTTTAAATGTTAGTTGATGTATTATATACATACAGATATCTGAGTGTGGGGTGGTTGGGGCGGGGGCGGCGGGGATATGTGTGTGCATGCGTGCACATGGTTAAAATCCTAATGCCCTGGTTTTAGTTCAAATATCTGGCTTATGAAAAGAGATTTATGTTTTACATAAAGCAAATCTCTATATTTCAACCTATTTCAACATGATTTTTAATTCTTTCCACTTATTTTACCAGACTGCCAATCAAGTTTTGTTTTGGTTAGGATGGGTGGCATGTATTAAATGTTAGTTTACACTGGTGTTGATGCTTAATGTGTACGTCATCCCAGCTGATTCTTAGTTCACAGCCGACCTCCATATTACATTCTGCTTATGTATTTTATCTCCATCATATCTCTGTCATTTTGTTTAGGGAAAAATTGGCTGAAAAAAATCTCATCATTCAGACTTTTTATTTTTTGTCACTTCTCACCTTTTCTCACTTCCTTGCTACCCTCTCTCATAGCCTCCCTCTTTGTCTTACGCTACCTGGGAATATTTGTTTCATTTCTTCTTTGTCTCTGTTTGCCATAATTGCAAAAAAAAAAAAAACTTTTGTGGGGGAGGGATCTTCCAGGAAATCACACAGAAAGTGTAGGACAGATCTCCTGACTCCTAGAAAGCATTAATGTTTCGCTATATATTTATAAATATGTTTCACTTGTATTCACCATAGAGTTGCTATCCATATGTATGTTGTTGTTTTTGTACTTTTTTCTCCAGGCCACAATTTTTTAATCACCCTCCTCTATGGCAGAGAAAAGCAAACAAAAAGCAGCAGCAAACTAGGTGGGATAAGATACAGTAAAAACATTTTCTCCAAGACTTAGGCCTTCAAAAGCTCATAAAAGTTAACTTTTCTTTACTTTTTTAGTATTTTCTTAAGGTTTTGACTACGTGTTAAATAATAGATGTGAAGGTTCTAAATATTTGGCCAGTGGAAAGAATGAACAATGGAATATGTAAAGGAACTAGAACTTTAGGACAAAAAGTTACCATATTGAGTAGCATTTTAATTATCATGCTCCCTCAAGCTTAGCACCAACACAAAGAAAGCAACGAAAGAATGGTGGTAGCCAGACTATTTCCATTTCAAATTTTAGTAGTGATAATAGTGTTAGTAGTCATTTACTCATCTAACAAAACCTGAATAAGTACTTAAAACTTGGCTTCTCCAGAGGGTACATAAATAAGAATAACTGTTCTCCGACAATCCACCACCTACTGATGCATGGTACGAATGGAGTGTAGGCCATAAAATGTCTTTAGAAGACATCTCTCTCCTCCCTGACTCCTTCCACTGCATTAGCAGTATCTAATTAGCCAAAAAGAGAAGAAGCATTTGAGTACAGGCCATTACTAGTCTCAGGACACACTGAATACTTTTCAATATTTTTAGCCATTTAAAACATTTTTGTGAAATGCATTATTCATACCGAAAAGTGCGTAAAACACACATGTATAGTACAGTCAGTAATTATAAAATGACTGCCATGCAGCCTCCTTTTCAGTGTAGAACTTAAACATGGTGGCCGGGTGCGGTGGCTCACGCCTGTAATCTCAACACTTTGGGAGGCCGAGACGGGTGAATCACGAGGTCAGGAGATCGAGACCATCCTGGCTAACATGGTGAAACCCCGTCTCTACTAAAAATACAAAAAAAAAGAAAAAATAAATTAGCTGGGCGTAGTGGCGGGTGCCTGTAATCCCAGCTACTCGGGAGACTGAGGCAGGAGAATAGCGTGAACCTGGGGGGCAGAGCTTGCAGTGAACCGAGATGGCACCACTGCACTCCAGCCTGGGGCAACAGAGCGAGACTCTGTCTCAAAAAAAAAAAAAAAAAAGAAAAGAAATTGAACATGCCAGTAACTTCAAATCCTATATGTCCCATGGAAACTACATTCCATCCATTCACTGGCAAATAAACATAATTCACACATTTATGTTAATCACTTAATTTGCTCTTAGTTATGATTCTGTCGCCATTTAAATATGTCCTTAGTTTTGAAATTTATATATAAATAGAGTCTAGAGTATTCACTCATTTTGTCTTTCTTTTGTCAACATTATGCTTATAAGCAACATGTTACTGCTAGAGTGGTTCATTTCCATTGCTTTATAGTATTTTCTTGTTCTCTCCAATTTATATTTCTTTTCTACTCTGAATGGGCAGCTTGGTTGTTTCCAGTTTGACATTATCACAAATGACACTGCTGAAAGGAAAACACTTTTTGCATGTCTCCTGAGCACCTGTACAACACCACAGGTTTGTTTGGAAGTGTGTATTTTCATGATCAGAAAAAGCTCTCAGAACAAAATTGTCTTTAAGATGTAAGTTTACGTCTATGGCATCTTATGTTTCCTAAATGTCAATCTACTACTCCTCATCATGTCAACTTTATGCACCTTTGTTTTAAAAAAAAAATTTATTAGTATTTCATTCAGCTTAAAGAGGTATCCAAATTATCTAGCCTGACATTGTTGAAATCAAAATTACATTGAGTATTATTTTAGTTTTAGTTTTTTACATAGTCGTATTAGTCTGTTTTCACACTGCTGATAAACAAGTACCCAAGACTGGATAATTTATAAAGAAAAGGAGGTTTAATGGACTCACAGTTCCACGTGGCTGGGGAGGCCTCACAATCATGGTGGAAGGCTAAAGACACATCTTACATGGCAGCAGAGAAGAGAGAGCTTGTGCAGGGAAATGCCCCCTTATAAAACCATCAGAACTTGTGAGACTTATTCACTATCAGCAGAACAGCAAGAGAAAGACCCACCCCATGATTCAGTTACCTCATACTGGGTCCCTCCCATGACACATGGGAATTGTGGGAGCTACAATTCAACATGAGATTTGGGTGGGGACACAGCCAAACCATATCAATAATTGTGACCATGGTGCACATTTGACTTTTAGCTCAATTTTTAATCTAAATATTTTTTATTAGTTTACTATGGCTGTGAAATTAATAAAGACTGAAGCTTTAAAACAGTACACATGTATTATCTCCAGTTGTCATGGAGTAGGAATCTAAACCCATCTTAGCTCGGTCTTCTGTTCAAGGCTATGATAAATGTATTGGCCTGATTGAGTTTTCATTTGGAGACCTAACTAGGGAAGAACTCACTTCCAAGCTCTTCCAGGTTGTTGGTAAAATTCATTTTCTCACTGCTATAGAATTATGACAGCTTGTTTTTTCAAAGCCAGCAATTAAGAGAGGGAATCTTCTGTTTGGAGTCTCTAACTTCGGGAGAAAGACCTTCCGTCAAATGATTCGCCCAATATGACATCCCCCAAGATAACTGTATTAGTCTGTTTACCTGCTGCTAATAAAGACATACTCCAGACTGGGTAATTTAAAAGGAAAGAGGTTTAATTGACTCACAGTTCCACATGGCTAGGGAGGCCTCATAATCATGGCGGAAGGTAAATGAGGAGTAAAGTCATGTTTTACATGGCAGCAGGCAAGAGAGCATGTGCAGGGGAACTCCCCTTTACAAAACCATCAGATTTCATGAGACTTATTCACTATCATGAGATCCGCACAGGGAAAGTCCACCCCCAGTGGGTCTATCCCACGACACGTGGGGATTATTACAATTCAAGGTAATATTTGGGTGGGGACACACAGCCAAACCATATCAATAACCCTCTTTTTATTAACTCAAAGTCAAATAATTAGGAGTTGTACATACATATGCAAACTGCCTTTTTTACTGACATATAATATTGATTGGAAGTTAAAGCTTTTAACTACACTCAATGGAATAAGATTACACAAAAGCGTATACACCAGGGAGTAGCAATAACAAGGACATCTTAAAATTATGCCAACATACATTGTAACATATTTTATCATTATTTTCAACTCTCAAAGATTTTTTATGACTGTGTTATATTACAACCAACCAGGTATATTATAAGTCACCTAAATACTAGATTACCAGTACATATTTAGGTTGTATATGCCAGTTTTTAAGGTTTGAAAAATTCCAATCATATCTGATAAATATTTGGGCCTTGATATTCTCAGCTAGGAATAGGTGCTTTTAAAAACTGGAAGAAAATGTGGGATGGGACTTTACGTAAAAACCATCTGATTCTATTTTTTAAATCCTAGGAACAAAAGTAGATACTAGATTTATGTCATTAAAAAAGAAATGCTTGCACCAATAGCCAACTAACAAATGAAAATAATAATAATAATAATAATAATCAAATCAAAAGTAATTATTATTTTGTATAATAACAAATAACAGTAAAAAGTACTCCCAGATTTAGGCCAGGTGCAGTGGCTCATGCCTGTAAGCCCAGCAATTTGGGAGGCCGAGGCAGGTAGATAACCTCAGGTCAGGAGTTCAGGACCAGACTGGTCAACATGGCAAAACCCTACCTCTACTAAAAAATACAAAAATTGGTTGGGTGTAGTGGTGGGCACCTGTAATCCCAGCTACTCAGGAGGCTGAGTCAGGATAATTTCTTGAACCCGGGAGGTGGAGGTTGTAGTAAGCCTGAGATCACACCATTGCACTCCAGCCTAGGCAACAAGAGCGAAACTCCGTCAAAAAAAAAAAAAAAAAAAAAAAAAAAAAAAATTCCCAAATTTATACAATGGGGTTCTCTCAAGAAATTTTAAATGGCACATACTTATTGTCTGCAAAGCAGCCATATCTATCCTCCAAGGTTTTCTACTCACAGATTTTATTTAATACCAGTATCCTGTTTATTTCAACAACTCTCCCACCCTGATTTA